>NC_057345.1:74062500-74686000 GCF_016509475.1 Prionailurus bengalensis
TGAGAGACACTGTGGTCCTCACCTCTGTGCTTCTGTCTATAAAGAATCATAGTATCTATGCTTGGGGTATTTTTGCAGGCAGTCATGGCGACCTTCTCTCTCAGTGGTGCTGTCACAAGGATCTTATAATTTCTGGAAGAAACTCATGCTGCAGAGCACTAATGGGAATATATTTGGGACGTCACTCATCTCCTCTCCTAGTCCTCCACCTTCGCCCCTCATCTCTTCTCATTCATTCATCATTTCATTCATTCAACAAGTATTTGCTGAGCACCTGCTAATGTCAAACACTTTTCTAGGCACTGGAGGAACAGCTGAGAATAATATAGGAAGAATCCTGTTCTTAAGGAGCTTAAGTTTGAGTTCAGGAGACAGAGTAAACAGCTTGGTAAAGAAGGAACAAGATAATTTTAGATAACAATACTTTTTACAAAGGTGACAGAAGTTATCTGAGGTGTTACTTTGGTTAGTGGTCAGAGAAAGATTCTCTGACGAGGTGACTTGGACTGAAACCTGAGCAATATGTAGGGTTGATAGAAGAGTGTTCCAGACAGAGGCCACAGCAAGAGCAAAGGCCCTGTGGCTGGAACAACACGCATGTGCTTTGGGGAAGAGAAAGGTCACTGTGGCTGGAACAGAGTGAACAAGAGAGAGCAGTGTATGGGAGTACATTGGAGGGGTAGGCAGGGGCTAGATTCAGTAGGGCCTTGTAGACAGTGAGGTGTTTCACCTTTATCCCAAGTGCAAATTCGAGTTTTGAGGAGTGGAACGATGTGGTCTGATTTATTTTTTTAAAAGATCATCCGTGTCATTCATCCATTTGATGTTTGTGTATTTGTTTTGTAAGAGAGGGTTTCAGCACGCAGTGATCACACTGGCTGCGGCATGAGGTCAGGCCACCGGGCTGCAGAGGGAGGAGGCGTGGACCCAGAAGACGAGGCAACAGCTTAAGCAAGAGCTGCGCAAGGCATGGGAAATAGGAGGTGCTGAGGAAGCAGAGCTTGTGTTTAAGGACCTGCAGCACTGAGTAGGAATGGAGCATTCCAGATCACACAAAAGCCTGGTCAACCAAGCTGAGGAGATTGGACTTAGTCCTGAGGGCAAAGAGTTTCTGATGACACAATCAGATTTCTGCTTTAGCTGCTACGTGGATGGTGATTAAAGCGGGCGGGACTGGCAGCGGAAAAGACAAGCTAGTATTGCGGCAGGAGCTGGGGAAGAGACGTTGGTGACTAGAGCAGTACAGGGGCAGTGGGAATGGAAAAACTTACTTCGATTTGAGGGTGGCTGAACAATAGGAACAATAGAGCTTGGAGATGAACTGTATGTTGGGGAGCTAAGTGTGGAGTCCAGAAGGGTGCAGGGGAGCTGGCTAGATGCAACACAGAGCTCTCTGGCCTTCACGCCGAGGACCAGGGATGAGGAGGGGGTTCAGAGGCCCAAAGTGAAGCAATCTCTTTTGGTCTGTCTGTCTTAGGTCAATGCTGCCAGACTGCAGCCAGTGTTACTGGACACTGAATGGGGAGATGGGGCAAGAAAGTAGGCCCCCCCCCTTTTTTATTAAATTAAAAAAGTGCGAGCAGGGGAGGGGCAGAGAGAGAGGGAGACACGGAATCCAAAGCAGGCTCCAAGCTGTCAGCACAGAGCTGAACACAGGGCTGGAACTCATAAGCCATGAGAGATCACGAGCTGAGCAAAAGTCAGACGCTTAACTGCTTCACTGACTGAGCCACCCAGGTACCCCAGTAGGGGCCCTTCCTTGAAGGGGATAACAATGAGCAAGATTTTTCCAACATTTGTGCTTGATGTGCAAGAATGTGCAGGTTAAATCTCCCTAGCTCCTAGAAGTTTCCAGCTACTAACTCCAGTCCCCTTCAAGAATCTTCGTTAGAGTCTTCATCTAACAGCAGCGGATAAAACTGAGATTCTGTCGTCTTCAAAACTTCAGGCCAGCGGTCACTGAGCACCTGTCTGTGCCAGGCTCCCGAGAGACAAAGAGGAGCCCGAAGCAGGATAGAAAAATCTCTCCTGAAATTCACTGTGCTTGGTGTATAATCTGCCAGCCCCCTCCTTCCCTCCCTCTCCTGCCCCCTACCAGCATCTTGTCGCTCTTCTTCTTAATAGTTTTTGAGAAGTTAACAGAGTGAAAAAAACAAGGTTTAGGCACACATTATAAAGAAAGCATATAAATATACATCCTGCAGCTTCAGCAACTTGGGTTTGTATCAATTTTCTCCAAGTCAGGGAAAGTGAAAAAAACCAAAAACAAAACAGAGAGGCATTTTTCAGGACAGCCTCAGCCCCATTTTGAGAATCGCGTCCCTGACTCAGGAGTTAAGAGCCAAGACTACTGATTTATTGTAATATTAATGAACCTGTAAGGGTGGAGCTTTTTTGGCATTTGTTGCTTAGGGTCACCATCTTTTTCAGTCTCGAACTTTTTCGACGCCTGGCCAGCAAAAGTAGAAACCACTTTTCAGGTAAGACTTTTTTCTTAGCCTCGGTATGGGTTATAACCTATTGGTTTGGGATAGGGTTATACAGCGAGACCTCATTTTACACTCCAGCTCTGTCACCGCCCAGTAGCTGTAGGATATCCTGGTAGTGGTCCTTTACCTCCTAGAGCCTCAGTTTCTTTGTCTGTAAAATGGGGATTTGCATTGTGCCCACCCTGTGAGGCCGTTGTTTAATGGCTAAGAGTATAGATTCTGGAGCCAGACTGTCTGGATTTCTACCTTAACTCTGTCACTCACTATGTGGCCTTAGGAAAGCTACCTGACCTCCCAAGCCTCAGTTTCCTAACCTGTGAAATGGGGATAACTGTGGCATGCTGCCTTTCTCATTGGGTTGTGATGAAGGTTGTAAAGCATTTATAATGCACTTGTATGGAGGTACTCGCCCAAGAAGTGGGCCCTCAGGGAAGCATACACACTCAGCAAGCACGATTTTAGTACTTGCTAAATAAATAAAAAGGAATTTTTAGAAGGTCAAGTAAGACAATGTAGATGAAGCCAACTGGCCCGTATGTAGTAAGCGGTTGAGATTTGCAGCCCCATGCCTGCACCCTGCCCCCACCTCCGGCCTGTCTCGGGACGGGGCATATGGTCAATGCCAGGTATGTAGTTACTGGTGACAGCTTAATCAGCCCTAAGAAATACGCGTCACTCTCTGGCCTTCAAGGTTTATATTCTTTCTTTGCAAGTGGAAGCTGGTTCTGATTTCAGAGCCTTCTGAGGGGAGATGTGATTTTCCTTATTTACTAACATTTACATGGACTGGTGTCTGGGACACCCAAAATATGTTATGAATCAGGCAGAGGATAACAAGATCTGCAGTACTGTACAGATTACTCACTAATTTGACATTTGGGGATTTTTGCAAAATGTTAGGGAACATTTGACAAGATGCAAATTGCTATCTCCATAAAGTACGTTTGACTCTGAGGATGGGCGGCACTCTCCCCTGATGTGGTTACGTTTGTTGCTGGCGCCAGCTGTTGCTTCCTGACGAGGTGGCTTGTTTTATTTTTCCCTTCTGAAGAAGAAAGTTTTGGAATTTTGCTCTGAAAACACCATGACGAAGATTCATGGAGCACCTACGATGCGTCAGGCATCTTGACATCTTTTGTCACATTTAATCTTCATAGTAATCTTCTCCAGAAGATATCATTAGCGTCTTAATTTTCAATAAGGAAAACGGAGTTCAGAGAGGGTAAGCCACTTACTTAAGGTCACACAGCTCTGAAGTTCCAAAGTGAGAATTTGAACCGGGGGCTACCTGTCCCCAGGGTTTGGATTCCAATCCAGCAAGCTATCTCTCATACCACCAGAGCATCATCAGATTCTGACCTGGTTCTCCTGCAATTAGGGGAGGCAAACTTCTCATTAAATCCTTAGTGTTAGACAACTGGGAAGCAGCTGTGGCCATGAATCTTTGTTCTATACTGTTTTATAAGGAGACCTGAATTCGTTGATACTCTAGAGCTTTGAAGAGCTTTCTCTTATCACAACATTGTTTTCAAAGTCAAACAAGGAAGACTATGTTAAGGGCATGAGATCGGCCCAGCCCCGAGGCACGGTTATCGCCCTCACATTATTTTTGGCATGGTACCATACTACTGACACTTACCATCCCCCTGTCAGGCAGATTTTCTCCCTGCTTCCTATTGGCTCTGGGAGGACAAAGGGGGCATGTGTGTGGGATCCGGGTATGAGCAATATAAAATGCCCAGGAAATAGGAATAGAACCCTTGGCAAAAACTTGACTCCTGGGGTATAATTCCTGGGAACACCCGGTTGTATGGAGGGGCTGTTACCAGAATAGCGATCCCGGAGAGGCACTACACATGATCAAAAGAGCAAATAAATGCCTCCTGGTTCCAAAGGCCTCTCCAAAGCCACTTTCTTCAGTTACCATTTAAAAAAAAAATTTTTTTTAACATTTATTCATTTTCTGAGAGACAGAGAGAGAGCACAAGCAGGGAAGGGTCAGAGAGAGGCAGAGACACAGAGTCCGAAGCAGGCTCCAAGCTCTGAGCTGTCAGCACAGAGCCCGATGCAGGACTTGAACTCATGAAACACGAGATCATGACCTGAGCCGAAGTCGGGCGCTTCACCGACTGAGCCGCCCAGGCACCCCTTCAGTTACCATTTTAAATGAAAGACACAAATATATTTAATGAGAGGTAAGAAACTTCTAGGATTTGTCATATGTTTTCTTATAATGAACTGTTCTCCACTATCTTTGTAGGTATGTTGGACCTGCCCAAATCAACAGTAGTTTCCTCGAGACAGAGACTGTCCGTTCTATCTTGTTTTTCCCAAACTGCTTTGTAGTGCTGTACATGTAGTACTTACTTAATAAACACTTGCTGAAATGAAAATAAGCCTTGGAACAAAATCCATCCTGTGAACGTTAATACTTTTGTACTTAACACTTTAAGTACTGGTAGTGACTAAGTTCTTTTTTTTCTGTACTTAGAATGTTTAGAACATGTTTTTAAAAATGATGCTGTGAAAAACAGCAATAGATATGGATATGTTTTAAATATCCGAAACAGAAGTGTCCCTACCTTTGTGACTATGAAAAATCCTTTTTTTAATCTTAAAAAACAAACAAACAAATAAACAAACAAACAAAAAAACCCTTCACGGACCCCTCCACATGATCACGGTTGTACTTTTAATGTCTATTAATTGGGGGGAAAAACACACTGGCAAAATGCTTTAGTAGTAATTTTTAAAGTCCACTTCAACAACATCTATAACCTGTAAAGAGTAGTAGAGTTTGTGGCCCGGTATTTAACCTGCCTCCCGGCAGTGCTTGGTGTTTGCGGAGATGAGGACAAGACCTTCCCCTCCCCGCTCCGGGAGCTGAGAGGCGCAGTGAAGGGTGGGCACTTTTCTAGCTTGGGAATCCATGGGCAAAGGAAGGATTTGGAGGTATTTGGCTCCTTTGGGTTTGTCTTCCTCCACTTCCTTTTCTATACAGTTGAAAGCTACAGCGATGTTAGCGGTTGCAACTCAATTAGGAGTGCTAATTCCAAATGCAAACGGTGAATGGGTGGTTTATTCTTCTGGGACTTAATTACTCCTGAAGTGGTCCAAGTAAAACCGGCCCCACGTGAAGTATCATTGTACACTGTCCAAGTGGTCTCCTGAATGTCACCCTCAGAGGCAAGGACACAGCAGACTAGTGAATCAAACACTGCCCTGCCCATCTGGAGGCCTCGGTACTAAGTCTGGGTCCATTTCTAATTGGCTGGTGAAGCCCATGCAGCTCTCTGGAGCACTCCAAACTCATCTGTAAAATGGAGACATGGAATTAGATGACCTCCGAAGTCCCTTCCATGTTTTGTCTAGTACAGATCCCCCCAGTAATGGCCCTGATGCACCCAAGCCATGTTGCCAAGTTCCGGGTGCCCCCCTGGCTTCTCCTCCTTCCAAGCCCACTACCCGCACGGGCCGGCTCCTGAAGGGTTGTACTCAAAATATTGCTCTGGGTCTCTCTAGAAGGGGGGGGCTTTCATTTTTGATGTCCTATTATTAACCTTTTTCCAAGCTCTGTTTTCCAAGTTTAGGTCGGCTCATCAGAGTTGAACATGGACTGTTTGGATTCTTGCCCAAGCTGTTCTCCGAGCCTGATAGCACATTCATTACTCCCTACCCATGGTTTCTGCTAAATGACCTCGTTAGTGCTCTAATTACATGTTGCTCTTCGGCAAGCTGGGGGTGGGGGTGGATGAGTTAACGAAGGCTGAGGACTGAGATGGAGTACCTTGTAAACACACTGAATGCCGCCTACCTTCCCCTGGCCTGATTACCCATGGGGAGCTGGAAGGGAAGCTTCATGCCTTCTTCTCCTCTTCTTTTGTCATTACACATTAAAGATAATAATAATGCATACCAAATGTACCAATGGTAGTTGAGAATACATGAATTTGGAAGCCGGATGGTAATGTGTTTACAACCTACTGTATGTGGGACCAGAGAATAAAAGACAAAAAGCAAAAGCAAAAAAAGCCTGGGGTGAGGGGAAGAAAGGAGACCAAATGTGTTTTGAGCACGTATCTTGGGGGTTTTTATTCATTCTACCAACGGCTTTACGGGCTGGTTATTATGTTTGATTTACTAATGAGGAAGCAGATTCAGAGAGGTTTAAGTATTTTCCAAGGGCACAAAGCAAGTACATGGCAGAGTTAGGAAGTGAGCCCAGCTGTGTCTGACTCCAAATCCCAATATCCCATGCTACTCCTCAGCTAATTCACTTGTTCACTCATTCATTCATGTATTCAACAGATCGACTGTGACTCTTCACCAAAGTCTAATCACATAATTTAGGAGTTTCTGTATTACTGTTTTGAACTTAATTCTACAGTTTCCTCAGATGAATCTCAACTCAGTGGTGTCTTTTTCTCTCATAATTTTCTCTGTCCTCTCAGGATTCTTCCACCTTGGGGGTCGGATCACAGGTCTGAGATTCAGGACCCTGGCAGGTCTCTTTAAAGATTATCCTGAGCAAACTTGTATTTTTCAGTTAAGGAAACTGAGGCCCAATGGCTTGTTGAAGTGGCGAACGTTTCACTACAGTACATTCCCGGGATTTCAAGAGTGTAGTCGAATTTACCCGGAGTGTTGCAAAGATGCGTGTGTTCCATAACAGATGTGAAGACTTACAAATGCTTTCTGAGGCCGTTCACCTCTGGCAGTGGGTTCGGATGACAAGTGCTGTACCCACCGCGCCCGGGGGCTGATTAGCAAGAGACTTAAATTTGTTCACTACAAAATCACTCGGGCCACATTTTAATGAAAGAGAACTCATCTTCCAAAGGGGATCTCTGAAATATGCAGGGTTTTCTTTGAGGCTTCCTTTTGGGTAGTGTTAGGATGAAAAAGTACCATCAAACACTTCTTGTCCCTGTGGGATTCTCTCCGCCACAGTTTTTGAAAAGTGGCAAATACAATATGTTGAACGTTGAGAGATGTCTCCACTTAGGACAAAATAAATGATGTGATGGTAACAGGATGCAACTTTAACCAAGTGGTGAACTTGTTTCAAACCAGGGGTCTTATCCATCTGATTAGTAATTAGTATTTCGACAGAGAACTTGGAATTTTGCAAACCAAGCATTTAAAAATGTGTGCATTGGTTGTTTGACAGACTGTCGGGAAGCTTGTGCGGGCTTAGTGTATTAGCTTGTTCTAAAGCAATCAAGTTGTTATTATAACTACAAGAAAACTGGAAAAATAACTTTCACAGTCAGATCGACCATAGGAAAGAAACTAGAAAAACAACGTTGAGCTGTTCCCTGAATGTATGGTATGTTTGCTGAATTGGGGGTGCGAAGCAGCAGGAAACCATTATTGCATGTGATCATAATTTTAATGATTCCACTAGAACATAATAAACTTATAATATGTATGCCTTGAAATAAATTATAGATCCTGGAGTAAAAGGCAACTCCTTATTCTGCATTTATCAATTTGGGAGAACTGCTCCCTTCTTCTGCAAATAAGTCATTAAGCTGCATGTTTCTCCACAGAATAACTTTTGGAAGAATTATTCAGGCCTTCTAAAGTAATTCACTTGCATTCCTCTTCTATTTTTAATAACCAAAAACACACACGGGAGATGCAAACACACCTCTAAAATTTTTGAATGACTGGACAAAGCAGTGTTAAAAATTCAACAGCACTAATTACTAGCTGAGCAGTATAAAAACCTCTGAATAAATGTCAGCCTAGGAGATAAGCTCTTATCTTAATCTAATGACTCCACAGACTTAATTTGTCAGGCCAGCCTAGTTGATGAAAAACAGGTTTCTATTCTCCAGTGTTAGCAGGAACATCTTTCCAAATCTTTGAAGTTGGATAGTAATACCATCAGTGTCATCCCGTAAAAGTCTTGTGATGAAGCCAATTTAATTCCTATTGTCCTATTACACTAATTAAGGTTGTCCCACCCCTGTCGGACAAATATCTAAAAGTAAAGCCAATGTATTTTTAGATTTTCTCCATTTTGAACTAATCACCCTCAACTCCCAATGTTTTCTGCTTTTTTTTTTTTTTTTAATAGTGCTGGAACATCAGGGACCATCTATCTTCATATGGGGAAGCTGAGATCTCCAGAGAAATCCATTAATTCAAAGGAATCCATTCATTGAGAGGCAATGTAGCAGAGTAGTTAAGAGCCTGGGTTCTGAGGCAGAAAGACCTAGGGAAATTTTTGCTCTGTCACTTATAAGCTGTGTGACCTTGGGTAAATTTCTTAAACTTTCTTAAGCCTCAGTTTAATCATCTGTAAAATGGAGGATAATTATGGATGTCATGAGGGTTAAAGAAAATAATAATGCATGCTAAGTACTTACACTTAGTGCAGTTCAGCTTTCATCCATTCACAGACTCATTCGTTCATTCATTCACTCAATCAATCACCAAATACGTATTGAGTCCTAACAAGTCTCTAACACATACTTGGTGCTATAGGACATATGAAGACCCAAAAGGCAGGGCCCTTTGCCTTTGGAGGACTTTGTATGAACTTCCTGCTCAAGGAAGCTCAAGGCTGACATAATCAGCTGATCTCACTACACCTGGGAAGGAAATGCCACAGACTTATCATGACTTTCCACTTAAACTCCATGGTGAACATTGTTGCTGGCTTTCCACTAAAATGCAGATGTCAATATCCATCTTAGAGGTCTAGCGTGCAGATGACATGAGATTATGCATAGTGGACAGCCAAACGTTGGTGGCTTCTCAGCTTCTCTGTCTCTTGTCCCTGTGACCCAGAATCACATGCATGGTGCAAACAAATCTAGGGAGCTCTCTTCCATCTTGTCTCATCTCTATCTCATTAGTCAATGTGATCTCCTTTCCAGCAGCCCTCACTTCCTCTGCTCACTCCCCTCCTCACTGCTGGCCCTGCACCGTATTGATTCTTCATTTTATTGAATGTCACTTGGAGACATTTGTTGATATTTATTGTTTCTTTGATTTCCTCACCTTAATGGTGATGAAACTACTTCTTCCAAACTTCTTGAATCATACATACACTTAAAAAGTACGCATTAAGAATCTATTATGTACCAGGGACCCCCACTAGGCATTGGGAACACCAAAATAGGCAGGATGCAGCCACACCTGTTAGAAACTGCTGTGATGAGGTGAGTGCTGTGACAGGGGCACCCAGAGGGCAAGGAGCGCAGGGTGGGTGGGGGAGACATTCACTTCAGACTGGGAACTCCCTTGGAGAAGGTTTTCCAGAGGAGATGACTTGGGCTTAGCTCTGAAAACTGAACAGCAGTCCGCTGGGTAAAGGAGTAGGGAAAAGAAATTCCATGTTGAAGAATCCACATGCGCAGATGGAAGAAAGCAGTTCAGTAGAAGAGTGACAAACGTGAGGGAAAGGGTGGGAGATGAGGTGGAAATGAAGCATCGTGAAGGTCTTATAAATGCTGAGGGCTTAGAATTTCACCACTTAGAATTTCACAATCTCATCACTTTCAGAGTGATGAGAGCCATTGATAGATCTGGGCCCAGGAATCAGGTTTGAGTCAGTGTTCTGGTTCTCCTCACCACTTCTGTGGGCTCTGATCACATTGTCTCCCTCGCACCTCTCAGGTTCGCTGGGCACCCCAGCAGCCTGCTCTCAGAGTCCTTTTCACCTGGTCTCCTGTCAGCACCTATGGCAAACAGCTCTTTGGCTTCCTCTGCTCTAATGCTTATCACTCTATTCCACCTGGACAACCTTTGTCTCTTGTTACCTGCAGAACCTTTGGAACCCTCGGAGGCCTTTGAAACCTCCAACTGTGACATTCTTCTTCCTAGTGGCCATCTCTTACCCCTACCTTGTCCCCTCCCTCGAGCCATCAGTGAGACATCCATTACTTAAAACATTCTACCCTCCCCGTCCTAAGTTTTATTCCCCTCTATCTAGTCAGGATCCTGTGGAATTTCTCTTACCACTCTTGCTAAGCCCTCTTCTACTCCCAACCTTCAACCTCTTCCATTCCTTCCACTGGAGAAAATGGAACAACCTTGACTAATAATTCCACTTATTGCTTACAGTGTCTGGTTTGAAGTTGAGCCCTCAGTACTGGCCTTTCTCTCATGTCTGCTAGACTTGCTTTCTCATCCCTTCCTGACACGCTGGGGCCATACCTGTTTGTAGGAGACAGGTTTGGTGGGCATGCCTAACACGCCCTAGGAGCTGTCCGTTGAAAACATGTTTTTAGTGTTTATTTATTAAATGTTATCTATTAAATATGTCTCTGAGAGACAGAGAGACAGAGTGTGAGTGGGGGAAGGGCAGAGAGAGAGGGAGACACAGAATCTGTAGCAGGCTCCAGGCTCCCAGCCGTCAGCACAGAGCTGGACGCAGGGCTTGAACCTAGGAGCTGTCTTTAGATGGCTGTAGTTTTTGGCATGTGCATACCCCACCCCCACCCTCACCTTGACACAAATGTTTGAGAAAGGGTGAACACCTGGTATCGAATCCTACTGGGCAATCTGTTGAACATTGCCAATCAGATTTTCTTTTGACAGTTTGTTCCTGTATCATTTAAATAGACTACCTTTAACTTGAGTTTCCTTCAATGGATTTCTATTACTTTTGAACCAAAAGCTTTTACGAGATGACTGCAGCACCTCAAGTTGTCAATCCTATCCTGCTCCCCCCACCTCCCTTTATTACATTTTAGTAAGAAACTAGAGGCTCTCTAGCCAGAAGTGCAACCTGTTTTCAACTGTATTTCTTACTAGTTTTACCTCATCTCAGAGACACCCAGAGAGTCTCAGAGACTCCGAGAGACTGGTTTCTTTTTAAAAATATAATTGAAAATTATCTACATTTATTAAGACATATTTCTGCTACTTTATTTTATGTTTTCTATTTACTATGCTTTTTTTTTTAATATCTTTGTGTTTTCCTTCTTTCTTGTTGTGTGGATTGGTTGAAATTTCTTTCTTCTTTTTTCTTCTACTGGTTTAGAACTTACGCTTACTGTTTCTATCCTTTTAATGAATGTTCCTAGACTTTAGCACATATATTTAAATTTTTTTTTTCCCAATGCATTTTTTCCCAGACAAGCTTATAGTTAATCAGTGTCTCTATTATTCTCCTCCCAGAAGCTTTAACTTTCATCTGAATAAGTTTCCATTGATCCTATATTAGAATTATCTGGTATTGGAATTATACTTTGTTTATAAGCACAGGAATTGTTGGTATTGTTATCTACAATCAATACCTATTTAGATTTACTAACACGTTTTACCGAATTTTTCCACACCTTTGCTTCTTCCTTCATGGTTAATTTATTTCACTTACCAAATACATCTTTTAGTGGTTGCTTTTTTGTTTTGTTTTAAGAAAGAGCTTGTGGTCAATAATTTTTTGAATCCCACCTGTTGAATGGTAGTTTTTATAGAATTCCAGATGCACAGTAGCTTCGTTGCCACTTTGAAAGTTATTCCATAAGTGTCTTATAGTCATTGCTGCTAATGACAAGTCTGCTGTCAACATGATTGTCATTCTTTTATAGGCTGTTTCTATTTTTAAAACTTTCTTTAGTTTTGATATTATTCACTTGCACTATGATGTATTTGGGTGGGGATTTGGTGGGGGGGGCAGAGGGAGAGAGGATATATATATATATATATATATTAATATTTGTATTCATTTTTGAGAGAGAGAGCGTGAACTGGGGAGGTACGGGGGGGGGGGGGTTGGACAGAGGATCCAAAGCAGGCTCCACATTGACAGCAGAGAGCCCAATGTGGGGCTTGAATTCATGACATTTGAGATCATGACCTCAGCTAATAAGCCAGCCAGAAATCCCTTCAAAAGACAGAGAGTCTTAAACAGGTTCCAAGATCAGTGTGGAACCTGATGTGGAACTCGATCTCACAACTGTGAGATTATGACCTGATCTGAAATCAACAGACGCTTAACCGACTGAACCACCCAGGCACGCCTAGGTGCCGATTTTTAAAACTTTGCACTTCTTGGCACTTGATGGACTCTGTCAGTCTCAGAACTCATGACTCTCTTCACTTCTGGAAGATTCCCAGTTACTGTCTATCTGTGCTCTTGCCTCTCTCTGCTACCCCTACCCCCCGACATTCTCTCTAGGCTATCTTGTAAAACTACTCTTCTGAGATACATGTTAGAACATTTTAATCATTTCTCTATGCTCTATGTCTCTTAAATTTTCCTTTCCCTCTCCAGATTTTTATCTTTTTGGAGAGCTTTTTGGGTAATTACTTGAAGTGTTCTACTGGTTCACCTGTGACTCAACTTTTTAACCTATACATTTTTTATTTCATAAATATTTAAAAAAATTTTTTAATGTTTATTTATTTTTAAGAGAGAGGGAGACAGCGAGCTGGCGAGAGGCAGAGAGAGAAGGAGACACAGAATCCGAAGCAGACTCCAGGCTCCAAGCTGTCAGCACAGGGCCTGGTGCAAGGCTGGAACCCACAAACTGTGAGATCATGACCTGAGCTCAAGTCAGCCACTTAACCGACTGAGCCACCCAGGTGCCCCCCATAAATATTTTTACTTTTCAAGTTTTTTTAAGTTTTATTATTGGGGTGCCTGGGTGGCTCGGTCAGTTAAGCACCTGACTCTTGGTTTGGGCTCAGGTTGTTATCTTGTGGCTTCGTGGGTTTGAGCCCTGTGCTGGGCTCTGCACTGGCAGTGTGGAGCCGGCTTGGGATTTTCTCTCTCTCTCCCTCTCCCTCTCTCTCTGCCCTCCTCCCACTCGTGCTGTCTCTGTCTCTCTCAAAATAAATGAATAAATGTAAAAAATGTTATTATTTCCTGGTCTTTTTTCATGGATATCATTCCTTCTTTTATCTTTTTGAAGATTTAAAATTCTGCTCATTTTCATGTCATTTTTGTGTTGCTTGAATATCGCCATTTCGTTGGGTTTAACTTCTCCAATTCTCTGGTTTTTTGGCTCTCTCTCCTTGATGTGCATTTTAAACAATACACTTTTTAATTCTCTTTGTTAACTAATTTTTTAAATTTTCCTATGACCTGATGCCCTCCTTATGGGGAAGGTTTCATGACTGCCTCTGCCCCAGACTTACAGTTTATTTCTGACCGAAGTTCACATTTTGTGGCTTGGTGGGGCCTATCACCCTGCAGAGATGGTGCAATTCTAGGTCTTTTCCCTGAATGCTGTGCAGGGTGGGGTCCTAGTTATAAGACAGAGCTTACTCCTGTTTATGGGCAGGAGACTTCTTTATTGCAGTCGTCTTGGGCTGCTAAATGGAGACATTTTGTCCGCTGTTGATGACTATAAAGCACTGTCCTGACTTCTAGCTTCATATGGGTGACTTGTGCCCATGCTAGGCCTTGGATATCCACCTTCAGCTTTCACGTAACACCCTGGTTTCCCATCCGTTTCTCTTGTTTTCAGTACCTCTTTTTAGGGAGGCCTCTCCATCTCTGGTTTTTTATTTGGTCTCATTTGCTCGTTTGTGGAATAGATTTCTTGTTTTTGAGAATGACTGATTTGTTAAAAATTCTTTTATTTTTAACTCAAAAATGTATGAAAGAGCTTAATATGGTTTTTTGTTTTTGTTTTTACAATGCACCCTTTGTTTCTTAAAATTTACATTCCCCGTACTTATAAATTACCTTTTACTTCCTTACTTACAATGCCTTCACATTTTTATGTTTATATTTTATTCTATAATATAGCTGTTTTATTATTAATTTTTATTTTATAAAAGCAATACATGTATATTATTTTAAAAGTCATGTAGTACTAAAAAGCTTCTAATGAACCAGAATGGTTTTACTTCTCATTCTGAATACTATGCCCATGGGACAACCACTCTCAATTCTTCTAGCTTTTCCCCCTGATATTTAACTTCATATTTCTTTTTTTTTTTTTTTTTTCAACGTTTATTTATTTTGGGGACAGAGAGAGACAGAGCATGAACGGGGGTGGGGCAGAGAGAGAGGGAGACACAGAATCGGAAACAGGCTCCAGGCTCTGAGCCATCAGCCCAGAGCCTGACGCGGGGCTCGAACTCACGGACCGCGAGATCGTGACCTGGCTGAAGTCGGACGCTTAACCGGCTGCGCCACCCAGGCGCCCCTTAACTTCATATTTCTAATAACAGCCAACAGTGCTTACCACGTAACAGTCACTGTTCCAAGTGCTATTAACTCATTTAATCCAAATAATATGCTTATTTCTTGACTGATAAATTTTAGAAATATTTTACCGTATTTTTGCCATAGTAGAGAAAAACAACCCTTTTTTTTTCCTTCCACATATTTGTTTAAATAAAGTCATTTTAATTTCTTCATTATCTACATGCAAGTATTGTTCAATGATGGGCCAACTAGTGCATTACAACCGTGTTTCCTTCCTTTTCCTGCCCTTTATTTCTCTTGGAAATGAAAATAGCTTCATTTTTTTCCTATGTCTCTTTCTATAGTCTTATGATTAATTTTCCAAATGTTTCAACACTTCTACTATAAATAACACATTCTATGTATGGACTCAAGTAAAGCAGCTTTAATTTTTCTAGACAACTTCTCTCAGAAACTTTCCTCTCTTGCTCCAATGTGGACTTTTTTTCTTTCTGACACAGGTGTCATTATACGATGTTTTTGTCTCTCTTTTGGTCTGTTTTCTTTCTTTCTTTCTTTCTTTCTTTCTTTCTTTCTTCCTTTTTTTTTTTTGTTGAATATTTTATTCTTTTTTTAAGGTTTATTTTTTTATTTTGAGAGCAAGAGAGAGAGAGCAAGTGCAGAGGAGGGGCAGACAGAGAGGGAGACAGAGAATCCCAAGCAGGCTCTACGCTGTCAGTGCAGAGCCCAATATGGGGCTCAAACTCACCAACCATGAGATCATGACCTGAGCCAAGATCAAGAGTCAGATACTTAACTGGCTGAGTCACCCAGGCACCCCTCTCTTTTTCTTTGTTTTCTTTCTTTTTAATTTTTTTTAACGTTTATTTATCATTGAGAGGCAGAGCATGAGAGGGGCAGAGAGAGGGAGACACAGAATCTGAAGCAGGCTCCAGGATCCAGCTGTCAGCACAGAGCCTGACGTGGGGCTTGAACTCATCAACTGAGAGATCATTACCTAAGCCAAAGTCAGATGCTTAACTGATTGAGCCACCCAGGCGCCCCTTTGTTTTCTTGATTTTATATATTTTTCTTTTCTTTCTTTCTTTCTTTCTTTCTTTCTTTTCTTTCTTTTTTTTTTCTTTTTCCTTTTTTGGATTAATTCTTTTTTTGTTGAAGTATGCTTTCTGATAACCTTCTAAAGCTGTCTGATAACTTTCTAAAGAATTATAATGTTTTAATTTTTGCACGTCTAAAATGTCTTTATTCTTCCTCCACATGAATGACAGACTGGGAATAGAATTCTAGATTGAAAGTCATTGCCACTTAAAGTTTTAAGACATTGCTCCATTCTTCAAAAATGTAGTATTGCTGTTGATGAGTCTGATGTCAGTTGGGTCACTTTCTTTATAAGGAGCCTAGTTTTCTTCATCTAGAAGCTTTTGTGATCTGCTCATTAATCCTACATTCTACTCTATCCCAGGTAATCTGAGCATTCAGAGTAACGTATTTGGTGTGAATATTGTTGTGTGGGAAGGGTGGTTGGTAATATTGGTATTGTTGATGTTGTTACTATATTAATTTCTCGGGCTGAGTTGAAATTGTATGTCAGTTGTTTAATCCTCTGCTACTATCATGGTGTTCAATTCTTTTAAATTTTTTGGACTTGTTTTATCACTTAGCATATGTGCTATCTTGGTGAATATATAATTGCATTTGGAAATAGATTGTTGTATGATGCATTGTATAAATAACACTTAGGTCACGTTGATAGTATTATTCAGACCCTCTATGTACATAGTGATTTTTTTTTAAGTTCTATTAATTGCTGAGAGAATTATGCTTAGTTTCCCACAATTGTAGTTGCATCTTCTGTCATTTTTTGCTTCATGTATTTTTAAGCTGTGTTATTATGCACATACAAATTTATGATTACTATCTCTTTCTTATGGATTTACTCTTTATTCATTATAAAATGTCCATGTTTACCTTTGATATACTCTTTGCCTTGAAGCCTATTTTATCTGTTATTAATATAACCACTCCAGTCTTTCTATACCTACCATTTGTATTCTATATCCTTTTTTCACCCATTTACTTTAAATCTATGTGTGCCATCATATTGAAGTTGTCTCTTATATAGTAAATATTATAGGATCTTACATTTAAAAAAATCAATTCTGATCATTCCTGCATTTTCATTGAGTATTTTAATCCATTAACATTTAATGTAATTAGTGATAGAACTGGATTTAATTTGTCCCCTTTGAATTTTATTCCTCTCATTCCCTTTCATTCCTTTTTCTAAATTGTTTGAATATTTAATGTATCTATTGGCTTTTCAGTGATGTCACTCTGCATTATATTAATCTATGCCCCTAAACTATTTGCTTCTATTATCAGTCAGGGTCCAATCAAGAGATAGAAACCATACCAGTTCTTGAATAGACAGTTTACTGTAAAAAAGTGTAACCTAGGTAACTGAAAGAGTACAAAGGGGACTATAAAATATCATGAAAGGAGGAAGCATTTATCACCCTTAAGGCTGAGGGAAGAAAGAGAATATACTGCAATTATTAAAATTTAGAAGCTTAAAGGTGGAATCCCATGGAGGTGAAAGTCAGACCTCCAAAGAGAAGGTGATATTTGGCTGATGTTGATGTCTCTGCATTAGAAAAAGGCTAGGATCCAGACTCTGAGGAGGAACTCATATTACTATTAATCTAGCAGACATTTTTGAGCACTTACTATGTCTGCTATGACAGACTCTGATCATAAAAGGCTAATAAGAAACAAGAAGCATAAAGGAGAAGGGAAGATGGGCAGAACAAGCAGGTCCAAGAGAAGGAATCTTTCAAATGAAAGGGATGTGAAGATATCCTGCACCATAGGAAGGAGAACCGGTTAAAGTTGTTATCTCTCAGCTCCAAGCGCACCCTTTTATCCTCCACTTTGTGATGCTGGGCTGGGACTCTGTAAACATCATTTTTGCTTTGCCAGTTGACTTCCTGTGAAGCATGTTAATAGGGAGTGCAAGAGGAAGGCAAAGGCTGGAGGAGGAAGAAAGGACTTGCTCCTTCCTGTCTACTACCTGTTGCTTCCTGTGGGCTTCCTGTCTGTTTGTGGTTCCCATGAGTGTCACCCCAGCCATATTTCTTCACTTCATCACTGGAAGTTCCTTCTGGTAGCGGCAGCTAAATCTATTTGAAGTGTTTCCAATTCATAGAACCAGCCTCTCTGCACCTCCCCCTGCTCCTCCCAAGACACCACTCTATGCCCGCTAGAGGATAAAAGGGTGGGCTTGTTGCTGAGAGACAACTTTAACTGGTTCTCCTTCCTATGCTTCAGGATATCTTCACATCCCTTTCATTTGAAAGATTCCTTCCCTTGGACCTGCTTGTTCTGCCTATCTTCCCTTCTCCTTGATGCTTCTTGTCTCTTATTAGCCTTTTATGATAAGCAAATACCACAGAGCCTGTCATAGCAGAGATAGTAAGTGCTCAAAAATGTCTGCTGGATTAATGGTAATACAAGAGAGTAAATGATAAATGCCAAGGGAATAGTGCTGACTGTAATTGCCATGGAGGCTCAGAGGAGGAGGGAGAGACTACCACGGACTTGAGTGGCCCCCAAAGCTTTATAGATGAGCTGGATCTTGAGCTAAACAATGATAAGCTGGAAGGGTTTAAATATATGAAGAGAAGGATGAGGCATTCAAGATGGAGGGCACAGCATGAACAAAGACTTGGGAGTTAGCAATAAGCTAGACACTAAGCATGGGTAGAGCTGAACTATTCCTTCAATAGTGTGAGGCTAGCTTATGAGAGAGGCCTTGTAACATCTGCCTAAACTGTGGAATCATAAAGGAGCAATTGGAACATTGTCATGTAAGAACTGAAAAGGAGGCATGGGTGGAATTTTCAGCAGGAGAGGATCATAATGTGTAGCAGAATGGTGCTGCTGTTACTAGGAATCAAGAAATCAAGAGAAGAAAGAAGTGTTAAATTTTTTTAATGGTTCTGGGATTTTGATCATGCTGCATTCAATTTGAAAGTCCACATTTAGAATCAGGGACATGCAAAACATGCCAGAGAATGAGTTGGGAGGGAAGTCCGAGAGGTTGGTGGAACATGCAAATGGTATAGGAAATGGAGAGGAAAGAAACTTCAGGCCTTCGTGTGGTCGTCCTTGCCTCCACAGCAAGGGTGACAACTTCAGGAGGTAAGCAGTGCATGTTGGTTTCGTTTAGAGTCAGTATTTGAAATTATGGGTGGAGGAGCTGCCTGTCACTCGACACCCCTGCTGTGGTCAAGGAAGTGTCCTCCCCTGTTGAGGCCATCAAACTGTGTCTTTTTTATGGACCGCTTTTGCCACCCTCTGAAAAAGAAACTTTGTTTATGCCTTAAATTGTGGCAAAGCCTCTACCTGTTTACCCGGTTTTAAAATGATGAGAGTTATGACTTTTTTCTGTTTTGTGCTTGAATTATGCTCTTTATTCTACAAGGAAAATAATTTTACCAGCAAAAAAAAAAATATATATATATATATATATATTTCTGACAAGTTCTAAAGGGGGAATTAGAATATATTGTTGAGAAAAGTAAACCCATTTGGTAACTAGACAGATGAACATGTTGAAAACACTCTAGTTTCCTGCCCCACCAGAGTCTTTGCTGCACATGTATGTGAGAGGGACTCTCTTTCCTGCTTTGTTTCTGAACTTCGCTGAAGCACTTCTGCTGTTTTTAGGAGTAGCTAAGCCTTCTTGACTGAAGCTTAGGAAAGCCAGCCTTTCTTCCCACAATGTGTAACTTCAGCGAACCCTCTGGGCTGCCAGGCACGTTGAAGATCCTGTGGGTACAACTCTGCGGAGACCAAGGGCAAGATAATCAGTCCAAGGAGACAGTTAATTTTAGTACAAAAGAGGTTAGATGTGATTTATTTCCAACACCAATGAACCAAAAGAGCTAACAATCATCAGAACAAAACACAGAACCATCAAATACTCCATGTAAAAATGGCTTGTGTCAGCTGGATAGGCGTCGTCATTAGCAAGGGAGACAGACTTCAGGTGGCTCCGGAGTCGATGTGGAGGACATTTTCAGGTTGTCTTTACAGGAAAAGGGGTTTGAATCATCAAAGAGTTAGAGAAATGGATTTGGAGACAGGAAAGAGAATAGGAGAAGAAAAGGAGGCTAGAGAGGACAGGAGGGTTTTTATAGAAATATCATAGCTCATTCGTCATTTCGTTCATCATCATTATCTTCAGAAAGCATAATACTAGGACAGGATCCATGCAACTTATGCTGCCTCTTAATCATCCGTTTTCAGCTGCTGCAGTAGAATCCTCTCCATGGCTCAACTTGCTGTGGAGCAGAATTCAGTGTGCCCATCGCCAAGACCGGAAGTGCTCCCTCACCGTGTCTCACCTCCAGGATGGACCTTGGGCAGGTGTATTCTCCACTTAAGCAACGTGCTCCCTTGCACTTGAGCTGGACACAAGGATTTGTCAAAGGCCATTGCTCCTTGTCCCATTGTTGATTTATTCAACCCTGAAAGAAAAAAAAAAACTTAAACAGCCTCTTTTCCTGTTTCCGAGACTCTCGTTGCATCTGAATCCAAGGGCTTAGCAGAAGACCTATACAACCCATGTTGACAGCAGGAGGAAGTCTCAGATGGGTATTCACCCAGTCCTAAATCCTTATTTTAGTGAGAGAAAAGCCTTAGACCCTTCCTGTTTTTCCTTCTAGATCATTATTTATCAGAATACTTTGGGTCCTGAATCCCATCCCCGCTATTTAATTACCCTCTCTTGTCTGCAGTCACTGTATCATACATATACCTCTGTTATTGCCTTCACATGTAACACATTATACATCCTTTGTTTTTCCATGGACTAGGATAATGGCTTAATTATCTGGGAATCTCCTGTATCTAGATCAGCACTTGGTATTTATATTTTGAGTAAGTGAATGAAAGAACAAAAGCCATTTATTTTGAGTGAATAGTAATTAAATGGACAATGCTGCCGTCTACATCTATCCCTGGCAAATAAGACGGGAAACATCCTGAGACTCTTATAGTTATGAAAGGAAAACGAAGAGTCTTTCATTGTAAAGAGGAGAAGACTCTGGGGATATTGATATTAGGGTACTGGAGCAGGATCCAGGGCTGGAGTGGATTTAGATCTGAGCCCTTGGGTGTCTGTCTAGTGTGTGTTTCAAAGCCAGGATTTATAGCTCACTTTCTTTCTACCTTCAGCCGTCCCTTCCCTTTTCTTAACTTTTTCTTATTGCTCTTACTGATAGAGACCACAAGTTACTACAACTGTTCTCCGTTCAAACAGGCAGTCCTGTTGTCAGACCAAGTATCCAATTGTAGGCTTCAGAAAACGTCTTCACCTCTCTAGCTTTTCTGTAAGTGGGTGAACTCAGATTGGGTGGGCTACATACTAAAAGGGGAAAATGAGTTTTAAAATGTATCAGGGTGTGTTTGCCAAATAGGAGAGCCAGTAGCTACTTTTGACAGTGGTTAGGGAGAGACTGGGTTTTCCTAATCACCCCAAAGTCATCCCTTGTATCACTGTAACGTCTTTCTCGAGCACCCTAGAATCCTCTAGTTACCAATGAATGGGCATTTCAATCCTTACTAGAAGTGCTCATCCTTTATTGTGTTCCATTAAAGCCTCAGGCATACACCCTGCCTCCTTCTCTGACCTCTTTTTTTTTTTTTTTTTTTGCTACCAAGCTGGGGAGCAAAGCTGGCACCACGTGGGGAGTTTCCATGTGCGAATGTCCACATCCTTCATTCACATCCTTCAAGGGTTTCTTTTAACATTTTCTGATTGTGTTTCTGAGTACATGGTGTCAACAGCTCTCAGAACTGTTAAGTTTTCTATTTATCCTCAGGCCAGGAAAAGGCACAGATCACTGCAGTGTAAAATTACCAGTGGTTTTGACAGTGACCTGGAAGAACTATGGAATGAAGAAATTTAGCCTTGAGAGCTGAGGTCCAGCCCCAGGCCCATCTTAACCAAGAAGTTCTGCTCAATTATACAGGTCAAGAGAAGTTCTGCTAGTCCTGAAAATATTGAACTCATCAAACTTAAGTTGCGTGTTGCTGACACGTCTTGATGAATGGCCAGTTTTGGACACCAAGAACCGTATTTACTCATTTATTTTCTCTCCCATTCCATTCCTATACAAACTTAATTTTGAAAAGTAATTCCAAGAGGTTTGAAATTTTCATTTTATTTGTTTTGGAGGAGCTTTCCAAATCAGCACGAATTTTTCTGAAGGCTTAAAAAGATGAGTTGGAATGATGAAAGACTGCCATATTTGCTGAAAATAGAAAGAAGGGCACTTCTTGCTTTGCAACTGCTCTTGCAAAGCCTTTAGAGAGCAAACGTCATAATGACTAAGAATTCAGGCCTTAGAGCTGGACCACCTGGCTTGAACCCTAGCTCTGCCACGTCCTGGCTATGAATCAGTGAACAAATTACCCTCTGTTTGCCTCAGTTTCATCATCAGGATGGCAGTAAAAATGCCTACTGCTATGACTGATGTGGGTTAAAAGGTATGAGGCACTTAGCACAGTGCTTGGCACATGAAAAGTTCTCAATGAATGCTGGCCAGTGTTTTAATTAGGTGCTAGCTTAGAATTGTTGCAGATGTCCTATGAATGTAGAATCACAAAGTTAACTCTGAGAAGTATAGAAATATATACTGAAAAAAGAGGATTGTGCAAATAAACATGCTAGAGCTCAAGATAGATGTGTTTAAATTAGGAAAAAAATTCTTTTTTAAAAAATATTTATTTATTTTATTTTTGAGAGAGAGAGAGAGAGAGAGAGAGAGAGATGTGAGCAGGGGAGGGGCAGAGAGAGGGGGAGAGAGAATCCCAAGCAAGCTCTGCAGTGTCAGTGCAGAACCCGATGCAGAGCTTGAACCTAGGAACCGTGAGATCATGACTCGAGCCAACATCAAGAGTTGGACGCTTTAACCAACTGAGCCACCCAGGCACCTGAAAAAAAATTCTTATGCATTTCCTTAGTCTATGAAACCACTCCTTTGTCAGATCCCTTTACAAACAGACTTTTACATCAATTCTTAGTATTTACAAACCTTGGTGAGCAGTTACTTCTTTTTTTTAAATTTTTTAAAATGTCTATGTATTTTTGAGAGAGACAGAGAGAAAGTTTGTGTGTGTGAGTGGGAGAGGGGCAGAGAAAGAGGGAGACACAGAATTCAAAGCAGGTTCCAGGTTCTGAGCTGTCAGCACAGAGCCTGACATGGGGCTTGAACTCATGAACCGTGAGATCATGACCTGAGCCAAAGTCAGACACTTAACTGACTGAGCCACTCAAGTACCCCTAGTAGTTACTACTTACATGTAGCCCATTAGTCTATTACCTTGCTTCCAAGGGCCATTTTAGCTTCTTGAGATATAACCTAGGCACTAGCCACTTGTTTCCTAACTGCAGGAGATATGCATCAAGGTCTCCAGAGCTCACTAGCCTTCCTTAGGAGGATAGGAGTCCCAGAATCCCAAAGCGTCTTCTAAAATCCTTCTCACGAAATTCTTCCTTAAGTTCCACTTTCAGGGCCCTTTTACATCTTCAATGGGAATGACAGATTTCAAGGATTATGCAATTGGTTCTTCTGTATTTCTCCTTTTGGAAATTCTGCACATGGTCTAGCACTTTCTTTGGAATGCGGCATCAGTTGTATCTTGGTGCATCAGTCAAAACTTCTAATTTAACTTTCTGTTATTTATAAACCCATCTTTTGTACCTCATCATGGTACACTGGATACAGAATATTTATAGCTCCCCAAGCCTCAATGTTGAACAAGTAGAGTTAGGGGTAAGTGAGGGAGGAAACTAACATGTATTGAATTCAAGTAATTTCCTCAAGAGTCACATAACGAAAAAATGGCAGAGCCAGAATTCCCCTCCAGATCTGTATGATCTAAAATCCAGGTTCATTTACTATATGATGAGGTATTTGTGCAAAACATATCCAAGGAAATGCTTTGTTACATTCTTTCTTCCTTAAGCCCTCTTGATTATATTCATCATTCCCTTAAAATGTAGTCAAATAATTTTGATTTTTTTTGGTAAATCTAGGAACATGTCAGAAATTTAGGCATGTTCTTTCCTTCTCACCCAGGCTCTTTCTGAAGGAGGAATGGATAACCTCTACTTTATAGCCTTTGAGGACTTTAAAAAAACAAAAACAAAAACACTATAAAATTAGTGACTTTGGCATTTCCCCAAGAGGTGTGTTTATTTACTTGGCTATAAATATTTGAACTCCACACTCTAAATTCGATTTGTCAGATACGAAAAAATCATGTTAATGTGCATTTATGATTTATTTCTTCCCTAATATCAATGTGAGTTTCAGAAAACAAAACATGGCTTCGCTTTCTAACCCTTTTTAAATAGATCTTTCTATAAAAAGGCCTCCAAACTACTTTTTGTCCATATTTAGACACATACCTATGATACTTTAGAATACAAAGGGAAAAAAGAAATTCCTAAGAGAAACAGTACAGGAAAACACAGGTTACTTTTTGGGGAACACAAATCAGAAGGGTTTTGACTTCTCACTAGCAACACTGGATGCTGGAAGACAATGGAACAATGCCTTTGAAATTCTGAGGGAAAATAATTTTGACCATTGAGTTCTATATCCAGCCAAACTACTAACCAAGTAGAGAAGAGAATGACATACCTAACATGTAAGCAATGATAGTTTAGACTTCTGAAGAAGGAAACTGAGAATGAGCTCCAGTAAAGTGGAAAACACCATGAAGGAGGAAGGCATGAGATCCAGGAAAGAATAGCTCCCACCTAGAAGGGCAGGGAAGGAAGTCAGCAGGCGAGTGGGCGGCAGCTAGGGAGCAAGTTATCCAGGTGGGAGCAGAAATTCAGAGGCAGCTGGGTGGATGTCTCAGGAAAGAAAGAAATCAGTCACAAGTGAAAGTATTTATATAATTATGATCACATAAACCCTGCATTATAGATTATAGGTTATTAATTGTTATAATCAGCCCCTACACAAACTTATTTAAGACCTAATTATGATTGCATTATGAGAACATAAATGTTATCAATTTTGACAATGGATATGTATAAGTAGAGTTAACAGATACAGGGATGTGGAATGGGAGGAGGTGTGGAGGAAGAGGGAAAGACAGAGCCAACAATATCCTTATCAAACACATATGAAGTTGCTGAAATGAGAAGTAGACATTGGGTATATTATTTGACACTACAAATGTAACCAATCTGAGAACCTTAAGGCTATAGGTATTAGCAGGTGGAAAGAGATAAAGAGGGAGGGGAAAATGTAAAGGAATTACACATTCATTGCAAGGAGTAGATAGTTATTATTTAAAATTTATACAAAGAAAAATAAAGATATAACCCCAGTAGAATTTTAAAAATACGCACTAGCATATTGTAAACAAATAGATAAACAAACATAAATTACTAGATATGATTATGTGTGGGGAGAGGGGCTAGGCATTGAGAATGAAAAGAGTAAGATTGTGGCTTTTTATTATAAGCCCTATGACATTATTTATTTTATCATGTACATGTAGTACATTGAATATACATATGTTTTAAACAACTCTCATGAAACCATTTTAGTCAGTTGGCTATTTGAACATTCCAGTCTGTCCTGGTGATTGTGGCGGGATGGATTGTAATCAGAGAAAATTGGTTTTCCCCCTGTATATGCAGATGGGAAGAAAGGTGTTGTGGGGGAGTAGCTATTGGAAAGACCATCTCAGCCAGGAATCACAATGGACTGCGTTTTCCAGGAAGGTGTTCTACAGACTATGGATATACTATTGGACATACCAATTAATATAAGCACAGAAGTCCAAAAAGGCAAAATCTGGAGCAGCAAGTGATTAAGATGGGGAGAGGCTGGAGTAAACCAGGGACAGCTTAGAAGATTGCCTGATACTATCATTGTGATGAGCAGGAGATAGAAGCCCCAAATATTTACCAGTTAGCTCAGCCTTAAATGCTACTGAATGTGGGTCAGGCTAGACAGGCGCTCTGTGGGTTAATCTTCATTTGAATCTAGGCAATGGGGAATGGAAACTCATGTTTCTCTACCCAGCTATAAACTTTTGCTTCTCATGCACAATTTCCATTCTGCCTTCCCACTTTGCGTACCACTGTTTTTACCAATTGCTCTTGTAATTGACTTTCGCTACTGGAAGAAACTCCTAGAATGTTGGAATTTCTCGATTACATGTTTTACCCCAAAGAATGTGTCACTCCGTGCTAAAGCAATGGTCTTGGGAGAGACAGCCAACTTGCATCTGATGACAACATTGCAGTAGAGGTCACAATATGCTGACTTCAGAGTAAGCACAAGACTCTGACTGAGATCCTGGAAGGACAGCCTAGAGCAGATGGGATGGGCAAGCAGGGTATTCGCCTCAGAGCTCTGAGAAGACTACTGGCTGCAAAATACTAACCTTTGTTCCTTCCTGCTGCTTGTAAGGGGGGGGGGGGTGGATCTCGCTCATAACTGGATTTCTAAGTCTGATAGCCTAAAGCAAGCTTTGGTCTGATGACTTTTATGGACATTTGTGTTTACTTGGTGAAAGTGGAAGTAGCATAAGAATTGTAGGAATTTAAGGGTGTTAGCAATTGTTATTGTTAATTTTTTTTTTTTTTTTTTTTTTTTACAGACTGCATTTGCAAGAGTTTAATATTTAGGGGTGGCTAGGACACTCAGACAGCCTCGAATGCTTTCTGGTATGTTGAGACTGACAGTTTTCAAATGAGCTCAGAGTTCCTGAATTCCTTGAAGCCATTGTGAGACACTTCCTAGAAAGAATACTCGGCCCCTGTAGATGTATTTACGAGGCCTCGCCATCATTTGCAAGGTTGGTTCTAACACAGCATCAGGAAATGGAATTCTGGGGCACAGAAGTAATACAGAAAGACATCAATGGATTCCAGAGTCACCTATTCAGACTAATCAAACAGGAAGTCAGTTCTATGGTCTATTTAGTTTAGCAATGAGAGGAACAATATTTCTCCAATCCATCAAGTTCCTGGTTCTCAGACAACTGCCATCAAGTCCTTGGTAGGACATGCCCAGGACTAAGAAGTTGCAATTCTCCAGCAGCAGAAAAAGGTTCCTGACAAAGGGTCTTGTCCGTCACCACCCCCTGGGCGCTTTGGGGATTCTTCGTTTTCAGGGCCTTGGAAACCATTTCATTCTGGGTCAGCATTTTCCTTAATACTAGTTGGTTCTCTTTCACTGTGATGGAGTGGAAGTTGAAGGAAAGGTTGGGATTCACTCCCAAGAATCACTGTGGTCTGAGCTTCACAGGGCTCCACCCTCAGCTCCCCTCACGAGTTGTTGCTGTGGTCGTCCTCGTCATTACCTTGGTGGGTGGCTCATCTGCAGAAATCCTTCCATGCCCTTCGGTAGATTGGCACCAAGCAAGATGGAGGTTTTCAAGCTCTCCAGCGGCAGAGACCCGGGCTGTCGCTGGGGAAGCTGCACCTGGACTGGACCCATTTGTACTGATGGCACTGGGTCCTGCACTGTCTGTGCAGCCCTAAAAATAGCTCTCAATTAACATTGCATTTCAAGAATTGGAAAATTTCCCAGAAGTCCATTCTTTTTTCCTTTTCTATTTCATTACATTTTGCAGTAATAATACACAAGCCTGCAGAAAACATGACGGGTAATGAAAAAATGTAATTAATATAAGCAGTGTAAAGCATGTTTTTTTTTTCTCTGTTGTCCTTGCAGAAAATTGCTGCTTTAAACCAAGCAGGATGTGAAAATGCATAAAACCCCCCTTTAATCTGCTGTGGTTTGTAAATATCTTATGCAAAAGAGTTTAAGTCAACTGTCAGATTTTTTTTTTAACATTGTCACATATTCTTGTAAAAATTTGCTTTCCCTGCAGGACAAATTGAGTGATTGGGATAACGATTTTTGAGGGGAAAGGAATGGAGGCGATGGCGAGGATTCTCAACAATAAAACCTAAAAACAGGAAGAACCTGCTTTTTTAGACCCTCTGTCCTTTGCATTCTTCTGAAGAGCATTAAGTGCTCTGCGAGTGGTACACTCAATTTCGGTACAGTACTTGGGAAAAGGAAACTATTGCTACTATTTCACCCCAATATACCCCATCCCATTAATCGAAATAAAGTGATAAAGAGGCCAAAAGGCTGTGGTATATGCTGGCATTCCTCAGACCATTTCAGTTCACTTATCTGTACCACTAGCAACATGGAGAGGTGTGTGACTGGAAGGTCACAGTGGCATTTCTAAACTGAAACAAAAAACACGATTCCCAAAACCTCTTCGGAGGCCAGACAGGAAAGTGCTTGTGGTTTGTTTTCACTTGTTCTTTCCTTTTTTTTTCTTTTTTTTAAACTGTAGCCGACATACATTATTGGTTATTGTTTATATCTATGTTGATCTGGGTTCTAAAAGTTTCCCCAGGGCCCTGGTGTGTGTGAACTTCTACATTGCGCTTGGGAACTGCCAGCCTTGTCCCCTCTGCTCTCCTGGGATCCCTGGTGAAGGTGGGTTCCCCCAGCTGAGAAGCGCTGCCTCTCTCCTGTGGCATTCTGGGCAGCCATTTGGAGTCCCAGATGTAGGAAATGAAATAATCCACGCTCGCACAGTCACAGAGTGCCCATCTGGCACCTAGGAACCTTGTGCCATAGAAGCGCACAGGCGTGAGCTCACTTTTGTTATGGCCTTTCATAAACAGAGCTGCAGCCAGCTAGAAGAGAAGGACTTTGGGATGATAACAATCATTTTCCACTCCCTCCCTTTCACCCTGATCCTCTCAAAACACACACACACACACACACACACATGCACACACACGCACATACACGCACACACACTTGCGGGCACACACACAGCTTTAACTTGTTTTTAAACATAGGGCCAGGTAGAAAAAAAGAGGGGCGATTCATCCTTCAAAAGGTAGCCCTGTTTTCCAGAAGGTCTGAAGGAGAAATTTCCATTAACAGCTAAGTCCCTCCCTACCACCTCTCTGTCCACATTATTGTTTTTATGCCCTCCATTCTAGGGCTCAGAGGCGATGGTGTAAAATGTGACCGGTCAACTCTTAGCTAACTCACTTCTGGTACATCACCCTAAAAATAAGAAAAAGCAGCAGTGGGAGGGATTTCATAAATCATACAACTACTGCACTGCTTTCTAGTCCTGAAACCAAATTCACAGGAGAGTCTAATAAATGACCTCAACATTTTTTCTTTAGTTTCCTTTTAAGTGTTTGTGCCAAAGCAGGAGCAACAGAAGCCAGGTAAAGGAGGTGTTGGCTAGGGAGCACCTTGGGCCAAGTGTGTATGTGTGTGTGTGTGAATGAGGAACGGGGTCTGTCCTCACAAATGCTTGCTGCTGACATTCAACCCCAAGTTATAATTAAAGAGCAAGGCCGATGTGTAAACCAAGCCTGCCGGGACCAAGTGTAATCGCTACTCCAGCTCCTTGTTTAATGTGTGGTTCTAACTCTATATTATCTCTTAAAAACACAGGGCACCTGAGTGGCTCAGTCGGTTAAGCGTCCAACTTCGGCTCAGGTCATGATCTTCGGTTCATGGGTTTGAGCCCGTGTCAGGCTCTGTGCTCACAGCTCAGAGCCAGGAGCCTGCTTTGGATTCTGTGTCTCCCTCTTTCTCTGCTCCTCCCCCACTCACGCTCTGTCTCCTTCTGTCTCTCAAAACGAAATAAATGTTAAATAAATAAATAAAATAAAAACACAGATTCCTAAGAGACACAGCGCCCGATGACAACAGCGACATCCCTAACGGAGCAGGTAACTGAGGACATGGTAAAGAAGTTTGGCGTCTAGGATGGGGTTTAGGTGAAAGACCAGTTAAGTCATGTGCTGATTTATATCATGCTAGCATGAAAATGAGGGGGAAAAAATCACCTTAGACATTTCACTTGATGTTGTTCTGAACTTTAATAGAAGACATCAGGTTGCGTTACGCTTCCCAAATATCACATTCGGTTCTCTGCAGCTCCCACCATTTCAAGCAGCTAGATTTTTTGGCCCCAGAGAGAAGAACAATCACTAAGACACAGGCAGAGCCCATCCCGGGCCCCTGCTGACCAAAGAGCACGCGGGAGAAATGAGGTGGCTGGAGGAGGTCCCAGTGGATCCTGGGGTGGTGAAGGTTAGGGAGGAAAAAACAAATGGGTCGCTCCTCGGGGTGGGGGGAACTCCCTTCGCTCCTCTCCCGCACTGCTCGTGTCTTCTCAGAGAATGGGATCTGCTTGTTTGCGAATCCAAAGCACCAAGTGGGTAACACAATGCGATGTTTGTAAATATGATAAACCATTACAATATTACAGCTTTTCATTTGGAAAGCCATTTAGGCAAGAAATGATTACTGACCCATGATATGTAAATGACGGAAATGCAGACATTAGTATTTGGGTCAACTCGTGTATTTTTCAACCATGAAATGAAAATCTCAGCGTTCACATTCCAATTCATACATGAAAGCATCACGGTGCTATTAGTTGACTATTGTGTTAATTTATTATTGTCTTAGTTAATGTTTTCAGAGCCACTCCGAAGTTCTAGCTCTACTTGCAATGCACTGATGTTGCAACTGATAGAGGGGAACGTGTTCCTCTGAGCAGGCTGGTTTCCTGAGGGAATTCTCCTTCAGATGAGGAGAAAGGAAGCGAGGCAGAAGGAGACACCAGAGACCATCTCCCCAAATATTTCAAATATGGGATGAATCTATGGTATTAGGAGAAATGGCAGAGGATGGGAAGGAAGGAAAGGGTGATATGGTAGACAAGAAATGGAAGTGTTAGAGATGCGTCCAAATGCTGCGTGCAGAGGGATAGATTTACCGCCCACCCTTAAATTCAGTGGTTTAAAGAGCAAAGTGAGTATAGGGTGAAATAAGGAAATGCTTATGGTTTTGCCTTTTAAGCTAATTCATTGGTTGGAGGGAACTCTCAGTATTTCCACCATGCAACTAAATCTCCTCTTCCTGTAACCCCGTACATCATAGCCCCGAGACTGGGTAGCGCTGAGGTCTTTGGCTCCCTTCAACCTTAGCCCTTGGAGCTGGGGTGTGGCAACACTATAAAGACAGGCATTTAGTCAAATCCTTGCAGGTCAGAAGAGATGTTCTGCCTGAGAGGGGATGTGAGTGCAGGATAATTTTGAATAGTTGGGCTCCACCAATAGTTCTCAATGGGGATAATACTGCCCCCTACAGAGTGCTTTGGCAGTTCCCGGCAGCATTTTTCGGAGGTCACAAAACAAGGTGGGAGCCAGCGACGTGAGACCTCTGCTGTTCTCAGGACAGTCCCCACTCATTGAAAAATCATGCAGCATCCCACATGGCCTTTGAATGTCCCGCCAGGCATTCATGTAGGTAAACCTGCTTATAATTATGTATGCCTAAAACCTAGCTACAATTTACATATTTTGCTGCCCAGTTTAATACGTGCTAAATTTTCCATGAATTTACAACTACCATGTATATTAAGGGAAGATTATATTTTGTTTTGTTCAAAACTTTGCCAAGAATTGGACACGGAGAAAAATCACGTCGCTAGCAGCAATGCTGCTCTATTTGAGCGGCATTTGTGGCTGTCATTCCACACATCAGTGCAAGCATTTGATTACTTTTTCATGCTTTCCATATGTACATGTTTAAATACACATTATTTTATTATGAATTGCTTTCCTTTTGTTTCTTCTTTATATTATATTAGGGAATTATATTGTTTCAAAATGTGTGTCTAGGGAATACACTGTATTTAAAACATATATGTTCTACGAATTTTATTTTAGGATGGTAAAGGGGTGAGTTATGAAATACTTGTTATAGAAAGAGGTGTCAGTAAGTGCAATCTGTAATCCCCATCACCTATTTAGAGAGTACACTAATCACGATGAGCACCGAGTAATGTATAGGATTGTTGAGTCACTATATTGTACACTTGAAACTAACATAACACAATATGTTAACTACACTGGAATTAAAATAAAAAACGGAATAAAAAAAAGAGATGCTGGGGCGCCTGGGTGGCGCAGTCGGTTAAGCGTCCGACTTCAGCCAGGTCACGATCTTGCGGTCTGTGAGTTCGAGCCCCGTGTCGGGCTCTGGGCTGATGGCTCAGAGCCTGGAGCCTGTTTCTGATTCTGTGTCTCCCTCTCTCTCTGCCCTTCCCCCATTCATGCTCTGTCTCTCTCTGTCCCAAAAATAAATAAACGTTGAAAAAAAAATTAAAAAAAAAAAAAAAAGAGATGCTGAGTTTGATGGGTGAGAACCGTGGCGTTTCAAACACAAGAAACTTAGATATGACATGTTACGAGAGACCATCTTTAATTATTTGCTTTATATTTAAATATAAATATATAAAAGTAAATATAAATATGGGGCACCTGGGTGGCTCAGTCGGTTAAGTGTCTGACTTTGGCTCAGATGATGATATCATGCGGTTTGTGAGTTCGAGCCCCATGTCAGGCTGTGGTGACAGCTCAGAGCCTGGAACCTGCTTTGGATTCTGTCTCCCTCTCTCTCTGCCCCTCCCACACTCATGCTCTGTTCTCTCTTGTCTTTCGAAAAATAAATAAACATTAAAAAATTAAAAAATGAAAATACAGATATTTATATCGATATATAACATAAATATGTAAGTATATTTATATAAAATATATGTAATTATTTTATTTATATTTAGACACATTTATATTTTTAAATTTATATTTTATTTATTTATATCAATCAGTGGATCTTTACTGAGTTCCTGTGCTAAGCCTGCAGTGCTTAAAGCACCATATCTGCATGTGGCAGATGAAAAAGCAGCATCACAGACTCTTTTCTAAATCTTGTAGCTCAGATCTTATTCTAATTGGGCCTGGTGACTTACCACAGGCTGAGGTAGGCCAGAAGAGAATGGAGAAAGTGTAATATCCTGGAAATTGCAGTACTGGCAAATAATTGTAAATATAGTCTAAAATGAATGGTCCAACAGTGGGAGCCCGAGAGCCGATTCCTGGAAGTTCCAGCAGGCAGGAGTGGGTACAGATCTTGCGGCCCCGAGCACCAGGCTGAGGATGAGAGATGGGACTCCTCCTGCTCCTCTCCTCCAGGTAAGAGCAAGGCACCACTTCAAATGACCACAACTGGGGCCCAGAAACAAAAGAACAACGTTGAAAGCCAGTACCCAAGACACGGGGAAAGGTGGGACCCTAGAGTTCGAGGTAGCAGGCTGGCGCTCAGGTCAGGGGCTGAAGTCCAGGGCAGAGAAGCCGTGAGAGGTCTCTATGTTGAGTCATAGATGCGGGGGTTAGAGCAGCTTAATATGTTTTGCTGCAAGTGTGGATGGATTTGTCTGCTATGTTTTGAGCAGGAAGCCAGATGTGGAGGCTGGGAGCCATCCTGGACCTAACACTTAGTTTTATCATCTAATTGGAAGAACCAAAGTACAAACACATAGCAAGTGAGTCAACCAGACGATTGTTAACAAAGATTATGGGCGACAGTTCAAGAGTGTCTGAAGACCCTGCATTACCTCCCTTGGATCAGGAGGACTTAAGACTCCAGGACATGTGGACTTCATTCATTTATTTCCTCATTCATTAGGAAAGCCGTGCTATACCATAGGTGTTAAGAATAAAGAGGTGAATGAGAGAGGCACTAACCTTGGTGACACGGGTGATGGGCTAACCTGGGTTTCAGAGAGGTGAGCAGGCTAGAACTTCTTCCGGGATTTAAGGGAGTTCGTAAGACCAGTGGGGCACATCGGGGACCTGCTATTAAGAAGGTATTCTTCTTGCTACCTGAGCTGCTGCTAATCCTAGCATTAATCGTTCCGTGCCTATGTTCTGCCTCCTTTAAGACTTAATGCTAAAGGAAACGAAAACTATCAGTAACATAAACTCTTAGAGTTAAGGTTTGGCAACCTTCTTCTGTAAAGATCCAGAGAATAAATATTCGCAGGCTTTGCAGGGGTATCATGAAGTACAATTCTTGCGATTTTTTTTCAGTCCTCTAAAAATGTAAAGCCCGTTTTTAGCTCAGAGGCTAGATCTGGGCTGCAGGCTATAGTTTTCTGACCACAGGTCTACACAGTTCCTTTTGTCTAGAGACCGAGAGCATTGGTGGATGATGATAAGTAATATTTATTATAAGTAATATTTGTAGAACACTAAACATTGCCTGTTGTTATATATATATTATCCCACTTGGCCCTCAAAACGATTGAACTGGAGTAGGTAAGCCAAGTACTATCATCAGTCTTCATTCCATCCATACGTCTACTGAAGCTCAGGAATGTTCAGTCATTGCATTAAGGCATGGAGCCACAAACACCAGAGGGACATTAGGTCTCTGTCTTTTGATTCCAAAGCTTGTTCTTGACCTGCAGCTACTTTGAACCGGCCGCATGCAACCAAATTATTCACAGCTTTCGCAGGTCACTCTAGTGTGGGGTCTGAATGTGTTTTGAAACGAAAGGCTTATATTTAAAAGGCAAACAAGCAAACATTGGATGTGGTCTGAACTACATCAGTGCTTAGGAGAGGAGGATTGAGTAGAGTGTTCTATGTCCAGACATTGCTCTAAGTGCGGGGGCCACACCACTAAATTCCACAGACAAAATCCCTGCTCTAATGAGTAGGTTACATTCTAGTGAAAATCATTCCAAAGATAATGACACAATGGTAGGAAGAGTAGCAACTACCTAAGTGCCGTGCGCTGTGTTTGGAGTTACAAATGTCTTAGCACTAATCTTCAAAATAGTGCCATGAAGTGGTTCTTAGTTTCTCCATTGTGTAAGTACCTTAGTAACGATAGCGAACAGAGGGAACTTACTCTATGCTAGGAAAGAAATCTCCCAGAGGAGATAAGATAGCAGGTAGGTGGCCAAGGGGGATTTGAACTTGGGTCTATATACCCTAGACTCTAAGGCCTTCCATTTTGTGCTGAAGCAAATCCCCATGCCATGGCCATTGCACTATACCAACACACCTCTACTTTTCAATGCCTGGTGGATTTATATCAGATTCCCTCATCTTAGTGTTCTGTCATTTATGAGCCAAGGCAGCCAGAGATACTTACTCATTAGTGCTTTACACTCGATGACTGCTGAGATGGCACTTCCGGTGTCACACAATGCTATTTTCTAAAGCTTATAGCTCTGAAGTAATTGCCTCACGCGGTACGATTTCATCAGTGTTCAAATGCCGCTGTTGGCATGCATTTGGGCAATTTTGAGGCATAGGCATCTGCCTCAAGGTTTCAGGGGGCACTGGGCTTACTTTAAAAACACTCAAAGAAGAAAAAGTAGATGGGGGCGATGCCATGGTTGGAATTCCTCCCGTACTCTGGCACATTGACTCTATGTTTACTGGCTCTATTCAAAGGAAGGCTCTCTGAAAGTATCATGTACATCATTATTTAATTTGCATGATTATAGCAAAATTTCAGGCTCAGAATCAAATGACCTTTCTTTAGTTCTTCAGGCTGTTGTGGCACAGGTGCACAGGGAAGTTTTGTAGAACCTTTTTTTTTTGAGTCATTGGGAAATTTCAGAACCTTAAGCACTGGGGTGGGGGGTACTCTAGGGGGCTTAATTGTAGAGTTTCCAAGTTTTCTTTGATTGAGACTTTGGCAGAAAGGAGATTTTTTTTTTTTGCATTGAAAAGGAATACTGAATAACGTGTAAATGGGTTTTCCTTATAAATACATTTATCTGAAGAACTTCATTATTGCATAAATTACTTTTTCAAAATTAATTTCTATTTTTCTTAAAAAAAGATGAAATCCCTGTTTTCAATGTGCCATTAGGAAAGCTCAGTGATCACATATAATAACAATGTATTAAAAGCCATACAGAAAAGAACCCATTTTTAAAAACCCATAACTCAACAGACTAAAAAAGTGACAGACTAGCCATTCATGCAAATTAGCTAACTCACATTTATCAGAGAAAATATTTCATAGCATTAACAACACTGTCATTTAAGAAAAATTAAATGGGTCCCAGAACCACACATTTATTTTTACTGCATTCATTATTCATTCACTTGTTTCTTTCCTCCCCCCTTTTTTTTTTTTTGAATTGTAAGTTTTGAATTCAAAGTTCAGTAGAGGGAGACGCAGATGATTTTCCCATTTTAGTGACCCCGTGGTTAGCAGCAATAAAGCAACAGGAACAAATCTGGCTTGAAACGTGTCCAAACCCACATCTCCCAGTGTGCACAAAAGGCAAAAAAGTAAGATGTGCAGCGGATATTAACATGAGTAATCTTGGAAATCTAAATATTAAACATATGTCAAAGATTATCAAATGCACATCCACATGTCTTATAGAGATGTCTTTCATCCGAGGGGCTCCAGCCTATTTCAATGTATACAGGCAGGTTCTCTGGTCCCGAAGGCCTCATCAAAGCTTGGCACACCCCGTGACGACAGCACAGTGTTTCAGATGGGTGCTTGTGAAGTCATAACTCCTTAGTTCCACACCTTCCTGAGAGACAAGCTTATTAATCTCTGCTCCCACCTGGAGATAATGCTATTTAAATCCAAGTTGATTAACTCATTTGCCCAGTAAGTGCACAGTTTGGGAAATTTCCTGGGGTCTTTGATTTGTCTTCCGATGCCGAAGTCACCGGAAGCCATATTCACCTCCATCTACTGGCCTCTTATCACGGCAACCCAGAGAAGAATGTTCCAGATGGGACACTGAGAAAGTAGTATGATTGTCTTATCTCTGGGCACTGTGTGAAGGCTGTGACTTAATTCCTCCTGTCCATTAATAATATGTGCTTTTAATACTTGGCATCTTCTTGTCTCCAAACCCTATTCTGTGGGGTAACTGAAGTTACATTGTGGAAATACTTAAGGGTATAATGTTATAATAGGGAGCCAGCCTAATTTTTTTTCTGTGTGTATTTTGGCTGTTGAAGAATATTATTTTATGAAATCTCTTGGTGCAGCATGACCTTACTTTTTCTGAGGCTGTTTTGTCATCTGTAAATTAAGAAAGAAAAGCTAAGTCTCCGTATTTCACAATGAGATCATGTTTATGAGAAGACTTTGTAAACTCTCGAGCTTTATACACATGTAGAATATCATTATTACCATAAAGGCGCATCTACCAGAAAGGGGCCCCCCGAGTGATGACTGGTGCACTGAAATCCAATTTCGTTTCCACATCCATTCCTCCTTGGCAAATGTCATAGCTTTGTATGATGTGCAGAGTCTTTGTGATTAAGCTCACTGTGCCGCCCTGTGCGTAGCACAGTAGGCAGGCTGAGTGATCAGAGACTAAATCCTTACCTTTGTGCTACGACCCTGTCTGGGAGGCTGGCACCTGTAGGTGCTCAGCAAACGTGTTGGGAATTGAACTGAATTGGGCCAAGGGTACAAGGACTCGGCGTGAACGAGGCAAGTGAACGTAAGATAAACTGCCAGTTTGGTTGAACCTCTCCAGGGAGGTGGTGTGACAGGCACGCTGAGAGACAGGTTGCGTGAGAACGAGAGGAACCAGCCATTCTCCACCGGGGGAAGAGAGTGCCCAGAGCAATGAGTCAGGGTACGTCGCTCTCTGGCCACCCCTCTCTCCTCCTTCTTGATGCCTTTTTACCTTCTCCCTCATCTCTTACCACCAGGAGAAAGAGTTGCAGTTCAGCCTTTTCGGGTCTGTTGCTTACAGGCTTTTTTCTCATTCTGTGAGGTAGACGAAGCTTAGAATCTGTTGGGAATAGCATGGATTCTCCAGCTCTGTTCTTTAGGGAATTTACAGGAGCTGGAAAAGACAATCTGCAATTTTTGCCACTCGGTGGGAGTTTGTGGGGGAGGGGAGTGGCATTTTAGGGAAAGATCTGAAATATATCCACACACACTTTTGGGCGGAAGATTTGCTTCCTGAATTTGTCCTTAAACCAAAGTGCTCATTAAAGCAAATCATCATTTATGATAAGAATAATTATCCTCTTAATGTCTCTTTTGACCTTGCGTAGTCTCCTTGACCACATTTTGAGACCTAAAGAAAAGTATATTCTCAAATTTACTTGCTTTTGTCAATGTGTTCCCAAATAATATGACTTGATTCTTCTCAAACACGTTTGATACCCACCCCCACCCCTCACCTTTGGAACAGAAACTACTATTATCAGCTTAAAGAATTTCAAAACTGAACACACTCTTTAACCCTTTGGGTTAAATGAGAGGTGTGGCTTAGTTGCTATTGTCTGAGTTATGGAAGGTTTTGTTACACTCAGCCTGCTCTCCTCTCTTCCTGGCGACTTATCTGTCTTCCATCTGTATCTTTATCCTTAACCTGTATCTTATAAGCTGAATGTGCAAGACCATCAGTCCCTCAGAGCATCACCTACCCTGGATAGAGATGCAAGTGAATCTGGGGCTGCAGCCGCTGCCTGAGCCATTCATTCCCCACTGGATTCAGGGAACCGTGCTCTGGAAGAAAAGCATAAATGCAAAAATCATGTTTTGGCTGCTCTGTAATAATTTTTTTTCATCCTTTTTCCCAGCCATTTCCGCACCTCCCCCTCCCCCCCCCCCCCCCCCCCCCCCCCCCCCCCCCCCCCCCCCCCCCCCCCCACATAGAAAGCTTTGCTTGTGGTTCTAAGCTGTAAGGCATTGAAGAAAGGAGCGAAGACTTGGGGAAGATCTAGATTGGGGATCATTGAGATGGAACATTATTCTTTAGCTGATTCAGGTGAACCTATCAAAAACTAATGGAAGTTGCTGAGTGTGATGGCAGATCGGCACTCAGACACTTGTATGCTTTCTCACCTCTATTTTAGAGCGAAATATTAGATGAAAAAATTTTTTAAATGTGTCTAGAATGAAACTCTAGTGACTTACATGTTCACATTTTCAGAGAACGGAGTATGTTTAAATGAAAATATTTATAAAATATTGATTTAATGTGTCACACTCAACTTCTAACTGATCAAACGCTTACAGTCTGTTTATACTGAGTAACTCCTTAATGAAAGCGATTCGCTTGTCGTTTGCCTACATGTGTACATATATTTACTGGAATCAGCCAAAATAGTAAATTGCAGCTAATTGGAAAGTCAACATGTTCATTGCTATTTAGTTTATTAAAAAATATGTTTGATTCCTCAGAGACACCATATGAAGAATATTATGGCCAGCTACAGGCATACATATTTTTGCACGGGGCTGGATTCCTATAATCCAAGCATTTCAAAACCGTTATTCAGAACCAAAGAGCAGCTAGCTGTAGTTGGATTCATTTTTCAGAATCTTAGACATTGGTAAAGATATTAGAGATCATCGAGTCCAGTGTTTTTCAGACTGATGGTAATAATTCCTGGTTCTTATTCCAGACCTACTGAATTTGAGCCTCCAGGGGTGGGGCCTCAGAAACTTTCTTCAACCAATGTACTATTTTTTATCATCAGGAAAGTTTGCAACAGAACCAGTCCACTGGTTCTCAGTCCTGGTTATGTGTCAGAACTGTCTGTAAAGGTTGCTGAAAATGCAGACGTCTGGGTGGTGGGAACCATGCTCTTAAATTCGAATTCCATTTTATACATCTACATTCCTAACAAGCTTCACGGGCAGTATCAAAGCAGGTTTGTGAACCAGTGATCTAGTCTGACCTCCTAGATGTTAGGAATCGCTTCCAAAACATTCTGCTTAAACATTCGGATGCAAAAGCCAGCCTTTCCCTTGTTGGAGGGCTCATAATTTTAGATAGTTCTTGCATTGATTGGGCCAAATTATGACTTCCTGTAACCTGTACCCACTGACCTCAATCTGTCCTCCAGAGCAACAGAAAAATGATTTCAAATGTGTAACTGATAGATGGTGTTCAGTAAATGTCAGGTCTTTTCCCCTGTCCCCATGTAACTGTCCTCCAAGTATGACAGATCCCATATTTGACCTGTTCCTTCACAAATGATGACAGTGCAAATCATCTCTTTTTCTCACAAAAGACTTCACTTTTAGGAGCACCTTTTGTGGTTTCCATATTCTTAGAATCTTCATTACCTGCATTCAGACATGCTGTAGCATCTTTAGTAAAACTAATCTATTCCACAAATATTATTGAGCACCCACTACATATGTCAAACTAGAAGACCACACAGTGACCAGAATTAAACTCAGACCAGACGCCAGCTGGACTCTAAGTGAACCTTGTGGAGATATGGTTCTGATCCCATTGTTTCAGTAATGCAGTCCGTGACTCTATAGCTATTTTGAAAGTCACTTCATGCTGTTAATTTACTCTATGTTAGAATTTAACTAAGACCTCTGTTATTATTATTATTATTAATGCTATTATAAGCATTATAAAAGATAACTTTTGGAGAATGATATATAGGGTACAAAATCTTTTGTATTCTTACATTTTTTTAATGTTTATTTTCAGAGAGAAAGACAGAGAGTTGAGTGGGGGAGGGGCAGAGAGAGAGGGAGACAGAATTTGAAGCAGGCTCCAGGCTCTGAGCTGTCAGCACAGAACCCAAAGTGGGTCTTGAACTCGGGAATGGCGAGATCATGACCTGAGCCGAAGTGAGATGCTGAACCCACTGAGCCACCCAGGTTCCCCCAAAATCTTTTATATTCTTAAATTCTCACAGCAGCTCTGTGAACTTGTATTATTATTTCTAATTTATGGATGGAAAAACTGAGGCTCAGAGAAGTTTAGTGTATTGAAATTGCATATGTAACATTTAGTCAAGCCAGGACTTGAAGTTAGACCTGACTCCACCCACGTCTGAAACACTTTCTATTGTTTCACAATGCCATAATAAGAGAGGACTTACCTGCCTCTAATTTAGCAAGTGGAACAAAGGGCAGGACATTACTTTTTCCTCTTTAGTTATATGTGACTGCCTTTGCCCTTTTAGTTATATGTGACTGACTTTGCCTCTCGATTGAGATTGATTGATTGATGGATGGATTGATAAGCCCTTGATTGATTTATCAGTATATTGGGTGTCTTTGTCTTCAATTAGTGCCATCCACAAATCTACTGAGCAAGTCTCTGTGTCCTGATCTAAGTTATTAAAAATTCTGAACAAGACACAGCCTAAGAGAGAATCCACTGACATAGTCCTGGGATTCCTTTACCTGGGTTAGATTAAAATAGTCATTGACATGTTGGTGTTGATTTTTCAACCAGCTAGAATGTGTCATCCTTCTGCTCACATGTCCCAATGTTAACATCCAAAGGGATCATGAAAGCCTTGATCTCTTGTCTTGCTGAAGCCCTGATACCTTTTGTGTGTGGAATTTCGCTGATCCACCAAAGAGAAGATGGTCACTTTTTAGCTGAGTGGACCATTTTAATTGTCCCACAAAGCAAGTTACCTCATTATTCAGAAGAAAACACTCAATCTTGGAATCTTTCAGAAGAAAACACTCAATCTTTTCAATCTTGGAAGGGCCCTGTGGGAGCCCCATCTTTCCAGGCCCAGCTTGGATGTCTCCTTCTCTGGAAAGCCTTTTCGAGTCCCTCACTTGGATTTAGCAACACCCTCTGCTCTGCCCTAGCATGCTGGGCAATTCTCTGGTGTGGCACCTACCACATTACCTCGTAGTTATTTATGTTTTCTTTCTACCCTCAGTATTTGAACTTCTTAAGGGCAAGGATTGTATTTTACTCACCTTGGAAGTCTTCCATGATCTAGTGTAGTGATTGGTGGGTGTAAGAGAGTCAGAATAAATATTTGCTGAATGAATGAACGTGTGGGTGAATACACATACTGATGTGATATAAAGTTTTCTTGTAAAGTTTTTATTAGATAAACAGTGTTAACAAGAATCCCCTTTCAATTACTTTTGGGCTTTGGCACTTCTTAATAAAGATATCCAGGAACAATGGACGAAGCTTGATCAAGAAAGTCCAACATTCATCTATTCCTGAAAAGGAAGAATTAATCCTTTGGCCCCCTAGAGTAGTTGTAGTTTTAAGATTAATCTTAACTCTGTTTGTAGCCTATAAAACAAAACTAATTGCAGAACTCAAAGCTTTAGAGCATTTTTAGGTGGCTTGATGGGAAAGCATTGAAATAAATACAAACATTTAGATAAAACAACCATTTTAATAGTATTAACTCTGCCAATTAATGATAATGGAAGAGCCGTCCAATTAGCTAAATCGCTAATAGTTTTATCAAGCAGAGGTTGGTAATTTAAAGCAAACAAATTCTTTCTAATTTTATCCACTTGCACACCAAGATATTTAAAGGATAACAGGGGATCCAATAAAGAGTATTGCTCAAGATGAGCTATATTTAAATCTCCTAATGGCTATAACATAGAGTTACCCCAATTAGTCAGAAAACCCAAGCAGTCAGTAAATTCTTTCAAGCCTCCATAATTTGGGGTAAAAATAAATGAGATACAACAAAGGTGCTGCTTGCAATCATTAGTGTCATTATTGTGGTATTTTTGGAAGATAGAGAGTACCCGGAGACAGTCAGGGATGTAAATTTCACTCATGGAATCCAGAAATCGTGAGTGTTCTGTACTCATGCTGTGCTTCAGCAACATTTCGGAGGGGATTTTCATGGAGGTCAGTGCACAACAGTCCTTTTCAGGGCGGAAGACCAGGGCGAAGTTCATGTGCTCAGTGCCACAGCAAGGCTGGGAATTTCCCTGTCAAACCTCCATGGAGAATTCAGGCACATAATTGGATAATTCAGGAAAATCCTCTTAGGACCAGAATGATGTTAACATTTCTTACAATTCCAATTTTATTTTTCTCAAGAGAATAGACTTTTAAAAACATCCACATCATCTGGATATGTAAGCTTCATTAGCAGGAATCTGGTCAGTTAAGGACAAATGACAAATGATAGACTGCAAAGGACCTCTGTACTCTATCTTCTGCTTGAGCACAAGACCAACCCTTAAAATTTCAGAATTAATGGTGCTGTTTATCCCACATTAGGATGTTGCCGATCAAGCGTCGTGCTCCAATGGACAAGCTTGAAAGGAAAAAGGGCAAAATGGAGAGCATCTCCAAAGCATTATCTCCGGCAGTGTTAGCTGGAAGGAAATATTCTTTGACTATCCTGACAACTACTGTTTATCGAAGCGCTTTCTATGAGTCAAGCACTGTGTTAATATCTTGACACTCGGTGTTCCATGAAGATTCCCATCAATACAGTGGGGTATTCTCCTGTTGTGTGCATGAGTTTGCTGGGGCTAGCAGATTAAAGTAGCTTCTCACAGCAATGAGTCTTGGAGCCAGGATTCAGTAGGGCTCTAATTACAGATGTTGGTTTTCACCTGGATCGTATACTGCCATCCTGGTCCTAGCAGCTGGCATATTGTTAGTTCTCCGTGCATATTGCAGGATGATGATGGTCTCCATGTGTTCCAGTGGTACAGAGAACAAATACCCTGTGGACGGCCCTGTGGGGTAAATACAGAATGAACTGGACCCAGCTGGGCATTTGCATCAAAGTACCTCACCAGAGTTCCCAGCTGGTCTGGCAGAGTGCCCAGGCACTGCCCCGGAGTTCAAATGGAATGCTCTTTGAGATGCCTCTGGTTTTCATTTTCCAAGTCTTGCCACACACAACAAGTGGGTCTGGGACTGGCTGCAGAGTCCCAGTCCTGCCTCACTTCTTGTAAGGAGTGGGGGGTTGTGGAAACAAGAAGAATTGGTGATATCAAAACCTTGGTATCAAACACTAACTTTTCTCTAAACTGTTAAAAAGCTTGTCAAATCCATCAATAGAATCAAGTCTCAACAAGGACCATGAGATAAAAGGTTTTCAGTGATGTCATCCACATGGAACTTGTGTTTACCAAGAAACGAGAGCAAAGGATATTTGAAAAGTTTAAATGTAGCTCAGGTTCAGGACTGAGGGCAGGAGGGGCTGAAAGAACACTTACTAACCCAGAAGTCTATGCAGGGAGGCCAGCAAGGCCTAATCAGTATTAAGAAGCAGTCTTAATCTCTCTCCCTTTACATTCTGTACTGTTCGGTTTAGGTCATTTTAAATATTCCTCTCTTAGGGGGGGCAGCGGTGGAGACAGCCGTATGTGACTCTGAGTTCAGATATGGGCTCTGCCACTTAATGGCTGGTCATTTAACCACCCTCAAGCACAGATCTCACGGAAAAAAGGATCTCGCAGATTGTACATATACGATGAACAGGTGTTTTCCCTCTAATTCTACTATTCTTTACTATTTGCAGAACAGTGTAAGCGGAACTGGACCTCAGCAAAACCAGTCCTTTCGTTTGAGAGAGAATGAAAACAAACAAACAGCTGATAAATACTAGGAGCCATCTATGTTTGCCTCTGGTCCCAGAGAACTTCATAGTAAACTCTACCTGCCATCAGCTGAGTGTGGGAGTGAGACACTGGGCCAGGAGCTGGGGTCTTTGGGCTTTTCCCTGCTTTGGCTATCTAATGTCAGGTTTCCTGAGAAACGGACTCTCATGTGGAGATTGCTATGCAGGAGGTTTACCGAGGCGTGCTCTCAGCAACACCTGCGAGGTGTTGAGGCTAAAGGCTGAGTCAGAAGGTGAAGTGTGATGTGCTCTAACAAAGGCCTCGGCGGACCCCACCGGGAGCTCTGGAGCTGAGAACTGTCCTTTCAGAACTGCCCCAAATGTAGGCAAAGGGGCCAGGACTTTGAACCTTTGCATCGACCAGTCACTGCCTCGGGCTGCCCCCCCAGGGGAGGGGTCATAGTACTAGGAGAGAGCAGTGCCTGTAGAGGGACTCCATCAGTCGGTAGCTTTTCTCCCAGCTGGGAAAAGATGTGTCTTCAAGAGAAGAGTGCAGGGCCCTGGGCAGGGCATCCGAGCATCCTCTAGTGCTACCAGGTGGGTAAGTCATTACACTTCTGTGGTCCTCACTGTCCTTAAATCAAACGATGCTTTTGACCCATAGTTATGAACACCTACTTTGTGCGTATTGTTTCCTTTGTGTGGACTGTCTTTTCCTCACTCAGAGCTACCTGATGAATTAATACATTAAAATTCTGATAAAATGCCAATTCCTCTCAGAAGCCGCTTTTAACTACCAGGCACAGTTATACATTATCTTTCCTATTTCTGTGCCATCAAAGTATTTCATGTTTACCTCTCCTGGGACTCATCTCATTGCATTAACATGACTGTGGTCAGGGAGCCTTACTTATATTTGCATCATTTTTTGTACCCCCAACACACAATTTCAGTGAACAAGTCATTATTTAAAGTCTATTTTGTCTAACATTAGCGTAGGTATGCCTTCTTTTGTTTGGTGAGTATTTGCATGGTTTACTTTTTTCATTCTTCTCCTTTCAATTTTTCTGCATTATTATATTTTAGATATGTCTCCTATAAATGACATCTAATTCAAATGAACTTTGTTATCATCCCAGTCTAGTATTTTAATTGGAGTGTGTAGGTCATTTATACGTAATGTAAATACTGTTGAGTTTAGGTTAGAATTAACCAACTAATTTTGTGCTGTTTCTTTAATCCACCAGGCCTATGTCTCTTTTTCTCATCTTTCTTAACTTCTTTTGGATTGATTTTTTTTTTCTTTACTATGTATTTTTTCTTCTTTATTGATTGGGAAATCATATACTCTTTTCTGTTCTCCTAGTGTAATCTAGAAATTACAACATTCATCCCTCACTTAGCAAAATCTAATGTTAACCAACACTTTGACTCTCCTTCTGTAACAAATACAAGAACTACAGAATAATTTAACTAAATTCCCACTTTCTCCCCAACTTAGAGTTGACAATATATAGTTACCATGAATTTTAATTGTCTAGGCTTTAGAACTATTTAAGGCGTTCATATTATAGCTTTTAAAGTCAATATTTATGTTTGCCCACAAAGTTTCCACTTTTTAAATTCTTTAATTCTTCTCACATCTCTGATCCTTCAGTCTAATCTGCTGGTTGTGAATTCTCTCAGTTTTTGTTTACCTGAGAATTTCTGTATTTTACTTTCATGCTTAAAGTATATTTTGCTGTGTATATGAGTAGTTTTTATTTTCTATAAGAACATTAAAAATGTATTCCCATTTTCCTTTGGTTTTCATTTTTGCCCTTGAGAAATTTAATTGTTGATCTTTTGAAAATAGATCTTTCTTTTTTCTCTAGCTGCTGTAAACATTTTTCACTTGTTGTTAGTTTCTCATAGTTTCATAGTGATATATATATATATATACATATATATATATATATATTTTTTAACCTTATCCTACTTGGGATTCTGAGGTTTTGTTAAATGTCCCCTGAAAAATTCGATCATTCGGCCATAATGTTTTAAATATTGTTTTTGGCCCATCTCTCTCTCTTGCTTTTATTTCTATATCTACATCTACAATTAAGTTTGTGTGTTAGACCTTTTCATTGTATCCTCTGTCTCATCTCTTCTCTTTTATATTTTCTACCTTTCTGTCTCTTTGTGCTATATTATAGTAAGTTTATTCTGACTTATTTCTTTGCTCAATAATCCTCTCTTCATTTATGTCTAATCTGCCATTCAATTCAATTGATTCTTAACTTGTTATTATATTTTTCCTTTTCAAAACTATTCACTTTTCCCCCAGTTTCTTCCTGAAATTTTCAGGCTTGGCGTTTATTTTTCCTTTGACTTGGTAGGTATAGTTGTTTTATAGTCAGTATCAGATAATTCCAATAAGTGAAGTTCTTTGTTGATCTATTTCTAAAGTCTAATTGTTTTGACTGGTTCTCACTCATGGTGTCTTATTTCCTATGTGCATCACTTTTAAAAATTATGTGCTGTGTGATGTATTTGATAAATTATTTTTAGGAATACTTTGAGACATTAGAGTGGTAGGTGGTTTTTATGAGTCCTAGCCTTTGGTGGACCTTCAGAACTTTTGTTTTCTCTGACCTCAAAGACCTCCAAAAACAAATGCAGTTTTATAGTCATTTCTTCCAGATAGGCAAATGCTTTTAGGGAACAACAGATTTGAATATGGGACTTCCATTTTCTCTTGGATTTTGGCTGGGAAATTTCTCATTCTTTGGTGCTTTTGGAAGGTGTGAGTTTTTAAAAAATATTTTTCCTAGTTTTATTTTACTTTTTCTCAGCAGAGGGTTAATCTGAGATAACAAATCTACTACTATAGGAAGTAGAATTCTATTTTTGTGTTTTAGCTTTTAGTACAGTTCTGGTCCCTCAATATTTGCTGAATAATGATTATACAAATGGTCATGGGCATTGGAATCAAGTTGTATAAGCTATAGCTTCTGTTTTCAAGGAACTTATCATTTATTGGGCAGGGAAAACACACACACACAAAACTTTAAACAATGACCATTCTGTGGGTGAGATACTGTAAATGCTAGGCTTCCATACTTTCTTAGTAGAAGTATAAATTACCAGAACTCTTTGGAGGAAAATTTTATAATTTTTATTAAAATTAAATATGTATATACCCTTTGGCTAAATAATACCACATCTAGGAATTTATCTGATTTACATTCTGCATATACTTGCATAAGTGTTCAAATATATATATTCATATATATATGAATATTGATTCATAGTAGCATGTTTGTAATAAATACTAGAAACAATCTATCAACAAGGGATTGATTGAATAATTATGATATATCACATAATGGAATACTATGTAGCCATTACCAAGAATGTGAGAAAATGTATATGTATAGTTATGGAATAATTTCTGTGACATGTTTAAGTGGAAAAAATAAATAAGAAGCTTGAGAGTATATATGCTACGCTTCATGCACACCCACCCACTCACACACACACACACACACACACACACTCACGCACACACACTTAGAAATTTATAGAGTGTCTCTAAAAGTCTCTACATAGAACCGCTAACAGTGCTTCTATCTGAAGAGGAGAACAGGGGTTCGGAGCATAGGAGTAGTAAGAAAGCTTTTCACTGGGTACTTTTGTGTTATATTCATTATATAATATCATTTTATATTATATTTAGTTTTACTATATGCACTTTGAAACCATTACATTAAAAAAGCAAAAAGAGCAAGGAAAGGAACAGAAGGCATATTATACTGGTGATCAGTTGTCCCACACTGTAGTTTGGTTTTGCTCTGACAAAAACCTTTCTAGAATTTGGTGTCTTTCTCTGTAAAATGAGGACACTGACCTAAATAATCCTTAAGGCCTCTTTCAACTTAACATTTCCCAATTCCATTCACTGGCATGGAGACACTTTTACTGCAGACGTGCTTCAGTCAGGCAGTACCTCTGAAGATAACTTGGCAAATGAAAGTATCAGTCTTGATGAAAGTATTGTTTGCTGAGAATGGGAACCCTCTCTTTGGTTCTCCTTCAAGTATTACATTTCCCTAAGACAATAAACTAAGATAATTGATTTGTTTGCATTCACAGTTTGAAACCATGATTTTTAACATAACCTCACATTTGAAATATTTCAGACCTGTTTTTCTTTAAGGATCGAGTGGGTTTAAGTCTCTGACAGCCTGACCAAATCGCATTACCCTCTATTTACTGTACAACAAAAGCTTATTTCATAAATGTTTCCACATTTTATGCTCACATAGATCTGAGTGGCCAAAACATTTAATTAAATGGACTATTCATACAATCTAATTTCCTGGCTGGTCATCTATATCAATGATAACAGTAGTACCCACGCCACAGCTATGAGTGAATCTTAAAAAAAAAAAAAAGAAAGAAAACAAAAAACAAAAAGCAAACAATTATTTAAATCTAAACTATGCTCAGACTAATGACTTATAATCTTTTTTAACTGTAAAAGTAATTTGAGTTTATTGTCAAAAATTCCAACAATGGGGAGGTATACAGTGAAAAGGATGGAAAGTTTCCTCTTCCCTGCTTTAATCCTGTTCCTCAGAAGTCAATAAACACACTTAATATGGCATGAATTTTCTTACACACACACACACACACACACACACACACACAGTTTGTTTTTACAATAATGGGATTTTTTGGAAAATTCTATTTTACCATTTGTTTTCATACTCAGCAGTGTATTGTACTTGGGGTACATAGCTCTATCTCATTCTTTAAAGGGCTGTAAACTATTCCTTCACACAGATATACCATGATTTATTTACATATTTTCTTAGCCATGGACATCTAGAGTTAGTTTCCACTCACATGATGTGAGAAGTAGCATTGTGTTGAACTTGGACATTTGGCTAGAATGTTGGGAGACCATTTTTTGAGAATTGGGGTTTTAGGTTACAGGGTGCTTCCCATGTGCCAGGCACTACTGTAAGCACTTTACAAATATCAACATTTTCGTTCTGTAGGATACTATTAGTGTCTCCATTTTGCAGATGAGAAGTTTAGGCTCAGAGAGATTAAGTAGTTTGCTTGAGATCTCACAGCTGTAACTCGTCGAGTCAGCATCGGAACCCAGGCTCTCTCAATCCAGTCTGTGCTTAACTCCTGAGCTCTGCTTCCTCACAGGGTGGGTGTATTTGAAATTTTGAGAGACACTGCCAACTTGTCCTCCAAAAGGATTGCGTCAATTTATACTCCCATCAACTGAGAATTTGAGAGTTCACTCATTTCCTTATTTCCTAGACAAATACTGTGCTCTTAGTTTAAAATTTTTTGGCCAATTTGTGGTTGGAAAAATTATATCATATTGTTGTTTTACTTTACAATTAGCACATTATTAACATTCATAAGACTTAACTTTTATTAGGCCTTTACTACAATAAAATGCATAAAAGATTCTTCCTCATTTCCAGATTATCATCCAAGAGAAGTGAAGCCCACACACAGCTTCTTCAGGAAATGCTGACAACATGCTGTACATATGGCTTCCCTGTTTGTAGTGGTTCCAAAGTTTGCTTTTGAGGTTAATTTCTTGTTTTTGTTTTGGATGAGCTTCTCGCAGGGGACCTGGGCAAGCAGAAACCTTTTTAAAATTATAGCCCGAACTATTTCTTGAGCAATCCAGGAGAACTCATTTACAATGCGATCCTCAGATTCTTATAACATAGTTTGCGAGAGGGTGTGCCCAGAGCAGTTCGGAAAAGCAAAACAGCATTTTAACAATGAGGGATTTAGCAGGAAGATCTGACCCAACAAGTAGAAACTCTTTTAAAGGTTCAATCAAGTTTATTCCCATCGCATTCCTCTGGAATGCCCAACAGGCACATGCTTTGTCAATGAAAATTATTTTCAATCTCATTGATGTTTTGTTTGGCAGGAATTATTTCTTTGAACAACTTCTTATTAATCATCTATGATTTTTCATTTCTGACAGTGTTATCACCAGCTGCATATTTATAGAAGAGTCAACTTTGACCTGTATTCAGGTTTAATCTGTTTCCTGAGATTAAAAAAAAAAAAATCTGTTGATCTATCTGCAACCGAATTTCAGATTTTCAACATTACAAAGGCTAAGAAATGTGAACACAGAGGAAGACTTCTATCATCCTTGTTTTGTGAGATCAAATAACTACCTACCCACCTTACCAGTGATGCCATTTAGCTTTCTCCCCGTCTTTGTGGCTTGTAGTTTCCATTTCTGGGGACATGGTTTGCCCTGTGGTAATCCAAATGTGAATAACAACACCCATTGTCTTAATGGGGTCCTGCCTCCCGGACTAATAACTCACTGTGACTCTAAATTGGTATCTTCCCACAGGGGCTGATTCAAACTGTTTTGGGCAAACCACCTTCCACATAGGTGGATTAAAAACCTGTGGAGGCATAGATGGAGGTGTTTGGCATGTATTATATTTATATACAGTGTTGGACAGTGCTACCTCCTGGCTGTGAGCAGCCTGCGGGTCCCTAGGGAGTATTTCAATGGACTTCAGCTTAAACATTGTTTATACATGGCCATTGATTTTCTTTGCCAAGAGCTGCCAACCCAATGGAATTTAGCTCCACCTGTCAAGCAATCCCACCCTCTCCTCAGCAGGGTGGAAAGCAGAGTGGGAGCAATGGCCATACTGGCAATCTAGTGCGGTAGTTCTCAAAGTGTTACCTGCAAAATCGCTTGCCCCTCCCCATGTCTCCTGGTGGTTTGGGTGCAGGCCAAAAAGTTTGAGAATCACTGCTCTAGCTTAGTAGGTCAGAATCTTCTACTTTATTTATTTATTTATTTTTGTCCTGATAATTTTATATCCCTCTTCACCCTTGTAACATTTTCTTAATCATGGATTCACTCTCTGAATGGCTTTGAACTATCTCGTGGACAGGGGCTCCCGCTGACGAGGGGTGTGCTGGCAAATGTTTAACAATAGGCTCAGGAGAAGGGGACTTACTATGCAACTTTTCACAATTTCTGTGGTGTAAACACACCCCCAAGGCCCGTTTCCAGCTACTCCTGTAATATTAATGAACGTGGAGTTAAGAGATGTGCATAATTGCCCCCAAGAGTGGGTGCGAGCGAGCTCCGACACCCTACAGGGAGGGACCAATAATCCTGTAGGTATTGTTTCATATTTAGCTCAATGGGGATGTAGATTGGGTTTACATACAAAATTGGAGTCATTATTTGTAGGCCATTTGTTGAATCATTAAATACTTTGGTCATTAAGGTGACTTTCATATTCAGTTGATATCTTTTAAGATCATAAGAAAAAAAAAAAAGAAAACATTTAGGGGGCCCCTGGGTGGCTAAGTCAGTTAAGCATCCAACTCTGAATATCAGCTCAGGTCTTGATCTCAGAGTTGTGAGTTCAAGCCCTACATTGGGTTCTGCACCTTAAATATATATATATATGTATATATATATATATATCCTTTAAGATCACTAGAGGTATTCAAAATCATCTTTCAAACGACATTTTGGTGGTGCCACCACATGACAGATTCAAACCCACACCTATATTTGGTGTCTCCTATGCATGCCCTGTCAAAATTACTCATTTGGTAGATGGTAAGTCCTAAAACAACATAGACCTTGTTTTGCCCACCATTCTATTTTGATTATTTACAAAGTTATCCAAATATATTTGTTGAATTATTAAATTAGTAGCTATATTGGTTTAGTAGGGCTTCCATAACAAAACACCACAAAGTGGGTGGCTGAAGCAACAGACATTTATTTTCTCACAGTTCTGGAGGCTAGAAGTCCAAGATCAAGGTCTTGGCCAGTCTGATTTCTTCTGAGACCTCTCTTCTTGGCTGGCAAAGTGCCACCTTCTTGCTGTGTCCTCATGTGATTGTCTCTCTGTCTGGTGTCTCTCTGTCCAAAGTTATCATCTTATAAGGACACCAGGCCTTGGGGCATAACAGCTTCATTACAACTTAATTACCTCTTTAAAGACTGTATCTCCAAATACAGTTACATTCCGAAATACTAGGGGTTATCAACTCAACATAGCATTTTGGTTGAATATAATTCAGTCCACAACAATAACAAACAAGGTTTCTGTATCCGAAGGTTCTAATAGCATAGTAAAAGAACAAAACCCCAATTATGGACTTGGAGTATGTCTAAAATTGTGCCTCTATATTCGCCTTGGTATGATAACTTGTATTGATTATGAAGTGGACACAATCTCCTCTTAGAAATGACAAACTAGGGGCGCCTGGGTGGCTCAGTCAGTTAAGTGGCGGACTTTGGCTCAGGCCATGATCTCGCGGTCCGTGAGTTCTAGCCCCACGTTGGGCTCTGTGCTGACAGCTCAGAGCCTGGAGCCTGCTTCAGATTCTGTGTCTCCCACTCTCTGCCCCTCCCCTGTTCATGTTCTGTCTCTCCCTGTCTCAAAAATAAATAAACGTTAAAAAAAATTAAAAAAAAAAGAAGAAAAAAGAAATGACAAACTAATCTTACAAATTGCAAAAATATCCTTCCCACCCCTCCCCTCATCTCATCCTGATTCATCATTGACACATGAGGTTTTTTTCCTGCTAAATGAGTTAGAAGAATAGGAGAGAGGGGGCGCTTGGATGGCTCAGTCAGTTAAGCGCCTGACTTGGGCTTTTGCAGTCTGTGAGCTCGAGGCCTGTGTCAGGCTCTGTGCTGACCACTCAGAGCCTGGAGCTTGCTTCGGATTGTGTCTCTTTCTCTCTCTGCCCCTCCCCCACTAGCGCCGTGTGTGTGTGTGTGTGTGTGTGTGTGTGTGTGTGTGTGTCTCTCTCTCTCTCTCTCTCTCTGTCAAAAATAAACATTAAAAAAAAAGAATAGGAGAGATGGAAATGTAATTAGTTGTATATACAGAAAAATAAGATGTTGGAATGGCATAGTGTATATATGTTTCTATGTTGCACTGTAAAAGTAAGGTGTGGGAACTTTATCCTGGCACATACTTGCCCTTGAAGGAAAGTACCATTGAGAAGGTTCAACAGCAAAATAAAATCTCAGCTTCTCACATTTCTGAGATTGTTTTTTGATTTGATAGCTATCAGAACAACAGAAAAGGAGTTCAAAGTGTGGCAAGTCAAAAAGACTTTAGAGTGTCTCTGCTGGGGAATGGTAGGCTCTGAAGAGTGGAACTTTCTCGGTTGAAAAATGGCTCCACTTGGGTCAGAATTCTGGCCAATTATGGAGAGAATAACATGTCACCTACAGCCCAGATTCTGTTTTCTTCCTTATTGACATTCTGTCATCTTGAATCCTGTGGTGACGTAAGTGAATCATAACACAGTGTTTTAATTTCACACTATTTTTGTCACTATTTTTACACTAATTTTGTCAGTTTGTCAGCTTCGGTGTAATTTTTCTGTTAGCTTTTGGGATCACGATCAGACTTTTAAAAATTATTTATTTCATTTTTTTTTTAAAGTTCTCTTTTGATTAGTAAACTTTCCTTTAGAAATCCTCAAAATAATTTCAACGTGCCTTGAGGGCACATGTTCTTATAATATAATAGCATGACTAGGTGGTTCTTGGCTATCAGCCTAGCACGGTGAGGCATGCTGTTATTACACAATTACACACATCCTAGTGTCTGTCTTATTTCGTAATGGTTCTTTTCATTCAAAGATGCGGCTGAAAGCAATTACGTAAGTCCTGTTCATCTCATGAGGAAGGAAATGGGTGGAAATAAAGTACGGCCAAGCTCGTGGGCACCGAGGGCAACTGTACCTTAGAAGGTCGCATCACTTGATAGGCTATTGGACCACATTCTCAGGAGATTTAATCAGCACATTTTGGCCTTCTCATCCTATAGCCTCTCCCCAACCCTGCCCCAGCCAGCAAGCAACAATAGCAACACCTGTAACTTGGGTGTTTAGATGTATTTTTAAAGCTTTCCATAAAATTGGGTGATACAGTGGTCATATTCTCTATCTCATGACTTTAAAACCCTATTCTGTGTGTCCAGGCCTGTGATACATCTTAAGTAAAATAAAGGTCATGGACTCCAAAAAGAACCAGAGGGGAGAAGGCTAGGAGAGTTGCTTCTATTACATGAGGCAGCTCTCGACATCAGAGATAGAGGGGACAGCTGATTATACAGATGGGGATCGCCTAGGGTCAGACTGTCCTGAAGGTAGTCTTCTGAGGAATGCTTTTGGGTCTGGTGTGTATTCTGTAGATAAAGAATCTTTAAAACTCTACCAAGTAGTAGAGAATTTTCCACCTGCCCTGTGGAGGTTGTCCAATCAAGGATACATATGTGCGGCTCCCCCTGAAATGTATCAGGGAGACCTATAATAAGAACTAATACAATTGACTTATTTTCAACAATTTAAAAAAAAATTTTTTTAAACAATTGACTTATTAATGAGAGGACAACCTGCTTCCTCTTTCTTATTGCGATAGCTCCTCAAATCCTAAGGGAGCTTTGAATATCGCTGAGTTACTTGCCAGCTTCACATCAAGTCAAAATGACAAGAATTTGGTTTGGAAAGAGCAGGCTGTCTTCTGTGTGGTAAGGAGTCCCTAGATACCAGTGCCTTCTCTTAAGAATGCAGCTGCAACCACGCCCACCAATGTGTCTCTATTGGAAGGTATCTTGAGTCACTTAAAAGAGAAAGCAAGGGATGAAACCACCTATTGATTCCGTTGGGCCTTATATTTTTGTCGTGGACTCTTGACCGCTGTGTGATGGTAGGCTATGAGATTCTTGAGGACAAGGACTGCATTGCTAATTTCATATTTCTGGAGTTAAACCCGGGGTGTGATATTTGGGAGATGCTTAAAAAATGTTGTTCATTTCTGTTATGGTTAATTTTATATGGCAATTTGGTCAGGCCACGGTAACCAGATATTTGGTCAGATATGTATAGATGTTGCCATGAAGGTATTTTTAAATGGGCTTAGCAATTATATCAGTAGACTTTGAGTTGAAGAGGTTACCCTCTGTGTTGGTTGATTTTATGTGCCAGGTTGTGGGTGGGCCTCATCTAACCAGTTGAAGGCCTTAAGGAAAAGAACTCCCCTGAAGAAGAGGCCAATCTGCCGGTTTCAGGCTTAAACCGCGATATCAACTCTTCCCTCAGTTTCCAGCTGGCCCACTGACCGTACAACATTTGGACTTGCCAACCTCCACAACTGTGTGAGCCAGTTCCTTGTGAACGAATGAACCTCTAGCATCTTGGCTTTGCTATAGTACTCTGCACAGCGCCCTCTACCCCACTTCCAGTGACATGGGAGGAGACCACTTTGCCAAGTTAAAACTTTGAATCTCTGCCCTAAAATCCCAAAGAGTCTCCTTCTTTTTTTTAACTTTTTTTTTTCAACGTTTTTTATTTATTTTTGGGACAGAGAGAGACAGAGCATGAATGGGGGAGGGGCAGAGAGAGAGGGAGACACAGAATCGGAAACAGGCTCCAGGCTCTGAGCCATTAGCCCAGAGCCTGACGCGGGGCTCGAACCCACGGACCGCGAGATCGTGAACTGGCTGAAGTCGGACGCTTAACCGACTGCACCACCCAGGCGCCCCCCAAAGAGTCTCCTTCTTAACTAGAGAAGGAAAGCCCCGATACTGACAAGGATGCCAAGACAGGGGAAGGTGGGCGAGGAGAAGAATTCCACTACCCTTCCCCAAATCCTTGATTTTGTATTTACCGTTAACATCCAGTGTAAAAATCGTTGGCTTGATTTAAGTGCTTTTGTTGGGTTCAAAGCCCCATCACCGCCACCACCAGCAGCTTACCCTGCTGTGGCCTGGAGAGGCTGAGGACCACTTTTCAGCCTGATGTGATTTCTAACAGCTGAGATATTAAAACACTGAAAAACGGGGTTTATAATGGAAATGCTGACAGACTATTAACTATAGCAGCACTGCTCTAATAAATGGAATGGCCTGTCATAATCTCTAGTTCATAAATATGCAAATACAAGACTGGGGATTTGCTCCAAAGGATGTCTCTATAATTTTAACTGACCTTTACTGATACCAAATGAGCCTGTTGCTTCTGTTTTTGTACATTGGATATAAAGTACAGGAAATCCAGCAGCCTGTCAGCCTCAAGTATATAAAGTTTAAACTGTCAGCTGCTAAACTCTGGGCTCAGATTCCATTCCTCTTCTCATTCACACTTTTTATTGACGTATTCATTTTTTTCCCCAGGGGGTGGAAGCTGAGTGGGGGCGCAATCAAACATTGTTCATCCCCCACCCCCCCCACCCCATGTTATTTCCACATGTCACAGTGCCCGCCCAGCCAAAATTCATGGATTGCCTCAAGGACAAACAGGCCATCTACACTGAATTATAAATTTGAGTTTTATCCAGTTTTCTGCTTTTGGACCAAATGGGTAGCAAATCCAGTGACTTCATATTTAATAACCTAGATGTCATTTGTCCTGTGTCTTTCAGCGCAGAGCAAAGAGTTGGATGGCTCGCAGTTTTGCAGATTTTTTTTCCCCCTAATTATTTTAAGCTATTCAGCCTGGTATCCGAACTATTGATGCAGAGCCAAATTGCCAGCAGGGGAGAGATCTGTCCAATCCAGGAGCTAAATGAGTCACTGAGAGTCAATCTGTTTTTCCCTTGCTGCTGGAGTTTCCTCGGTCCGGCCTCTCTCTGCTGCACTCACACACGGAGCTATAGGCTCGGCCCTCATGGGCGCCCGAAGTCTCCCATTTCCCGCCTTGGCCCTGCTCACCGCAGCTGCTGGTGTATTCTGACCGGCTGGCATGAAATCCAGGCCTTCAATCACACTGTAGTTGAGGCCTCACTTCGATCGGAAATGAAGACGTCTTGGCCTCGTTATGTTTGCTTCCCCAGTCATTCATCAGGTATCTGGGAAGTAAAGGGAGGCACGTAAACAGAATGTGTGGTTGGGGTCCCGTGCCTGTTTCCCAGTTCCCGCTGCCCCGTTCCCTCGGACCCCTCTTTTACTTTCCCCAGGGGTCCAGACGAAGTCCGTGGAAATAGAATGCTTTATGTGGTCGCGGGAAAATAAAAAACGAAAGGGGAGTAGAAGGGATGAGTGGATGGCAGAGAGGAAAGCCACTAGCCTAAGCCAGAAGCTGCTGGAATGCTAGCTAGCTCTTTAAGCACTGGGAGGAGGCTCACGGTGCCTGAATAACATCTTCCCCCCCAACTGAAACATTTAATTTCTAACAATATTTATTAAAAAGCAAAATCCTTGAATTCTTCCTGGTAGGCTCAGTATTCAATTACACAAAAATATGCAGTCGGTTTAAGGACTGCACGTAAGATTAAGATAACTGGTATTTCATGGTAAATGATTAAATTAGCTGACACAGTTCTATCCTGAACTTTGCCATTAGGACTGACATTTTTGTGCTGTGTGCGTCGCAGACGACGGGTAATCTAAACTGGTATGAACTTTTTCTCTTTGAAACTCTAACGTGATCAAGGAGCGATGTTCTCTCCGAGCATCTGAACAGAGCAGTTAATACAGAGTTCGAGAAAACAACCACAAAAAAAATTCCATTGTAGTAGGCTGAACTGCCCCAAGAGTATTCCGGAATTAGAGAACTCAGGGCTCCTTGAGAAACAATGAAGAGACGGGGCAGAGGAGAACTATTGATTAATTGATTTACTGTAATTTTCAGATAGAGATGTCTGGGAAAAGAACTCAATGGGCAGAATTTTTTCTTTTTCACAGTCAAGTCTCAGTGGACTAAAAGCTTTGTTCCCTGTGGGGCAGGTAGTTCGATTTCTGTAGTTCCAAAAAACCTCACCGTTTTACATATTCATGCTGATTTTTGGTTTTCCTTTCTCTAGCTATCAAGGGGACAAGGGCTGTTAGAGAAAAAAGTGAGATTTCTGAAACACAGGAAAACTTCTCACTGAAGTCAGGAACGTGTTACTGAATCGCTTTCCTTTTTTTCTTGAGGTCACTCCTGTGTTGGGGTCAGCTGCGTCACTGAGGTTCTCTAGTGGGTTTCTGGGTTCTAGGATCCAGAAAGTTCCGGCAAGTGCTCCTGCCCATCTTCGTCAGAAGTAATTAACTAAAAACTAAAGGCCCCTCTTTCTCTTCATATTTTGAACCACAGAGCAGCTAATACCAAGCATGAAACACCAGTTTTCAGATCATTAGCACAAAGCATCTTCCACAGGAGGCAATAAAATGTTGCTTTACATCTCAGCTACGATTATGCTGGCTTTGAGAAAGCAGGAATCTCCCAGAAAAGAAATTTACATGAAAACAGTCCCATTGTTTGAGAACCTTTGCAAATGATGTACAAAGGGGTTTGATAGTGATTTTTAAAAATTCAGGCTTTATCACGGCCTCAAAGATGTCCCAAGAAACCTGGTTACCTGTAAAGAACTCCATTGCACTTAGTACGCTTTAAAAATGTGTACAATACAGGATTGTTGCAAAATTTTTTCCCTAAGCTCCAAACTTCTTCCTCAGCTTCAAAGCCTTCTGTAACGAACGTCCTACAGAGAGTCTAGTGCTTTTTGGTTTAACAGTTCTGAGGGTCACTCATTACTAGTTAAGAAAGCTGAAGATAACAGCAATAAAAACTGACATAACTCCGAGTATTTGGAACAACGTGAAATGTTTCTCCCATGGGTGTAGCTTTTAGGGAGCACATGGGGACCCGTACCCCTTAGGGCTTGATCAAAAGACGAAACTCAAAGTGTCTCAGTTCATGTTGATTGCCTCTCAACTCCCGGGTGCTAGGAATCTGGATGTGCCCATTACCACATGTTCAAACAATGGATCTCCTGTGCCAGGAATCTCATTTCTGTAGAAAGACTTAAAAGGATGGGTGAGGAATAGGGTGTTGGACCAAATGTTGTGACATTTCCCTTTGATTCTGACTTTCTTTAAATTCTCTGCATTTAGTACCTAGCATCTGTCTGGCATTGGTACTCTTAGTTTCTTTGCCTCCTAATTCACTGTGGAAGATGATCAAAGCATGGAGTTTCTTCTACTCCAGAGGTTGGCATTTGTGCAGGCACAAGTGAACTTGGTTTTCAAGCACCCGTCTTTGAACACAAGGAATTCCTTTAATGATCCTGCCAGACGACACAGACTCCAGAATTAGACGCTTTACTTCCAGTGCTGCCATTTACCAGCTTTGACACTTTGGACAAGTCATTATAACCTTTTTTTAAGCCTCAGTTTCCTCTTCTGTAAATAGGAATCATTATCATCATCATCTTGTCTCATCAGCTAAAAAAAACAAACAAACAAACAAACAACTGAGCAAATTGCCATTCAGATATTCTCAACATATGAGTGTGAATACATATTTATTTTTTATACAGTCCTATTGTATTATATATTAGATAGATAATATGATACACAAAAGTAGAAATTAAATAGATTACAAAATAAACAGAAATTAATAATTTAATACTTTCTTCCCATCTTGCACAACTCCTGAGGTGCATAGCCCCACTTTGGAGAAGCATAATATGTGTGATGTACTCAGCATATTGCCTGGTACAAAGCAGTATGCTGAACATTAGGGGTTATTTATTTATTTTCATGCCGAAAAGTCCAATTGCAATGGAGAATGTTCAGCCTCGTATTAGCTTACTTTTTTTTTTTTTTTTTTTTTTTTTTTGACATAGCTTTGCTCCTATAAGTAGCAGAGAATGGCTGAGTTATAGGTCAGGCTCTTCCAACATAGGGGAACCTCACTGCTCAATTCTGGTCAGCATTTTCTTCTGCTAAGAGATGCGCCACATTCAGTTATTTTCAGCAGGACCTCATGGTGCGGGGAAGATTAGTGGCTTCTCCCTTTGAGACAGGCAATGAAGATAGCAGAGTTGTTTCCCCTGGTGTGAGGCTGGGGTGACATTACCGGGTTGAGAAATGAACACTGTATAGCATAAGAATCTGCAAACAGGGAACACAAGGGGGACAGAGTCAAAATTGGAGGAAAACAGAAAAATCCTTTTCTTAATTATTCTTTTACTGCAATCTATACTGCCCTCGGCCCTACATGCAATAAATAGGGCACATCGATTTTGAATTTGATTGCAGTGGCATTGAGTGTAAGTCTAGAAATTTGTATACTCTTGGCATAAATGCTTCTAATTTCATATTAATTCATTTGTTATTCCTTAAGCATTGCTATGTTTACTGAGCATCCATTGTATGTCAGGCTCAGTGCTGGGCACTATTTTGAATATGAATTTGTCTTCAGAACAGAGAAACAAGCTGAGGGAAATGATGGAAATAAATACAGAGCCCAAACTCACACATGGGAACTTGGGATCTGCTGGGGAATCTGATGTGAACCAAGCTGTCATTGACCTCACACTCTTAAATTAGTGAGTATCAGTCATTCTCCTTGGCAATTCTTTTATTACCTAAAATATAAAAACTTTGATGCAAAATCTTATGACAGAATACTGGAAAAAAAAAAAAACCTTCAGGAAATAAAAGCAGAGTAAGAATTTACATTCATTTTGACAAAAAGAACATAGTGCTTTAGTTCTGTTTTCACGATTCTGGGCCCAGGCTTAGAGACTTCCTTTGTGTTCAAACTTTTCTGCTGACTTTACTCTCCCTGAGGCGTAAAATCTTAATGTAGACACTAATGTGTGTGTGTTAGACATTTCTGGTTCTTGTCAATATCTGGTTCTCTTCTTATTTTTGCACTCAGAGAGGAACACATTTCCTGGTACAAAGTGGGGGTTGTCACTGGTTCTACCTACTGAGCTATAAGCTGAAGTGGAATGAGGTCGGTTCTGGGTCCAGGTTTAGCAGGTTCTGATGAGTTCCTATCTCCTTTTCCTTCTGCTGTGGAGACATGACCAGATGGTGTAACCTTCATCACCTGGGTCCCTGAGTAACCATACGAGCAGAGCACCTCCCTGATGAATATGTGCTAGAACAAAAACATAAACCTTTGTCTTGACAATCTACTGAGATTTTGGGGTTAATTCGTCACCTCAGTGTGAACCATTCTACCCTGACACTTACAGGATTTTTATGTTTTCATTTTTTCCGGAAAGAGGAAGGGATATCTAGATCTGTCTCCAAAAATGGTCTACTCTGAGAAATTGTGAGCCAAGAAAATTGTGAGCTTCAAAGATTAGAAGCCATCAGGGGACTGAAGTGAGAGAAATTATGAAAAAGGACACAAATATCTGGAGTAAAAATAAATGTTTTGTTGCCCAAGTTTGTATCACCAGCTGTTGGGAGTCATCTACACAACTCGAACCGTGACAAGACTTTCCTTTAATACAGAATAGCAACAGTGTCCATCTAGGCTTTCAAACGTGAGCATTCAAGGGTGACTTCTCAATAGGAAGTTTTTAGGAACTAACAAAATGAAGGACTGTACCATGAGCATCTCTAGAAATGATGTCCACTTAGGTCTCTGAGAAAGAGGCCCGGAACCACAAGTAGAAGCAAATAGAGCTTGTCACAAGAAAGTCCTAGGGCAAAAAAATGACACTTGGTGCAAAAGTTCTCATTAAGGGTCTATTGAAAAAGTTCTACTCTAACATTTTTCTTCATAGAGCTAATATGCCATTATACAAGGTGGAATAATCATTTTTAAACTGCTACCTGAGAGACGTCATGGAATAAAACCCTTATGAGTAGAGTGAATGAAATAAATATTCTGAGTTTGCAAGATAGTGACATTTCTGAGCCCCCTGAAGGCCTGGGAGTAATGGTAGCATGGTAGCATCTAAGGTTGACTTGTTGATCCGTGAGGCCCTTTTAAATGCACTTTTAAGGCTGCTTTCTCCCTAATCTTAAACACTTGACCTTTAAGTCTCATATTCTTCAGTATTATTAGATTAGATGATTAGTTATTAAATATACTGTCTCCAGTAAATAGGTAATTGTATAATGCAATGGCCTTCAGCTTTTCCAGGCCATGTTCCCATGACATTTAGAGTTAGAACACCGAGTCCTTCTGGGGCAGGAATGTTTAACCCTTTGCGTGGGTAGAAGAATGGGCAGGGATTTCCCTGGCTCTCACACTCAAGCTGCCTGAACGAAGGGCAATGAAAACATAGAGTATCACATGGTTTTGACAGCTCTAGAACTCAAAGATCCTAGCATTTGTGTTACATTTATGACCACATAATAACAGTGAAAAATACATAAACCGGCATTTTCCCCATGACAAGCTGGTGTGATGAACACAATGTAGGTACTCACTAGGCTTTAGGTTGAGGGCTTGGGAAAAATGTTTAGTGCGGTACTGTGACCCAAAGCACACAGGTTAAAGAAGTTTGAAATGGCTCTATTGATTTTTGCCAAAATTGCCTGGTGTGTAGGGGTGGGGATGGAGAGAAGGAAGAGAGAAGAGGAGAGAAGACAGGAGCTAGCATATTTTGGTCTCATAAAATGTGCCAAGCACTATGTCAGGCAGTTTACATACTCAGAATCCTTTTCTCTTCCTCTAAATAGAAGTTTGTATTACTAGTCCTTGTTTTCTATTTTAGAAACCTAAGGCTCAGGAAAGTTAAACTAGCCCAAGATCAAAGAGCCAGGGTAGTTGAATTGGGATTTGCACTTGGATCTGTTTGACTTCAAGGTTCTGCTCTTGCCTATATTTCACACCATCTTCTTTTTGTTATGTGCCTACTATGTGTAGATGTGGTGTTACTCATGTTATAAAAGGAGGAGGAAGGTGGTCAGGGAAGTCTGAGAATCAATTCTCCATCTGATGTCTTTTTAGCTGAGGTCCTACTGTGTTCCCAGCAGGTACACTGTGAAGAATGCAAAGGAAATACCGAGACATGGGATGCCTGGGTGGCTGAGTCAGTTAAGCATCTGACACTTGATTTCTGCTCAGATCATGATCTCATAGATTTGTGGAATTGATCCCCTGCTTCCACTCCCTTTCTCTCTCTCTTTCAAAAATAAATAAATATGTTTATTTCAAGTTTAAAAAAGGACTGCTTTTTACATTTAAGTTTATTTATTTGTGTAAGTTTATTTATTTATTTTTGAGAGAGAGTGTGCACGCAAGTAGGGGAGGGGCAGAGAGAGAGAGGGAGAGAGAGAATCCCAAGCAGACTCCACCCTGTCAGCATGGAGCCTGAGGCGGGGCTCGAACTCATGAACTGTGAGATCATGACCTGAGCAAAAATTAAGAGTTGCATGCTTAACATGCTTAACACCCAGGTACCCCAATATGTAAACATAAAAGAAAAAAAACGTACTGAGACACCATCACAGACCCCCAAGTTAGAGGTTGAAAGCTATTTGGGAAGGCAAAGCAACACACAAAAACCAATTCCTAATTGGTTCCTATAAATGGTAAGTCTAAAAGTTCACCGTGGTCAGGGTAAGTGTGGTTTGGAGATGGTTACTGAAACCTGATGGGATATGATCTTGTAAAGTAGGCAAGATTTGAAAAGAAGGGCATTTAAGGTATAAAGTGTGGACCATATGAGCCAAGGCAAGGTGTCAGGGTTGAGGGGAGGAGGAAATGACAGCCTGACTGTTTTCCCTCCACCTCACTCTGGACCTCCATTGTGTCTCATGCTTTTCTCTTGTTTTTACCACTGAGGTACCTAACACATGTCATGCATACATATCTACCTTCCCCTGTCAACTCTCTGAGAATAGAACTGCGTCTCATCCTTCTCCTTCTTTTCAGTGCTTAAAGCAGTACCTGGTGCCCATTAGGTGGTCAATAAATACTTGTGAAGTGGATGGATAGAAAAATGGATGCTGGATGAAAGGCTGAATCATAGGGGGAAGATTGGAACCAGATTGACACAGAGGCAAGAAAAGAAGAGCTGAACCAGATATGACAGAAGAACAGGTCTTGACTGAGTATGTGGACAAGATAAATACGATCTTTATGAGGGGATTAGAATCAGGGGAGACTGGAAACTGAGGTAGTGAGAGCACGGAGCAGTGAAAATGAGGATGGGGAAGATGAAAAATTGGCAGGCAGAGAGCAGCGAGCATCAGCAGGCTTTGGTTCGAAGTCTGGTATAAGGGAGACGAGAGAAGAGGGAGTCCTCTAGGAAAAAATGTGGAATGCAGGGAAAACGATCTTGTTTGACGGAATCATGAGCGACTTCTAGACAAGTCGAAGATTTTTAAAAGTAAACTATTGTGTTGAGTGTTAAGTGGTAGAAGGGACATGGAGAGTGATTTTAGGTATTTGGAAATATATATGAAAGGAGGCTGAGAGTACAGATGTGGATGGCTGGATAGGTTTAGCCTCCTACCTTTGGAAGGTAGAGAATCCAGAGGTGTCTGGGGGTCAACGATTGCCTCAGAAGCTCCCAGAGATTATGGGTTCTTCCTGGAAGCCACAGGAAAGACTTGAGGTATGAAATGCCCCCCCTTGATTTAGTGCCTCATCTCCTAAGGCCTTGATGTGTGATTTCAATCTCTGTTTACTCTAAATTAATTTTTGGAGCCTCTTGACTGGTGGCTACCAGTGCATCAGATTTCCACCCTGGCTGACTTGACTTTCTTCCCCTACGTCAGTGGGATTGGGGCAGAGAGGAAGATACCCACAGGCGCACGGGCACATACACATCGGATGTTCTTACATCACCAGGTGGCTCTGTGCACTCAACACACAGCCAAAACAGTGGTTAATTTCCTTATTGTAGCGTACCGCACCTGCTTACAGACAAGGAATGCAACCCACACGATGTTCACCTCTCCCCAAGTCATGAGCCATGGCCAAACTGTGACTCAGAGCTCTAGATACCAGTCATTTCTCCTGGTCACAGAGGCAGCCCTTTTTTTGAACTTGCAACAAACCCAGAAATAAGCATCTTCCCCACCAACACCCTCAAACAACTGGGTGGACAGAGAACTCTGTAACCCATAGGGGGTGCTTGCCGACACTACAGCAAGTTTCCAAAAATAAAAGCGCAAGCCTTTCCCCTCACATTTATTTGTTAGGATAGCTCCAGGACTAAGAAGAAATACATATCCTGAGGGTACACAGGGACTAGATTTTGCCCATTTTCATAAACATCACGGAGCATAGTTAGCTCAGAATCCTACGGAGTCTTCTTGGCATATTTACAGAGCTCAGACCCACACCGGTGCATCAGGATGGTTTAAGGTTTGGGGAACAGGTTCCCCTACTGACAAATAGCATAATTAGGCATAATGTCTTAAGTGAACATATTAGCTCGGGCTTTTAACAGTATGCAAGCCTCAGCTTCCGCAATAACAGCCTAATCTTGTGTGGGAACCATCCCAGGCTTCACTCGAACACAGGCACTGTGCGTCCACCCGCAGATAAAGCTCTCGGAATGGTTTTATTTATATCGTCCTTGTTAGTCATACAGTCTGTGTGCAAACAAAACACCATTATTCTTATCTCCTTGGAAAGTTTAATTCATTAGCAATTAAAAGCTGGTGCAGAAAAAGAGTTGGGCAGCAGGCAGAGGTTCATCCTAGCACAGCACCCCGGCGCAGACCCATTTGTGGGGGCCATGGTCACCGATAACAGCACCGTGATGTCTGCCGAATTGTTTTTCGTAAATAGTTTACCCATGTAAGGATGATCCCACTGTAATTAAATGAGATAATGTCGCCACAATCTCTTCAAAAGTACCCTGTTGAAACTTGCTGTCCTCAGGCTCTTGCCAAAGCCCATTCTTGACTCCCGCTCTGCTCCCCGTCTGGCTGGGTTGTGGGGGAGGCTGTCTCTGGGCCAGGTTCCTGTTGTGGCGGCCCAGAGTTCTCAGGGGGGGCAATGGCCTGTCCTCACAGCTGCTGAGGGCCTCCGAATTGAGTTCTATTTGGAACAGGGATGGGCCTGATCGTGTTCTTTGTTATCCTAACTTAAGGATAACTTAAGGGAACTTAAGAATTGTAACTGGGACGGGCTGGATCCGAAAGTCAAGCTCACAGCCAGCTGTTAACAATGGGAGAGGTTGTGGGATGGGGAGTGGGGCAGGAAACTCTATGCTCTCTGCTCAGTTTGTCTGTGAACCTAAAACAGCCCTTAAATATAAGGCCTCCTATGAAAACCAAGTGAAAAGTCTTGTTCATCCGTGGTTCTGGGTGTGAGAAGCCAAGATGTGTTTGAAAAAGTTCTTTCTCCCTCTCCATACGAGGCAGAACAGGAGGAAGCACAGAGATTCGGAGGACTACACCCAGAACAGGAAATTAGAAATGAAAACGTACCCTCTTCTGAGCTCTGGTGGCCTCCATTGGTAGGGGTAGAAAGTGAGACTTGGCCCAGCTGAGAGGGGACTCCAGATTTAGTGCCACTTACGTTTTGTCTGACCCTGTAGCAAACAAGACATAAATTTGTCTGTGTGGCATTGCATGGGTCAACTTGTCACTTGATTAAATGTTTTTCTTTTCAACTGCTTAGCTTTACATAGGTCAGCCTCAGTGCTGGAGGAAGAATGTGTACTAAAAATAATAAACAGTTTGGGAAATAGACTGGATCTAAAATAAATAAGGTTAATATAGCAAGACTACCTCCGAGGGCTAGAAGGGACTTTGAATCACCCTCCGGTGCAAACTTTGCCCACGCCTAAGTGGGCACACAAGAGTTAAATAATAAAACCCCAGCCAGGCTGCTGGTAGAACTTTCAATCCTAGCTGCTGCCCCCGGGGGTGAGAGGAAGAGATATTTGATAGTCCAAAACAGAAAGTAAATATAGAGTAAATTACTTCCATGTAATTGGGGAGATTATTTCAAGTAGATTGCAACTTGGAAACGGATTGCTTCTTTTCAAAACTCAGGGTGACTCCTACATTTTTCATCCTGAGGTCAGGGTGGCACTGAGGGGAGGAGCAGTTTCTGGTTTTCGAGGGCAGCTAGAGCTAGTACATTTTGTAAAGTCAAAGTTAAGCGTCTTTGATACTTGAATTACCCAGATCTGTGCAGTAGTTATTAGGAATAGAAATATAAAGAGACATAGAAATGTGGCCAACAGAAACACAGCACCTTAAAAAATCTGAACTGTGAGCCCTTGTGGATAGAAAACAGAAAACTCTTTGCAATTAATATAATCACCCTCGTTAAGGAAATGGTCAATTTGATTTGAAATGGTGTGGAAAAGCATGGGAGGGGATCTGTGTGAGAAACCTAAAAGAATTTTACATTTGTTCACATAATGAGCCAATTTTTCCAGTAACTTCCATTGTTTGGTTCTGGTGCTTTGTCTTGAAGCCAATGTGAATATGTTTCAATGTTGTGTCCATGTAGTAGTCTTTTAAATAGTTCTCTCCTCTTCTTACGTGTGTAGGCTCTAGAACCAGAGGAGCCTTGTTGAGATTCATGACTGCCCTTATCTATTACCTCTCTGACTTTGGACAAATTGCCTGACCTCTCTCAGCCTTTATTTTCTTTTGCCTTTTCTTTTCTTTTTTTTTTTTTTAGAAGTTTTTTGCTTTTGTTTTTTTAAGTTTATTTATTTATTTATTTATTTATAATTTTTTTTCAACGTTTATTTATTTTTGGGGACAGAGAGAGACAGAGCATGAACGGGGGAGGGACAGAGAGAGAGGGAGACACAGAATCGGAAACAGGCTCCAGGCTCTGAGCCATCAGCCCAGAGCCTGACGCGGGGCTCGAACTCTCGGACCGCGAGATCGTGACCTGGCTGAAGTTGGATGCTTAACCGACTGCGCCACCCAGGCGCCCCTATTTATTTTGAGAGAGAGAGAGAGAGAGAGAGAACTTGCACGCACAAGTTGGGGAGGGGCAGAGAGAGAGAGGGAGAGAGAGAATCCCAAGCAGGCTCCCTGCTGTTAGTGCAGAGCTCCATATGGGCTGATCTCATGAACCAGGAGATTATGACCTGAGTTTAAATCAACAGCCTTTTTTCTTTTCTTTTCTTTTCTCTTTTCTTTTCTTTTCTTTTCTTTTCTTTTCTTTTTTTCTTTTCTTTTCCTTTCCTTTCTTTTCTTTTCTTTTCTTTTCTTTTCTCTTTTCTTTTCTTTTCTTTTCTCTTCTCTTCTCTTTTCTTTTCTTTTCCTTTCCTTTCTTTTCCTTTCTTTTCTTTTCTTTTCTTTTCTTTTCTTTTCTTTTCTTTTCTTTTCTTTTCTTTTCTTTTCCCTTCCCTTCCCTTCCCTTCCTTTCCCTTTCCCTTTCCCCTTTTCTTTCCTTTCCTTTCCTTAATGTATATTTTGGAGAAAGAGAGAGAGAGAGAGAATAAGTGGGGGAGGAGCAGAGAGAGAGGGGAACAGAGGGTCCACAGCAGGCTCCATGCTAACAGCAAGGGCCCTATATGGGGCTCAAACTCACAAACTGCAAGATCATGACCTGAGCATAATTTGGATGCTTAACTGACTAAGCCACCCAGGTGCCCCAACAGCCATTATTTTCTTATTTGTGAAATGGGCATAATAATAATACTTGCCCCAGAGGCAAAAAATTGTGACAACTAAATGAGAAAATGGATGCAAACACTTGGCACTTAGTTCATTTTATAATTATGAAGATAATCATACGTAATAAATTATTTCTTACATGACATGTTTAGCCTACCCACAGTTCTATTTTTGTTTAAATCAGTTCAGTGTCTAGTAGCCAGAATTGAACAAAATGCTCCAGATATGTCCCGATAGGACAAAGTAAACTATCATCTCCTTCATTCTAGGCTCTATACTTCTATTGATGTAACCAATTAGAGTATTAAATTTTTTCTATATCTATTTTATCTTTTTGTGAGGTGGAGGAATGTCTGCCCAATCAAACAGTTGAGTAAAATCTCTCCTTCTCTGCTGTACTTTGGTATTTAGTTTTAGATCTTGCTATAGGACTTTACATTTATCCTATTACATGTGATCTCTCTAGTGTTGATTCCTCTTTCAGACCTATGCAATCCATTTATTTATTCATTCATTCATTATAGAAACTTACAAAAATACATTTATAACAGGCCAGGCACAAGGACAGTTGTTTGCTATGTTCTGAGTTTTTTGAATTCATTGAAGTTTCAGTAGAACACAATTTCTATATCTTCATCCAAATTGTATAACATGTTGGATGATGCAGGCAGGGCTAAGGGCATAGGCCCCAGGACCGTCTTTGGAAACTTTCTTCAAGGCTGATCAGCCCCCTTAGGGCATAGTAGTTTAATCATTATGAATTCCTCTTGAGGCATCATTTGGTACAAATTATTGTTTCAACTTGACCAGCAAGAAATTTTGAGATCTTCCCAGACTTCTTGTTCAAGTCAAAATTCACTAGATCTGTCTAGTTACCTAATTCAGTATTCCCAGCAAAATAAGACTGATCTGATGTCATTTCGTTTTTAAGTAAAATTAGGCTGGCTTGTTTTCTAAAGTCCTCAGAGGACATATTTTCATAACCTATTCTAGAATTTTAAAGATTTTAAAGAAAAACAGAGCATAGTGACTAAAACATGACAAATGTCTGTTGTTTTAGATGTTCACCCCTTCCACGTGTGGCACGGTGAGGACAGTGAGAAGGTTGAGAAGTTTAGTTAGGTGATAAAGTGTATCCTGGGGCACCACTCTAATTTTATTGTGGAGTATTCGCTTCGTATTTTACTTAGATCTGTGTATGTTTTTCTCCTCTCCTGGGCTTCTTATGGTCGGGGGTATGCTTTTACTCATCTCTTATAATTCCTATCATAGTGCATGACTAATCATAAGTAATCACGAATTGCTTTGCAAATTGTAAACCAACGCCTAGCCTATTACAATTAAGGAGGAAGAACACCCCCCTTTCAGTCTAGTATATGGCAAACGGAGAAGATGTGTGTAGGTCTTAGGGCATCCCTAGAAAGTTCTAGAGAGGGCTAGGAGAGTGGCCCCCTTAAACTGCAGGAAATTTGCAAGTGATTAGCAAGAGAGGCTGATGAATGAGAAGTAGTGAAATGGCTTTCTTAAAATATTGGGAAGTTGGTGATCCTTTTTCCTCCTTTGTCATTACTGGGATTCTGGAATTCTAGGGGAGAAATTGCATGTAAAAACGTCGTTGTCCCATTCTGCTGTTTGTAAAGACTTACCTTTCCTTATATTTGGTCAGGGTAGGAGATTGCTTCTGTGGGCTTTAAAGGTAAGTATTATCTCTTTATATTGTTATCACTAGCACAATGCTTAAGCGGAGAGGAGGCACTCAATGACTGTTGGATGAACAAATAACATTTGGGAAAGTGCTTTGTAGACTGTGAAACCTTGCACAAATGAAAAGATGATGAGGATAATTGCTTATGAGCCTCAGACGCTGACGCGGAACTCTTGTCCTAACGTACTACACACACACACTTTCTTTCTCTCTCTCTCTCTCTCCCCCTCCCTCTGAATAGTAGCTACATTTTTTTTTTTTAATGGGAAAAGTATTGGGACACTGAGTGCTTTTTAAAATTAAAATCAAAATCAAAATGTACTTGCCCCCTTTAATTACTAATTGTTCCATTTGCGCTTCTGGCGTTTGTTGGCAAACATATATTTATATACTTCATATTATTGTCTTTAGTTACCCTGAAACCTTCCTATCTCATCCACTTTTAGTATGTCATGTAGTTTTGACTTAGATTTCCCAACTGTTAGAATGTCAGGCTTTCAAGGATGCATTCTTAAAAATCAGTGTCTTTGGAAGCACTTGAACTAGAAGTCAAATGGCATGATGCAAACCAATAGTTTTTCAACGAAGAAATGAAAAGTCTCAGTAATGTCAAATAAGGAATCTAACCTATTGAGACCAATTTGCTTACACTGTATCGATTCCTACAAAAACATTATAAAAGAGGGTGCTGCCTACACTCTACTGATCAGATTACAAGTATCCTTGGTGAAGACAACCCTTACAGCCGTAAGAGTTTGCCTTAAAATGTCACCTGATGTTAGCTGTCCCTCACTGACTGAAGTATTTTCCTGGCTTCAGATGGATCAGGTTGTCCATTGAGAACCCACAGACTGCGTGTGGCCATGGCTGCATGATTGAGGGGTCATAATCTGGAGATGCAGTAGGGGAGTCTAGCAGCAGGCAGGCAATAATGACTTGAAAAAAACTGGTTTTGCTACTTACTCAGTGACAGTGATTAGTAGGGTGTAAGAAAAGATGAAAATTCTAGGGGCACCTGGGCAGCTCAGTCGGTTGGGCGTCCGACTTCGGCTCAGGTCATGATCTCGCGGTTTGTGAGTTCGAACCCCACATCGAGCTCTGTGCTCTCAGTTCAGAGCCTGGAGCCTGTTTCGGATTCTGTGTCTCCCTCTCTCTCTGTTCCGCCACTCATGCTCTGTCTCTCTCTGCCTCTCAGAAAATGAATAAGCGTTAAAAAAGTTGTTTTTTTTTTTTTTTTAAAAGATGAAAATTCTAAAGGTTTCCATAAATGTCTCATTTTCTTATCTAGGGCTTCAAGGGCTTTAGAGATATAGTCCAGATTTGGTTTTTGGCTGTGCCACTTATTCTTGTGGAAATGGGTAGAAGGTAGTGGGTTGGGTGGGTGGGTGAGGCTTCCCAGGCCCCTCTGTCCATCTGATCTAAATGTATCAGGAGGGCCCCTGGGAAGCCAGGGCAGTTCTACATATGCCAGCTTCACCCGGCTCAACAGGGACTTGACATACACACACTTGTCACTCTCATCCATCCTCTTGGGCGCTCAGCAAATCCAAAATTCCTAGATAGCATGACTTAGGTGGCAATCTGGAAGGTGGGGAGGACGGAGGCCCTGTCTTGAGGCTGCTTTGCTGAACAAGCATAAAATTTTTACTTAGCTTGAATGCTGATTTTGGCATATTTTGGAGGTGAGCAGATGGAGATAATGGAGAGAGATACTGAGAAAACCCCAAGTCACCCCTAAATACTACCCAGGGAACCCAGATGTGATAAACAATGCAAAGACTCTCATATCTGATTATGCTGTATTTATGGACACATCTATGCATATACTTTTTTTGATTTTCTACTGCTTTATTTTGATCATCTTGGTTTAATCCCTGTGAGCTCATATTCCTTCATTAAAGTCATCAAATCGAGGAAAGAAGAAGAACCTTGGAGGCAGGCCCATGCTAGATTTCTCTGAAGACAGGCCCACTGGGCACCCGTCCAGCCTCTGATGTGCCCTTCCTGTGATGGGGACATGTGGTCAGAGGATGCAGCCCGTGATAACTAAACCCTCCCTTCTTGTCACACACCTGTTCTCCTATGTTCAGCTGAACATTTCAACCACTATCTTCCACACACTGGTCCTTATTTTGATCCCTTAAGCAATACAGGTATCCTGTTTCTTGTTTCATGTGAGAGTACCTCAAATATATGAGCCAGTCATCATGCAGGGCTAAGTATTCTAGAATTCGGAGGTGTAATAGGCTGAATTGTATCCCTACCCAAGTCCGTATATTGTTTTTAACCCCCAAGAACTCAGAATGTGTCTATATTGGAGATAGAGTCTTTAAAGAGGTAATAAGTTAAAATGAGAATATTAGGGTGGGGTCTAATCCAGTATGGCTGCTGTCCTTGTAAGAAGAGGAAATCAGGACACAGAGACACATAGAGGAAAGACCACGTGAAGGCACAGGGAAAAGACAGCTTCTACAAGCCAGGGAGAGAGGCCCCAAAAGAAATCAACCCTGCTGACATCTTGTCTCCAATTTCAAGCCTCCAGAACTTCCAGAAAAGAGATGCCCATTGTTGAAACTACCTGGTCTGTGTAATTCAGGAGCCAAATGTATATGGGGTTGGAGCCAAGCAGATAGGTAGGATCATCCAGGCAAATATGTGGGATGAGATGGTGAGAGGGCCATAGGATAAACATTTCACTGACACCAGACTAGGCAATTAGACTCCAGTAGAAATTTGTGGTGGGGTGCTACCACATATTTTGAAAACAAACAAACAAACAAAGAGAGAAATGAAACAACACATAATTCCCTAGGTGTTCCTGATGTGCACACTGATTGAGATACACTAATCCAGATTTTTTTAAAAAAAAACTTTTTTCTGCATGCCTGGAAATGATGCCAGACAATTATAGATTTCAAACTTCATGGAAAATTGAAATTTCCCTCTTTTGGGGGATTGTTTTATGAATCCAGTAAACAAAGTCTAAGTTTCTTATTCCTATTACCTTATTACTTTTTTAAAAAACTTTTTATTTATTCTGAGGTGGGGGGAGGGGCAGAGAGAGAGAGAGAGAGAGGGAGAGAGAGAATCCCAAGTAGGCTCTACCCTATCAGCATGGAGCCCAACATGGGGCTTGAACCCACAAATGGAGAGATCATGACCTGAGCCGAAATCAAGAGTTGGATGCTTAACAGATTGAGCCACACAGGTGCCCCACCTTATTACTTTTAATATAATATTGAAAGTGATGGTTGTCCTGGTAGCCTTTTGGGATGTGTATTCTCCCCCTCCCAGCATGACCTCCCATGGCCAGCAGGCACTGTTCCTTTCCCATAGTTCAGGATCTCAGTCTGAAATGGGCTATGAAAGTGTACAGCATTCAATCATATTGACCATCCCATTATTCTTTGTGACTTGGGAGAATACCCGTGTTTTCTCAAATGCTCTATCTGTTGAGTATTAGGAACCATTTCTATGTAATAAAGAACTATCGCTTATCGGGAAGTATACTCACCCTTCTTGTGGAAGAAAACTTATGACATTGAACTTGATAAAAGCCATCATTTTCACAAGCCCAAATAAAACAAGTCTTATCTGTCTCCCCTCCCACTGCGATAGGTTCACGTACAGGAGGAAAACCAAATTAGAAAGGAGGCATCTTAAGCTTTAGGCTGAAACAAATCAGGGCTAACCAGGGTAATCCAATTTGTTATAAACACAATGAATCGTGTAACTTTAACTTAGATGTGTTAAGGAAACTCTATCATGCTTTTTTATTCATTTCTGGACAATTTTGTAGCCACTGCTTCATTCTTTTTGGGAAGGCAGGAAAGCAATAAATAGTGTCTTGAGAAAAACCAGAACAGCCAGACTCTTCATTTAGTTCAGGTAATCAGGCATTAGGTGTTAGGTTAATTAGAATTAATTAGTATTAGGTTCTGAGTAGGTGGGTAAGTACAGCTCTTATACACTCTGCCTAAAACATCACAGTGGGAAGTTGTGTGTATGACGGGGGCAACAGGGTAGGGAGTGCCCCGTCCTGAAAGAGACCAGGTCTTCCAGATGGGTACTGGCTTGACTGATTCCTCTACCTAAGGTATGCAGAGAATACATTTCCCTGCCCAAATTCCATTTTATCTAGGTGTCATGGGGTCTGACATTCCACCTCTAAAGATTTATTCCTTTGGCTTTTTTCCCCTTCCTTTAAAATGGAAATTCTCTTGGTTTGTGCAAAACACAAAACTGATTCCTAAAGGCAAACACACTAAGGTGGTTATCAGCTGTGTTTTCCAATGGCTAAAAGGGGCTAGCAGAACTGAAAGAACCTTGGAGTTTCATCAGTGGGGTGATGGGGGGGTTTGCTAAGGAGGTTTGGGGAAAGCACAGAGAGAGGAGGGCAGAGTGGACAGACACACCTTGCTTGCTTGGGAATTTTGATTGGGGCTGACTCTGCCCACTGAGTACAACTTCAAAGCAAAACACAACACACAATGTATCTTTGAGAGTTGCTTTAACCTATTGCATTATTTCAATAGTTGAACTGACCAGGACTTCTTCCTTTATTTTTTTTAATGTTTACTTTTTTTGAGAGAGAGAGACAGAGCGTGAGTGGGGGAGGGGCAGAGAGAGAGGGAGACACAGAATCTGAAGCAGGCTCCAGGCTCTGAGCCGTCAGCACAGAGCATGACGTGGGGCTTGAACTCATGAACCACGAGATCATGACCTGAGCCAAAGCCAATTGAGCCGACTGAGCCACCCGGGTGCTCTGAGATGACCAGGACTTCTAGAGCTAGAGTTGAGAAGAGTGGTTAGCTTTGCAAGTACAGTGTGAGTTACAGCTTGTAAATCATAACATTTATCTGGGCACAGAGGCAAGATCATTAATGTTTGAGGAGCACCTTTCAAAACTCAAACACAGATGGCAGAGCTCGGTCTTTTATACCATTTCTCCCTTTTTGAGGTAAGTTAGAGAGCTTGAGTTATGAAGCATTAAAAGATCATCTTGTTGGGGTGCCTGGGTGGCTCAGTCGGTTGTGTCCGATTGCAGCTCAGGTCATGATCTCACAATCTGTGGGTTCAAGCCCTGTGTCAGGCTCTGTGCTGACAGCTCAGAGCCTGGAGCCTGCTTCCGACTCTGTGTCTCCCTCTCTCTCTGCCCCCTGCCCTGCTCACACTCTGTCTCTCAAAAAGTGAATAAACATTAAAAAAAAAAAAAAAAAAAAAAAGATCATCTTGTTTCCACATTCAATTTTCTTCTTTTCACTTAGGAAAGAAAAAAAAAAAGACAACTTTTCAGGTCAAAGGCCATTTGAGGTGGCCCTGGTTCCTCCATGTTTCACTCACCGGGGCTTCATTTCTACCGGGCCTGCGTGTCAATTGACCACGTCTCGGGAGGGAAATGATTCTCGTGACCTCACTTTCGGGAGACAGGAACCTCTGGCATCTCATCAAACTGCCAGGCTGTGCTCCGCGAGCCGGAGTCTTTGGTTTGTCGTAGGAGGGTAACACAGTAGGTCACCACTCAAGCGTCTTGGCAAAGCTGTGAAGCGCGTGGGGGGCCCCAACCACTGCTGTTGGCGGGGAGACCGACTGGGCACTTGCCTCTCACCTTCAGAATTTGGCCCTGATTAAATTAATCTATGCAGGTGGAGTCCTGGTTTGTGAGAAGGGTACAGAGCCTGAGGACATGCTGGCATTTCTTCCTCATCCTGCGTTTGAGGACACAGAAGGGTGTTCTGGTCAAATTAGCCGGTTACTGGTTCCCCAAATAACTCCAGTTTCAGACACCTGACTTGACTCTGTGAGTGAGTGGGAGGCTCTTTTCCCTGAGTGTTTTTGCATCTTGGTTTTCATGTCGCTACATGAACATTCAGCCCACAGATTGCTGTTATCTAATCAGGTGCATCAGTCCGTGGTGGAGAGGAGAGGGGAGGAACGCCCCTCTGACTCAGATTTTGCGCAAACAAAACTCAGCCTTGTTAGCCAAGGCAGGGAAGAGCACCCAAGGCTGCTCGTTTCAGATCTTTCCCCCGACAATCTGCAGGGCAGGGCAAATGGGTGAGCTTTTATAGCAAGATAAGCAACACAAGGGCTCCACTTTGGTATGCTAAATCAAATTAAAATGTCAATATTTACACATGACCTTCAAGGCTCTTACACTCTTGCTTTCTTAGGATGCAGTACAGGCTGCGTTTTCTTTAGTCCGTTACCAACAGCTTGGAAATTCAGTTAGAGGACATAACCCAAATGTTCTCCAAATGTTGCTTCCAAATGGTCATCTTGAAAAGTGCTGTCTGAAGGCGTGCACCCTCTCTGCACTGAGAGAGAGCTGTTGCCCTGCTTGTCCAACTGCAGGGGAATTATCCAAAGACTGAAACCACCAATGATAAAGACAGTGCTGTGCAGCGTACTTTAATTTGTTGATAACTAAAGCACAAGAGGCCTTTTTACATGCTCCTTGAAGCTTCACTATTGTGTATTGCACATTCAGCCCCTGCTCGTGTGCTGACACAAATAAACACGATCATAACGGTTGAAATGTAGTTAGAAACACAATTGAGAACATCTGTATTGTAAGCAGAAATAAATTAGAAATACTGAAGTGTTTTGTAGCTGTGAAAACGAAGGAATAAAAAAATAACCCACAGTACCTGGATTAAGCGGTTATAAATAATGTATAAAGCAAAAATCTCATTACCCCCTGTGTAAACTCCCCCCTAATGAAATATATTTTATGAATGTAGTAACACTGTAATAACCAAAGCATTTGTTTTTCCCCACAAACTTTCCACTTCATAACTGTGAGATTGTCTGGATTTATAAGCTGGGGACAAAACATCCCCGAATTTACCGGTTTTGGTTTCTTCCCTGTGACCTTCAGCTCCAAGACTCTGCTCCACCATTTATCAGAATGCCGCCTGGCACACGGCAAAGTTTCCCCCAAATGCAGTCACATAAAAACGAACAGAGGTGAACGCAAGCCCCCACAGACCCAGAGGGAGAGGCCTTGAGACCGTTGGCTGGCAGGGGTCACGGGGAGGCAGGTGGGTTCCACCCGCGCAGGTCAGTGTCACCAGCTGTGGCACAGGAGTGCACGCGGAGTCCAGGCCTCTGGCGGTAGAATCCATCATGTCGGTGATGTCACTGTAAGTAGAGTGACTGGTGCCAGATGAGCGAGTTCTGTCCAGCTGAGCGATGGGGCCATTCCAGGGGTGGCCAGAACGTGCCACTGGGCACCATCCTTGGCATTGCCAGAACCGGAAGCAAAGTGGTTGTCTGACTGGCCCTCTCACTCCTGACTGCAGTACCCTTCCTTGTAAGGTTTCTCGTTGGTTTGTTTGGTTTTGAAGTCACAAATCAGTGGTTGGGCTCTGGAACATCATGGGTCTCAGCAGCATGCTGAAGGGTCAAGTGTGATCCTGGAGCCCTGTTAGTCATGAAACCCTGTTCTCCTGGGTTACGCCAGGTGAGCCCCATATCTTTAAGATATACCAGGGCAAGGAGTAAAGCATAGAGCTTTAGTCTAAGCTTCCAGGAAAGCATAGAGAGCTGGCTCCATACCTTCTTTGCATGATAGGAGCTACTGTAAGCCTAACTGTGTCCTACCTCAAACACCTAATGATTCCTTCTGAGCTTCTAATTAATGAATTAATGTATATCTTTTCTGGCTCTCCTGTTGTCCTTAGAATGTTTCTGAAATGAGTCACAGGTATCCATGCAGATAACTGCCTGAATCTAGCCTGCTGCTTGATCAGGTGCAGCTTATACCTGCATGACTTATACCCATGTTCGATTTCTGCCCAGCCCCATTGGGACAACAGTGGTGGCCAGCAGCTAAGCAGAATGACCCCATTAGATTCGCTTCTAGTATAATGTTATGCATGCTCTCATTTTTGGAGTCATAGTCAGAAACTTGTGATTTCTCCTCATTTTGGCATGCAGTTGTGGCATGGTGAAGGAGATGATTGGATTATGAGTCAAAAGACTTGCTCTTAAGTCCCATCTTCCCTCTTTACCTGAGCGATGTTGGATGGGTCCATTTCTGAGCCTGTTGCCTAGAAAATGGGGACAATATTAACTCATACTTCTTTTAGTGGCTCCTAAATAAGGTAACGCAAATAAGAGACTTTACACGGTTTAAAGTGCTATGGAGTGGTATCATTGGCTATTGAGTGGTGTTCTCTATTTCTCTTAGTCTGTTTGAGCTGCTATCACAAAATCCCAGAGGCTCCCATGTGGTTGAAGGATGGAAGTTTGCTCTCCGGAGCTTCTTTTTTCAGGGCACTAATTCTGTTGGTGACGCCTTCGCCCTCCTGCCCTAATCACCTCCCAAAGGCCCCCACCTCCTGATACCATCACCTCACAGGTTAGGATCTCCACATATGAATTTGGGGGGGACACAAACATTCAGACCATAACATCATTATTAAAAAGAGATATCTAGGGGCGCCTGGGTGGCTCAGTCGGTTAAGCGTCCGACTTCAGCTCAGGTCACGATCTCGCCGTCCGTGGGTTTGAGCCCCTCGTCGGGCTCTGGGCTGACGGCTCAGAGCCTGGAGCCTGCTTTCGATTCTGTGTCTCCCTCTCTCTCTGCCCCTCCCCCGTTCATGCTCTGTCTCTCTCTGTCTCAAAAATAAATAAACGTTAAAAAAAATTAAAAATAAAAGATATCTATCCTACTTACATTATAATGTGGTTTGAGGATCAGATCAAGTCAGATCTGTGAAGAGGGCTTTGAATGGTGTAAAGTGGGGCAAAGTATAACACTATATTGCAAATGTAAATCATGTCAGCTGGATTACCAGCGGTCACCAGTTCCATGGACACATTTGCCAGCGCGGCACAGTCTTCTAGACCAAAAAGAGGTTGCCGATGCTGGCGATGTTAGAGCTGGTGTTACTTTTCTCCAAATCTTCCTATCTTGAGCACACTCAATTGTTTGGGATCTTTGTTTCATCTCTCTCACTTTTAATATGAAGAAAAAACAGTCGCTTTCTGATAGAGTTGTTGGGAAAACATGATTGAAATGGGTTCCAAAAATAGCTCTTAAAGCCAAAGTTATACGAAGGACATAAATTGTGCATGAACTCTTTCAGCAGTGAACAGGCACATCTCCACATACCCCTAGGATCTCAAGCTGATAATGTAACAACAAGAACCTATTGAATCAGGACAAGGTGATGGTTCTGCTCGTGTGGCAATCTAGGTCTCAGAGTCTGGTATGCGGGCAGGGTGGAAAGAGCAGATTGCATTTTCGAAAGAAAGGTTAAGCTTGAATGTTTTGGACAGGAGGTGGTTAGATGCATTTTTAAAACGTCCTTGAATTTACCTGATGAGTTTTGTGTCCTTGTGATGGTTGTAGCCCATTCCAGGTTATGAATAAATTTAGCAACACAAAAGAGGTCATTTAAAAATCTCTCCCTCAAATGCTCCATTTCCTCTGATGCCCCTTCCAGCTTTCTCCTCTTCTTCACTAATTTGGCAACCTTCCAGGCTGCCCTGCTGATCATCTTAAGCTTAAGATTAGTGGTATGTGGTTTTAGAAACGTTTGAAACTTTTATAGGAGAGCTGTGGAAAGGTGGAGGGTTCCAGAAAACCCCGGATAGAAGTTAAGACAACCATTTTATTTATTTCTTTATTTTTGGCTTTCAAACAACCTTTTAGTTTGAACTAATTTTAGACTTAAGAAATGTTGAAAAAAATACTATCAAGTGTTTCTTTGTGTCCCTCACTCTGCTGCCACTTACGTTAACAACTCTTATGGCCATCTGATAGTTATGGAGAATAGGAAATTAACATGAGTACAATATTATTAACTAAACTACAGACCTCATTGGGAATTCACTAATTTTCCTGCAAAGATCATTTTTAGGTTCCAGGATCCTTTCCAAGACCCCACATTGCATTTTACCCCCAACCTGTGACAGTTGTCAGTCTTTCCTCGTCCTTCTTGACTCTAGCACTTTTTGAAGAGTAGTGATCAGTAATATTGTAGAATACCCTGTAATGCAGGCTTGTCTAATGCTTTCTCACAATTGGGGTATTTTGGCAAGAATACCACAACAATGATACTGTGTTTCTTGTCAGCACATCATGGCAAGAGATTGATGATGTGGTATGTCTTATTACTGGCAATATTTACCTTGATCACGTGGTTAGGCTGGGGTCTGCTGGTTTCTCCGCTATAAGGTTACTGTTTTTCCTTTTGCATTGGTAAGTATTTTGAGGGAGATACTTTGAGCTTATTCAACTCTCCTGTTTATTTGTTTTGAATTTCTTTTCCATAAGGGAGCAGCCACGTGTGTATTTTCTTATGTCTAAATTCTGACACAAAGGATCACATACTCTTCGATGCTCTTTGGAGTGTTAAAGAACAACAATCCAACTGAGTAAATTTAAAGATCTAACTGGCTTTATTCAAGGATTCATGAACCGGGCAGCATCCCAGCTAGAGTAGAAAGGAGCTGCCATGAGTCCTACAAAATGGACAACTTTTTTACTGGAAGAAGGAAGGTGATATAAGGAAGTTAAAAGAGTGGATTATTTCAGGCAAGGTTACTTTCCCTTAGGGGAAGGCAGGGGGTCTTATCATGCAGATTACCTCACTAGTGCTGATCAAGGAAATTCCAGACTGATAGGTTTAAAATTCCACTCTTGGGAGAGGCTGAAACTGTAATTAGGTTTGTTAACCTTAAAAATAAAACTTTGTTATTTTACCAACAAAAATGGGTTTATTCAGGAATAGCAGAGAACTGCTATCCAGGACAAGCAAGCTATGGGAAAGCCATAGGCAAGTCCAACCAACAAAAGAGAGGAACATTATTTTATAGAGAAGGAGGAAGTTGGGAACTGTTTTTGAATAGAAGCCCATTGGAGAGAAGCAAGTGTTAAGGGTGATGACCATTTCTTATTGGCTCAGATGCAGAGGTGGTCGGTTTCCCATAGAAGATGCAATGTCCATCTTTTCCTGTTGGGGCCCATTATTGACAATTCTTCCTGTAATTGACGTTGAATAGTATTCATTCCTGGGCTCCTCCCTCCAGCTTCCCCTTCTAGCATCCTGAGTCCTCTTTAGTGAGGTTTCCCTTTATTATCAAAGGTTCGGTATTAAGTCTTGGCCGGGCTTTGCAAAAGGGACTCTTTTGGGACTATTGTTTCTTTGAAACAGGGGTTTTGCCTTTTTTCACTTAATAATGAATGTCATGGGTTTCCTCATTCCTTTATACAGTTGTATTGTACTCTATTGTATGGATATACCAGTTTATTCAAGCACTCTCCTACATATGGGCATTTAAGTTGCTTTTGGTGCCTTGCAAATACAAACAAGGTGGCAATGAATATGTTTGTGCATATGCATTTTTGTATTGTTGGAGATACATTCCCTAGAAGTGGGTTTGCTAGGTCAAAAAGAAAATGTATATGTGATTTTGTTAGATATTGCCAAATGTTCCTCCAGAAGGCTCCCACTGGGAATGTATGGAAGTGCCTGTTTCCCCATAGCTTCACCAAAGAGCTATACTAATGGAAAGTACTCTGATGTTTATAGAGTTTTGCCAGTTTGATAGGTGAGAAATGGATTTCCTTAATTATGAGTGAGTTTGAGAATTTTCTCACAAGGTGGAGTGCCATTTTTAATCCTTTCTCAGTGAATTATCTGTTTATGTCTTCCCCTCATTTTTCTATCAGGATTTTGGTCCTTTGTCCCTCAGTTTTTAAGATTTCTTTATATATGAGGAATATTAGCTCTTTTTCTCTAGTATTTGCTAGAATATCTTCTCCCCATTTGTCTGTTTTCCTTTTACTTTGCTTATAGTGTTTGTGGCATGAAAAAAAAGCTTAATTTGCATGTAGTCAAATTTATTAATTTTTAAAATTGTCTCTAGGTTTTAAATCATAGAAAACCTTTTCCTTACCAAGGTTAAAGAATAATTTAGCTACGTTTTCCTCCATATTGTATGGTTTCAGTTTTTACATTTAGGATCCTAATCTACTTGGAGTATATTCTACCATATGATGTGAGATATGGATTTAATTTTATTTGTTTCCAGATGACTACCTTGTTATTCTAGAATTACTTGTTAAAAAGTTTATCTTTACCCCAGTGATCTGAGATGCCACTTTTCTCATATACTAAATTCCATTTGAATTTGGGTCTACTTCTGGGCTATTCTACTCTACTAGTCTGTATGTCTATTTTTTCTATTCATGTTCCTGCACCATACTGTTTTAATTATCAAGGTTTTATTGAATGCTTTATTTTCTGGTACCACACACGGTTGTTGTTGTTGTTGTTTTTCTTTTTCAGTGGTCTACCAGTCTTGCAATTTTTGTTTCCATATATAAACATTAGTAGCAAATTGTCTAACTCTAGAACATAGCTTGTTGGTACTTTATTGTAATTGTAGTAAATTTATAAATTAACTTAGGGATAACTGATATTTTTATAATGCTATATAATCCTATCCAGGAACATGAGATGTCTTTCCATTTACTCAAACCTTTATTAGGGTCTTTCAGGAGTGCTTAGAAATTTTTCCTGGTACAGGTGTGCATGCTAAATGTTAAATTTCTTTGTAAGTATTGACTACATTTTGAGGCTGTTGTAAGTGGGGTTTTCTGTTATTATGTCCTGTTTATTGTTTGTATAAAGGCCATTGATTTTTATATGTTAATTTTATATTCTATATTACTTGAATAAATTCTTTTATTTTTGAGTTAGTTTTATTATTGATTTTTCTGGAATTTTCCAGGTATATTATCATATCTTCAAATACAGGCTTTACCCCCCCCCCCCCTTAATCATCTTATGCCTCTAACTGATTTTTCTTGTCTAATTGCATTGGCTAATTCAATAGTAGTGGGGATAGTGGACATTTGTGTCTTGTTCTTGATCATATGAGAAATGGCTCCAGTATTTCTCCATTAAATAAGATACTGGCTTTAGAACTAATCATTGTATTGAGAAAGTGTGCATCAATTCGATACACTGGAGTAGTTTTACCATGAATGTGTGTTAAATGTTGTCAATTGCTTTCTCAGTGTCTATGGGAAATGATTACATAATTTTTTTCCCTTTGAAGCTTATTTCATGTGTTGTAGGCTGAATAATAGCCATCAGGCCCTAAACTTCAGAATCTGTAAATGTTATTGTCACCAACTAGATCCTAAGACCTGACCTTTACTATCCACCAGCTTATACTCACTGACCATTGTTCCACATTTTTCTGTAAGTTCTTCTTTCCAGATTATCTCTAACTCAGGAAAATAGAAAGTGAAACTGGCCCTTGAGCAGCAGCGACAGCCCTGATGGGAACTCCAGCTGGCCCAGACTACCCAGACCAGTTTGAGCTTAACCCCCGAATCACCTACACAGATCATAGGTGGACCATGGAGTGACCTCTAGAATGACCGGCACCTACCTTTACCTTATTATACTAAAATCTCTGCCCAAGGAGGAGCACAGGCCTCATTTATATACCAAATGTGTATATAGGCATGTTTCCCTAAGGTGCATGCATGACCTACATGTGATGCACTCTACATATGATGATAAGGCTTTCTTTTCTAAATATTCATCCTAACCCTAAATAAAAAGAACCTGGGGTTCCTGAGTGGCTCAGTTGGTTAAGCATCTGACTTTGGCTCAGGTGGATCTCCCAGTCTGTGAGTTTGAGCCCTGTGTCAGGCTCTGTGCTGACAGGTCAGAGCCTGGAGCCTGCTTTGGATTCTGTGTCTCCCTCTCTCTGCCCTCCCCCTTCTCTCTCTGTCTCTCTATCTCTCAAAAATAAATAAACATCAAAAAATTTTCTAAGTAAAAGGAGCTCATCCACCCTTGCTGGGGGACTTGGCTTTGGAAGCTACTCCCTGTGATCTCCTTATTTGCTGCAGGTAAATTTTCCTTTGTGTGACAACTCAACCTGGTGCAGATTCTGATTCACCAAGCAGTGAACTCACATTGGTTTGGTTACAGTTTCTTATATGATAAAGTTTTTGCAGGTGCAATTAAATGAAAGCTCTTCAGATGATTATCTTAGGGATATTATATTTGTCCTGGGTTATTCAAGTGGGCCCTGAATGCATAAAACATGTGGTTATAAGAGAGAGGTAGAGTGAGATTAGACCATACACAGAGGGGAAGGTGATATGACATGGAAGGAGAGATGGCAGTGATGCCACAAGCCAAGGAATGCTGGTGGCCACCAGAAGCCAGAGGAAGCAAGGAGTAGATTCTTCCAGACACAGGAGGAGAGTGACCCTCCCTGTACCTTGATATCAGACTTCTCACCCCCAGAACTAGGAGAGGATAAATTCCTGTTGTTTGAATCCACTGAGTTGGGGAAAATTTATAAGACTGGACATAGAAAACAGAGATTTTGGTACCCGGAAGAAAGGTGTAGATGTAACAAATACCTAAAAATGCGGAAGTGGCTTTAAAATTAGATAATGAGTGGAGGCTAGAGAATTTTGAGGTACATGATAGGAAAAGGCTGGGTTGCCTTAAACTGAATGTTAGTAGAAATATGTTAAAGTTGCTTTTGGTGAAGATCCAGAAGGAAATAAGGAGCCTGTTATTGGACACTGTTATATAGTGACAGAAAAGTTAGCTGAATTGTGTCCTACAGTTGTGTATAAGGCAGACTTTGTAAGTGACAAAGCTGGATATTTAGCCAAGGACAATTCCAAGCAAAGCCTTGAAGGTGCAGCCTGGTCTCTTCTTGTTGCTCATAGGAAAATGACAAAGGAAAGAGAGAAATTGAGAAAAGAATTGTCAAGCCAAAAAGGAACCAGCACATGATGATTTGGGAAATTCTTAGCCTATCTTGATAGCAAATGATGCCAAATAGAAGAGGATTTAGGAATTTAGGAGATTAGGAGTGTGTGCTCTGTGAGAGAAGGCCAAGGATGTGGCTGGACAACCTTTTGTTGGTGTTGAAGAGATTTAAGCGTGTTGGATCATGTTTGCTAAAATGGATGGCCCCCCATGTAGGCTGTTTAGAATTACAATCTTTCAATTTTTTGATGGGGCCAAAGTGGTTTGCATTCATAGAAATTGTACTTCAGATTTAGATCTTTTCCTGGGCTGGTGATATGTTGTATGATTCTCTCTCATGATGCTGGGCAGTGACAGGGGCCACAGCTCCCAGTCAGCCATTCGATCATGAGGGTAAACAACAGATACACTAACTGTTGTGTACCCACACAACCATTCTGATTTTTACTTTCAATGCAGTAATTAGTAAATTACATCAGATATTGAGCACTCCATTATAAAGTGGGGTTTATGCTGGGGCTTCTGGGTGGCTCAGTCAGATGAATTGTCGGACTTCGGCTCAGGTCATGATGTCACAGTTCGTGTGTTCAAGCCCCGCATTGGGCTCTGTACTGACAGCTCGGAGCCTGGAGCCTGCTTCAGATTCTGTATCTCCCTCTGTCTCTCTCTGTCCCTCCCCCACTCACACTCTGTCTTTCAAAAATAAATAAACATTTAAAACAATAAACAAAAAAATAAATAAAATGGGATTTATGGGAGATGATTTTGCCCAAGAGTAGGCTACTGTAAGTGTTCTGAGCACGTTTAGGGTAGGCTAGGCTAAGCTACGATATTCAGTAGGTTAGGTGTAGTAAATACATTTTTGACTTCTGGTATTTTCAACTTCTACTGGTTTTATCAGGATGTAACCCCAGGAAGAAGATCTGTATTTTGTTTAGAATTTTTGCACTGGTATTCGTGAGTGTAGAGCTCTGTGGGTTTATTCCTTGTATTGTCTTTATTTGTTCAGCTAGGAATATTATATTTGCATATAAAAAGGATTAAAAAGTTTTCTTTCATTTTCAATGTTGTGGAGCAATTTATAGAGCATTGGGACTAGCTAGAATGTGAAGGTTTGGTAGAAAGTCTTGTGAAATCATCTGTGCCTGGTGATTTTTTGTGTGGGAGAGTTCCTTCATAACTGTCTATATTTCTTATATGGAAATTGCTCCATGTAAGCTTTCTAACCCTAATGAAATCAATATGTATTTCCCTAGGAAATTAGTCATTTCATCTAGGTTTTTGAATTTATTGGCACAGAGGTCTGCAACTTAGTCTCTTATGATTTAAAAAAAAAAATTCTGAACAAAATTCCATTTCAATGGTTATTTCCCTCCTTTCATTTCATCTCGTTTTTTTTCCTGTCTTGCATTTTTGTACATTGTCCCTTTTTAAGGGGGGATCAAGTTAGCTAGTAGTTTATCTATTTAAAAAAAAATTTTTTCCCCCAGATCAGGATTTCGATCCTTTCCCATTCATCTAATGCCTACATGGCAATGCAGGTATATCCACCTTTCTCTTCTCCTATTTTTTAGTTGCAATGGTTCTACTTTGTCACATGACACAACAGCTGTGTGGTAGCCTTTCACTCCCATCCCCATCTTTGTTTTGGTATTATATGCACATTTTTATGTTTTAAAATGCTCTGTGTCTGTCCTTTCATTGAAGTTTTCCCAGTCATGATTTGGTTCGATGAAGCTCCTTCTTTAGTAGATTCTATTTATTTATTTATTTATTTATTGAGAGAGAGAGAGAGAGAGAGAGACAGACAGAGTGTGAGCAGGGGAGGCACAGAGAGGAGAGGGAGACACAGAATCTGAAGCAGGCTCCAGGTTCTGAGCTGTCAGCACAGAGTCCGACGTGGGGCTCCAACTCATCAACCCCGAGATCAGGACCTGAGCTGAAGTCCGCACTTAAGGGACTGAGCCACCCAGGCGCCCCTTTAGTAGATTCTTTAAGGACCGTTTAAGGTACAGAATTCCATAAGTTCCTGTATAGTGAACATTGTTATTTGATATATTTGGTATATCATAATGTTGATGGATGTAGTCAAGGACTTCTTGACTGTATATAAAATCCCTTTTTCACAATTTCTTTCGTTGAACTCTTGAGCAGTGTTACTCCATCCTTGCCTTCTTAGTATGCTGGTTTTACAAACCGATGCCAGTTGAATCTGTCACTGTTATTTTGCAGAAAAAATTTTTGGCAAAAATTATTTGTTCTTTTTGCCTGGAGGTCTTGAAGATTATATCTTTGTCTTTGAGGTTTAATACTTTTACTAGAATTTGTCTCCATTTTGATCATTCTGGGTTAACTTTCCCAGGTACCTAATAAGCCTTTCCAGAGTGTAGATTCAGGTCTTTTTCTATCTCTGGAAAAATTTCTTGGTTTGTAATTTTAATACTAGTTGTGCTTCATTTGTTCTCTCTTTTTGTTCTCTAGGGACTCCAATAATACAAATATTATTCCTTCTTTGCCTGTTTTCTGTTGCCACTATTTTTCTCTGACCCATTTTATATCTTCCTTTGTGTCATTTTCATCCTCTTGGTTGTTTTTCTGCTTTTCTTTGATGTCCCTTGTTAAATTGCCATTTGAATCTCTTCTTTCTTGGGCATGTTGTAATTTCTTCTTTATTTCTGAGATATCATTTCTTTTCTTCCGTATTTTTTCCTTGAGTTCAATCAACTATTTGTTAAAATTTCTCCCTGCTTTTTTTTTTTAATTCTTTTGTCCATTTCTGTTCTCAGTGTTTGAATTTCTAATTTGAAGTGGTTTTTCATATCCTCAAATGCTTGTTAGGATATATTTAATTCGGTATTGAGTGTAAACTTAAAGTTTCCTTCTGCTTCATGTTTTTTTGGGGAGAGGTTGGCTTTTCCTCAGTTGATTTGTGTGAAAATTCATTCTGCAATAGCCCTTTTTGGAGTTTATTGTTCTGCCTTTCATTTTTATGATATTGGAACGTTTTACACGGTTCCTAGTTAAATAGCACTCTTTACTGTTGGTCTAGTAAAATTCAGGTACTTTGGCAGGTTTTTGTTTGTTTTGGTGGGGGGGGGAGGGATTATGAGTCCACCAATTTTGCAGATTTATTTATTTATTTTTCTTGCAGGACCCTACATTTTTCTTCTCTTCTGCTTCACCATCTAAATTGCTAAAGGGCACTTCTTCCTTCTTCTTCTTTCTTTTTTTTTCCCCCTCCTCCTAGAGGCTTTGTGTTTGAAAGACAGTCCCTTTACACCACACTTGCTCATTTCAGCTGTGTCTATCCCTTTAAATTGTGTGTCTGGCCCTTCCCACTGCCTCCCTTTTAAAAGACACATACTTTGAAATCCCCTTCCCAAAGTCCTGCTCTATATAATCATTCTGGTGCACTCTCTAACTTTCCCTAAGGTCCTCTTGCCTGTGCCCCTCCTCTGGATTCCTAGCAGTTTTATTGGTCTGCCTTTGCTTATAGCCAAGCTCTCTGGTGGGAAAAGAAAGGGGCAGAAGGGCATGGGATTTGTTTCTTTTTCTCTTTTTATTCCCCCCAATTTCTTTTTTAGCACTTTTAGCACTCAGCGTTTTCTTCAAGTAGTATTGAGATTGAGGTTTTGCATAGAGATTTTGTAGTTCTGAATTTATTTTGTATTCTGCTGGAAGGAGGGGTTGGGAGGTTACTTACTATATAGCTGTCATTGTCTTCAGCTACTTGAAACCCTTCAAATAATAAATATTTGCCTGTTAAAAGAGTAAACTCATCCTTGCCAGTGGTTTTACTTACCACCTATACAACTGACGACTCCCATATTTAGATTTTGAGCCTAGACTTTTTAATAAGTTTTGGGTCCATATATCCAACTATAATCCTATAACTTTCAATTCACCAATTTCAAAATTCAACAGTTTCCTTCCCCCACAATATTTATCTCATCTCTCCCCCTCACACATGTTCTGTTTCTTGTTGAAAGTAGCATTCTTCATTTGGAGACTCAGGCCAGGAATTCTAGAGTCATCTGGAGTCATCTAGCTCTCTTGCCTACACAGCCCACTGGTACTTAATAAGTGGCTGTTGGATAAATGTCTTTGCAATTTCCCGAAGAACATGAAAAACATTTCTGCCCCTGGACAACACCTGGCATAAGCCTGGATGGGGTGTCTTTGCTACTCAGGTGTAGACCTTGCTAGTGGTGGGAATAATCGCGTGGAATGCTTATCATTCAATAAGGAGTTTATAGGCACAATAAACTTCTTATTAAAATCTAAGATCTTGGAGGCAGGGACAATGTCTTATTCATTTGATAATCTTTCCCAATACTTGGCAGAAGGTTTAATAAAGGTCATTAGGGGTATTTAAAACAGATGAATGATAAAATGACTGGTGACCATGGTATCACCTGCGATAATAGCACACAACTCCTAATGAAAAAAAAAAAAAAAGTAGTCTGAAAGGTCACTCAACTTAAACAAGTCAACTTGAAAGCCTACAAGCATTAGGGATATTACAAAAATGAATGACATGGTTACTCAGGAATGTGGGCAAAGTGTGAAATCTAAAGGAGGGTTCTTACCCATTCTTTGTGTGTGCCTCTGGCATCTGGTGAAGCCTATGGACCCTTCTCAGAATAATGCTTGAAAATGTATAACATAGGGGTGCCTGGGTGGCTTAGTTGGTTAAGCGTCCAACTTTGGCTCAGGTCATGATCTCACAGTCAAGCCCTGCACTGGGCTCAGCACTGACAGAGTGGAGCCTGCTTGGGATTCTCTCTCTCTCTGTGCCTCCCCGTCTTGCACTCTTTGTCTCTCTTTCTCTTTCTCAAAATAAATAAACTTAAAAAAATGCATAACATAAAATACGTAGATTTACAAAAGAAACCAATTATAAAAATATAATTATTGAAGTATTAAAAACACACAAATGTGTGATATAGTAATACATGTGCTTCTTTTTTCTTCATGTGCTTCTTTTTTTTTTTAATTTTTTTTTTAACGTTTATTTATTTTTGAGACAGAGAGAGACAGAGCATGAACAGGGGAGGAGCAGAGAGAGAAGGAGATGCAGAATCTGAAACAGGCTCCAGGCTCTGAGCTGTCAGCACAGAGCCTGACGCGGGGCTTGAACTCACGGACCGTGAGATCATGACCTGAGCCGAAGTTGGACGCTTAACCGACCAAGCCACCCAGGCGCCCCTTCATGTGCTTCTTTATTAATGCATTCAATAACAATATACGGCAGCCACACCAATAACTACCATTTTTTCATGTAGAGGTGAATATAAGGACTTTTTCAAGATATCTTCAACCACTGTGATGTGATACGATAACATCTGTGATTTCTGTTGGTGACACAGTTAAGGCACTGCTAATACCACAGTAGTTTCTTGCTTATCTTCGTAATTAAATAGAATACAGACATTAGTAAACAGAAGACATTTTGTCCAATGGCAGACATTAGACATTAGTAAAAGTAAAGATGCAATTTTTTCCCTGTCTGAGTTCACAGCTTTCTGAATTCTATACACACACCCACACACATGAACTCCAGGTTAAGAATCCTCGGTTTAGAAGGGGTAGGTACTACTCGGCTCTGACTATAGGCATACAGAAATAGAGGTCCCGTGGCTTGTGGGTCTTCAGTTTCTTGTGGCTTCTGACCTAAGTCCCAATGAAGTTATGGGTCCATCATCTTATGTTCCCTCTGTAAGAGTTGCCCTTATGGTGAGCGGAAGGAAAATATTGGAATGTGACAGCTAAGTTGTTCTTTGACAGGCAGAAAGGTCTGTTTTGCCCAGGACAAAATGGACTTGCATTTTACAGAGTTAAAGATGGTATCCCTAAGCCATTCTCTGCAAACACCAGGCTGAAGGCAGTCTCCTGGCTCTCTCCTGGCTCTCTGAGCCATGTCAGAGGGTGTGGAAAGTGATGGAACCTGGGAAACAAATTCTCCCACTTGTAGATAATAAACGAAAATGGTAGGAACTTCCCACTGGCTGATAGAAAGAAAATGTCACAAACACGAAAACATAATAAAGCTGGGTTTGAGTCGGTGGTGCCTTCCCTTCATGATTAATGATTGGTCTCAAATAGGATGGGTAAGGGAAAGTGAAGTTCCTCTTGTAGTAGCTTTAAAAATGCCACAGCTTAAAAAAATTATTGTAACATCAATTTAAAGGAAAAAAAAAACCCTCTGCTAAAATGTAAAGGTCAAGAAAGATTTGGGTGTTTTTAAATGCTGTCTGGAAGAAATTCTTATAAAGGTTAAGATGTCATGTAGTTTCAGAGTTATGGGCATAGGAGGGGGGGCTGGACAAAAGCAGTGCTACCTCAGGGCCCTGGGTGACTGTGACCCATGCTGACAGTAGGCAGCAGACAAGCGGCGGATCAGTGTGTCAGCATGTCAGTAGGGACAAACCAGGTGCGGCTCTCTTAGAACCTTGCAAGCCATGGGAACACTTCGCTTCCAGAGCTCTGTTCTGACTACACGCAGGCCTTACGGTTATCTGTCCCCCATGCCAAGCAGTGATACTCGAAGCAGCACTTAAAGCCCCCAGGGTGAGGGGATTCTGAGCTCCTACCGTCTCTCTTGCCTTCTCTCACTCTGCCCTGTACTACTGATTCCTTCAGCAGGAAGTTTCCGTGGAGGGCCACCCTGGGGTTTAGATGTATGGGGTATGGGAGAGTCTACTGAGCTGCACGTAGAGAGTGTTCGGTGAACATGGCAGAGGTTTCCATGACTTCACATCTAAGTGGTCTGGGAATAGGTGTCCATGTGGTCTCAGCTGTTCTAGTCACAAGCTAACAGACCCCCAAGGGACATCGCCTGGTCACAGCAAGCCTCCCTTGGGAAAGCAGAGTAGAGTGCCGGCACGCCAGGGCGTCTGAGCAGGACCACACCTCAGGAACTTGAGGCAGGGGTGGGGGTCGGGGGAGGCAATAGGCTGGTCTTTGGAGACCAGTGGTTCTCCACTCTGCAAACATAATACCCAAACAACCTGGAAATTATCCAGCTGCACCTCTCAATGTGGCCCATGGAGCAGCAGCTTTGGGGTCACTTGGGTGCCCATTAGAAATTCGGAATCTCACATCTCACGGTGACTTATTGAACCAAAAGGTGTATTTTAGTAAGATGCCCTAGTGATGCATATACCCAGTAAGAAGCACTCATTGCTCAAGACGTATCTTTTGCGTACGTGCGTGTACCTGTGTGGGCGCACGCAGAGGTCAGCTCTCCCATTGCCAGTCTCCGTTGAATGATAAGAGCAGGCCGTGGCCTTCTGAGGAACAGGATGGAAAATACCATTGCAGTGAGTTCTAATCTGTCTTGCTAACACTTATGAAAAGAAAGGAGGGCTTGACATCACCTCCTTACGATGGGCAGTTATCTTAGCTTCCTGGACCATAGGCAAGCCAAGTCACCTGACCCCTCAGGCCACCTTGCACACAAGGTTCTGTGTGACATTAATTGGTCTTAGGTGGCAGGGTTGGACTTCCAGATAAGGGCGCTGGATCTTTGCATAATTTACAGAGTGTCAGTGAGTGACTTTCAAAATGCAATATGAGTGTCTTTCTTTTTTTTTTTTCAATATATGAAGTTTATTGTCAAATTGGTTTCCATACAACACCCAGTGCTCATCCCAAAAGGTGCCCTCCTCAATACCCATCACCCACCCTCCCCTCCCTCCCACCCCCCATCAACCCTCAGTTTGTTCTCAGTTTTTAAGAGTCTCTTATGCCTTGGCTCTCTCCCACTCTAACCTCTTTTTTTTTTTTTTCCTTCCCCTCCCCCATGGGTTCCTGTTAAGTTTCTCAGGATCCACATAAGAGTGAAAATATATGGTATCTGTCTTTCTCTGTATGGCTTATTTCACTTAGCGTCACACTCTCCAGTTCCATCCACGTTGCTACAAAGGGCCATATTTCATTCTTTCTCATTGCCACGTAGTACTCCATTGTGTATATAAGCCACAATTTCTTTATCCATTCATCAGTTGATGGACATTTAGGCCCTTTCCATAATTTGGCTATTGTTGAGAGTGCTGCTATAAGCATTGGGGTACAAGTGCCCCTATGCATCAGTACTCCTGTATCCCTTGGGTAAATTCCTAGCAGTGCTATTACTGGGTCATAGGGTAGGTCTATTTTTAATTTTTTGAGGAACCTCCACACTGTTTTCCAGAGTGGCTGCACCAATTTGCATTCCCACCAACAGTGCAAGAGGGTTCCCATTTCTCCACATCCTCTCCAGCATCTATAGTCTGAGTGTCTTTCTTAACTGGATCTAGAATCCACCACCAAAGAGCCAACCATTTGTGTTAACTTGGAGTTTCTTGTTAAATACCAAGCCTTGCTGTTGCCGCTCAGACCACTTCCCTAGCATAGGTGACATGCTTTCCCTGTTCTTCTCCTCTGGGGACTGTATCAAACTCTCTACCAAAGCCAGCTTAATTACCCAGACACTTCCTGCTTATTACTGCTGCTTTTTATTTCCGATTGTACTGATTTCACATTTCATTCATTTAACACTGAAAATACACTCTTTTGCTATTTCATATAGTCTGTCTTTCCAACTCGATTTTTTAGGGCAGAGACATCCTATTTCTTGTATTTCAGCCCCCAGCCCAGGGCACTATATATATATATATATATATGCAGAGAGAGAGAAAGAAAGTATCATCATCAGTTATTGATGGTTCTAGTGCCAGTGTTTTCCAGATGTTGGCCATTTCACACATATCACATACGTGATCTTCTTATTACTCCGTGCAGTTCCTGTGATCCCCATGCTAAGAGGAGGAGATCGAGGCTGAAACCACAGGTCTCTTTGCAAAGTTACATGACCGGGCCAGATTTGAACTCAGACTTATCTGCAACGTTTCTCCCCTCTTCAGTAATATTGTCGTGGGAATGAGTTTTCCTTTTGCAGCCTGCTGAGAGCAGATCCAATTAGGGCTCTGGGGGAAGAAAGCTGGCTTGGTAGGGAAGACCAGGTCCCCATAAGTATGGTTACATGTATAATAGTGGGAAATGTGTCTCTTTCTTAATATCCCAGCTTTGCAGTCTCTAGCATGGGAGTGGTTACCCTTACTGGATGACTGAAATGCCTGAAAAGTTCAGCAGTCCAGTGAGCTTCAAGAAGTATCGAGGAAGGGAAAGGACATTGAATGTGAGAGCCAACCTCAGCGGCTGTCCCTAGGAGTCAGGGCCCTTCGATGCCCCCGAGAAGGGTCGTTCTCTGCATGGCGACCCCAGCTGCAGCCTCTCGCTTTCTCTTCTGCTCCTTGTTTCTGGTTTCTTGCAGGAGTAGTGGCAGATCTTTTCAAGGGTGGCCTTCGTACCCTGAACAAGCCTGCAAAGGTCTAGCTCTCACCTTATGACGTTAGAAAGAGCAGCCCTCTTCTTCACTGCACGTGGAAGCCCCAAGTTGCTCATTGCTGAGCCTACTCACGAGGAAACAATTCGTGCTGAAGGGGCCTGGGGTTCGTTGACATTCACCACGAAAACCTTTGCTTTTGCGGGCATCCAAAAAAAAAACAAAAAACAAAACCAAAACAAAACCAAACAAAGCAAAGCACATGTAAAAACAAAAACCTCACAACACCGTGGATTCAGGAGGACGTAGACCTAATGTCATTCTTCCCAATCAATAGTCAATGAAGGATTTTAATTTGTGAACACAATTACCATGATTACTATGACCCCTATGGAGTCATTGCATTTTACTACTCTTCCCAGGAGCTGGATTTCCATATTTAGGAAGGAAAGTAAATGATATCAGGAATCTGGTGTGGCTGTGTAAAATTCTTTCCTAGATAGGTAGTGCTTTTCTAAGAACGCTCTCTGAAATGATTCAATGTCATATCAAAACGTTTTACCGATTATAATTCACCACCCCAATTAGAACAGTGCTAAGTAAAAGGGAGCAAAGTTCAGGGGCCAACTGTTTCCATCGGAGCTGCCCTACTCCACACATGTCCTCCCGGAGCTGCCCAGGATGGCTGAGCTTCTCACTTTTGGACAGTTCTCACCATTTGAGCAATTTATTTGGGTTAAGGCATTGTCTCTAGAAGGAACCTATTAAAAATACAGGTTACCTGGGCCTAGTAACACAATTCCCACAATAACCATTATTCTAGCTGCACGAATTACTTTATCAGATTAATTAGCTGTCACCTATCAGACAATATGGCTCTGAGGAAATAAGGCATATTTTAATGGACAGCATTGTCTGAAAAATATGAAGCAGTTCTAGAAGAGACAGCCCTGCTTGGGGGCCCTAGGCTGGGGGTCTGGGAGACTAGAAGACAGAGAAAGACACTGATTAAGAAGGGGGAGGAGAGGAGAGTTAAGTGAGGGGAACATCAAAATCGAGCCTCTATCCCCTTCACAGTTTTGCCTCTGATTACCACATTCTTGTTTTCTGTTTAAATGTTTTTAATATAAAGTGAGCAATATGATTTTTCTTTTGGCCCAGGCCTCCAAAATATAGGTCCTACTTGTATCAAAATGAGAAGTGAATGGGGTGCCTGGGTGGCTCAGTCAGGTAAGCATCTGACTCTTGATGTCTTTTGGCCCAGGTCCTGATCCCAGGCTCTGTGCTGACAGCATGGAGCCTGCTTGGGATTCTCTCTCTCTTGCTCTCTTTCTGTGCCTTCCCCCTGCTTGCACTTCACACTCTCTCTCAAAAAAAAAAAAAAAAAAAAAAGAAGTGAAGTGAAGTGATTCCCACGTCCATCCCCATCCCTTCTGATGATGTTCACCCATAACTGGTTCTCCTCTCCTTCCTGGTCATACAGCTCAGCAGCATTTCCAGCCCCCTGTGTCCAGATGGGCTCATGTCACTGAGGGCCAGACCCCAGAATGTGGGTGGCCGTTAAACATTTCACATGGACTTCTCTCCTCTCTCTGTCTCTCCTCCCCTGAGTGGCTGAAAGGCAACAGCTGGAAGACACAAGAGACTTCTGGACAGTAGAAGCTTGGATCTCTGGGTCGCCACTTGAAGAAGAACAACCTAGGGGTGTGTTGGACCAGAACACTCACCTTGGGGGCTTGCCATTAGTGAGAAACAGAACTTGCTTGTAGGAAGACATTGAGATACGGGTGTCTTTTATTATGTCACAGAGTATTATTTACTACGACTGCTATAACTTACCGTCTATATTGATATTTGTCATCACTAGATTGCAGGATATTCAAATCTCCTAAGCAAAACAAGCCTTTAAGTGATTTTTGAAAATAATATTATACATATCAGCAACTCTAGTTTGCTAGGGACTTTCTGTCAGGCACTAAGTGCTTTGCATTCTTACTTAATCCTTACACAAATCTTTTGGGGTAGATTTATTATGTCCATTTTACGGATGTGAAATGGGCTTAGGCAGCTTATTAAAGAACTTGCGTTAGGTCAAACTGCTAATGAGTGGCAGTGTTGTGGCGGTGGTCAGAGCCACTCGGTGCTCAAACCCAGCTCTTGGCCAACGTGTGATACTCTTCTCATAGCTTTTCAGAGGAAACAGGATCAGACCGTGGAACGACAAGGCAAGGTCACACCAAGAACTGAGGAAAGTTCTCGGCCTTAAAGAGGAAAAAAATGATCCTCTCTGCCCGCAAAATGGTTGAGAGAACATTTCCTTTATCTCCATCCCATACCTCAAAAATACTGCATTGATTTTCTGTGATTTCCCTTTTCTGGCCTCTATTAAAAGCCTTGATTACGCCCCAGTTTTCTGCAAAGAGAAAATTCTTGCTGCTGAGTTATTAATTCTGCAGATGAGGAGGTCCTAAGTAGGTTTCAACCTTGGGACATTTAGCCCTCCATTGATACATGCATATAACTCCCATCAGGGGAACGTTTTTCTTAGAGGAAACGACATTCTGTTTCTATAAAGGCAAAACAGGGGAAAAGGTGGACACAATACCTGGTTGAAACATGCAGCCTGAAGAGGGAGGAAAACAAGAAAGAAGCTAAGGAGGTATAGTTTATTGGCTGTTCTTGTGGATAGGGAATGTTGAATTTCAAGTTTTCTTTTTTAAGCAGAGAAGGCAGAGTTTTGCCTGACTGATCGCTATCATGATTATTGCCTTTCGAATTCAACAAGAGAATGCATACAGAAGGGGCTTCATAAGTGTGTGGTGCATCACACACAAAAGATACGATGATGGTAGACTTTAATGATAGAAAATCTGCATGCGGTGCTGTGCTAGAAGGCCCCACCCCCATGCCCCTGCCAGGAGCCCACAGCCTGATCAGATGGGAGACAGTAGAGTCCGTGGTGGTTTAGAACATAGGCTATGAAGGCAGAGACTGGGATTAATCTGCCAGTTCTCCCCTGTGTAGTTTACAAGAGCTTGGTCCGGTACTTAATCTTTCTAAGCCTCAGATTCCCCCTCCATAAAATGGGGATAATGTTATCTCTCTCACTGTGTTTTGAGAATCAAACCTCAGGATAATACATACAAGCACCCATTAACTGTCACTTATTTTGAGGGTGGTGATGGTGATGATTCAGACACCAAAGACAAAAGAGAGACAGGCCAGCCAGCAACAAGAGCGTATTGGCTTATCTGCTTTTATTATATAAGTTAGTGTCAGCTTTATGGATTGGAAGGCTACAAACAAAATCTGACTAGAAGGACTCCTAGAGAGATGTGGCCAGGCAAAGACAAGGACTGCTGGTAGGTGTGGCACTCTGTAGGTGTTGGGACTTGAATGGTGGGGTGGTAGAAAGAATCCACAGGTCAGTTCGGTAATCTTTGCATGAGACTCATTGTCATTTGAGATCTTGTCCAGGTCTTAGTAAGTACCTGCTCATCCGAGAGGAGTGAGGGTTCCACAGCACACAGCTGGAAGCAGAAGTGGGTTTGTGGAGGATGATGGGGTTCCACGTGGGTGGAGAGAGACAGACAGACGCACGGACAGACAGACAACTGTCACAATAGTATTATAAGATCCGATGGGGGGTTAGGGAGGGGATGGGTCACCCTGAGCTCGTCCTTTGGGCCAATCCTTCATGTTCCAGTCATTGGACGTCCAGCCTGTGGCAGGGACCAATCCTAGTCATTAGAATTCAGAAAACAAAGATTCCATGTGGTTTATTCTGGAATTTGTCTTATCCTTTCAATATTCGACAGGTTTCCCACCAGTCAACTACAGAATATCACTTCTCTGAGGAACAGAATGCTCTGCTCTGATACTAAAAGTAAGATGTTTGTTTTTGAAGCAACATAGATTCAAATAGCGATAACAATTCTTTGTGGAAAATAAAAGCATCTTTATATTTATTTGAGTAAACAGAAAAATAGCACAATTGCAATGATTTCCCACCTGCCAAACAAAACCGTTGCCTTTTGTAAGCCGTGTTCTATATACGAGGGTGGTAAAAGCACAAGGCTGCACAAAGGGAATTGTGATGTATTCAGCGAGCTCGAACCGCTGTGCCTGCCCGCGGGAGTTCACCTCCCTCCATTATATTCCTCCTCAGCCAAAGGAGCCACCGTGCATCCGCCGGACTGACAGCCTCAGCTGCTTGGCAAAGGGTGTCAGCTCTCTTCTCAAACTGCTCTTTTCCCTGGGAGTTAATTTGCAGGGATTCATGCCTGTTGAGTGAGGACTGACGTCGGAGCAAAACTTGGAGGAAACGGTCGTGTAGCCCAGCGAGGCCAGAAATGTTTATTCAACGTTCCTTTTTCCGTCAGGTAACTCTTGTCCTAGACAGGGACTGGGGTTTCCCACCTCAGGGGTGCGTTTGTATCTTGGGTGGCTGGGAGTCAGGGTGTGTAGACTTCCTTTTCTTCTTCCCGGTTCCCTTTGGAGCTCTGGCAAGGCTGACTCACCAGTGCCTCGCAAGGTCAACCAGGCAGGACTCTGGAGGATGTGAAGTTTACACCCTCACACTCATATTCTTTTCACTCAATTCTTAGGGCTTTCCAGACATAATCTAGGGGCTTCTGGCTATCTCCTGGCTCCCTGAGTCCTCTACTGTGAGAGTAAACCTAGTAACCTTAAAAAAAACAAAAGGCAGTAGCAATGATAGCTATTATACGCCTAACCTTATAGGAAGCACTTTATTCACATTGTCCTCGGGGACTTTGCTCAACAACTGAATGAAGCAGCTATACAAGTAGCAGATACTGTTGGTGGCCTTCTCCAACTCTTGGCCCACCCTAGGAGGTCTCCCGCAGCCAGGCTGCTCTGCAGGACAGCTGTGTCCCTCTTGGCCTCCTCGGAAGCTCAGCCCAGCCGTGGGACAGACAGGCTGGAAGTGCCCAGCTGTCATCGGCCCAGATGTGACCATCAACCCCTGAGGAATGGGAGTTCCTGCATAAATCCCCCAGCTTCCTCTGCCCTTGGTGGGACAACTCTGAGGCAGGTTTTCACAGTCCCCCAGAGGGTCCTCAAAGGGACTGAGAGCAGTTGGCTACAGTGGTAAGCCCTCCCTGAAGCTTCTTCTTCCCTATCACCCTTTCCCATTCCCTCCTAGTGCTCCCTGGGATTACCACCCACACCTGCTGGATCCTTGACTCCAGATTTGCCCTTGGGGCAATCCAAGGCAAAATATCACACAATTGTTGTCACTTCATACAAAAGAAATGGAGGCCGGCCAAGGTTGACTTGCCTGCGGAGGTGGAGCTGGTGACTGGCCAGGCAGGACTTCGACGAGGACTGTTTCCTCTCGTTACATTATTCTGCTTCCGTCAGAAATGGTCCAGATCTATCTTTCTAGTTAATTAATTTAATAAATATGTAGCTGCTTTTCAAAAAGGACTTGAGTACGTAAAATATAACCTGTACTCCCCCTTCTTTTTTTTAAATTTTTTTTTTCAACGTTTATTTTTATTTTTGGGACAGAGAGAGACAGAGCATGAACAGGGGAGGGGCAGAGCGAGAGGGAGACACAGAATCGGAAACAGGCTCCAGGCTCTGAGCCATCAGCCCAGAGCCCGAGGCGGGGCTCGAACTCACGGACCGCGAGATCGTGACCTGGCTGAAGTCGGACACTTAACCGACTGCGCCACCCAGGCGCCCCTGTACTCCCCCCTTCTATCAAAATATATTTGCCTTGCGTTTTGTCCCATTGAGACTCAGGATTCAGCCAAGAGTATAATTAGAGGTAAATTCAGTAAATTAATATTGCAATGCTATGGACTCAATGTGGCTACATGTAGGATGCCTCTAGAGGTATTTACACTTTGCAGGGTCTTTTGAGATTGTAACGTCATAACTTGGAGAGAGGACTCTCTGTTAGTGGAATTTCCAGCATGTAGCTGTCAAGGAGACCTCCTTTTCACCTTCGCGGGGCGATGGGACTTTTCTGGAGCCCCTTAGCCATTTCCTCATTCTGCCTGCTGACGCCGATGCTCTGTCTAATCATCGACAAGATTCCTCTTGAATTGGAAGGCAGAGTTCAACCCTGAATGTGTGCTAGCCTGGCTCCTTCTGAGCGACAGAAATACACAGCCCTCCTTCCTTTAACTCCCATCTCACCAGGGGACACAGAAGACCTGTTTGCCTGCGCTGGTCCCCCAGCCTGTAAAGGGAAGATAACACTTGCTCCAACTTGCCTTTCAGGGAGTGATGGGAAGATAAACGCGAGCATGTCTACAAAGTCCTCCGAATTCTTGGGATGAAAGGCTCTATGTAAATACAACACAGTCTTATTATGATTCAACTTGAATGCAGCAGCTCTCAGGCCTGTAAAGGGAGTGCAGCCTGGCTGGAAGGTAGGTTTGCAGGATTGTCCCCTGGAATCATTGCCTCTGTGAGTTCACCATCCGGCAGCCTCACCTTAGAAGTGCCCATCCTTTCTGTTCTTTCAATTTGGCTTTTACTTTCAAGAAGCCAGTTATGCAGTTAGGTTTTTGCCCTTCACATTCTTCAGATTTGGGGTCAGGCTTTAGAAAACACATACGTACAAACATGGGTCACCTAGTAGATGACCCGGCTCTTGCAATGGCCTGGGGGCTAGATCAGTAACTAGATATTTAGATATAAATTTTACTCTGGAGGCAATACTCTTGACCCTCTGCATGTTTGTCTATGGCCTGATACACACTTAAGCGTCGCCCATTTTCAAAACAACAAGCTATATAGTTTTCCTTTTCAGGACAGAATTGGAACTCCCGGATTTCTCAGCAAAAGCAAAACAAAACAGCCATAGAAAAACACCACCCTTTCCTTCCCAAATTAATTGTTTCAGTTTATGCTCCTAACTCCATAAAAATGTGGTTTAGCTTTTGAAGTTTTTATTAATATTTATAATGCCCATTCGGTGCCCTTGAACCTCACAGAAACAGAGCCCTGATATAAATACCTACCTTCTAGGTGGTAGTATACCCAAGCCCGACCATAAACTTTAATGTTTATACATATATATATTTGGCTTTGCTTTGTTTCTCCTGTCTCTGTAGAAGATTTTTTAAAAAATAGTTTTTAAGATGCAAATTTTAATAGCTAATATTTTATTTTCAAAAGTAGTGCATGCTTGTAAAAAAATACAGATGTACATATAGAAACAAAGGAAAAAGTCCCCCTTTCCTGAACCGTTTCTAAAATTCCAGTGCCAAGAAGAAAACCAAGTAGTTTAAATCCTTTTAAATTAGGGCCCCCTTAGTTTGAGAGATTGAAATCGTCTTTTTTTTTTTTTTTAATGTTTCTTTATTTTTGAGAGAGAGAGAGAGAGGGAGCAGAGAAGGGGCAGAAAGACAGGGAGAGAGAGAATCCCAAGCAGGCTGTGCACCATCAGCACAGAGCCCGATGCGGGGCTTGAAGTCAGAAACTGTGAGATCATGACCTGAGCCAAAGTCAAGAGACCGTTGCTTAACCGACTGAGCCACCCAGGCATCCCGAGAGATTGAAATTGTCTTAAGAAGCGGGTAATCAGTCATATTTATCTCTTTTGTTTCTGAATTCAAATATAAAAAAAAATTATAGAAAGTTTCAAAATACATTATAGTATAAGAAATTAAAATCTCCCATAAATCCATTTCCCCGAAATAAAGAATTTTTAACGTTTTAGTGTATTTCTTGCAGAATTTTCCTCTGTAAATAGGAATAAACAACGGTACCCCATGCCCCTAACAATTTTCTGAAGTCAAGGAACAGTCTCCAAAAAAAATCATGCTTTTGAATGGCCGTCAAATATTCTTTTGCAATTGCTTCATCTTAAATTGTTTCCAAATAATAAGCTGTGGTGAGGTGGGGACTGCTTACCCCTCACCTCTTCTTTCCATGGTCAGGGTGAGGGGGACGGGTCCCCCGCTACTGACCAGAGGAAGACATGTAGGCAGAACACTTGTTTGGTCTCCTCTCTGGATCCCAAGGAAGGGTGATTTTCCTGGCAGGTGACATGAAAGTATCAACTCAGTCATTCTCTGCCACTGTCCTGGGAAGTCCCAAGACTGGAGGTTCAGCCCCTTCATCTCCTTGGAATGACTGATCTCCAGGATGCAGCCAGCTTCTGTTTCTCTTATTGTGTAAATAAGACTCGCTGATTTGGGCATGGTTTTGCAAATGTTGAATTAAAGAGGGGTGTTTAAATTCTGAAAGAAAAGTGGTAGGCTTGTGGCCACAGGTTGAGCCGGGTTGCTCGTCTGGTTTAATCAACCATTAGGATCACATATGGATGCTCATCTGTTGGCTTCTTGTGTTTGTCTCTCCCCACATTCCAAATACTTAGGGGGAGAGACAATGAATTGAGAGAAAAAGTGCAATTGATTATACCCCTGAAACCCAAGTGGTATTACGATGGTTAACATTTATTGAGTATTAAGTCTGGGTCAGGCTGCATTTTTTTCATATAACTTTCCCAATAATCTCGTGAGATGATGCTATGATTATTCCCATTCTATGGATGATAAAACAGGTGTGGTGACTCCTCTAGCAGAGGTTTGCTCCCATATACCTAACCTCTTTATTGTATCATTTTTCATCTATTTTGTACCATGATTAACATGTGAGCTTTTTGACTATAAATTGTAGCTTGAACTTGTAAACTACCCAAATGCTGTCTCTTACTATTGAATATATGTCTGTCATTACTTTTATTTTATTGTAGTTATTGAATGCCTTTTAATACTATTTGCAGTGACTTTTTGGTGTATAGATTTCTATTTTTATGTAGCTAAATCTACTCTTATTTCCCTTCATAACTTTTCCATCTTGGTTTTTGGGCTTTTGTCCTTGCCTACCCCAGTAGATTTTCACCTATATTTTACTCTGAATGCCTATGGCTTTAATATTATAACTTTACCTCTAGAAATTATTTGGTATAATAAAGTCACTCAAAATATTTTTTTTCTGCCTTAAAAAAGAACAAACAAACAAACAAAAAAACAGTTGGCTCAGTCCCATCCTTTCTCCAGTGATTTATGATGCGTATACCTGGTTTTGGTCTCTGTTTTTCTCCATTGCACTCTATACTTTTTTAATCTGTAATTTCAGCCTGTTTTTGTTTGCTTGTGGAAGTTTTTTTACAGCAGTTTTATGGTATATTTTAATAATTAGAAGGATAAGTTCCTCCTCATTACTCTCATTTTTAGAAACTTGTTATTACCACATGATATTCTACATATGTTTAAAAATTCCTTTATCAAGCCTCTATCTTAAAATCTTACTGGGAATTCAATTATAATATAATAATATTTGCAACTCAACTTGGATTTAGTGTCTCTGTAAAATTCCTTTTTCCATTTAGGACCATGCGATTTATTTATTTTTAATATTTTCTTTTGAGTGCCTCAAAACTGCCAAATTTATCTCTTAAAAAATTTTTTTTAATGTTTATTTATTTTTGAGAGAGAGAGAGAGAGAGAGACAGAACAAAAGTGGGGTTGGGCAGAGAGAAAGAGACACAGAATGTGAAGCAGGCTCCAGGCTCTGAGCTGTCAGCACAGAGCCCGATGTGGGGCTCAAACTCATGAACTGTGGGATCATGACCTGAACTGAAGTTGGATGCCTAACCAACTGAGCCACTCAGGCGCCCCAAAAATGCCAAATTTATCTTCATGTAGGTGGCATTCTTTTTTATTCAGGTTATTTCTATTACTTATATTTTTGAAATTATTGGGAATGGAATCTTACATAGATAATTATTATGATTTAACATTGATTAAAATAGCTTGTTATTGCTGGCATATAGACATTCTAAGAATACTTATTTTGTTTATTATTTCTTTATTAAACTCATTACTTTTGAAGTTTTTCTTTTCATCCTCTTGAGTTGTCTATATATAAATATGTCATTTAAAATAATGATGATTTTTGGCACTTATAGCTGTTAGGTGTTTCATTTTTATTTCATTGACTGGGGCTTATGAAATAATGTTAAATAATAGCACTTATAATGGGTATCCTTATTTTGTTTCTGACTTTTATGGGAATCCTTTAAGATTTCACTATAAAATATAGTGTGGTTCATTGCTTTAAGATAGACATTTAATAGATTTAAATAGATAGATTTTAGTAGTTTTGATATATAGATTTAAATTAGACCTTGAAAGAAGTAATATTTCTATTTATAAATGTTTTCTTTTTAACAACTAAGCCTAGATATGGAATTTTATTATACTGTTTTTTGTTCTATTTATATTTTCAAACATTAAACCATCCTTGCAGTTTTGGAATAATATCTACTTAATGATGTGTTGGGGGGCAATTCTTCATGGGTTTGTCACATTTCTGCAAATTTTGTAAGCAGAGGCACAGACTGTTCTTTGTTTCAAAGTATATTTTCAAGGATAGAGATGGTCTTTCCCTCCAGAACAAAGGTCAGGTTTGCTTATAGCCTTGAAGATATAGTGTCTCCCCCTGGGGCAAACAGTAGGCAGGCTTACCGTCCACTACAACAAAGATAATGTCTCCCTTTGGAGTAATGGGCAGTTGCTTATTGTCCATTTTTAAAGATCCAAGTTTCCCAAGCTCAGGGATCCTCTTGTGTAATGCAACCCACTGACCGTGCGGGCACCTACCTGGGCCCACATTGCATCACCCCTCTGAGAATGTGGGGGGCACTGACTTTCCTACTGATGCTCAGGCTGCTTCCTGTGTAATAGAATCCTTTGTCTCTGACCCCAAAGTCTAAATTTCTTGCCACATGTACCAATAGCGGACTAACTTGTCAGCTTGCAAACAGGGTGGAGACCCAGCCCTTCAGAGTTCTTACTGTTTTTTTAAAAAAAAAATTTTTTTTCAACGTTTATTTATTTTTGGGACAGAGAGAGACAAAGCATGAACGGGGGAGGGACAGAGAGAGAGGGAGACACAGAATCGGAAACAGGCTCCAGGCTCTGAGCCATCAGCCCAGAGCCTGACGCGGGGCTCGAACTCATGGACTGTGAGATCGTGACCTGGCTGAAGTCGGCCGTTTAACCGTCTGCACCACCCAGGCGCCCCCAGAGTTCTTACTGTTTAATGGAGAGTCCATCCTGTAGAAGTTTACTTACAAATTGGCACCTATACTCAGAAGTAGTATTCATTTGTAATTGTTTTCCCCATGCTATCTTTATTAGGTCTTATGGCTTTGCTAACCGTGAAAGGGATTTGAACATTTTCTTTCTGTGCCAAAATGGTATATATCACGTGCAGATTAAAACTTGCAATGGCTGGTGAAATAGTTTTGACTGAGAAACTTTATTGGAATTAACTTCTTTTTCAACTTGTTTATTCAGTTTACTCATTCTTATTAATTTTAGCCATTTGTATCTTCCCAGAAATCAGTGAATTTTGAAAATTTAACAGTATATGGTGTTGTCTAATTTTGAAGTGTCCCACATCCATAGTTATATCTCATTTCTCAGTTTATGTGTTGTTTTAAGCCTTCTCCTTTTGACTTTTTTCTATACTTGCCAGAACATGCTAGACTGTTATGTTTTTAATGTTTGCTTGCATTACTCTTTGCTTTTATTTTTGTTATTTATTTTCTTCTGCTTTCAAAAGATATGTTTTGTTTTCTACCTTCTTAAGTTTAGCCCAGCTTAATTCTTTTATTTGTGTTACTTCTGATCTAATAAAGCAAGTGTAGAAATCTGCTCTTGACTCTGAAAAGCATCAGCTCTGTCTTGTAAGACTTGCTATGTAATGTTCCAATAGTTACCACTTTCTACATAATTTATAATCACAATTTTTATCTTTCCTCTGATCCAAGAGCTACTTATGCACATGCTTTCTAATTTACAAGTAAACAGTTTCCTTTTTAAAAACTCTTGTTACTATTTTCTAGATTGTTTCTTTACAGTTACAGAATGTAGGCTGCATACTTTTCCTTTATGGATTTTATCAATGTTTTATTTGTCTTCAATTGCACGATTAACTTGTAAAAATATTCCTCAGATGTTTTAAAAACATATTGACCCATGGATGGGCATAAACTTTAAATTATAGCAATTACATCAACTAACAGTTATTTGTTGAATCTTTATATTAGGCCTACTTAATTTATTAAGGAAGGAAAAGAATTTCAACATTTCAGGTGTGTGTCTTTCTGTTTTTCCCTGGAAATCAAAAAGCTGTGTGCTGATAGAGTCTAATGGCAGTTGCTGGGTACATAATAGTTCCTACCTACTCCTCCTTTTGTTGTGAAGTCTGTCTTTTTTCCGTACTCTAAATTTACAGTCTTTATTTTTTGTCTAGTGCCTTTTTGTCTTTTGTGTGTGTGTGTGCTATTAATTTTTTTATTTACACAAACCTGGTAGATCTTTACTTACCTTTTTCACTTTTAATTCATATGTACATTTTTAATCTCGCATTTGGTTGAATTTTGTTTCTTAACCCAAACTGAGAGTCTTGATCTTTTAATAAAGAACTTTAATTTGTTTATATTTATTTTCATAACTGACATTTTTACTTTTATTTTTTAATCTTATTTTATGCTTTTCTTTCTCTGCTTCTTTGCTGCTATCTTTTTTTCTTTTGTTTGATATATAGACTAGGAATACTTTGCTCTTTTTCCTCTTATGATTAGAATGTTTGCCTGTGTTTCCTTGAAATTTTAATTAACATATTTAATCCTATATTTCTTTACTCATGCCAAGAATGAAACAATCTATTGACCCTTTACTTTGTTAGATAATGAAATTAGCATGAATCAACCATTTTCTTGTTATAATGAAAACATAATTTTACTTTCAAGTACTAACCATGAGACAGCTTGGAGACCTTTGCTTAATTTTTGGAGCTGGTCAATGATGCTAAAATTACAAAAAAATATTCTAGGGAATCTTAGATCTTTAATATTATCTAGACCACAAGTATAATCAAATATATATTTTTATTATTATACCACAGATCCCTATGTTTTCATGTAACCCTCTAGGCACAACAATGAGGCCATTCATCACTTATAGAGAACCCACAGTTTATCAGTGAAGGATTTATATATATATATAGTACTTAATAAATATCTGATGTAATAGTCTAGATTTGAAGATCTAGAGGATGGATATGGCCTGGTTCCTATAATTTCTGAAGCTTATAGAGGAGGGTGTTAGGGTGTTTTTAAGGACTATCGTGTCTTTATCGAGCTCCCCATTTTTTCACACACCTCTTTCTGCCAAGGAGTTTAGCGTGCTTTGAAAGTTATAATGCAATAGTTGTCAAACATTTTGTAGACAATTTTAGCCCCATTTTGAAGAAACACTCAAAAAAGAATTAATCAAGATCATACACAATTTCTCTAAATTAGCAAATGATCCACATACATTTGCCTACTGCTTTGCATGATACTTAATTTTAGAAACGGTAACACTAGATATGTGACCACATGAACTTCAGCCCTTTTCATACAGTTTCACTGGTCCTTGGGTAAATTTTTGTGTTTACTATGATGGTCTGAATGTATTTATGCTTTAAAAATGACCCATTGTTTTCTGACTGGCTAGTGACATCCTTTCCAACATGCCTTTGGTTGGGCTTAACAATGTAAATAGCTAAAACTCATTTCTGGGTGTTAGCTGTTACTGTGTTTGTCTTTGGAATATCTTCAATCCATCTCATTCATGTGCAATTTTGTGAACTATTTGGGAATCATGTCACAATCCCAGCTCAACAAACCTAGCTCCTGGGGTATAGGTTTGATGCTCATGTACTGACCATATCTTGACCATACTTTTTCTTGACCTTGGGTGATTCTCAACTTGAATGTGACACCACTTCTAGGTAGGTCAATTCTACTGCTTTCTAGAACTTCAGTTTTAAAACTGAAGCCACATCCTGGGTGGCTCAGTCATGAAGGGTCAGACTCTTGATTTCGGCTCGGGTCATGATCTCACTCACAGTTTATGAGTTTGAGCCCCACATTGGGCTCATTGCTGTCAGCATGGAGCCTGCTTCTGATCCTCTGACCCCTCTCTCTTAGCCCTTCCCCAACTCATGCTCTCTCTCTCTCTCTCTCAAAAACAAAACAAAACAAAACAAACATTAAAATAATAAGAAAAGAAAAGAAAAGAAAAGAAAAGAAAAGAAAAGAAAAGAAAAGCCATGCTGACATCAATGTTTTTTTTCTACAGGGAAATCATTTGTAATGTTTTTCCCCCCGTCTATCTACCATGTGATGATATGCCAATATAGTCAAATATAGTGCACTAGAACTCAACCTTGCCAATGAACTCACTCCATTGAGCAGAGGCCTTAGTGTAGGTTTTGGTCTCCCTTGTGCTCCCAGGTGCGGTGACTTTGCCAATATTGCAAAGAGGCCTGACAAATTGAGTGTTCAAAAAATACAGATTCTTGAGCTTCAACCAGATCCACTGAATCAGAGTCTCAGGAGTCCTAAAATCTGAGTTTGGGAGCCAATTTAAGGAATAACAATGTTGCTGGATCCCTAATGGGAAGGACCACTCGTCTAGAGGCTCTGGAATCCTGCGGGTGTGTATGTATGTGTGTGTGAGGGGTACTAAATAGTAGCATCTTAGAATTAGAAGAAACCCTCCCAGCTCTTCTCTCATTTTGAGGGGAGGAGGTCTTGGCCCGTTAAGTGACATGTCTAAGTACACACAGCTGGTCAGTGGAGAAATGTGAAAAGCAAAGCGAAACAAGAACCAAATGTCCTGATTCTTAATCTAAATTCATTTTTTCTAAATTAAGCTATCTTGAATGTTTTCATAAAGTGTTTCCATTTATAAGTTCAATATTTTCCCCAGGAGAGAGAATTTAAATATAAGTTAAATATCTTCTTCCCCTGAACATTAGAGCAAAAATAGAATTTGGGAAGCAATGAGTTAATTGAACAGTATAGCTTTACCACATTAGTAGCTGGCAAATGTTAACTGATTATTCAGAAAGTCATTTGTGGTACAAGTTGATATCAGCAGAGGCTGGTGTGCTGAGAGAGGTTCAGGAACAGGAAGGAATTAGCACAGCCTTTGTTGTCATATAGGCTTAGGATCAAATCCTGATTCCACTGCGTGTTCTGGGCAATTGTAAGACTCAGTTCTAGATCTATAAAATAGATATGACATCTTCCTTCCATGGTTGTTGTTAGGTTAAATAAAATATGAATAGTGCCTGCTACATAGTAACTAATAATAATGAATTTCTCATTTCTTTTTGTTTGTTTGTTTCAAGTTTTTATTTATTTATTAAAAAAATTATTTTAACGTTTATTCGTTTTTTGAGACACAGAGAGTGAGCGGAGAGGCAGAGAGAGAGGGAAAAACAGAATCAAAGCAGGCTCTCCCTCTCTCTGTCTCTCTCCCTCTGTCATATATATATATATACCACATCTTCTTTATCCATTCATCAGTTGCTGGACATTTGGGCTCTTTCCATAATTTGGCTATTGTTGATAATGCTGCTATAAACATTGGGATGCATGTGTTCCTTCAAATCAGTATTTTTGTATCCTTTAGATAAATACCTAGTAGTGAAATTGCTGGATCATCAAAATCAGTTCCATTTTTAACTTTCTGAGGAACTTCCATACTGTTTTCCACAGTGGCTGGACCAGTTTGCATTCCTTCCAACAGTGTAAGAAGGTTTCCCTTTATTCATATCCTCGCCAACATCTGTTGTTTTTTGGGTTGTTAATTTTAGCCCTTCTGACAGGTATCAAGTGGTATCTCATTGTGGTTTTGATTTGTATTTCCCTGATGATGAGTAATGTTGAGCATCTTTTCATGTGTCTGTTAGCCATCTGGATGTCTCTTTTGGAAAAATGCCTATTCATGTCTTCTACCCACTTCTTAACTGGATTATTTGGTTTTGGGGTGTTGAGTTTGATAGCTTCTTTATAGATTTTGGATACTAATCCTTTATTACATATGTCATTTGCAAATATCTTCTCCCATTCCATCAGTTGCCTTTTAGTTTTGTTGATTGTTTCCTTTACTCTGCAGAAGCTTTAATATTGAGGAAGTCTCAATAGTTCATTTTTGCTTTTGTTTCCCTTGTCTCCAGAGATAATTTCTCATTTCTTAAGTGCTTATTAAATTCCAGCCACTGGACACACTATTAAAATTCACACTAACACTATGAATGGGTGTTGTAATTATGCCCATCTTAAAGATGAAAATCTGGAGCTCAGAAATGTTCACTAACTTCCCTGGGGTCATGAAAGTATTAAGAAGCCAAGGTTGGAGTTCTACCCATCTTAAAAGTCCCTGATTTCATGGGTCTACTCTGCTGTCTTTCAATAAATGTCCCCATCCATCCTCACTCAAAAGCTAGTCAAGCACATAGCTAAGGAGCCAAAGTCAGGTATTAAACCAGTTCCTTCCTTTTGAATAAACAATAGCTACATGACCTTGGGTGAACTCTTTAATTGCTTCATTGGTTTCCTTATTTGTGACATGAAGATGATAATCTAGTTTATAGGGTTGTTGTGAGGCTACCCCATAAGTAAGTCTCAATACTTCTTTTGCTTTTTACATACTAGTCAGTCTAATATTCTAAGTGAGAATGAATGCTGAGTCTTGTCTTGACCATGTTTGGGAAGATTGTACAAATGGTTGTCTTTAGTACTTTTCCTGAATTCAAGGTGCTGTCGCAGTAGAGGTGTTTGCTGGAGGGCAATGGAAGCAAAGGTCGGTTGCACTTTCAAGGGTTCCCTAGCCAGAGCTGGTCTTTCCCCTTGCAGAGAGGAGACCCTACTCAAGGTCTGTGACCCTGCAAACCTCGGACACTCCAGATGTTGAAGGGAAAGACGGGCCAGTATCTGAACAGCATCTTACCACCTCATTTGTGATGTGCTTGGCAAGCATACTTGCAGAGAAGGGGCTCAGCTTTATGGAGTTCTGACTGCTCCACCGGGTAGAGGCCAGCTCTACTGAGGCATTGAAAATGGAAGCCAATGCAGAGAGTACTGCTGGGATGCAGTGGTGGAGGCGTTGGGCATTCTTGTGTACTGTCCATTCAAATGATTTGACGTGTAAAAGCAGACGCTGCTAGTGATAACCACGGATAGGTCACACGTGTGTGTATTCACACGCTTTTAGCTTTCTTTCTGATACTAAATATAAGGAATGACCTTTTGAAGACCATCTTTATATATTTTAGCTCTCTGAAGAGTAACGACACTGTCATTAAAGACATGAAATCACTTACTGTATTTCATTTCAGTAACCTGAAGTTTGACAGTTCCCACACTCCCAGCTTTTCTAACAGAAGCAACGCTTCTGGCCTTCATAAGACTTTGTTCTTTGCCATGGAAGAAAGTATTTTAACTCCCCTTTATCTTCTTTCTTTACGCACACTGCGCTCCTCATCAAGAGCCAAGGTGAGGCAGAACCACGGCCCGGGGTAGGGTTTCTATCTTAAGCCAGCTGTTTCCTGACCTCTCCCAAGAGTTACATGCTTGATGACATTAACTAATACCAGTTGTGCTTTACTTACCTAAGTTAAAATATATCTGCTATATGTCAATATTTTACTAAAATTGTATCTTTACACTTTTATCGACAAACATTGCTTTATTTCAGTACTGAGTAAAGTCTACATTTATAGGACAGTAATCTTACATGCCTATAAATACCTGGGTGCATAGAAAAATCAGATATGTGATAAGTTAAACTTACAAAATTGACAAAGACTGGGTGGTTATTTGAATTGAAAAGGAACCCTTCACTTTATTCAAATATTTCCTTAAAAGTAATAATAATGTCTTTACATTTGCATTGTGGGAAAGGCTTTGCAGATGTCTTTCACATACATTATCTCATTTTGCTCCTCCCGACATTCCTGTGGACCAAGTGGGGGTAGTAACTATTATCTGCATGCTTTATGGATAGGAGAAATACAAAGCATCCTTAGCACATTTGAAATGTAATTACCTTTACAAAAAGTCAACTCATCATCACTTTAGGATGTATAATCCATTGTGAAAACTGCCTACCATGTACGGTTAGTGTCCTGGTTGTCTCTTGTTTTGTAACAAATTACCCCCAAACTTAGTGGCTTAAAATACCATTTTATTATATCTCACTATTTTTGGGGGTTAATAGTTTGAATAGGGGGTCAGCTGGGTGATTCCTCTGTTCCTTGTGGAGCCAAATGAGATCACTTGGGGTACTCAGCTGACAGATGAACTGGTCTGGAAATTCTAAGATGGTTTCATTCACAAATTTAGTGCCTTGGCTGGAAGATGGATTTTGGCCGAGACCGTCAATTGAGTGTTTACATATAGCCTCTCCAACATGGTATCAGGGTAGTAGGGAACTCAAGCCTCCCAAAGACGTCATTTCAAGGGAACGTAAGAGGAGGCTGTCAGTATCTTAAGGCCTGGTTGGGTTCAACAACTGGCTTTACATCACTTCTGCCATACTATGTTAATCAGAGCAAATCAGGAAGTTTACCCAGATTTAAGGGGAGGGGATATATACCCTACCCTCAAGGAAGAGGTATCAAAGAATTTGTGGCAATCTTTAATCTGCCACAGTCCATTCTTTGGCCATTGGTTATTCACATTCCTTCCCTATGTAAAAATACTTTCACACTCTCCAAAGAATCCCCAGATTCTCATCCATGATAGCATTGGAATCCAAGCAGCATGAAGATCAGGATCAAGATCCAGGATCTTGTCATCAAACTCAGGTACGGGTATGGATGAGACTCTTCAGGTGTATTTCTTTGAGTATGAGTCCCCTCAATCTGAAAACCTGTTAACTAAAGAATCAGGTCTTCTACCCACCCCCGCCCTAAAATGTTGAGACAGAGGTAAGGTAAATGCAATAGGCATTTCCATTCAACAATGCAGACACTGGAGAGCACAGAGCAGTCCCTAGCCTACAGCACTTCTGAAATCTCACTGGTCACATGTTGACATTCTCTGATTATGGCTAGGTTTGGCCTCCTAGAAATAATTATAACAACTAAAAAGGTTATTTTTTCACCTCGTATTTCTCTATCTCTATCACATCATATGTGCCTAAAATGAAAATAAAAAAAGACACTTTTAGCATTCCTTCCAGAAATCAAAATCTAGCCCAATCCACCAGTTTATTAGGTCTGTTTTTCATTGTCTACATCACCACAGGCCACAATGTTGCCCAAGTCTCCGCCACTTCATTACCAGTCACCCTTTCTCCCACCTTCAACAACAGTTACTGTCATATCTTCTGAGCATTCACCAACAGTCCTTTGCAGATCCCTCAAGCTTTCACTGACAGTGAAAGGTCTTTCCTCAAGGTCTTTCCGAAAGCTTTTGCCTGCTGTCTGGTTCCCAAACCACTGCCACATGCTTTTGGTTTTTATTATGGCAGCACTCTGCTTCCAAGTATCAAATTCTGTTCCCATTATCTACTGCTGTATAATAAATTATCCTTAAACTAAGTAGCTGAAATAACAACCCATTTCTATTATATCAGGTTTTTATTGCCAAGCATGGCTCAGTTCAGTGATCCTTCTGCTCTATCCTGAATTGAGTGAGTTCACTAAGTCGTCTTCAGCTGGTGAATTAGTTTGTCTAGTGGATTCAGGATGGCTTCCTTCACATGATGGCCATCATGGCAGTTTTGCCTGGAAGCTGGGGCTCAGCTGGGATGGTTGACTGGAGTATCTATCCATGGCTTGTCTAGCATGGCGGCTTCAAGGACTTCTTATATAGTGACCCAGGGTTCCCAGAGAGAGCATTCCAAGAGAAACGATGTGGAAATTGTCAATTTCTTAAGCCTCAGACTTGGAATCTGGCCCAGTCTCATTTTTGCTGTATTCTGTCTACATTCTACAGTCACAGAGTCCACCCAGATGCAAGAGCATGGGAGATAGACCTCATCTCTCCATGAGAGGGTCGTCAAAAAAGTTTTAGTACTATAGGAAAATAATGTCTAATGTTTTGCATTTTGAATTATTTACTAACACTTATAGAACTGTCTGACTCAATGGACTACCTCATGATTAGGAATTAGATGTTCAAGGTTCTAGTTCCATTTTTCTCATTACTTGGCTGTGTTTGAGTCAAGGTAAAGAATCTTTGGGTTTCAGTTTCCATCATCAACAAAATGAAGATGAAGATAACTGTTGGTTCCCACTAGATCAAGGGGATGTTGTGCCTGTTTTTTTTTTTTAAATGGTATTCAAAAATGTACTCTCTAAAGTGCTCTAGGAAGTAGAATAACAAATTATTATAACTAATTGGACCATTATAAATTTACCACATTTTTCTTTCAAGAGAGAAAATTGAGTCTTAGTATTGCATAAGATTAACAGAGCCACAAAAGAACCTGGTTCCCCAAAACTTACACTTCAAACACGTAATCCCAGCCCTTGCATACGTTTCTCTTGTGTGCCAGGCAATGTACATTTTTTCACTGAATCTTTGCAACAGCCCTTTGAGGTAGGTGCCATTAGTAACATCTTAATCATGTTTTCTGAAACATTTTTGTTCTGTGGTTTAAATTCTAACACATCTTTTGCATATTTATACATAATACATCTTAAAAGAATCTAATGAAAACTTTACTAGAGTCTGTAGGGGTTTTGTTTAAATTCTATGGAAATCTTCCCTTTTTATTTTATACAAATATTCTTGCAAAATGAGATAAAAGGAGATTTATGAAGATATCAAAATGATATAACTAAGGGGAGAGAAAAAATAAAAGCAGCAGAAGAATTAGCAGAAGCTAGTTTTACTACAGAAGCCAGAAGGAAGATGTGGTTAGTACCATGGGAGGGGGGTGGGCTGGAGGCCAGGGCTCATGGCCTCACTTTGCTATTAACTAGGAACTAGGTGTGCAACCTTGAAAAGTTTCTTCCCTCCAAAAAGAGACCAATGTTTCTTTTTGTGTCAACTGAGAGGGTAGAACAAGATGAAGTCTAAAGCCCATCTCAACTTTAACATTATCTTATCACACCAAGAAAAGGGGTGAAACACTAAATAAACATAAATGTACCCCCCTATCAAGGATGGAAAGATGTAGACTAGAAGATAGGTTTAGGAAATGGAGAGAGAGAGAGAGAGAGAGAGAGAATGAAGGTATGTATAGAATTTTGACCTGGCAAATTATAAGTAGTAGAATGGTCCTAGTGACTAAAAAACAAATTAGCAAAGAAGGATATACATATATATGTGTATTATATATATATATTACATATTTTATACATATATATATTTTATAAATAAATCCCAAGGAGGTATATATATATACACACACACACACATATATATACACACGCTCAACCCAGCCATCAAGAATGGTAATTTGCAACAACAACAACAACAACAAAAGTTTTATTTACTCTTTCAACAAATGTTTGTTGAGCTCCTATGTTCCAGGCCCTATTCGGGGTATTTAGAGGACTAGTTAAGAAAAAATCTCTGCCCTCATGGAACTTACATCTAGGTTGCAGAAAACAGGTGCTAAATAAATTAAATAAGTAAAATATATGGTCTGTTAGATAATCATTTGTGCTCAGCGGAAGAATGAAGTGGGGAAGGAGGGTTGAACATGTTGGGAGGATTTGCAACATCAGATAGTGTGGCCTAGGGAGACCTCGCTGGGTAAAGATCTGACGGAAGTCAGCAAATGAGCTGAGGTGCTTTGTTTCCTGTTTCACGGAAAAATGAAAGCACTCGGAGGAGCATTGCAGGCAGAGGGGAGAGCAAGTGCAGAGGTGCTGAGACGGAGTATGCCTGATATGTTTAAAGGATAATGAAGCCAGTATAGCTGCAGTGGAGTAAATGAAGGAAAGGGCAGTAGCGGGGAGAACAGAGGAAAGGCGCTGGGAAGATGTTGAGAGCGGGGGGTGCCATCTGGCATGTTTTAGGGAAATACCTTTATTGCCATGTAGAGAACAGACTAAAAAAGGACAAGCACAGCTAAAGGAGGAAGTAAGGAGGTCACTGCACTAACCCAGGCAAGAGTTGATGGTGGCTCAGACTAGAATGGGAGCAGTAGAAGCAATGAGAAGTGATGGGATTCTGGATATATTGGAAGCTAGAATTAACAGGATTTGCTGATTAGTGGGACATGGAGTATGAGAAGGGAAGTCAAGGAAACTTCAAGAGGTTTTGACTTGAACTAAGAGTTGCCTATTGCTGAGTAGGAAAGACGATGGGAGGAGCAATCTTGGTGGTGGTGGTGGCGTGGAAGGGAGGCTATTGAAGTTTAGTTTTAGATGTGTCACCTGTTAGGTGCCTAGTAAGTATCCAATCCATGTGTGTATCATGTGTCATGGAGGCATGAGTGGATTTCAGGAGATGCAGGCTGGAAGTATAAATGCATTAGAGCCATGAGATTGGATCACCTTTCCAATAGAGTAAGCATAGGTAGAAAAGAGACAGGGTCCAAGGACTGAGCCTGGAAACTGCAATGCAGAACTGGGAAAAACATCAAGAGTAAACAAAGAAGAATGGCCAGAGAAGAAAGGATAAAACCAAACATGCAGAGAGTCTTGGAAGCCTAGTGGGAAAAAAAAAAGTGTTTCAAAGAGGAGACAGTGATTGTGTCCAACACTAATGATTGATTGAGATGAGGACCAAGAAATGACCACTGGCTTAGCAAAGCAGAGGTCTATTGGACCTTGATGGGAGTGGTGTCTCCAGGGAGATGCAGGTGAAAGCCTGACTGGGGTAGATTCAATAAAGAGTGGGAGGAGAGAAATTGGAGAAGAGAATATAGGCACTCTTTCAAAGGGTTTTGTTCTAAAGGAAATGCGAAAAAATTAAAGAACTATAGGGGAATTGTAGTGAGGGGACCTTTTACAAAACATACGAGACAGTGACACATTGAAACATTGAAGAGAGTCATCAAATCAAGAGAAAAGAGGCAATCGCTGGAGCAATGTCTTTTAGTAGGTGAGTGTTCTGAGATCCAGTGGCAAGTGGAGGAATTTGTCTTGACTAGGAGCATGGCAAGCAGAGAAGGTTGAGTACATAGGCACAAGTGCGGGTAGGAGGACAGATGTGGGGATAGAAGCTGAGTGACGTTCTCTTGAATACTGTCATTTTCTCAGTGAGCTAGCCAGAAAAGTCATCAGCCCAGAGTGAGAATGACAAAGGTGTTCAGAGGTTTGAAGAGTGGAGAGTGGTATGAAAGAGTTGTCTAGGGGAGTTGGAGAGTTACAGGACTAGGGGATATATAGTAAGTCTGCTGGAGATTTTCATAACACCTCTGAGGTGAATATAGAAGCTCTTGGTTTCCTGAAGTCATATATGATTGGTCCTTTTCAAACTGGTATTCTCAGAATAAGATACTCCTTGGAACACCAACAGAGTGGAGAAAGGAGAAAGAACAGAAGTTCATGAAAGTCTTAAGATGCAGCTGACAGAACATAACTCTTCTTCTAGAACACCACAAATATTTCCCTGGGATTTCTTTCCATAAGTCCCTTCTTCCTTCCTCTCCCCAGGATTCCCTTCTTTATTTGTACTGAGATGTAGGTACATCAGTTACACATGGATTTCAAGGAGCAGAACCACATCCTGCTCTTTTGTATTGGTCAGTTTTTTTCTGTTAGTTTCTGGTAACAAATAATTCTCAGACAAGCTGGTCCTCAGAGGCTTCAACAATGAGGATTATTTTCTTTCTTGTTACATGTTGGCTGTAGGTCAGCTGCAGTTCTGTTCCACACATCTTCATTCTGGAATTAAAGCTGAAGGAGGAGTCCATATTTAGGTCATGCTACTTTCTGGGCAGAGGGAAAAGAGCAATGGTGGGATTAACCTGATGGCTCCCAAAGCTTCTGTATTGGAGTGGTAATTGTCACTTTTGCTCTCATTTCATTGGTCAAAGTTAGTCATAGGGCTAAGCCTGATGTTAATGGGATGGAGAAGTATAAACTGCTTTTAGGGTGGAACAAATAATTTTAGAACAATCATATAATTAGCCACAACCTGTTCCATATGTGGCAAGAGAAGTGTTTCTCAGGCAACACAATGGGTCAGATTGCTTCTTCTCAAACAGAATTGACATTTAGCTCTCAGGAGTAACCTCCAGGTGATGAGACACTTGTTATAAATTTCTGGGTGCTATTGTATGTGTGGCACTGTGAGTTAGATTATTTAGCTTTAGAATGTAGGAAGTATCTTACCTTCAGAGAGGCAGGTTACATATTTCATCATATATATTATAAGTATTATAATATTAAAATCAACCATGTCAAGGCCTATAAAATATATTTTATAAGCTGGGAAAGGGAGTTCCACCCAGAGCTGTCTTTTGAAACCTTCTCGTGTTCCATTACCAGTTATATCATAATATAAATATAATATAGGAAAGAGCTCTACCTGCAACTCAGGAAAATAAAAATCCAGGTAGAGAATTCCATTCCTTGTCTAGAAGGAAGAATTTTATAGCTTGGTAAAGAGCTGGGATATTTCTTCAAGACACTGTGTAACCAAGGTCTATGACTCAAGACTTCCCATGCCAGCTATGGTGTTCTGAACAAGTTGTTCAGAGTGATTGCCTAGCCATGGCCTCATAAAGATGGGAAACTTGAGACCAGCCATGAAGGCATCAGGTTGGCATGGATGTCTGGTGGGTTGGTTTAAACATTTCCATGTTTGGCTATTAACACGGAAGGAACCAGGGTCTGCTGCTGTTTGTTCTTTGGTTTCATTTTAGCGAGGCTTTTCCGCTCTGTTTATGAATATGTGATGCCGACAGCTGACAAAGGACATTCCAAGAACTTAGCCAGAGCCCAAATTGTGCACTGCTGTGGGAATTTCTCCTCACAGGTTTGTCCACTGACCCCGCTCTGGAGAAAACACTCAGGTAATGCATTCCCAATGGTGGCTTAGCTCCCATCAACTCACTGCTGGTGCCCTCCTTAGGGTGTTTTTCTTTCTTTAGGTTTTTATTTTGTATGTATTTTTTTTTTTTCCTAGTCCATCTCAACCTCCCACTACAGTGATTTTAGTGTCCATGAAGGGGACCGGTAGCCATCCCTGGAGACCACCTTAGGTTTATTTTTAGTGTAGGCAGTTTGGAAAAATTACTTTCCCTTGCTGACTGCACGAGCACTGTCTTAACTTGGACTTACAATTCCGGACTTCTCACATCAGACTGAGACTGAGTGGGTAACCCAGGCCTTCATCTCAAAGACGGAGCAATCTCATTACAACAAGGATAAAAGATTTGCCAAGAGTTACCCAGACATCCAAGAGTGTTTTTATTTGGTCTGTTGGTTTCAGGTCTGTAAGATGTTTAATTGTGTAAAATTGTAAGTTCGTATGACTAAATTGGACAGATTGCAGGTAAAAACCCCCACTCCCTAAATCCCAATTGATCCCTTGAGCCAGGCATACTCCTTAAAAGTGTTATTATTACTATCAAGCTACATCCTCAAAAATTATTTCCCTTGGGAACACACACCTAACCCAGACAAAAAGATTACTGTTTTTTTTTTTCCTTTTACTCACTCAATACCCTTTGTCCCAACTTTCTTGTTTGTTTCTTTCTTCCCACTTTATGTCTCCTTGAAAATGGTATAGAAATGCTATGATCTCCATAGCCCCACTGCTTCCTATCAGGTTGAACCACATAAAATTGCCCATATTCAGCTATTTTTGACCCACAAGTGTGGCAATGTTATTTGGTTTGGGGCCTAACTCAATTAGAACAGAAATTGTAAAACTTTGCACACAGGCAAATGCAGATTATTGACCAAGTTAATGGCAACTCATTGATAATATGTAGTAGAGTTGAATATATATCCAAGCTTCAATATGATCCTCTGTAAAATGAAGACTAATTAGCATGTTAAGTGAGAATTTTAATTTGGAAGAGAGTTGCAACTTCTAACAGAAAAAAAAAAAAGGCACGTAACTGAGACGCACACATACATGTTAATGTGCCAAGACTCGATGAACAATGGCTGTGACCACCACTCAGCACATGCAACTTGTTCAGGTCTTTGGAAACTGGCCCTTCACTCTCTCTCTCTCTCTCTCTTTCTCTCTCTCTTGCTCTCTCTCTCTTTCTCCCACCCTCCCTCCCTGGCCTTTCATGGTCAGACCTCTGAAAAGAGCAGTCTATAGTCACTTTCTCCACATTCTTGCTCTTATTCACTGTGTAACAAACTGTAATCTGGTTTCTGTCCCCAATACTCCACTAAAACTATTTTTGCTGAGGTCACTAATGACTTTTGATTGACAAATTGAAGAATCGAAGGAAAGCTTTTCTGTCTTTACCTTACTTAACTTCTCTGGACAAGATGGGCCAAGATTCGCTTCTTAGAATTTCATCTCTTTCCCTGACTTTCATGGTCTCTCTTTCTCTTCATTCACTGTGTGTCCTATTGCCTAATTTATTGCCAGCACTGGGAGGCACTTATCTTTGTTGAATAAATGGAAGCATGAATTAATGAAATTACAGCACTTTGTTAATTATTAGTCATTACCAATAATCTATTTTTTTTTATTTTTTAATGTTTATTTATTCCTGAGACAGAGAGAGACAGAGCATTATTTGTTCCTGAGACAGAGAGGGACAGAGCATGAGTGGGGAGGGGCAGAGAGAGAGGGAGACACAGATTCCGAAGCAGGCTCCAGGCTCTGAGCTGTCAGCACAGAGCCCAAAGTGGGGCTTGAACTCAGAAACCGCGAGATCATGACCTGAGTCGAAGTCGGTCGCTCAACCGACTGAGCCACCCAGGCGCCCCGCCAATAATCAATTTAATCTCCATTTTCAGTGACTTTTCTACCCACCAGCCATCATACACATTTTTAGCAATGAATAACCTTCACCGTGTCACATTCTTCATGTATCCATCACAGAAATCTTACTAGATAAGTTGGGGGCAACACAGGTAAGACTGAGGAAGCTGCTGTTTCCTCCTTACATGGCCCCCTCTAATTCTGAGCACTTTCAACATGCTGGGTCATCAGTCATGTTTTTTAGCAACTCCTAACTGTTGGGAAGAAAGATTCATGTTCTTTCTCTTTCCTTTCCAGGATGTATCAGTTAGAGATCGAATAAACTGCATTCACAAATAGCCACTTGTTGCTTCCTTAGAAATTTGACCTGACAAAATGATAGGGAAAAAGCCCAACACTAGACTCCAGGAGAACAAAAGGAATGCGCCAACAGAAAATGTGACACATGCACACACTTTATGCATGTTTAATTTCTGTTGTTTTGGTTGGAAAACAGCTGCAGGTGTCCTCTAATTATAACCCCATTTTCACAAATATCAACTGTCATATTTAATCTGTTATATTCACCATATAGCCTACTGTTACAGCACATTTCTTTCATTACAAATTTAGTAGCAGAGTTTCGAATGCACAAGCTAACATTCAGGCTAGTCAATTAATGCATTATTTACAAGTTAAATGTTATTAAAAACAGGTTCTTAATTTGCTAATGATTTAGTAGACCCAAGGCAATATTCCAATTTTTTTTTTTTTTATTGAAAATAGAAGAACATTTAGAAGAGTTGGGGTGGGGAGGGATGGCAGGGATATTTTGGCCTCTCCTACCATTTTCTCGGTCTCTTTTCTGCTTCCTTTTTTATTGTGTGTGGTTTTTGATGCCTATACTAATCAGTTGCGGCACGAGTGAGAAGAAAGACATGTAAAAAATAAAAACAGCATAAATACTATTGTGAGTGGTGTTTTTTAAAGCCAGCAGGTGGTTTGGAATGACTCAATACACATGTTCGCCATATACTTCGGCATATTTTGATTTACAGTGCTATTCCAGCAGCCCAGCGGGTTAGGAAGGTTAGAAGTCAAGGAAATTAAAGGTTATTAGCATTCCACTGTTGTTAGGCTGCACCAACGGAATATATGTCTTTTCAAATACCCTTTGAAAAATTAAGAGTTTCTAAGGTACAAAGGCTTCAGAATCATCCCCACAATCTGGATTTTGTTCTTTGTTTTAGTTTGTTCCGTCTTTCTCACTTGACTTTGATCGCACTCCAAATCCATATCTTTCGTGTTCCATAATTCCATGACATGCTACTTATTTATGAAAGATAACATGGGGTGGGCTCTTGGGTAACAGGATTCTGGACACACGGAGCCAGAGACTCTTCACGAGTTTCTCTCCCGCCATCTTCCTGGACTAGCGCCGCTCCTTTTCTTCTCCCCACTTCTCCCCTGTCCTCTTCTACCTTTTTTTTTTAAATGTTTATTTATTTTTATTTTCTTTATTATGAAATTTATTGTCAAATTGGTTTCCATACAACACCCAGTGCTCATCCCAACAGGTGCCCTCCTCAAGACCCGTCACCCACCCCCCATAAACCCTCAGTTTGTTCTCAGTTTTTAGGAGTCTCTTATGTTTTGTCTCCCTCCCTCTCTAACCATTTTTTTTCCTTCCCCTCCCCCATGGCCTTCTGTTAAGTTTCTCAGGATCCACATATGAGTGAAAACATATGGTATCTGTCTTTCAATGTATGGCTTATTTCACTTAGCATAACACTCTCCAGTTCCATCCATGTTGCTACAAAAGGCCATATTTCATTCTTTCTCATTGCCACATAGTACTCCATTGTGTATATAAACCACAATTTCTTTATCCATTCATCAGTTGACGGACATTTAGGCTCTTTCCATAATTTAGCTATTGTTGAGAGTGCTGCTATAAATGTTTATTTATTTTTGAGAGAGAAAAAGAGAGCACAAGCAGGAGAGGGGAAGAGAGAGAGAGAATCCCAAGCAGGCTCTGTGCTGACAGCACAGAGCCTGATGCAGGGCTTGAATTCAGGAACCGTGAGATCATGACCTGAGCTGAAGTCAGACACTAAATGGACTGAGCCACCCTGCACCCTTCTTTTCTACCTTTTTAAACATTTAACCAAAATTCACCTTCTTCATGGAATCTTATTAAAATAACATCTAGCTCACAACACTCTTTTCCCTCCCTGATTCCTTTTTCATGTCTCCGTCACATACTCACCCACTCAAATGTACGCTACCCTGCATTTTTCCTCTAGTTATTTCTCTACTGGACAAACTATAGAGTCAGAAAGACCTGTCATCAATCAGTGGTGTGACCCAGGGCAAATTATCTCTTTTCTCTCTATCTCCCTTTTCTCTTAAATGGAGATAAAAACTCTTATTTAATTGTTGTGAGAATTGGTGAGATCATGTTTGGGAACTCAAACTGGGAAGAACCCAGTTAAACTGTAGAAGCCAGTATGTGGTGGCTCTTGTTGTCATAATGAAATAAGATAATTTATATAAATCTCCTAGCACAGTGCCTAGCTCATGTTTGGCACTCAGTGAAATTTCATTCCCTTTGGTACAATAAATAGGTCATAATAAGCATTTCTTGTTTTCATTTTCACTCGGAGTAAAGTTTTCTCAAGGGCAAGACTACACTTTGTTTTTTTCATGTTCCTAAATCTGTGCGGATTAATATTCTACCCTCCATCTTTTGGAAGGTGCGTAAGTGCCTGAGGAACCCTAGGCGGAGTCGAGTGCCTACCTCCCACATCAGCCCCCCAGGCAAGGCTCTTCCCTGTTCCTTGCCTCACTCTCCCTATTCCCTCTACTCCTGGGATTATCTTCCAAGTAAACTACCAACACCAAAGCTCTTGTCTCAGGCTCTGATTTTGGGAGAACCCAAACAAAGTAAGGAAAAGATTCAAATGACAGGGAAAGACAATGAACTGAGCAGAGTGCAAAACAGCAGAATTTTGCAGAGTTGTCTGAGGCAGCAAAGACAGGAGAATGTCAACAGAATACAGTCGAGAATGGAATTCACTCAGTCATGTATTAAAAAAAAAAAAAGTGTATTGAGCACTTAGTATGTACAACAACAGATAGGGTCTTTTTGTCCCCATGGCACCTACAATCTATATGCAATCAACAAGCAAATCAACATGCAAAATCATGTCAAGGAGTAATAACATCTCTGAGGACAAAAAAGTCAGGGTAAGAGTTAGACTGTGTGCAGGAGAGGCTGCTATTTTAGATAGTGTGATTTATTTAAAAAGAATCAAATCCTGCCTGGCAAGGTGATATTTGAACAGAGACCTCGCTAGAGTGACAGTGACCCACTTTTTGTCCACTGCCTACTGTCTTCTGAAGTGAAAACAGTAAACAAATGCTTTCTAGCCTGTGGATGGGGTAATAAGACAGGATCAAAATCGGCTGGTTAGAAAAAATGGGTCACGGAGACTTCTAGAGTACAATCTTCCAAGCAGAGTACTGAGCTGCTCCAAAAAGGCCCTAAAGGCCTGACCTTGGCCTGCAGGTCTTGTGAAAGCCTTTCCTGCAGGAATTACCCAGGGCCCCTGCAGCCTTTTATCTTCTCTCCCAACTCTTATTTGGTGTGTCCTTCTTTTCAATATCTCAAATAAAAAGAATGCCCTTATTAATATGCAATTTTGGGGTACATACAGAGCATACCTTGTCTCATTTAATTCTTATACAACTTTGTTCATCAGTTGCTTTTTTTTTTTTTAAATAAAAGCTTTTATTCATTTAGAGAGGGACAGAGAAAGAGGGAGAGAGAGAGAATCCTAAGCAGATTCTGTGCTGACAGCCCAGAGCCCAACTAGGGGCTCAATCTCACAAGCTGTGAGATAATGACCTGAGCTGGGATCAAGAGTTGGATGCTTACTCGACTGAACCACCCAGGTACCCTGTCTATTAAGTGCTTTTATCCTTATTTTATAGATAAGGAAACTGGGACCTGGGAATTTTGCTCAGAACTACTGAGTATGTCCAAGCCTGAACTCAAACTCAGTCTTTTGGCTCCAACCCAGTATTTGTTTCAATGCTGAGTCTGTGAGCACCTTCACCAATTTTCACCCCTTCCCTGCCACCTCCACCTCCCCCCCCATACCCGTGGCAGCTGATGTGCATGGGCTGATGATTTTCTCCTATAGGATCCCATCATCCTGACTTTCCATCAGATCTCAGTAAACCCAGAGGTTTATTTTTTTTTAAAGATTTTATTTTTAAGTAATCTCTACACCCAGCGTGGGGCTTGAACTCACAACCCAAGATCAAGAGTCAAATGTTCCACTGACCGAACCAGCCAGGCAGCACCAAACCCAGAGGTTTAGAACTGGAAAGTCTCAGGATAACCTTTTCAAGATATTCAGTCTTCCGTATTCCAACTTAGCCCAGGTGCTTACTCTTGATTGGGTTCTCTCACTGCCGTATTAAAATATCAAAGATTTTCTTATGAGTAATAATTATTTTTAAGTATGTGCTAAGGTAGCTGATCCTTAATTCTCCTCCTTTTAAGGAAACATGATGTGAAATTTGACACAATTGCTCCTGGATCTGTTCCACTTTGCCTAGTGGGCACTTCCCCCTCACCCCCCCCCCCCCCCCCCCCCCCGGACATATTCCACCTGATTTTAAATCTGAAAGACTCAGTCCCTCAGTAATGGCTCCTCTAACATCAATGGGAACTCAGAGGTGATTTCCTCTGGGGGAGAACTCTGCTACATGGCTTATGGTGTCACGCTGAGTGGGACTCTTCCTTTGGGTTGCAGCTGGAAACCGTACATTTTAAAAAGTTTAAAATCCAGTGTTCTATGTCAGCGTCTCAGAGAATATACGGGAAGCTACTGCACTTTTAAGGAGATGGCTCTTAAAATGTTGGAAATTCAAGATGATGAATGTCCATTTAAGGCCATTTCCTCTGGCATGCAGGTTGAGAATGCTGAACATTTTAAACATTTGTTTTCTGTTTTTGTGTGTGTTTGTGTGTATGTTTGTGTGTGTGTGCGTGCACGCACAAGCAGGCTAATAGTTTCCCATCATTACAATAACTGTGGGAGGTATTTTTCCAGTTCCCGCTTTATGCTTCAGTAGCACTTTCTACTTCCCCTTCTAAACACTTTGCTCATTTGTAATGATGTAACAACTCAGTCGTAACTATTTGTTTAATATGTAGGGGTTAAAAAGGCAAGTTCTTGAACCCGATAGACCTTGTTGTGAATCCTGGTTCTGAGAGCTGTACATCCTGGGCCCCTGGGAAGATGTCTTAATGCCTCCTTGCCTCAGTTTTGTCATCTGTAAAATGTGAACAATAACAGTATTGGCTTCATATGATTGTTCTGAGTTTTAAAAATGATAATGTGAGCAGGGCTCAGTACGGCACCTGGGAAACTGCAAGCATGCCGTGACTGTCCACAGTTGTTGTTACCACTGCTATTGTTTCATAATAAATAGATGGCCATCTGTCATCTTTTGCCAGGGACAGTCCGGATTTGCCAGTTGTCTTGCCATAATTATTAATAGTGTCGCCCTGTGCTCTCAAAAGTGCCCCTGTTTGGAAAAACTATAGAAATGGTGGGGCTGATTAGTGGTTGCCTAGGTGAGGGAAGTAAAATTGGGAAAATCTGAATAAGATTAGTGGATAGTATCAGTGTCCATAGCTTGGTCGTGGTATTAGACTATTGTTTTACAAGCTGTTACTGTTGAGGAAAATTAGGTAGGGAGGACACAGCCTCTCTCTGTATTATATGTCACAATCCCGTGTAAATCTCAAGGATTTCAAAATTAAACGCCTAGTTAAAAGAAGAAGAAAAAAGTCCAGTTTGGAAGATAAATAATAGGACAGCCATCCTGGAAACAATATTCATTATCCCACCAAGATATGACTACTTTTTATAAAAAGACCTGCCATGGTTCCCTCTATTTTCTTTACTCAGTTTTATTTTTATTCATGGTACTTACCTCCACTTGCATACTGTATCTGTTTGTTTCTTCTTTCAACAACTATGTTTTGAAGGCCTACTATAACGCCTACTACGTGCCAGTCTTGTATCGATGAACAAACTCCTTGTGAAACTTACATTCTACTGGAGGAAATAATTAATAAACCAAAAACGTAACTGATAAGTTAATTATTTAGTATGTTGGAAAGTAATAAGTGTGCTGGAGAAAAAATATAGAGTAGACATCTCAGTCAGAGTTCTTCAGAAAAACTGAACCAATGGGATCTATATCAACATTTACTTTAAGGAATTGGCTCACACGATTATGGAGGCCAAGCAGCCCCAACGTGTGCAGTTAATGGCATAGTTCCAGTCCCAGTCCAAAGGCTGGAGAAGCAAAAGAGATGACAGCATAAGTTCTAGTCTGAAAGCTGACAGACTAAAGACCCACGAAGAGGCAACGGTTCAGCTCAAGTCTGAAGGCAGGCAAAAGCCGATGTCCCATTGCCAAGGTGGTCAGGCAAGATGAGTTCCCTCTTAGTGTTGGGAGAGTCAGGCCTTCAACTGATTGGATGAGGCTCACCTCCACTGGGGACAGCAATCTCTTTTAGTCTACGGACTCAAATGTTAATCTCAGCTAAAAAATACCCTCACACCCAGGATGATGTTTGCACAAACATATGGCCACCTCATGGCCCAATTACAATGACACATAAAACCAACCAGCACAGCAGGATACACGGGAATGGATACTGGGCCATGGTTGAAATTTTGAACAGGGCGGTCATGTAGCCTTTTTGAGAAATGGGTATTTGAGCAACAACTTAAAGAAGGTAAGCCATTGCTCAAATTTCCTGATTAGAATGAAAGCTTTATGAAGCCAGAGATTTAATTTTTTTTATGTTATATTACCAGTACCTGGTACTTATTAGGGTTCTCAAAAGTATTTGCTGGGTCCATGAGTGAATGACTGGGGATGGGGACTGTGTAGTTATACCTCTTGCCCTTAGTGCCACATTTAACACACCCTTAGCAATCAATAAGTATTGTCTTTTTATTTCTCTGATTGTTTCTAATAGATAATAAATGTCACTGTGGACACAGGCTTACTTGTTTGGTCTGCTATTATGTCTCAGCACTTCAGCACTTAGAACAGTGTTTGGAACCACATAATAATCAATCAGTAATGATCATTACTGACTATGGGCTCAGATATGGAGACTGAGGTTTGTGAAGTGCTTGACCATGGATGGTCTCCTGGCCAAGAAGCAGCGGGGTCAGGGCCTTAACGCTGACTTTCCAAGTCTCAAATTGTAGTATTTTTTTTATACCAAATTTCTTTTATTTAGTTAGTTAATGTTTATTTGTTTTTGAGAGAGACATGAGCGGAGGAAGGGCAGAGAGAGAGGGGGACACAGAATCCGAAGCAGGCTCCAGACTCCGAGCTGTCAGCCTGGAGCCCGACGCGGGGCTCGAACTCACCAACCGCTAGATCAGGACCTGAGCCAAAGTCGGACGCTTAACCGACTGAGCCACCCAGGCGCTCTCCAAACGGCTTTTTTAAAATCGCCCTGCGTCTCTCATTTGGCCACGGTCTTTCTGTCACCCACCCTGCTCTCCCCTTATTTGCTCACACCGGGCTGTGTTGCCATGTGTCCCCGAGTGACAGGCAGGCAGGTTACGTTCAGCTGTCAGCGCACACACCTCTCAGAGGACAGCCACCTCCTGCAGACACCGCGGCGTCCAGGGGGTACCCCCTCGCGCTAACACAAGTGAGAGGTAATGTAACCTTTTGGCGACCATTGACTTTGTCAGACAATAGCGCGTGCGGTTCGGTTTGAAAGACTCCACCGGGAAGTTGCAGACTTTTAAAACTAATTTGGTGTTTATTCAACTTTGCAATCACTTCTATGTACTATCTGTGTTTCACACACCGTGAAACGGCGCTACACTGTGCAATTGAATTAGCTGTACAGTGACTCAAAGGCATTAAACAATGACTTTGATATTTTAAGTACTGACTAGGAGGGATTTTTAATTCCTTCCTCATAATGAAAGCAACAAAAAAACCCAGTTCCACAACCCTGGAACACTTATTCTCTTTTCTATTCTGGGTGGACCCCACTGAGACAGAAAAAAATCTCCGAGCATTTAGTTTGCTTAATGGCAGAAGAAAAATTAAACAAGCATAGACGTGCAACCTTAATGACACCCAGCAACACTAGAATAACAGTTCCCAGCTTCTAAAACCTGTTATTTAATATAATGGGTAAATCTTGTGGGAGCTTTTCAGGTGCTGCTGAGTCTGAAAAAACAGCTACTTTGTGAGAAGGGGCGGGGGCAGAGGCAGGGCGCGGGCCCTGCTCAGGCTCAGTTGCTCAGGAGGGTTTTCGGTGCCCGATCCAGGGCAGGCAGGCGCTGGCTGGACCGTCCCTGGAGGCCGTGGCCCTTCCTGAGACAGCTCCGGGGCTATGTGGGGTACGAGTGTCGTCAGTTCTGCCAGTGACAAGGAGGAACTTTCAGTACAGAGCCTTTCAGGAGACGGCACTGACAGCAAGGAAGAAGCTGGGGGGGGTGGGGGGGCGGGGAGAAAAACCTCAAAACAAAAACCACAGCAAGTGAATTAGTGCCGTGAAACTACAAGCATTAGCTGGTAATAGTTCAGGGCAAAGCACCTAAGTGATGATTCACATCTGACAATAAATATATGAATAGCTGTTGAAAGCTTGTTTGATTTTCACAAAGAGGTTTGAACAAACATTCGTTTGTTCATTAGTCTTAAGCAACACTTTTATGGCAGGGGATGCATTAAACCTAACGTATGTCTGCTACCAAGATATTCGGTGGTTTTAAAGACGAAGACGCAAAGCCATGCATATCATTTATGGGGAGCAGCCCTGAACTACCTGTAATGGAGTGAGATACAGTTATTATGTATTAATGCTGTGAATCTTCATCCGCCGAGAGCAAACCAACAGGCGAGAAGAGCTGCCGCGTCTCGGGAGATAAAGACTTAGAGGGCCCCATCCTGCAGTCGGTACGGGGTTTGCATAAACTCATTTCGTTGTTGTTGTTCTTGTTGCATAATTTTTAAAAACACAAGTGGTTTAAATCTGTTCCCTGAGGTAATTTATGCTAAACTAGCATTCCAGCACCATAAATTCCCCGCTTATGGCAATCTCTGCTTGGGTGTCAGGTCGGGCTAGGTTACCGAGCAAATGGCCGCTTCAAAATTTTTAGGGTAATTGCCTCTATAACTCGTTCAGCATATGCCCTGTCAGGAAATCTCTCTTTGCCATCGAAGCTCCTGTTCCCCTTTTCCCTCCTCCTCCTTTCCCACACTGTTGTGCTGAAGGCCACTTCTCGGTGCCCAATGACATTGGGCCTTTCGTCTTCTGTAGCACCTGGATTTTGTCACTGTTATAGCCGCTGCTCCTGACAACATGATGTCATACCCAACGAGGCCCAGAGGGCAGTGGTTGGGCTGAGCCCCTCTGCCCCACCCATCTCTATCTTTGCCTAAGAAACCATCAGTCGAGGGAAGAGAAGTTGGTTGGGATACAAGGAAGAGCAAATGACCCTAAGCCCAAATTCTTCCAATTTTCTTTTCTTTTCTCTTCTTTTCTTTTCTTTTTTCTTTCTTTTCTCTTCTCTTCTCTTCTTTTCTTTTCTTTTTTCTTTTCTCTTTTTCCCTTTCTTTCTTTCTTTCTCTTTCTTTCTTTCTTTCTCTCTCTCTTTTCAAAGGCTGGGTTGGTTATTGATGTCTGTCAGAATGGTGTGAGCAATTTCAGCAGCGAACTTTGATCTCTTTCTCTCGTCTCATGGGTGTGGACATGAAGCCTTGGCAGGAAGGATGTCATTGGGGTTGTATATTGGACAAAATGACCTGGAGCTTCTACTGATAGGTTGCTCCGTATGGGGATTTCTCACCAAACTGCCTAATAAAATATGTTAAATACCCAACTTTTAAATCCAATTCATTAATTATCTTGCTTAAAATATACTTCAAATATATCACATTTGACATTGTATGTCACTGATAGTAGAGGGAAATGATAACACTTAAAAATCAATAAATGTTTTAAATTTATTTTACTTATTATGGTTGTCATAATATTTTGACATGGAGGGCTGATATGTCAACAACGCTGTTATCAGGATGTAAGGCAATGGCACTGAACTGTCTCACCTTCCATGTTGCTGTTTCAGGGTAAAGTGGGCCCAGGGGAAAAATGCAGCTAAAATCTCCAAGGAAGCATTTGCTTATGGAGTCAATACAGGTCATCATTGAATAAAGCAGGCTGAGTGCAAAACAAAAGCTGCGGGAAGAAAGTCCTCTCTCTGATCTGCCACCTTTTTCCCAGTGATTAAAAAATAAGAGGAGTTGGGGCGCCTGGGTGGCTCAGTAGGTTGAGCATCTGACTTCGGCTCAGGTCATGATCTCACGGTTCGTGGGTTCGAGGCCTGTGTCAGGCTCTGTGCTGACAGCTCGGAGCCTGGAGCCCTCTTCAGATTCTGTGTCTCCCTCTCTCTCTGCCCCTTCCCTGCTCACACTCTGTCTCTCTCTCTCTCAAAAATAAATAAACATCAAAAAATTTTTTTTTGTTTTTAAATAATTGATGTTAAAATGTATGTAGTGCTTTCTATGTGCCAGACTGTGTCTGAAGTGTTTCATGTACTTTATCTCATTTTGACCTATGAAGTGAGGTACTTGTATTCCTGATTCATAGATAAGAAAACTGAAGCTTGCAAAGCGTACCGAACATCCACAAGGTCACAAAGCTAGTAAGTGGTGAAGCCCAGGTTTTAATGGACCAGTGCTTGGCTCTACCGAGACACCAAAGCCATCAGTGTTCTTCATGGTTTGGAATTCAAATTGATCCTGGCCTCTGGCTCATCCTGACATCCTACAAGAATATTGGTTCATTTCCAAGCTCTTACCGTCTCCAACCATTGGATATTGATATGGTAGAAACTGAATGCGGGCAGTGGGTTGAAGTTTACAAACTGCTTTCATACTCGTAGAAAGGAGAGGCTTGGAGGCAACCAGCACTCTTCTCTTTGCCTCCAAGATTTAGAGATTAAAGAAAGATTCAAAGGAAACTGCAAGAAAGGAGCATTTGAGAATTATGCTTTTTCTACCAGTTAGGACACAGGCAAAAACAGATTTTTTGAAAGGCTAAATGTAGGTTTGACCCTGCTTGAACTAACTCCAAAGCAATGAGTAATAGATGTGACTTGGACAGCAAATGTGACTGTGACTTCACAGCAGCAGTATTTTCTATGCCCAGCTAATTAAAGTTCAGCAAAGGGCTCCTGGTGGACAAGGTCAATGTCTTCTGTACCTCAGTCTCTGTATTGTGCAGAGTGGGTGCCTACACTGTTTTTGTTGAATGTGGTTGTTCACCCACAGCTAGAGATCAACAGCTTGTTCTTATCTTAAGTCATCTCTTTTCAACTATTGATTTGTTTATAAAGTGTTTTTGTTTTTACTGGGAGTTTCATACCAACACCTTAGCAATTAGCCTTGGCAGCTGAAAGGTAGTCATTTGTTTAACTAATATTTATTTACTGTTATGGACAAGGCTTTGTATTAGGCACTGGGGATATGGCAGCACGGAACAAGGCACACAGATGCGGAAGATAGATGTCGGTCAACTAATCAAACAACTGTTTAATTATCATGGTGCTAAGTCTTATGGAGGAGAAGTATAAAATGTCATGGGTGCCCATAATAGGAGAACTTGACCTAGACTAAGGGATCTAGGAAGGCTTTCTTGGAGAAATGATGTTTAGGCTGAACTATTAAGGATGAATGAGAACCAGGGCAAGCAGAGTAGGGAAATGATAGAAGGGATAGAAGGTAGGGTGTCAAACAAATAATCCAGGGACAGAGAATGCATTGGTGAGACCAATTTGCTCAGAAGAAGTTCAGCAGTATTCTGACATAGGAACCAGATCAGTTTGGCTGGAATGGGGTGGTGGGGTGGAGAGCAATCCAGCAGAATAAGTGTCCCCCATTTTTTTTAAACCAGTTAAAACTTTTAGTTGCAATAATAAGGGGAATCTATTAGCTCAGTAAACCGAAAACTCCAGGGGTAGGATGGGTCATAACATCATCAGAGCTGTCTATTCCTCTCTGGTTTTCTTGGCCCTAATCTCCCCCACGTGTTGACGTGTAACTCCTAAGGTAGTGAAGTAGCTGCAACAGCCCCAGCCCTCACACCTGCCTTCTACATCATCCAGAAGAGAGAGAAATTTGTTAGAGGATTCCTTATAAGAGGCCCAAAGATTCACCCTCATTGGAGCGGTGGATATCACATGCCCAACCCTGAACCACATACATCAGTGTTGAGGAGGCAGGAATGGTCTGCTTGGTTTGGCCTGGAACAGGTGGTCTGTCTCTGGGATCAGGGGATGAGTCAGCTTTCCTTGAAATACTGAGATTATAAAACAGAAATCAGGGTATCTGGGAAGCACAGAACGGACGATGGGGGAGGCCACAGTGTCTGCTACGAGTCTGAAGAGGTCAAGATAAGTCTGTGCTGTGGGGTTTGGGGTTTATTCAAACGATAAGGAGTCATTAAAGGACTTTCCGCAAGTCAGTGAGGTCACTAGGTCACAATGAGATGTTTGAAAACACCATTTTGAGCTCCATCTTGATGTTCCTATGTCTATAGTTCCTAAGAGGACAATCATTGACAGGTAAGTAAATCATTAGGTTAGAACCCAAACTGCAAATAATTCTTTTTTTTAGTGTTCCTAATCATCACAGTTAATTCTTATTAGCCTTCCTAATATTGATAATAGCTAATGATAGTGATGCGCCAGCCACTTTGAATGGAGCTTTACAGGCATCATTTTATACAACCTTCACGATCCTCCTAGGAAGTAAGTCCCACTGTTACCCCATACTAAGTAATATGGGAAAGCCGAGGATGCGGAAGCTGAGGTATGGAGAGGTTAAGTAACTTGCCCAAGATTTCATAGCTAGTCAGATAGCAAGACCAAGAGCTCTCTGAATTGAAATACTGTGTTATTTTCACTAAACTCTGAAATATCATGGGGGCAGTGGAAACCATGTCTTTATTTATCTGGCAAACAATTATTGAATGAAGCCTTGTGCCAGGACTCAGGAGTCTCAACTGGCTAGCCATCTGCCAGAATTTTTAAAAAATGTGATAAAATACATACAATGTAAAATTTTGCCACTTAAACCATGTTTATGCCATGTAATTCAGTGGCATTAATTACATTCAGAATGTTATGTAACCACCTCCCCTCCCAGCCTCCGGTAACGTCTTATCTGCTCTCTGTGTCTATGAATTGCCTATTCTACTATTTTATGCAAGTGAATTCACACAATATTTGTTCTTTTGTGTCTTACTGTATCTTATGGTTATTTCACTTTGCATGGTGTTTTTGAGGCTCATCCGTGTTGTATCATGTGTTAGAACTTCATTCCTTTTCCTAGATGAATAATCTGCTAGCGAATTGACAAAACTCTTTTTGTTAGTACAGTAATTGCAAAATATTTGAAGTTGAAAAGCATAATATTAAATAGCTTTGCATTCTCTAGTTTCCACTGTCTTCATGATATTCTGCTGTCTTAGATTCAGCAGCCTTCCATTTATTGGTGTTCCCTGCCTGGCTCCAAAGGCATTTGTGGTTGCAACTACTGCCCTTGGAGTCCGGGGTGACAGAGCCCTTGGGGATTGTTTAGGCTGGTTCTGCTCCTCAAGAAGGCAGAAACTGGTCTTTGTGCTCCTTTCTGCCATCACTTAGCACGGTGCCTTATATACTAGGTGCTTAAGAAACATTTGTGAATTCAAGTTTCAATTCAACGTAGCAAATCTTTATCAAACGTTTGTTGTGTTCTAGGAACCACGCAAAGGGATAAGGGTACGATGAAGAACAAAAGAAATGTGTTCTTTCAGAGACTATGCTACAGGTAGACAAAAAAGATGATAAGAGCTGATGATCTTTTTTTTTTTTAATGTTTTTAATGTTTGTTTGTTTGTTTATTTATTTATTTATTTATTTATTTTAACGTTTATTTATTTTTGAGACAGAGAGAGACAGAGCATGAATGGGGGAGGGTCAGAGAGAGAAAGAGAGACACAGAATCCGAAACAGGCTCCAGGCTCTGAGCGGTCAGCACAGAGCCTGACGGGGGGCTCGAACTCACAGACCGCGAGATCATGACCTGAGCTGAAGTCAGAGGCTTAACCGACTGAGCCACCCAGGCGCCCCAATGTTTATTTATTTTTGAGAGAGAGAGAGAGAGAGAAAGAGAGAGGGTGAGAAAGAGAGAGAGAGTGGGAGAGGGGCAGAAAGAGGGGGAGACACAGAATCTGAAGCAGGCTCCAGGCTCTGAGCTATCAGCACAGAGCCCCATGTGGGGCTCAAACTCACTAATGGTGAGATCATAACCTGAGCCGAAGTCAGACGCTTAACTGACTGAGCCTTCCAGGCATCCCAGAGCTGATGATCTTAAAAAAAGCAATGTCTTCTATTTTTATACTTTTTGTTTCCAAAGAATGTTCCTATAGATTAGCTCATTTAGTGCTATGATGTCTGATGTACGTTACTTTTGAAAACTGATGGTTATTTGTTAGCGTAGTTTGAATGGAACAAGCTGGGTGAAGTTATTGGTTAACCAAGATTTTAAAGTTTGATTGGAGGGGTGGTAAATGATGAATTAATTCTTTCAGAAGGTTTCTTTAAATCTAAAAATAGTTTGTGTAAAGGAAATCATTTCTCAGCCAAGTTGGGAGATATGCCAATTTTTGCTGTGCTCTAAGAATCCTTACCAATTTTCCTGCCATTTTATGGGCCTCGCTCTCTTGATACCTCCAGGATTTAAGTTAAAAGAGGGTTTTAAGCAAAATCCAGAATGCACTACCCTTGTCTCTTCATGTGTGTCCTATGTCCCTAGGTCAGTCGTGAGGGCTATTAGAGAGTGAGCAGCTTCAGAGTGCTCTTGTGGAAGTTTCCTGAGCTCACCAGACTTGCTGTCACCTGGAACCGTCCCACTGATTTGGTCGCAGCTGCATCCTAGTGGAAAAGAGGATAATGGAACAATAGCTGTCCCACAGACCTCAGCAACTCTCCATTTTGCTGTGTAGCTGAAAGTGTGGGTCCCGGTCTTCATTTGTCACAACCTCCTCACTCTGGAGATCTGGGAAAGAATGAACGTGGAAAGAGCCAGCATGTGGTCAGTGAAATGACCAGGAGGAGACGGTGGCTTTCTGAATTTTCTATAATCACTTAGTTCTGTGTTATTACCAGTGAGAATGAGAGGGACCCACAGAGAGCAGTGGACTAGTAACCTTGAAAGAATTCAAATTCAAATTATAAAAAGTGCTGTTTGTCACACATTAGGAAAGAACATTAATACATCTGAACAAACCCACCTAAGAAACTTGTGTGGGAGATAGAGAAAGAGACTCTTGGAAGGAGGAAATGCCAGTTCAGTCTGGTTTATAGAAACTCCAACCACAAGCTCTTTTCAAAAGGATATCAGGATTCAAACATTACATCATCTAAAGAAATTCTCATTGGTGTTCAGACCCTGACTGGCTGGGATCTGATTCTCTTTATTTAACCCTTTCTCAGCTGAGATGTTGCCCGTTCTAACTTTGGGAATATACTATCCATGTTGTTTGCAACAGCCGTTAGCATTTGAGCAGAGAGCATCTGAACGGAGTTGCTTTCTATAAACCCCTCAGCTCAGTGTAAGTTTTGTTCTTAGAGTGTCACAAAGTTATTTCAAACGCTTTGTTGCTATGTAATTGCAAAAGCCGCATTCCTGGGAGAAATGCTTCAGTGAAAGCCTTTGAAAAATAAAGAACATCTAGTCATTGTATGATTACCTTCCCCACACCTCAGTCCCCTTTCTCTTATTTTTTTCCAGCTTTATTGAGATGTAATTGACACATAACGTCGTGTCGGTTTAAGGTACACAGCATAATGATTTGATATGGACGTGTATTGCCAAATGGTTGCCACGATAAGATTACTTCCATCTCCTCACACAATTACCATTTTTTAAATAGTGAGACCATCGAAGGTTTACTCGATTAGCAACTTTCAGACATATAAGACAGTATTATTAACTATAGTCACCATGCTGTATGTCAGATCCCCAGAATGCATTCATCTTATAACTAGAAGTTTGTGCCCTTTGACCAACATCTCTTCATTGCCAGCCCCTGGCAACCATCATTCTTCTCTCTGTTTCTATGAGTTCGGCTTTTTTAGATTCTCCATGGACGGAAGATCATGCCATATCTGTCTTTCTCTGTCTGATGTATGTCACTTAGCATAATGCCCTCAAGGACCATCTATGATGTTGCAAACAGCAGAACTTCCTTCTTTTTAATGGCTGAATAATATTCCATCATCTGTGTATCTATATATCTGTATCTATATCCGCAGCATCTTCTTTATCCCTTCACCCCCTGAGGGACACTTGGGTTGTTTCCATACCCCGGCTATTGTGAGTGATGCTGCAATGAACATGGGATAGCATCTGTCTCTTCAAGATAGTGATTTCACTTCCTCCAGATATAGACCCAGAAGTGAGATTGCTAACTCATAGGGTAGTTGTATTTTTAATTTTTTGAAGAACCTGTATACTGTTTTCCATAGTGGCTGCATCAGGTTTACACTCTGACCACCAGGCACAAGGGCTCCCTGTATCTCCACATCCTCACTAGCACTTATCTCTTGTCCTTTTGATAACAGCCATTCTAACAAGTAAGACATTTTATCTCACTGTGGTTTTGATTTGCATTTCCCTGATTATTAGTGATGTTGAGTATCTTTAAATGTACACATTGGCCATTTGTATATTTTCTTTGGAAAAATATCTATTCAGGTCCTCTGCCCATTTTTAAATCACAGTGTTTGATTTTTTTCTACTGAATTCTATGAGTTCCTTATGCATTTTGGATATTAACTCCTTATGAGATACGCAGTTTGCAAATATTTTCTCCATTTCATAGATTGGCTTTTCATTTTGTTGCTTGTTTCTTTTGCTGTGTAGAAGCTTTTTAGTCAGATGCAGTCCCACTTGTTGATTTTTGCTTTTTTTGCTTGTGTTTTTGGTATTATATCCAATACAACTGTTGCCAAGCACAATGTCAAAGAGATTTTTCCCTATGTTCTAGTCTAGGAGTTTTATAGTTTCCAGTCGCACATTTAGGTCTTTAATTCACTTCAATTTAATTTTGGGGGAGTGGTGTAAGATACGGTCTCAATTTAACCATTTTGCATGTGAATATTCACTTTTCTCAGCACCATTTATTGAAGAGATAATCATTTCCCCATTGAGGATTCTTGGCTCCTTGTCAAATATTAGTTGACCATGTATGTGTGGGTTTATTTCTGGGCTCTAGATTCTGTTTTGTTGGTCTATGTATTTATGCCAATACCATATTGTTTTGATTACTATGGCTTTGTAATGTAGTTTGAAACCAGTTCTTTCAAATTCGTTCTTTCTCAGGATTGCTTTGGCCATTTGGGTTATTAAGTGGTTCCATACACATTTTAGATTTTTTTTTTCCTGTGAAAAATGCCATTGGAATTTTGATAGGGATTGCATTGAATCTGCAGATAGCTTTGGCAGGTACAGTCAATCTCTTTTCTCTTATAATCACACTCTTAACTTTTGGCCAACATTTACGTCAGATTGTTGCTTTGCCTTGTCCTTATGGATGAATATTAAAATTATAGACTTAGAACTAAGCAACCATCTACAAAAGCTAAGTAATAGGCCATGACCACCAAAAAGATATGTAAGTATTTTGGCTAAATGGTGACAATTTATTTGGGCATTTCCCACTTTCTCTAGGAACAGGCACTGATACAATTAATGATTTCTAAAGGATACCATTCTGGAATTGACCTGTAGTTTTCCTGTCTTCCCGCTGGATACTTGAATGGAACCAGATAGACACAGATAGTAATTGTGGGATGGAGTGATAAAATGCTTCATAATAGCTTGGGCGTTGTTAAACTGAGGGCTGTTATCTTAGTTTCATATCATTTTCCCTTCCTTCTAACGGTGATATAGGAAATGCATGTTTTCCAGTTAATAAATTAAAACCCTCTCTACTTCAATCATTTTTGGTTTTCATAACATGCCTGGAGATCAATGGAGACAACTAACAGAGGCAAGAAACACAAGTCTAGAGGCATGACAAATTGTATAGGAGAGAGGAAAATAAGGAAGAGAACTAGGGCACTCTGATCCCATGCCCGTTGCAGGAGGACTGGTGGCTGAGATACAACTGACAGCCAGTAGACCTGGGAGCAAAGATCTACTTTTGGGCTTTTGAAGCATGATGTGCTTATCCTCCCTTCTGGTCTGATTACTACTAAAAAAAAAAAAAAATCATAATACTTGGCCCCATCAGTCAGGATTTGGTCCCCAAAGATATAAAGAGAGGGGTGGGAGAGTGAACACCTACATTTCAACTGATACAGAATTGGCAATTGATTCATAATGATGTAGCGTTTAATAGTATAAGATTAGTTGTATTTGCAAGAGTAACACTTATATATTCTTTGCCAGCCTTGACAATGTTCTCTTATCACCTGCAAAAACTGCTTTCTAGAATGAAGACTCCCTGTAGCCCAAAGCTCAAAAGTATCAGTCATATTGAGAAGAAGAGTAAAAACAAGCCAACAAACTGCTGTGCATTTGGTTCCGGTTCAGAAATCCACTATCTTTCAAATGTTCATGTTGCATGTCAGGTTCTTCAGGAAGCGGACTCAGAGAATGTACTGGGTAATACTGTGCCTTTGGGGGAAGGGAAGGGAATAGGATTGGGGAGAGAGAGAGGTCCCACTGTGATACCATCCCAACAAAGGCTTCAGAGCCCTGTGGCCTTTATCAAAGGGTCCTTGGGAGATCTTTGAAGCTGGGCTAGCTCGGCAGAGTTGTCCTCAACTGGGGCTAGGGGACTGGGACTTTATACACCTATAGTGACCAGTCATGGGATATGGGTGGCCCTAGGGATAGGGTATGACCCTGAGTGAGGTGGATCTCTGGAGCAAGTTCTAGAGAGGCACTCGGCTGAGAGTTGAAAATGGTCAACACTACCAGTAGCTGAGGGAATGAGTATCTCAGGACCGGAGGGTGGATTTGGGCAGTGCACCACAGCAACCACCACAATGTAGATAAAAGGTCTCAGCAAAATAGTCTTCTCAGATTTTTCAATCCTTTCAAAAGCTGCCAAAGTACGTTAGGCTGATAGAGACTTCAAAGAGAGCCCCGAACGGCCCAGAGATGGCAGATTTCTTAGAAATTATAAGGCAAGGCGCTTGTTTAGAACCTTTGTGCTCAAATCATCAAATGAATGGCTTTCCCAAATACTAGATAGTAGCAAGAACACAAGGTCTTTTCTGGTTTTTGATGTGTAAGATGGCGAGGGACAGAAGTAGGAGTATAGCTGCCTCCATCACAATCTGCTTGAAAGAATAAAAAGCATTTGGCTTAACCTTCACCACCCCAGCTTGAGTCCACATTCTTAGAGGATGAGCTAAGGTTGCATTCTGGATCTTTCTTTGTAAGAAGGGGGGAGATCTGATGCCAAGTACAGGAGCATTGGAGCCTTGAAATGGACTCCAAAAACCAGTAGTGGATTTGGAACAATGCCTTATATGGCATGGCTGTTCAGAGCCTCTTCGGGGAGTGAGGGGATCATCATGGCATTGCCTACGATAATCAGGGGCTGTCTGACATTCAGGAGGTGAAGCAAGAAGATATGTGTGCCTAATGTTGAAGAAAAGCATTTTTATGTCTGTTAACATTTATGGTGTCCGATTGAGTGGGTTAGCAAAATAAAGACAGATGGCAACAGATTAATGCGAACACTTACAATACCTACAAGATTGCACCCACTCCAGCTGAAGCTCTTGCGCTCAACTTCCTCGACAACTCACAGTCAAATGTCACTTAGTGACCCTGAAGAGAAGAGCAATTTATGATGGATCAGGAATCAGGATTAACCATACATTTATCATGGAATGAGGAATCAGAAACTTCATTTAATGTATAACCGTGATGTTTGTCTGGGGCTGGTGGATCATTACTTTGCAATCACTCCTTGTGTTAGGAAGCAGGAATTGATTAGCCTAGGGTCATTAAGTCCATCCCCTGCCTCCAGGCTGTACAGTTTGTGTAAATGGTTCCAGCTGGATATGCCTTTATGCTATTCTTAAGGAGCTCCTGAAGAGGAAATTACGAGATGTCCCAGAGGAGCACATTGTGAGGGGTCTCACAGCCTTAAGCTCCAACAAGAAGTTCTTTTCTGTATTTAAGGAGCACTGGACTAGGGAGTCATGAAACCCGGAGTCCCTTATCAGCTCTGATATTTAGCAGTGGCTAGATCTGGGAGATAGCTATTCTTTGACTTAAGTTTTTCATGTGTAGGAAGAGATTAGGAGTATTCTTCCAGACACCCTCAACACCCCCACAAGACTGTCAGGAGCATCAAAGGAGGCAGTGAGACGTAGAACACTGTTGCATTTCTAAATTAGGTTGTGATTTACCAATTCAAAGGTACAAACGGAGATCGATTAGATACAATTAAGGACTGATCAGGCCATGGGGAAGTAGATGCCATTAGGAGTGAAAAGCCTCTTCAAGTTTAGATTGAGAACAGGTCTAAGATGTGGAGTCAATCATGCTTGTAGTTGAACATTAGGTGCATTCAACTTGGCCATGTTCAAGCCTATTGCCCTCATCACAATGTGATACTGAAGGTTAAGTTATCTGGTGTGGGGGTTTCAGTTGTCATTGTTGGGTTTAAGTACCATTTGGAATGAGTTTTGTTCCTAGCTTTAAGAAGCTCGGTGACCTGGAGTGCACTGTCCTGTATTCGGCTGAATCCAATTACTAGTAGGATAGTGTGGGTTTGGTGTTGAACCAGAAACCCACCCACTCACTGCACATGTGTTTCCATATCACATAGTGAAAAATACCTTGTAGCTTCAAGCCTCTGATAAATGGTGGTAAATTTTTCCAACGTTGGAATTTTTCTAATGTCTGATAAATGTCTTTCATAATTCACCAAAGCTTTTTGAGCACAAGAGAACATCCATTATAAAGCAGAGATATGAATTTTCCCTGTATATGCCTTCTGACGTGACCCCACCTTTGCTTTGCTGGCATTTGAGTCAAGGCCGTTTTGTTGTTGCTGCCCAATGGGCTCCGCGGATGCCCTGGAAGAGTTGTGACCCTCTCTCCCTCGACACTTGGACACAATTTGTCCTGTCTTTTTCACCCTTGGAGAGCCTCACAGCTGGTCTGCATGATACCCGATATCATTTTTATGATAAATGAAGGCCTTTCTTAAAGCGCAGTATCTCTGTCCTGCTATGGTGAACGAAATGCCTCCTCCAAGGACAATGCGCTTCCTATTAGCTACAGCTGTTGCAATGCCGTTTCTGCTCTTTGATTTTTTTGCATTTCCCCATGTTTGGGTATATTTCTTTCCCTCCTTTTCTATTGGACTCCTGGGGCTTTATAGCAGAGTTTGTTTGAAGCTCCTGTCTTTCAGAGGCTTTTTAAAGTTGTTTTGTTTTTGGTTTTGTTTTTAAAGTAATGAGTGGAGGCTTCTAAAAACAACAAATTGTGAAGATGGAAAAATAATTTAATAGCACATGATTTTAGTATTTAACAATACATAGTAGCATTAAAAAATAGTACTTAACAATACGTAATATTATTGCTTACCAAGTACTTCCATTACCATGATTGAGCCTGATTTCACTGATGCTCACATTGGCGTTGCAAGGTAGATAAGGAAAAAGATCAGAAAACTGGGGCTCCGTGAATTTGGGTGTTCTGTTCATTTTCTTACTTCTCGCAAGCAATGGGGTCAGTACTCAAACTCAAGTCTTTGGATTATTTGTCCCATGTCTTTTCAACTTGATCCCAGTGTTTGGTACTAAATAAAATTTACGATTATATGTATTTGACACATTTAATGACATGAACATTGGTGATTGGGCTGGTTGGCCATTAGACAGCCATGGTAAGTTACATCTCAGAAAAGAGTGAGTGTGTTTTAGGTACAAAGTTAACATTCATAAGGGCGGCTGGGGAGTGAGCAGAGAAGGACAAAAGAGGCTGTCATTCCAGCAATTCTTCCTTGCAGGCTTCAGGAGGTTCATTTTAGGGAGGTTGCAATCCTGTCTCAAGCCAGTTCTGGTGCCCCAGGCTTGCCAAGTGAGACAAGGCAGAGGCTGGGGTGGTAAACCTCTTCCTTTTCATAGCACTTGCTTTGGGAGTGCTATCGTTCATTACTAGAAGAAAAAAAAAGAAAATGTGTGCCTTAGAAAAACTTATTTCAGGGTTTAGTAGGTGCCTAAGGTGGCAATTTTACATCTGTGATGGTTCATTCTTTGAATCAGCTTGACTGGACTATTGGGGTACCCGGATATTTGGTCAAGCACTATTCTAGGTGTGTCTATTAGGGTGTTTGGGAATTGACATTTGACTCATAAGACTGAATACGGCAGATTGCCCTTCCTAATGTGAGTGGGCCTTATTCAATCAGTTGAAGGCACAAGTAGAACACAAAGGCTGACCCTCCCCCAAGTTAGAGAGAATTCTTCCTGCCTGACCCCCTTTTGAACTGAAATGTCAGCTTTTGCCAGCCTTTAGACTCAAAGTGGAACATCCGTCCTTCCTGGGTCTCAAGCCTGCCAGGCTTCTGACTGGAACCTTCCCATCAGCTCTCCAAGGTCCCCAGCTTGCTGACTGCAATTTTGGGACTTCTCAGCCTCCATAATCATGTGAGCCAACTCCTTATAATAAATCTTTTTCTATATATACATCCTGTTTATTCTGTTTCTTTGGAGAACCCTGACTAATATAACATCCTCCAATGAGGTAGGTGGCAAGTAGAAAATTATAGAAGTTTGGGGAAGGGGAATTGGGGAGCTGGCAGAGAAGATAGTCTAGAAACAGGAGACAAAAATACAGAAGCAGTTGCATTCTCCATACAATGTCTGGGTGCAGTTTCTAAACACTGCTGTGACCTATCAGGGCAGGAAGGCTGATGGAGAGGGGGTGAATGGAAGGACCTGAAGAGTGAAGGCAATTTTGGACCATGAATGAGGAGACCTGGGCTAGGTTCCAAGCAAGGGTTTTGAGCAGTCACAGAACAATATGAAGTGTGGGAGGTGAAGAGAATTAGAGAACTGCAGAGAGGCAGAGAGGGTGAGGGAGAGTCATTCTGAGAGGATGAGAGAGAGCATCTCTGAGACTCTGAACTTGGCCTTCAGGCAGCCTTGCTTGCTCCCCTCCTAGAGATTAAGGCAGTACCATTTTACTCTATCAAAATTTCTCTTATTTTACCTCAATCCAGCAAACACTTGCTTATTCATCTGCTCAACAAACATTTTTTGAGGGCTTACTCTATCAGACACTGTTCTAAAGTACTGGCAACATAGCAAAAAACAAACAAACAAACAAACAAAACAGATACAAAATTCCCTGCCCTCCTGGGAGTTCCATTCTTATGATATGTCATGGCTTTGGGCTATCCATTATAGACAAAGAAGTATCTACCCTCCTGTATCTCAGATCATGGCTCTTGCTCTAGTCAAAGCCCAAGTTCTGAACAAACATGACATCTCCTCTCTGAAGGAGCTTATAGTCCAATAGAGCGATTTACACATGCATAATTAATGATAACAGCATAATATGACACATGGGAAAAGGTTTGAGGGAATGAGACTCATTCCCTCCTAATTTTATTTGACCTACTTTGAGATCTTGTCCTTAACATGTGACTATATAGGGCCTAACAGATTACAAACGGCATTTGCCATCTATTATTTCATGCTCTGAACAATCCTTTAAGTGAGATAAAACAGGAATCATTATTTGAAAACTTGAGAAAATGAACGCTCAAATGTTAATGGTCCTGTTTTTGTGCCGAAGTCTGTATTTCCCTTTCCACCATGCCAGACCACTTGTCCTGCCTTTCCTAATCTCTCTCACTGGCAGGAGAAGTGAAGTGCTGGGTGCAAAGCACTGGGTAAACCAGTGGCAGTGAGCTGATTCTGAGGGGTTACGAAACACAACTAACCAGGTGGGTGCAAAGGGTAGTATGGTGTGGTGGGTGTGCAAGTAGTATTTTGTGCTGTAATTGGCCATGCGTGCCCAATTTATGTGCAATTCAATGTGAGGGAGGAGGAGTGTTATATGGTATTAAAAATTGCTAGGGAACATTTCTGGTCCACCTACAGACAACCTTTAATGTGCACAGATGTACAGCTCTTTCCCTGTCAAGCAGATCCCACAAAGGGGAGGATGAACAGTGGGAATTGAAGGCAACCTGAGAGAAAGGGGTAGTCTTTTTAGAAAGCTTTCCTTACCTTTCCCAAACCATGGGGACAGGTGTGTGTGTGTGTGTGTGCGCGCGCGCGCGTGCGCGCGCATGTGTGTGTGCGTGTGTGGCGTGTGTGGGGCGGGGGGGCGGTGGTGTGGACAGGGTCAGCTAAAGTTTTGATATTGAATCAATTTCTAGTGGAATACAGGAATTTCCAGGTTATTCTGATGGGCAGCCAGGTTTGGAAGCTATTAGGTCTCACGCTTAGAGTCTAGCTCTGGTGGTATATGGCTTGACTAAGTCCCCCGAACTTAGTGTCCAAACAGTGACCATGCTTGTATATAGCAACCCCATACTTGGTTGACATACAAGGAACACCCTACTGGTAGTAAGTAGAGTTCGTAGACAACCCTAGTGACCCAAGTCTGGTATATTCCTCTCCCCTTGAGTGCAGGCTGGGTCTGTGACTATGATGAGATAGGCACTTCCTTGATTGGGTCACATGGTACAGTAAAGGTGAATGGATTTTATAGTTGTGACTAAGATCCCCAGTCAGTTGACTTTAAGTTAATCAAAAGAAGGATTATCTTGGATGGACCTGACCTAATTAGATGAGCTATTTAAAATAGAGTAGTGGGGCGCCTGGGTGGCTCAGTTGGTTAAGCGTCCGACTTCAGCTCAGGTCATGATCTCACGGTCTGTGAGTTCGAGCCCCACATCGGGCTCTGTGCTAATAGCTCAGAGCCTGGAGCCTGTTTCAGAGTCTGTGTCTCCCTCTCTCTGACCCTCCCCCGTTCATGCTCTGTCTCTCTCTGTCTCAAAAATAAATAAACGAAAAAAAAATTAAAAAAAAAATAGAGTCTAGAAATCAGAAGCAGAAAAAGCAACAGAGGTGTTTTACTATTAGCTGTGAAGAAGGAAACTTCCATGTTGTGGAAAGGGTGGAGCCTCTAAGAGCAGAAGGCCTCAGTCCTATGACCTCAAGGAGTTGAATTCTTCCAATTAACTTGGAAGAGGGCTCTGAGCCCCAAATGAGATTGGCAGCCTTTGCTGACACCTTGATTTTAGCCTGGTGACACTGAACAGAAGACCCAACTCAACAATCTATGGGAACTGTGAGATAATAAATTTGTGTTGTTTTAAGCCTCTAAGTTGGTGGTAATTTGTTACGCAGTGATAAGAAAACTAACACAAATATCAAGGTCAAAATAAAGATTTTGAAGTATGTGGATTATATTGATTTAAAAATTGTAAGACATTTTAACTTATCACTATTTCTCACACATGCACACACACACACATCATGGGTTACAGGTGAGTGAAGATTTGATTGAAGGTATTTCTGATGCTGAACCTTTACTTGCTTTTTTCAGTATACACTTTTTTTCCACCTAGAGTACCTAAAAAAGAATAGTGCACATGATATAGTGCCAAGATTTTTGTAAATCTATAGCCCTTAGCAATTAAGACCCATTTACCCCCTCTGTAACTCCTGCAATCATGAATTTATTTTCTAGCTCTATAGGTTTGCGTATTGTGGACATTTCATATTGATGGAATTTGTTTTCTGTATGTCATATGTCTTTTCCATTCCCATTTTTTTCTGTTAATAACTTCTGTATTAAATAAGTATTTTCTAGTGTGGCATCTTAATCCCCTTGTTGTTTCTTTTACTATATTTTTAGAATTATTTTCCTAATGGTTGCCATGAGGAGTACAATTAACATCATAATTTAACACAGTATGTATGAAAACCAACTTAATTTCAATAGTGTGCAAAAACTTTCTTCCTAGCTACATTCCCACCCCTCTCCTTCATCATATTATCATCATACAAATGACCTTTTTTATATTATTTGCCTAATAACAGCTACAATTATTTCATAATGCAGTTTTATTTAAAAAATTTTTTAATATTTATTTATTTTTGAGAGACAGAGAGAGACAAAGCATGAGCAGGGGAGGGGCAGAGAGAGAGGGAGACACAGAATCCGAAGCAGGCTCCAGGCTCTGAGCTGTCAGCACAGAGCCCAATGAGGGGCTCAAACTCACAGACTGCAAGATCGTGACCTGAGCTGAAGTCAGACGCTTAACCGACTGAGCCACCCAGGTGCCCCAATTTTAAATCTTATCAAAGGAAAGACTTACAAACAGAAAATAATTTTTTTTATATTTATATATTATTATATATATATAATATAATATATACAGATTATATATATTTATCTGTGTAGTCACCTTTACCAGTGCTCTCCATTTCATGTGGATTTGTTGGATTTGTTTTACTGTCTAGTGTCCTTTTGCTTCATCATAAAGGATTCCCGTTAGTATTCTTATAGGGTATGTCAGCTAGTGACAAATTCTCTACTTTGTTCACCTGGGAATGTTTTAATTTTGTTTTTTGTTTTTTGTTTTTTGTTTTTTTTTTTTAGTTCTCAAGGATAGTTTCCATGGGTATAGAATTGTTGCTTGATAAGTCTTTTTTCTGCCCCCCCCCCCCCCCCCCCCCCCCACCGCAAACACTTTGAATATGTTACTCACTTCCTTCTGGCCTCTATGGTATTTTATTAAAAAATAAAATGTTAATCTTCACGGTGATTCCTTGTACATGATGAATTACTTCACTCTTGCTGCTTTCAAGATTTTCTCATTGTCTTTCAAAAATTTCATTGCATTTTATCCAGGTAAATGATCCCTTTGAGTTTATCCTAGGATTGAGCTTCTTGGATGTATGGGTTAATGTTTTTCATCATATTTGGGAAGTTGGGACCATTATTTCTTCAAATATTTTTTTTTTCTGCTAGCTCCTCTCTCCTCTCCTACTGGGACTCCCAGTTTGCATATGTTGATACCCTTTTTGGTGTGCCACAAGTATCTGAGACTATTCATTTTCCTTCATTTTTTTTCTTTCTGTTTCAGATTGGATAATCTCAATCATCAAGTTCAGTGATTCTTTCTTCTGTCAGCTCAAATCTGATAATAAGTGAATTGTACTGAATTTTTTATTTCAATTATTGTACTTTTCAACTCCCAGAATTTCTACTTGTGTTTTCAAAATAGAAAAATCTATGTCTTTATCGATGCTTTCTATTTGGTTAGACATCATTCTCATACTTTAGTTCTTTAAACGTGGTTTCCTTTAGTTCTTTGAATATATTTAAAATATCTGATTTAAAGTCTTTGTCTACTAAGTCTATATCTGATCTTCCTCAGGGACAATTTCTCTTGACTAATTTTTTTTACCCTTGTATGGTCCATACTTTCTTGTTCCTTTTGCATGTTTCACGACTTTGTTGAACAATAGACATTTGAAATAATATAACATGGCAATTCTGGAAATCAGACCCAGAATTTTTTGTTGTTTGTTTACTTAGTGACCCACTTGAATTAATTTTGTAAATCTGTTTTATTTGTCATTGTTTAGCTCCTGACATCTCTTTTCAGTTAGCTTGGTGGAAATCTGATGATTGGGAAGAGTTTTTCTTAAATACCTGGAACCAGTAAGTCTCCCAGCCTTTGCTGAAGGGCTTTGCATGTGTATTGGGGTCCACTGGAGGTTTACGACTCTACATTAGCCTTTGCATCTTGCTCCTGGAGACTCTCAAGATTAGCCAGACATGTGAGTTTAGGGCCTTCTTAGCTTTTACCTAGACATGTGTACAGCTCTATATATGCACATGGATTTCTAGATTCCCAGAAATACGTCAGAATCTTTAAAGCTGCAATGAATATTTCATTCCCAAGATTTTTAATTTTTTTGGTTAGCTTCTTGTTTGCCCCACCTATTATCATTGCTTCAGGTAACTGCCATGTAATACAATTGCTGTTGATTGTTTTTGATAAACACCTTCTGAGAAAAGGCTGTTCACCCTAAGTAAGCTCTGAGTCAGGTCAGGTACAGATAGTCCTTCAAGTGGGGGTTTTTAGGAAACTAGCAGACTGGTAAAATAATGACAGTTCACTGGGACCCTTCCAGTGGTGGCTAAGCTGTTGGTTTTTACTGTAATTGTGTGATTGTTGGTTTTCAAGGTTACATCAGCATTGAGGAGAGTGGGATGGGAATAGAGCAAGTTATAATACCACAAAGCTTGCTTTTCTTATGGAGATTCAGCTTTTTAAAAATTTTTTATTTTTTTATTTTGAGTAAACACTCCTCAGTGCAAGCCTTTGGTTAATTTCCAGAGTTTTGAGGGGAGCCTGGATGGCTCAGTGGGTTAAGCATCTGACTCTTGGCTTTGGATCAGGTCATGATCTCACGGTCATGATCTCACTGTCATGACATCAAGCCCTGTGTTGGGCAGACTGCTTGAGAATGTCTCTCTCTCTTTCCCTCTCTCTCTGCCCCTCCTCTGCTCACCTTTGGGTGGGTGCCTTTGCACTCTCTCTCTCAAAATAAATAAACTTAAAAAAATTTCCAGAGATTGGAAAATTTTGATTCTGCAACTTTTTTGCCAGTGTTGCTCTTGCTTTATGATGGAGCAGAGTTTTGGAGGTCCTCACTCTACCATTCCTATTGATATCATCTTTTCTAACTTATGTTTATCCTTCAACAGTTTTCTTAAGATTCCATACTTGCTCATTTTGGAAAGTGCACCTGTTTCATTTTAGGCTTATGGTAAGAAGTAAGTAGGATAAATCACCTGGAACATGAAGAATTCAAAATAAGGGCAAACTGAAATTGAATATACACATTATAGTACTTTTGTTTATATACATGTAAACAATATGTACAATTGTTATATATACATGCATATATATATCAACCTAGTGATCTGGCAGAGGTGCTTGGCTTTCCTAAACATTTCTGTTCCTTTTCCAGGATATAGAGTTATTGCTTGGAAATGATTTCCCAGCCATGGACTCTATTTTCATCTCCTCACCCCTTATATTTAGGACGGATTATGTAATTGGTTTTCACCAATGGATTGCATGCAGTGTGTTGATGCTGATTCAAGAGCATCAAGAAATACTATGTCTCTCTTTTCCCTTCTCTCAGTTTGATGTAAAAACAGCATAGTGACCTTAGGAGCCATGTGTTAAAGGTCACGGAGCTATAATGTGGAATGAGTCTGGGACCCTGGATGATTTCTTGAAAAAGAGCCTCTTCTGGGGCACCTGGGTGGCGCAGTCAGTTAAGTGTCCGACTTCAGCCAGGTCACGATCTCGCAGCCCGTGAGTTCGAGCCCCGCGTCAGGCTCTGGGCTGATGGCTCAGAGCCTGGAGCCTGTTTCCGATTCTGTGTCTCCCTCTCTCTCTGCCCCTCCCCCGTTCATGCTCTGTCTCTCTCTGTCCCAAAAATAAATAAATGTTGAAAAAAAAATTAAAAAAAAAAAGAGCCTCTTCTGTTCTTTTGTTTTTTGTTGTTGTTGTTTTTTGTTTTTTTTTTCTGAGTGGGAAATAAACTGTTGTGTTTGATCAATTAATGCATCTTGGGGTTCTTTTGTTACAGCAAATAGGATTTCCTTAATATGAGAGGCAGTCCTACAAAAACAGTAGTGTTACAGGATAAGGCTAACAACTGGGTCAATGAGTTATCCTGTATGTAGCAACATTTTTTAAAAATTTATTTATTTATTTAGAGACAGAGAATGCACCTGTGCACACAGGTGCACGGGGCAGAGGCAAAGAGAGAGGGAGAGAGAGAATACCAAGGAGGCTCCACATTCAGTGCAGAGCCTGACACGAGGCTCAATCCCATGAACAAGTCAATAATGACCTGAACTGAAATCAAGAGTCAGACACTTAACCACCTGAGCCACCCAGGGGTCCCAGTAACAACGTTTTTGGTAAAATCGTTTCACCTAGCCATGTGTATTTGAGGATCACAGAGTGAGGGTCTCCACTGTTTATATGGACATATCTAGACATGTTTATCTGGGTTAGCGAAATGAGCTGGTGAAGCTTTCTTTGGACAGAGGAGATGATTAACAGCTGTCGGGTTGGAATTGATGACTTGTCCCCCAAGGAGAAGACCCTCCCAAGAATAAACGGCTAGCCTTTAACTTCCTAGATAATATGTTAGACTAAGGAAGAGTGGGCTCCTTTTATTTAGGTCCAGAAAAGCTTCTCGAGGCCAATGTCAGACTCTTAAAAGAGACTGTGTGGGGTGGAAATATCTGGCTAGAGGATTGAAGTCAATTTTAACATCTGGAGCATCATTCTAGGAGTCAAGAATGACAAGAGAAAGTTGAAGAAATGCCATAAGGTGGAAGCAGGGGACACTTGCAGTGATTTGGAAAACACATGAGACACACCTCAGGGACCCCTTGAATCAGAAGAGGGACTGGGGATCTCGAGATGTTGCCAGTGAGGGTATGTAAAGGACAGTTCTTTTGTTGTTTTACTATGACATACATTTCTGATTGAACCATCAGGCTTTTGAAACCTGAGGGAATGTGGCCTACACATATATGCCATGATGTGCTGGGTTACACAGCTTATAATGGAGGCAGAAAAAGATACTGTGATTCGTGTCTGTCCTTTGCTCATTCTCTTTTATTGTCTGAAGTTCACTTTTTTTTTTCCTAATTGTATGACCACTGGGACTAGAAATCCACTATGGATGGAGTTCTGAGAAATCCAGGGGAATGTTGTAATAAGAAACTGTTTCCTATTGATCTTCTCCCCTCCCAGTAAGCTCTGTATTTGGGTTGCTTCGGGCGTGGGGGGAATGGGGCGAGGGCAAACATCCAGTAACTTACATTTTCAGGAGCTTTGTGGTTTATACTCAGAAACTCAGTGAACTGATAATGATGGCAAGCAGAGGTTAAATCTCCATTTCATCATCAAACTGGGAAGAATAAAGGATTTGTATTCAGTCATACAATGTGGAATGAGGGCAGCTCTTAAAATGATTGCTTAAGGTGCTTTTTTCACACAGCCGCTGTTTGGCTGGATGTGACAAAGTCTGCTCAAAAAGAAACTTTTGACTAGATATATAATAAATGAGAAATGCCCTTGGGAAAAAGGAAACACCTGTTCCCCCCACCCCTTCAGTTCAATTCCTACCCATTAATTACTTAGGAATATTTAGGTGGCAGACGCAGAGAGTACAGCAATCCCTGTCCCCGAACCTCTGCCCCCACACAAGTCCTTTCAGCATTTTGAAATTAAGAGGTTTATTTTTTTTATTTTTATTTTTGGTTTTGGCAACCGGTTTGCTTTTATACTGCCTCTGTGGGGCCATAGGAAGACCCTGTCCCTAAACGTACACAAATCCGTTTTGGAAAAGCCTGATGCGGAAATGATCCATAGAAACAGGATTTTTCTTCTCATAAAGTTGCCTTTGCTTTTGACCATACATGGATCTTGGCACTGCAGTGTGGGGAATTTGCCCAGGCCGTTCCACAGCCTCTGCCCTGTGCCCTCGGTGGGCAGGCAGCTGTGCTTTCTTTAGCATGGGTGCTTCCGGAGGGTGACTGCTCTCAAACCAAAGATGATTTCCCTTCACAACACAAGGGCTCCGTCTGGGGATGTTAGCCTGAGCAGACATGACTCAAAGGGAGATGTTTGCAGAACATCCTCTCCCCTTAAATTCGTTCTACCAAAGCTCTGCGAGAATCTTTTTTTTATTGCCACCTCCCACAAAAGTTTAAGAAATGTTTCTTTCCACCTAATTTACTTTCCAATTTCTTACTCATACTTGGCTTCCATCTTTATTTTACTTCTGCGTGACTTGAAGGTAATAATATTCTTTAATAGTCATATATACACCTTCCCACATGGGGGCTACATCCTGGTTACATTACAAGCCCGAGGCTCCCCCTTTCAATTCCTCGAAATCCAGAGGAAACCCCCCACAGAAGGTGCTAGATAATTAGCTTGGCTACTGTTTGCTGCAGACAGCGTTTTCGGTTGGCTCTGGTCACAGCGCCTGGGCTTTCAGGCTGGGTCTCCCGCTTCAGCGCAAGGCCAGGCAGGACTTCAGCCGCAGCCAGACCCGGCTCCCTCACCACAAGCCCTTAATTGTTTATTAATGAAGCTTTTGCCAAACAAATCTACACATTGTCTAAACCCTCCGCCCCCAGAGTACATTCCAGCCCGCCCACGAAAGTGTTCTGTGGGGCTGCTCTCTGAAAAGTCTCATTCCTGCCCTGGCAGAGTTGGTTAGGATTCAAACTTTCTTCCTTTCTTTCCCCTTCTTTCTTTCCTTCCTTCTTTCTTTCTTTCCTTTCTTTCTTTCTCTCTCTCCTCTTTCTTTCTTTCTTTCTTTGTTTCTTTGTTTCTTTCTTTTTCTTCTTTCACCCTCCCTTCCTCTCTCTCTCTTTCTTCTTTCTTTCCTTTTTTTAAAAACTTTTACTGGCAGCGGCAGCTAAATATGAGATTGTTTCTGATCCCCTAAACATGGCAGCACAGGTGTTACCGCTCAAAACTGAGCTCGAGTCTCTTTGCCCCCATACCTCCTGAGAACGGCGTCCCTTTCTGCTCCACAGCTGGTGTCTAGGCCCAGCAGACGGGAAAGCCCTGCTGGAAACTCCTCCCAAACACCCAGTGGCTGGAGCAATCCTGCAGGAATAAGCCGACGGTTGCTGCTTGGTATTTGAACATCATTTAATGAGTGCCCAGAATTCATCTGTAAATGCACATTGTTAATTTAGGGCCGGCTATTCATTAATTAGGGGTTTAGTGGCAAGTGCCATTGAGCTATCTGCAATGTTTAAGGTTACGTCAAGCCCTAGCAAACGGCTTGCTGATAACAAGCTGCATCCATCTCCATTACTGGGCCACTCCTGTCTGACTTTGCCCAGCATCTTCGAAGGGCTATGCCTCTTGGAACTGAAGAATTAAACTTTTATCCAAACCAGATTCTGCTCTTTCACCTCTTCTGATTCCTTGAGTACTTCTCATTTATTTTGCCTAAATGACATCTGATTACCTAACATGGAGTGGAGCAAGGTCTTAACCTAAAACAGCCTGCAGACCTCAGTTCTCAGCTGGAGAATTCCAGTGGGTTAACGCTAAGGAAATCCTTACATTTCCATTTCATCTGATACAGGGCTCAGTGTAAAAGAAATAGTTTCTGATTTTTCTTCTCATAAAGTTGCAGTTCCAATAGAATTTTTTTTTTTAAGCCGGAGAAATACAGGAAATTAATTTTAAACCTGGAGAATAAATGTCCCTATTGGTTCAAGTTTACTTTCGCAGTGTTTCTTTCCCTGAAAATACGTATCATTTGAGGCAATCGTGGTGCCAAATGAAATAAGTCCAACCGTCTAAAGAGCCCCGCATGTCAAACCTCAGCTGTACAAACGTGGTCATGTCGGAGGTACATGCTCAGTCACCAGACGGCCTCCAAAACCTGGCCTCCTCTCCCGTGTCTAGGCCCACAGTAGAAGCAGGCAGCTTGAGCGGACATTTAGGGAGATACTGCTCTTAAAGGAAACTATATAAGTACACGTTTGTTTATCCTTCAAACGCTAGGTTAGAGAACTTGCCTGAAAACTAACTTCCACTGACAGATGGTCTCTCTAAGTAGTTGATTCTGAGAAGGGAGAGGGCTACCTGGCATGGCTGTTTAACACATTAGGGTGCTCGCAGGGAGAGCCTACTGCTCCCCTGAACCATGGTTCAATTTTAAGCATCACTGGCCGGGATGGGTTATTGCAACTACTTGGAGAAGGGCACTTGAGAGCCTGATGCTCAGTGTGCGAGGGAGAGGGGAGGAGGAGGAGGAGAATGATAGCCCAAGGGAGGGTGTCTGAAAACCTTTGCACCACTGAGCTGGCACACTTATCACAGGGTGACAGTCTATACCGCAGGCCTGCGGTGCATTGCTGTTTGTGGTGCATGCTGCCAACTGGCTTAGAAAATTCAGATCCCCTCTCAGATAGAGCAGGAGGCAGAATGTCAGCCGACTGACATTCCCCACAACAGGGCTTCCCAGGCCCCGGATGTGGGAGTGTGGATCGTAGCGGCATCTGCCAGGTGGGCGGTGGCTCTTCCAGGGAAGGCCCTTCTCTCTGGGCTTCCAGCAGGAGCCACCCCGGGTCTGGCTTCCGGCGGGGAGGGCCCTCATCCCTTTGCCCAGAATGGCGGGGACGCCATCTTGTTTTTAATTTGGTAATTAAGTTCCACGACACAAAGATTAAACAAAAAAGCGAGTTGTATTTGTGTATCGTCTTCTTGTCCTGCATCTTCCTGAACACAAAATAGAAAATGTCCTAGAGACTACGGTTGGGGGCTGGGGGGGGGGGGGGAACCAAAACAAAACAAGGCCAACAAAAGGCTTGGTTTATAACATTTAGTCATGAAGTTACCTACATTGCATGCAATTGAAAGAGACAATCTTAAGTAGAGGATTTCTTAAATTTACCGTAATGATGCGCTGGACACTCGAAGTAAGAGCCCTTTGAAGCTGACGTGCTGCAGGATAAAGCACACTCTTTCTTTGGAAAAGAGAAAGCCAATATATTGCGGTGGCAGAAGGAACAATGGAGCCAATGAAACAGAGGTCAGAGCTGAAGGTTTCTGCTAGAAGCAAGCTATACACAGGTATTTTAATTTTTTTCTTCAGAAAGAAACTCTGCTCCAGGACCCAGAGCACTGCATGCAGACTGCTGGTAAGAAAAGCACTCAATTGTTCAATTTTTATTATTCAATATTGTATTAAAAAAATTTTTAGGCTCTTTAGGTCAAGGCAACTTTTAAAAGGTTAAAAGCTATTCAGAAGGGTTCCCATATCCATAAAAGCAAATGAGACTGACGGAGGAAAAACAATCATTTAGATAAACGGCCACCACCTCAAAAATGTTTTGATTTTTACCAGAGGAAGGGAATTCAGAGACTCTTGGATTGGTTGTCATATCAAGGAGAGATTCATTAAATCTGAAGCAATTATTTTTGTGCTTGTTCTTGTTTGGTGTGTTTTAGGCCAGGCCCTACCTTTCTTCAGTTACATTCTTTGTAATGGTTTGGGAAACGTAATTGCTTGGCTCCAACTTCCATCTGTCAACTACTGACCTTGCTGCTTGGGCATCTGTAACATCAGACACTATTGTCATGGAAAGAATTATGATGTTTCAATCAAATGTATTGCAAAGTTAACAAATCCATGACACGATCTGGACCACATGGAAGAGTTTAGAAAATGTGTTTCAGAGACCTCAGGGAAAAGCAAACAGGCCATCCTCATTAATGTTTATCTCCACGGCTTGCCATTAATTGTGTCAAGTTACCGTATCATAACAGAGGAGCTAAATCTGAACCTCGAACTTGAGGGGAGTACTTCAGATCGAAATGTGGGGTTCAGCAAGGGAGACAAAAGCCACTCCATGCTCCCAGGGGGAAGTTCTGAATTCATATCATTGACTGACCCGTGGCAACTTTAGAATGTCTGCTTAGACTGAGTCTCCTTGGTTATTTTTCAAAGTCCATGAAGTTATGCTTTAGTCTGGTTTTTGTTGCTGATCTCAGAAAACTGAATCTGCCAGAGGGTGGGACTCATTAGAGCTGGTAGATGGGTCAAACAGGCAAAGAGGTGATTGAAGCAATCAGGGTTAGCTGATATTTACTCGAAACTCTGAGCATAGGGAACAGCAGATTTCTGGACGTTAAAGTGAGAAAGCGAGTTGATATAAAAATTTAATTTCATCTGCTATGGAAACTGGGTCTGGCCTGACAAAATTAAAATGGATAGAAATAATATTCTGGACACTTAAATTTTATTTTCGCTGTCCTGTGTCTGAACAAATAAGCATTCCAAGTAAGTAAGAGGAGCTAAAATTTCCGTTTTGCGAGAAATATTCCCTGACAAAGAGTTTTTGTGCCATGTATCTTTCACTTTTATAAACTCTAAAAGGAGAATGGTTGTTGCGGATGTTAAAATAATCGGTTTTCTTGAATCACAAAATGGCAAAGCAAAGCTGATGCATCTGTGAAGAGCTAAGAAAACGTAATTCAGTTTGGCCCTGCCCGGAGAAAATCTATTATGTGAAAACAAAAATTTACAGATGAATAAATTAGGGGGTGATTATTCATATTGTAAAAGAGTCTTTAAAGGATTCCCCTAGGATTCTTTTAAAGGCTTAGCTCCACTAGCTCATGTAAGTGTTTGTGTGCAGATCATTAACTATCTGACAGGCAGGCCAGAAATTCAGGTAGAGAGCCAAGGGGGAAGGGAGAGAATGTTCAAGAGGCAGAGGAACAGCTGACACCTGAGGCTTGCCATGCCTCAAGATAAATGATGAAACAATATTGAAAGTCAAAGTGAAAATATGATATTTATCTACCAGTTATGCTTTATCTTCCAGAGCCCTTTACGTACCAGAATGCTGCTTGGGTCCAAAGGCAAGCTTGGCCACCTATGTGGCTGTGTGACTTTGGATAAGTTACATAACCTCTCTGAACGACCAACCATCTAGGGCTGTATAAGTAGTAACACGAGTTAATATATATAAAGCAGTTAGGGTTCTGGCACATAGTAAATGCTGTATACATGTTTCTAAGATGATTCTGGGATAAGCTATTACAAAATATCATGTATTCTCCAAACAGGGATTATGAGGATGATTATGACACTGGAAGTGATCTAACAAAAGCAAAATATTCCCCCCATACCCCCAAAAAAGAAAAGAAGAAAACAACAACCAAGGAACACTGAGGAATGAATACTGCTGTCTTTTGGGGTTTCCCAAGGAAGTCAATCTGAAATTTAAACTTCTTTGAAATTATTATCCTAACTTCAGTTTTGTAGGGGTTTGGCAAACTTTCCAAGATGGAGACGCACACAGAGGCAATCAGCACCGTAGCGTCTGTTGATTTTTCTATGTTAAAAGACTTTGATTCATCTATTATTGCATTTGTCATTTTAAAAACCATAGTAAACAAGATGAAGTATAGCTTTCTTATTTGTGGGAAAGAAAACTTTTTGCTTGATAGACTTCGCTTGCTTTGCACAAAAAAAATGAACCCTTTCTGTGTATTCTGTCCAATGCATCTGCCCATATGGAGTCTTGGGCTTGGAATAGACATTAATCGATTCTTTCCAAAGGAACAACCAGTAACAAAGGGTACCAACCTGCCCTCCCAGTCTGATCTGGTTAACAGGTTGCTAAACCAGACACCCCAAAGTGGTGTGAAAGCTGAGATGTGTGAGTGCAGTTAGAATGGCTGTAGGGATCAGAGTCAGGTAGATGTAAGGAAGGGCACAGGTTCATTGTTGTTGAGGTGGCCCGTTTTGGGGTCCTGGCGATTGATAATGAGCTTTACCATATGTCACTTTTGACATGACATGTGAGAAAGCCCAGACTGTTTCAAGGGCCACTAGTGCTACTTTTATTTAATTATAAAACGGTCTCTTAATTATTTAATTAAAATTCTCCTTTTGTGTCCCCCAAAACTCCTCTTCTGCTCAGGACAGGCCTCCCAGTCTGCCTAGCCCTCTGGTTATACCAGAAGACCTATGCTACTTTCTCACACTCGATTCTGTATCCCAGTTGGATACAGGTTGAATAAAAATATGCTTTCTGGTCCTCACACTTAGTTTATATGAGTGAATGCTGATGGAAATGGGTAAGTAAATAGTGTTTAAGTGCACGAGATCAAATTACTTCCTTCACAACTTGAAGTTCTTGACAGTTCTGGAAATACTATGCTTATTTTTTTTTTTTAACATGGTAAAGTGGATTGATCTTTACCTAGCCTCACAGCAGATTGCCAGATTGTCAGCTTTCAATATATTACTTTTTTGAAAAAAAAATTAAGTGATTTGATTCATTTTTGGGAAAAAATTTCTTGAGCTCAGAAAACTTAAAACCATGGAAATCTGTAAATGCTTTTTGAGTTATATAGAATAAGAGACAAGACTTTGAATAAGTGGGAACTAGTTCAGTTGCTTTTGTTTTTTAATTTTTTTAATTTTTGTCTGTTTAAAAAAAAATTGGAATGCTTCATAGGTTTGCATGTCATTCTTATGCAGGGACCAGGCTAATTTCCTCTGTATCATTCCCACTTTATTTTATTATTATTATTATTTTAAGTTTATTTATTTTGAGAGAGAGAGAGAAAGCACGAGCCAGGGAGGGTCAGAGAGAGAGGGGGAGAGAGAGAATCTCAAGCAGGCTCTGCACTGTCAGTGCAGAGCCTGACGTGAGCCTCAAACCCACGAACTGAGAGATCATGATCTGAGCCAGGTTGGACGCTCAACCGAGTCACCCAAGGCGCCCTTCGTTCCAATTTTAGTATATGTGCTGCCAAAGTGAGCACTAGTTGCTAGCTAAACAGTTGTCTCTTACTGGTTATTTCCTGTATGTCCAATAACTTTTACATGTTAGTACCAAGAATTCAAATTTTTGAATTGCTATACGCAGCTTTGCCCAAAGCAGTGTGGTTTCCCAGACTTAAATTCCCGTTATATTTTCTCATTATATACTTACCTTTCACAGCGTGTGACACAAGTGCATTGAACAATGTATTTGTGTAATTATTTGTTTAATGCCTGTCCTTATATGTATTCATGTAACTATTTGTTTAATGCCCGTCCTTATGGGTAGATAGTAATCTCTGTCATGATAGGGGGCACATCTGTCTGGCTCACTGTTGTAGACTCAGTGGTTAGCACAGGAACACACACAGAGTAGGTGCTCAAAAAATTTGTTGAGTCACCAAATACTTGGTAGTAAATTTTCTGTGCTTATTCTGTTTAGTAAAACTAAATATCATGTAAGTTCCATTGAAGTTTTTCATTTTTATTTTTTATTTTTTGCTTTAAATGTTATACATACATACATTGGTTAAAACAGTTATAATGGTTAAAATATTCAAACTTGCATAGATGGGAAGTGGATGGAAACTAAAATTTATCCTCACTGCCCTTTACTGATCTCCAAAGATTTCCAAAGTTAATGACTTTAATTGGATAATTACCAATATCCCTTTGGATATTTACCATCATATTTCTAAAGAACACATCGTATTCTTGATTTTCTTAAGACTTCGGATAGTATCTATGGATTTCTGGATGAAAGCTGTGAAATTTCATACACTCTTACTTTTTCCCTTCTCCCCTATTCGCTCCTAAGTTCAGGATTTTTGTTCTTTTTTTTGTTTGTTTCTTTGTTTTCATCTTTCTACTGGTTATCTTTGTTGCTTAGCATTATAATTAATCTATGTTTTTCAATCACCAGCTTAAGCCTGGCTCTATTTTCCCCATGCTAAGTGAGGTGAGGAAATCAGTGCACCTATATTTTCTTCTTTTCTTTTTCCCCTGCTGCCTTCTGTCAGCTAAATTATCATGTTTTACATTTTTTTGAGTTTAAAGCAATTTACATGCAAATATTTTAATAATTCACACTTACACATTGTACCATTACATTTCCTTCCATATCCAGTGCCTTTCCAACATTGTCTATAGTTTTGATTTTAAAATAGGAATATCTAAAATGATCAATATATAAACATTAGGAATATTACTCTTTCTATAACCACATAGTATGTTTAGGCACAGGAAGAAAGCATATCATTTCATAGAGCTGTAAACAGCAAAATCTGAAAGATGAACATAGAAATAGTATAGTTAATATTATATATTATTTATAAATTAAATACAATGCATATTATACATTAATATGTTATATATATCAACAATTGTTCAAAATAATGTCATGTTTTAGTTTGCTTCATATTTTAACATGACTTTCTTCTTTTTTATTTTTTTTTTATTTTTTTTTTCAACGTTTATTTATTTTTGGGACAGAGAGAGACAGAGCATGAACGGGGGAGGGGCAGAGAGAGAGGGAGACACAGAATCGGAAACAGGCTCCAGGCTCTGAGCCATCAGCCCAGAGCCTGACGCGGGGCTCAAACTCACGGACCGCGAGATCGTGACCTGGCTGAAGTCGGACGCTTAACCGACTGCGCCACCCAGGCGCCCCAACATGACTTTCTTCTTATGCACACTACCATGCTCAACTCACCTCTAAAAAAAAAATTTTTTTTTTTTTTTTTTTCTCCATAAAGTCCTCTAGTCTCCTTCTAATTTCTACTCATTACTTTTTGGGTCTACTGCTCATTCTGAGATTTCTTTCATTGTACCTCTGGATTAGATTAAACTGTTCTAAGATTGCTTTTTTTCCTCTTTCTTGGATTATTTTTTCATGTTACTGGTGTACATCCTCGTAATATTTTTTTTTAAAGGTAGATGAGAAGTAGACTATTTGAACTCTTTATGTCTAAAATGCCTTTATTCTTCACTTAAATTTTATTTATAATTGCACTTGGTGTAGTATTCTGTGTTTACAATGGCTTTATAGGCTTTTAGGACCCCCTGTTGTTGGGAAGGCATTGATGTCCATCTGATGGTCATTTCTTTTTGAGCAAACACTTTTTTTCTCTTTGATGCCTTTTAGAATTTTTCTTTCCAAGCTTTGTTCTGAAATTTTACAAATATGTATCTAATGCATTTTTGTTCACTTGACGTTTGGTCAAGTTTGGCAGTCGTTGAGTTCATGTTTTTTCTAGGTCTGGGAAATTTTCTTCATCTGTTTTCTTTGGTTATTTCTTTGGTTATTTCAACTCTTTCATTGTTTATGTTGTCTTCCTCTAAACCAGCTTTTAGATATGCCTAAGACCTTTTGGATATGTGCTCTACATCAGGGCTTTTCAAGTTTTAATGCATGCGAATTACTCGGAAATCTTTTCAAAAGGAAGAATCTGAGTCAGTAAGTCTTAACTTAGACTTAACTTAGACTTAAATAGAGTCTTAACTGAGGCCCATGACTCTGCATTTCTAATGAGACAGATGATGCTGATCCTGCTGGCGTGTGGATCACATTTTGAATACTGAGCCTTTATAGTTCTTGAAATGGCACTTTGTGCATATATTTTTCTGTTTTTCTTACTTTCCATCATAGAACGTTTTATTAATTCCACCTTCCAAATTAAATTTCAGTCTTCTGCCTGTTTTGTTCAGCTTACAGTTATTTTTAGATGATCGATTGTATTATTTTTTTTAATTTTCAAGAAGTCATAGCAGCCTCTTTTTATATTACAAATACAATATATTGTTGAAATTTTGAGGCTACTAATTAGAACATTTTAATGTTCTCTTTTATTCCTTCCATTACCACTGTCTCTTCTGTGGTCAGTTTTTCTGTTTGTTCATCTTTGTCTTTCTTTTTGTTCTACTTAACTTCCCCTGCATATCTGGTAATCATTGGTTCATTATTAATTTGGGGTTGTAAAGGACTGTATTTCTAATATGGTTCTGTTTATAGTAGCTGGCATTTGTATCCTTTGAGGTCGAATGGACCATTTTACCCAAAAGGCCAGTGTTCTGAATGGGAGGGCTGCCTTTAGTCTCTGCATCAAAGGGTAAACCCTACTGACAAGTGGCTTTTTCTTTCTAGGACATGAACAAGCTTGGGCAGCACATCTGCCATCTATGCCACTTATTACATATGCAGAGGAAGAAGAGGGCCTCCCTAGCACAGCTGTTCTGAAGACAGTCTTCCCGTTATAAGCCTTTATTGCTACCCCTTGGCAATTTTTTTCTATCTATACCTGTCTGGAGCCTCTCCAGAGATGTTTTAAAGCAACTGAACCCTCCCTCCACTACATCTCTTTTCTATGTATGTATTTTGGGTTGTGATTTACTCAGTTAGAGTTTATCTAACAATATAATCAACCTACTTCCTAGCTTCGAAGACTTTGTTGGACTTTCTGGCCTGCTAACGTCATCCCCCTTCCTCGTCCTTTTTTTGGCTTGTTTCAAGTGCTGCCAAGGATGTATTTATTTGTATAAGTGAATGGTCGTTTCAGTGGGAATTCTGCATGGAAAGGAGGCAATGTAGGTCCTGTCCATCATCTTGAGTTAAGAGACTATATGGCTGTCTTAGAATTGCTCTAAATGCTTATCTGAATCTGGCTACCACTCATCTGGCTCTTCACAAACAGACAGACCTAACTGTAAATAGGTAAATTCCCATACAAGTTCCCCAGACCTTGCTAATTATTCTTCATGGATCAAGTCGGATTTAATAGTGTTAAGGGCTTTGGATGATTTTAAATTGTTCCCTAAGCCTCTTGGCAGTCCCATGTGTGTACAGAATAGCGTGATCACAAAAGAAAGGAACTATAGAGAAGTACCTAACCTAGAAGGCTAAGATAAAAATTAAAGTTCAAAAAGAATTTGAACTAGCCTACAATTTACTTTGGGGTGTTACATATTTTTATGTGAGTTGAGCTTGACCAACTCTACCTTGGATTTGCCAAGAAAATAATTGATGTGATCACAGAGCCAAGAATGATAACATGTGAAGATCTGTGGAGGATTGGCAGGACCCCAGATTACTGGGAAAAAGCCAATAGAATACCTATTTTTAAAAGGCAATAAAAAATTGTTTGAGAACTAATGACCTCTAATAGAGTGAAAAAAACAGTGCTTACTGAATACCTTGACCCAAATAAGTTTTAGAAAGTCTGACATAGTCATGGCAGTAATGAGTAGAGGAAAAATGTATTCGTACAGCACACCAAAATAACATTAAATATCCAAAACTGGGTAAATATTTTTAATGTAAAAATTCTAGATTTTTATTTATTTTATTTATTGCTACCATTTTGTTAAGATTTCAAGTCCATATCTTGTCAAGCATCTAGATCATTCAAGACATCTAGAATATGGCCACATTTCTCTATTTTTGCCTAGACATGCATTGTCATGTAGATGTTCCTGATAACATAAAAGTGTGATGTTAGATTGAAAATATTAACAGAACCGTTATTCAGACACCAAATCCTCCCTTGATAACATATATAGGATATATGTTAACATTTTGCATGTATGACTGAAACCTGATGGTGGCTGCCTTACTCTAGAATTTAAAATTAAATTTGAGATTATTTCAATAAACTAAGTCCTTATTCTAAAACAATACCAAATGAAACAGAATACATGCTGATATAAGTTGTTTTAATGAAGGAGGAAAAAAATCCCCACATTTTTGAAGTAGGGGGTAACTATTAGGCAATAATTGGGTAGAAAAAAAAGATTAGGAGTTTTCAGAGTCCCCAGCGAATATTATCCACTGACTATAATTTGATGAGATCTTTCACACCTCTGGCCTTTGTCTATAATGCTTCCACCCCTGGGATCTATTTCCTTCCCCTTTTTATCTTGCAAACTTTCCTCTGGTCCTTCCAGTCTGAACCCCATGAAGTCTTTCTTTCTATGTATTTTGAGTTAGTTTCTCTGTCTTCTGTGTTCCCTTGGGGTATTTTGGACGTTCAGATACAACCAACCTTTGTTGAGTGCCTACCACCTACCAGGCACTGCATCATGAAATAATAACTCTGTCACAGAAACATGACCGTAGTATGATTATCTTTCTTTCACCGATTAAAGAAGCTGAGGCCCTGAGAAGATACACGAATTGCCCAAGGTTGCACAACTAGCAGACAGCAAATAGATTTTTAAACTATGTAATTACTTGTATATAGTTCTTTCTCCATCACTGGACAAGGCAGAGAAAGCATCTTACTTATCCCTCAATCTCCGTAGCTGCGCGCCACCTGACACATGGTCAAAATGTTACAGATAAATTAATGGATAAACAACGTAGTGGACTTGTGTTAAAGGCAAGCTGGATTTAGGTGTAGGTGACTTACCTTTCTCATCTCTTAGAAGTAAGCATTCAATAGATAGTCATTAACATTCCCACCTCCATGCGTTATGCTAGTTTTGGTTTGGGTAGAAGAATTATAGTGAGTGGTGATGATAATATGGACAGTAAAAATAATAATAATGATGATAAGGATCCTAGGTGTGCTTAAGGAAGAAAGTGCCACTCTGATGGTTTTGTTCTAGTGCTTCAGATAATGTTAAGAACTAATCAGTTCATTCTTTATTTCATATTTACTTATATTTAATGTCCATAGGGTACTTCATCAGTCATTATGGAAATAATAAAGTACAGACACGGTCCCTGTCTTCAGCATAAGACAGGCATGTAAGAGATGTGTATCCATAATGACAATCCGAGGGAGTAGGTGTTGGTGCTACGGAGTCAGAAGGCCACGTGCCAAGTGACCAGGGGAGGGTTCTAAAGAGTTGGTATGCAAGCCAGAGATGTTAGGTGGCAGAGATGTTCAATGTTTACTGAATGTTGAATGGCATTTTGAAGGTTGAAGTTTAGGGAAAAAGAGTATTCACTCATTTATTCTTTCATTCGTTCACCCAATACAGACGTGAATGCAGATACCAGACACTCTCCCATGCACTGGGATATTGACCGCCATGGATCTTTCTTCAAATGCATCCTCATTGTATTAGACTCTTAAATCATAATCTAATTTCAGGGTTGGGGAGGATCTTTAAAGGTCATCCACCTAGCTTTCGGTTCTAACTTCTAGAACAGTGGTAGCTACCCGAGAATTAATATAAATGCTGGGTTGTATGTATGAATGCTTCGCCCCGTTTTCAGAAAATTTACCAAAACAGCCGTAAGAGAAAACCACAAATAAGACCTCATGCTCCCTTTTACATGCTTCCAGCTCCATGGCTCATCACTGTAAGCGAGGAATGAAAGCAGCCTCAAAAGATCAGCTGTCCTTTAGGAAATAAATTGACAGTTAGTTCAGATAAATCTTTTTTATTGATATTAGATACTAGCTACTAGTGCAGCAAGATCTGGGTAAATAAGTTTAAAAAGAATTATCTGTCACATTGAGGGAATTTGAAAAATATTAAAAAGTACCCATTACTTAGCCCACGATGATCTTGAGACACTCATAAGAATAGTATCTATTAGTTCCGGTCCCTTACTGAGTCTGAGAATGGCTTCCCTTACTGAGTCTGAGAATGGCTGGCTACGTATGGGAGGGTCGCACTGCAGCATAGATGTTCTGAGAGAGGGTTAGTGGCTCTGAAAGAAGTGGGATTGAACGTCCCCGTTGGTTCTGAGGCTCTCACTGAAAAAGCTCACGAAATTTGGCAAGAATCAAAATGTACATTCACCTGACCAATCTCTGACGATACAGCCACAGTCCTTGATGCTGAGCTGGGAATGAACACTTAAAATAATTCCTTGTTACCATCAACATTTGTAAGAGAAAGAGAAAAAGAGTCTTAGGTGTTTCAAAACAAGACTTAACTAACAAAAATTATTTTGTAGAAATAAATGTTCACTTCTTGACTGAAAACTTGCCGCATTTCACATTAGCCTAATATGCCTTTAAAGTGATGAAGTCCTTGACAATTGAAAAATGACTAGCGAGTAGGAAAATGCATATTGAAATACTCATCTGTGTGAAGGTCTTGTGTGGAGGGGAGGGCTGGGTATATGACGATCCGGGTTGCCATGTTTGTCTTGCCTTTCAGCACAATTGTATCAATTATTCTGGAGATTATTGTTGAGGAAAAACTCTCAAAGGAAGCGTCCAATTGACTTCATTTCTCTTTTACTTTGTCATGACCCACACAATGAACCTTTTAGTTGCTCTCTTCACTGTGTGGCCTTTTCTTCTCTCTTTTGGCCAAAAGAGCTGGTTTGGAGTGCCACCCCCAGCCCAGTGCTCCCCTTCCACCTGCACACCTAAGGGGTGATTCCTTTTCCCTACTTCAGTGTCCAGAAAAGAGAAGCTCATTGCTTATGCTGCAATTTTGATAACCTAACTGGCAGAACAGTTATTCAAATTTTAAGCTTCTGAATGCAGCAAGATCAACCTGGCCTATCCACATAAATAATTTTGACACGATAAGTATGCGAGAACGATGATAACCGATAAGTGAAGCAATTACCTTGCTTTTTTGGATTATATTAAATGAAGATTCTGATAGAGTAATGAAAAGAGACAAAGCAGACAAAAAGTCGGCTGCAGAGCTTTTGGGCACTGTGTTATCTCTATTATACCATATTGAAATAGAGAAGCTATCACCAATCATGCATTTCTATGTAACTTCTGGCTTCTACCAGTGAACAATGAATAAATTGTCACAAGACAGTAACTGATAAATTGGGATTGGCAGCGCTTTTTAAAAAGCATAAATAAACTTACCAGTCACCTTTTTCCTTCTCAAAGCAGTTTTTAGGGGACTCCAGGAGAGGGGAATCCACTACATCCTATGCTCCCTTCTGTTCCCTCTCCCTACCCCGGGCCTCTTTCCTGCCGCCGTTCTTTGTCTGATACTCAGTTGTAAGGCATCAGGACTGTGTTCTGATGTTATCACCAAAGTTCACCAACCCGTGGTCCTTTTGACCTGGTATGGGGCTCGACTGTCTGGAACTCACAGCGACATCCAGTCAGCTTACGGAGGTTTTTGGCAAAGCGAGTTTCACAAACAAGAGTAAGTATAAAATAGAGACGATGAATTCCAGGAGCTTTGGGTTCCAGCAGGATGGAAATTCCTTAACAACCCACAAACGCTTTAATGATGGCCCGGTCCTGGATTGGATTGTGCACAAACGATACCCCTTGTTGGAGGAGGTGCCAATAGGCACTTGAACCATTAGAAACCACTTCAAGGGGAGCGGCCTCTGGGTGTGAGTGGATGAAGTTTTCTAATGCAAATCATTCCAGCAGCATTTTTTCATGTTTATTTTATTTTTGAGAGAGAGACAGAGACAGAGTGTGAGAGGGGGAAGAACAGAGAGGGCGACAGAATCCAAAGCAGGTCCAGACTCTGAGCTGTCAGCGCAGAGCCTGAGGCGGGGCTCGGACCCATGAACCATGAGATCGTGACCTGAGTGGCTGGACACTCAACCGTCGGAGCCACCCAGTGACACGCTACCCACCAAGGTATAGAGGCAGGGGCTTGAATATGGGGGTAGAAGGGCAGGGTTCAAGTCCCAAAGCCACCGCTTACTGGTGGTGTGGCATTGGGCAAGTCGGTGTTACTTCGAGTGTCTCATCTGTGACACGGGAGTCTTAGGATTTAAAGGAGTGCATGTTATTGAAAGTGTTTTGTAAATACTAGGCCCAGTCCAAAGGTGAGAAATGACCTGCCTGGTGGATACCTTCAAGTTCTGAAAAAGGACCAGGCCCGGTGCTGTCATGGGCTTTATCAAGGCCAATGGCTTATAATGGCAGGGTCTGCTGACTTAGTTTCACTAAACAAAGAGTGTGGGAATAAGCATCATTAGTCTCCTGCTCTTGCAAGTGGGATCATTTATTACCTCTCTCGTTAAAAATGCAAAAGCAAACCATTCACATGGCCGCTTTTCAAAATGAAAGAACCAATAAAGTTATTAAAAGCAAATCACATTTGATTAAATTATTATCATTACGGTGTTTAAAATAACATTTGTTCTGTTTATCAAGCCCCAGTCTTACTGCACCAGTAAAGAATTTGCCTTTAAAGACCAAAAACACAAGAAAATGGAAAGGAAGCCCAGTGCCTGCACCAAAGACTGGATCCTCGGATCATTTTTCACGAGTTCTTTACAGCAATCCTGCACTGCTAGAGCTCAACCCTGCAGACCAGTCGTACAAGTTAACGACAGTGGGGTTGAGAGAATCAAAGAGTGTGGGGGGAGAGATGGCAGAAGGAGAAAAGGAAACGTTGACATTGCTAACCCCAAAGCAAGGTCTGCTTTTACATTTGCTTGGCAGTTTTCATTTTAATGACACATTTGGCCAGCTGACTTCGCATAACTGTTTGTTACTCATCCTGGTCTTCTTAAATGTATAATTTCTTCCTTACAATAAAAGAAGATTGGTTGTTGGCGTTACTCGGAATAAAGGCAAAGAATATTTGTCAATTTGTACGTGGTCAACCAACCTTATCCCTAAAGTTTAGAAATCAGCAATTATAAGGTATGTTGCAGGGAGCTTTACCCTAACTGCAGAGACAGGGATTAATCAGATATGGACCGGGCACATGCCTTGTAGCACAGTGCTAGATGATGACTGGTCAAGAGTGGCACCCAGCAACTCTAAAATTACTCCCCTTTCCCACACCATTCTGGCCATGAGAGCACCCCCTGTGCCTCTTTCAGAACTCCCTACTACCCCAAAACTACAAGCTAATGACTGGCACACCTGGGACCTCCATACACCCATTCTGACTGATCAGTACCTATCTTTTACTAGTTGTTAAGTATTTGAATGTCATAGATATCTATTTAGTATTACAAAGTTAAGTAGAAAGAATCGAGAGCTATATTCAGCCCAAAGTAATGAACTTATGTCTATAATCCTTAAAAGAAATCAAGATAAGGCTAATAGAATTTGAGCAAACTTAGGGACATATAATACTTTTAATCTATGTATTGTATTAATGCTTTTATAGGTTACTCTGGGTACACTTGATAAGGATACATGAGCTTTCCACTTCGGATGGGTATGAAACACATGGGGAAAACCCAAGTCCTAGAATTTTGGCACTCGCTGACAAAGGTTTTTGCACGAGTCAGACACCTTTGCAAACCTCTTATGGTATTATACCTTTGACAACTAACCTTACATAACATGGGGTAGATCGAAAAGAGCAGAGCTTGACCCAGCCCACGCCATTTCTAAGAACACTGACATATTTACAAGACCTGCAAAAGCTATGCCAGGTCCGTTCATGTCCCAGGACCAAAATATGGTTTCCATAAAACCTAAGAAAGTATTCCAAGATGGTCTGGGATTCCAACTGGTAATCCATTACTTATGGATTGTATCCTTTTTGAGCACTTTGCTTTGGAAGGGAAATAAAAACCAGGGCTTCTGATGGGGCAGTGACAAGGGGTCTGGCCACTATTGAATGAGTGCACCTTGAGGCTTGAGCTCATGTGCTGGGGCAGCCCAGCATTGGCCACTGGCTCACATCCTCTCTGAGTCCACCAATAGTGGTTTCATCACATGAAAAGTAGTAGTTGTGGTGATGTTTGTGTGAGTAGGGCCTAAGGGGTTACAGGACGTAGACATACCCTCTCTCAAACAAAGGAGAGTATAAGCACACGCATATTCTCTCTTCCATCCCCTTGAGGGTTCATGTTCCTTATCCCTAGTGTCCAGCACACACTAGACATTTAGCAAATATTCATAGAAAAAAAAATAAATATTCACAGAGATGAAGTGTTAAGTTCTTTTCTCATACCTCATCCTGGTTCTTCTCTCTGGAATGATTTTCTTTTCATTCACTTTGTGCCAACTCCTTCTCATTCTTCATTTATTTATTCATCAAATATTTACTGAGTGCTTACTGTAAGCCGGGAACCATGTCAGGCACCGGGATCCAGCCCCAAACAAGACTTGGCTCAAAGGTCACCGCCTCTGAGAAGCATTCCCCAAGTCTCTGGAGCAGGAGCTGCCTCACGTCTTGGTTCCTTATTATCTCTGCTGTTATTTATTACATTGCATTTTAATTAGCTGTGTCTAGTTCCTTCCCCACCCTAAAGTGATTTTCTTGAAGGTGATGATTGGATCTTGATTATCACTGTATTCTCAGAGCCAGTAAAACATTATTTGTGACTGCAGTAGATTAATGGAAAAAATGAGCGATCTTTCACCTTTTCCTATGGCTACGCCTTTGCCATATGACCTTGTAACTCCTTCCATCAAGAGGCCAATCCTATTTCCCAATTCCTGGAACCTGGGTTGACCTTGCTCTGGCCAACGGAACATGGCAGAAGCGATGCCACTTCTAAGCTTATATGTGAGGAAAGAATAAGCCTCATCTAGCCTAGTAGATGATGGGAGGCCCATAGCTTGATCTCCTTTGTCTTCCCAGCTAAGTGTCAAATATCACACACGTGAGCAAGGCTATCGTACATGAGCAGCCCTCCACCAATTCACCAGCTGAACACAAACATATGAACATGTTGCTAAGGTAAGCTGAGCTTGACCCAGATCGGCCAACTGTCCAGCTGATCCACAAACTCATAAAAACTAATAAATATTTATTGACTGAAGCCACTGAGTTTTGGTGTGACTTGTTACACAGCATTGGCTAACTGATACAATGACATTAATTTTTTCCCCCCTTTTCCACTTAAATAACCACAACAAAAGATTGTATATACTCTTGACCAGAAAGTTTAGCATTTTGTTTGGGGAAAAGCAGTCAGTTCCTTATCTTTCTGATGTTAGGTAAAGGGCTGCTGGAATGAACACCCGAATGTCAGAGCTGGAATAACCTAGTGGTCATCTTACTTATACCTCTAATTTTTTTTTTTTAATTAAAAAAAAATGTTTAATTAATTTGGAGAGAGAGAGTACGAGCAGAGGAAGGGCATAGAGAGAGAGAGAGAGACAGAGTATCTGAAGGGGGACTCTGCTGTGACAGCAGAGTGTGGGGCCTGATGTGGGGCTCAGACTCACAAAATGCGAGATCATGACCTGAGCCAAAGTTGGACGCTCAACCGACTCAGCCACCCAGGTGTCCTATATACCTCTAAATTTCTTAAAAAGGAAAGTGAGCCAAGAAAAGTGGTGTAACAGCTGCTTACCACGTACAGATTCAACCACAGTCTATTTTGGCATGGGACTGGAAGAGAACGGTGGGCCTCCACGTCTACAGCACTTTCTCACCTCCCAACCAAGCTCTGATAACTGGGGCCTTTCATTTATCTTCTTTTTTCAAAAGGTACAGTTGGCCTGAAATGTTCATAAACATAGTTAAACTTAATGAGGAACACTATAAGCATCCAAGAATGAGGTTATCTAATGGCTTCAATTACTAAAGAAATGCAGCATTTCTTCTGCCCCGTTTATAATGTTTTGGACCCTCACTGGAGGCTAACCTGAGGCCAAGAGTTCCCCAACAGACAGCTGTGTATTCATGCATGCCCCCTCAGCTGGGAGCTTATAAGTCTTACAAAACACCACTTTCTCAACTGGCCACGTGGTTAGTAAACTCTGACTCAGAGGATATGATCACTGCTGAGGTTTGTTTGCTAGAATTTCATTTGCTGCTGATCATGTGGTTCGTGGAGGATCATAATCAAACAGCGTGCAGGCCCAGGATCTCTTCAAGTGACATTATTTTCCAGCAAGAAAATGAACAACTTCATGTGAAAAATATATTCTAGAGCCTAACACTTTTGTGTTTGGCTTAATAGAATATAATGTAAGACTTCTTTGCTGAGTAGGCAAAGGAATCATGGATTGGAGATAGGAAGGAAAGAGCTGAGGGTTGTGGTTGAGGCCTCTGGGTGTTGGTATAGTATTGTCCCAATGAAAGTCAATAGCTGAGAAACTGATACATACCCCTGGTCTAAATATATAATAAACAACAGCCCTGAAGACAAAGTATTTGGTATCGATCTTCTCTTAGTCAGAAATCAAACTGAACCTTATCTCATGACAAAGTAAAATTAACTCTTTTGTTAATTACTGTAATTATCTTCCCCACATTTATTTTGACAAGAGTGTCAAAGGTGGAAAACTATCTCCTTAAATTGCCTCTTGCCTATTATGAATTACAAGTTCATACAATTTTGATAGATCACTTTATTCTCTCCTTTACACTTGCTTTGGGCCTTTTGCAACACATGATTTTTTTTTTTTTTTCTTCACAGAAATGCCTTGGTGACTTAAAAAAGACATGAGAAGAAAGGTCAGATCCAAAGTATAAACTATTTGGAGAGACACCAGATCTTAGAACTACCATCAATCACAGGGATTCTCATCTTTCCTCTCATTTTCCCTCTAAGGATGTCCCAGAATTCTATGTTATAAGCAGAAATTAAGAGGTCATTGTGATTGGTTCAGGGGTTGTCAGTCCAGGATTACCTCAGGTGTGACTTTTGGCTTACGGCCTAGTTTTTCTTCCATGTTGTATTACAGTAGAGATCAATCCTTAAGGAGGTGGAAGAAAATTCTCAGGTCACCATGAGCAACCAAGTTCTGGAATAGTGGTCGTTGCTTGGTTGTCTGCACAAATCCCCATCGGTTGCCACTGAGACCTCGAACTTCCCTGACCTGACCACAGTTACTCTCTTGGGCTTTACAAACCATCCTTTGTCTTCCTCTTCTGGCTCCTTCGGAAGCCAAACGAGCTTGGATAGGAGAATGAACTCTGTCGGAATCAAAGGGAACCTATTATTTGCTAATTTAAACACTTCATTGTCTGGAAAGACATAACTTCTCCCGAGAGTTGGCTGTTGGCAGAATTTTCCCAAAGCACAAATTCTTCACTAAAAATGTTAATCCTGCAAAATGGCCTTGTTCCACGCAACTTGTGAAGCAGATGGGGTAAAGGTCAATGTCAAGCTTTACTGCTATTTTATTATGGTCCTCAGAAAACAATGAAATTCATTCATTCATGCATTCATTAATCAGTTATTAGGCATCAGCTATGTGCCAGGTAAGTATTAGGGGGGCCCATTTTTTCCTTCCAATGCTCACAGACCAGTAGGAGAGGCAGGCACATAGAAGGTTGTAAAACACTCATAGGGACATTTTTTTCAACTCCTATATTGAGTCCCTCTTAGTAAAACTAATTTCTGTGTCTTACTTGGTATTCACAGGAAAATCAAGATACTTTACTTTAGAAATCTGTAGATTGGAGAGAATGCTAATAAAAAGGCAAAGAGCTTATCTAGAGGCAGGCACAATAGAACATAGAAAACGTACCTCGTCAATATTTGAGAGTGGAGTGGGAGGAATAGGGAAGGCATGCGGGAAAAGGTGGGTCCTGGGATAAATCTTTTCTAAGTTTGTTGATTTACTTTGAGACAGAGAGAGAAAGAGCACAGGGGGAGGGAAAGGGAGATGGAGAGAGAGCGCTAACAGTGCAGAGCCGGATGCGGGGTTCAAACTCACAAACCGTGAGATCATGACCTGAGCTGAAAACAAGAGTCAGATGCTTCATGGACTGAACCACCAGGTGCCCCCTTGGGACAAATCTTAATATAAATGTAAATTCATTTTAAGGCAGTTTCACAACATAGAGAATATTGGAGAGTAACCCACTCTGTATCTTCCCCATGGGACCTCTGCTCTTACTGAGCAACTGTCCACTAGAGCATTCTTAAGAACTGAAAAGCCTTTTGGAGTTGCCCATTTTATACTCTGGCAAGCCATCAGCGAAGTTTCTGTGCATAGATCAACTTTTTCATGCTAGCAAGTCAATTAACTAGCCTGGCCTACCCAACTGGGGTGTAATGTGGTTGGTACTGTGTTTTGTGGTTAATGTTCATGTACGTTATTATTACTGATATTATCTGTTCTAGATGCTGTAGTGAAAAACTTTTTTTGTTCCCTCCCTAGTGGCTCTAGGAAAAGGAAAGCTTTACAAACAAATAAATAAACCTAAAATTTCCCAACACAGAGAAAGCATGGAAAGGCCTGTTCCTTGATAAACACATTGACATTTTCATTTGGAAGGTTCTTGTTTTCTAACGAATGACTTTCCTATTGTCCCCAAGTAGTTCTATAATACTTTACAACAGAACACAAAAGATTGAAAAGATAGGTAATTTTCTCAGTTAAATTGAGACTTGAAAATTTCCTTGGGCTTTTTAGTGATTTTTCTTGCACATTTTGCACATTTTACACATTTTCAATTTAATACACTCACGAAGGCAGTTCTGGCTTATCTATGAGTAACTAGGCACTACCTTGGCTCAGACATTCCTAAATCCATCTATTTTAAGAATTTTAAAGTACCTCTTATCATTTCAGAATTCAGATTCAAAGTCAGGGAAAGGAAGAGAGATATTTGTTCTTGGCCTCAGTCCCATTCTGAACAATATGAGGTTGATATGGTAGCTTGGAGAATGAATTTGGGATGTGTATAGATTTTATTTTAAAACTACTTACATTTCCTCTTTCATGAACAGGCAAATGGTGGTTTTTGCAAGTGTCTTCCCCAACTAAGAACACATCTTTTGTGAAAGGAACATTCTCTTAGTTCTCACTGGGTCTTTAATAAAAATAAAACCATACCTTATTTTTTGTGGGAAGATTAAGATACTTTCCTTAGAAAACCTCTTGTGTAGAGAGAAAGTCCATAAAAAGCCTGAGATCATCTGTCTCACGAATTCTTGGAAGTGTAGGTACTTAGACTGGAAAGGTGAAAGAATCAAGCCCTATTTCCAGTTCATAACTAAAGTGAGCTGGGCAAACTGAGGCCTCCAGGCTTCTCCAGCCCTGTGAAAAATCTCACAGGAATTCTTTAGGCCATCAATTTTTCTTTGTGTTTGGAGTCTTGCTATTTCTAGAAGTGACTAAAATGACTCCTTAGTGAGATTATAAAGACCACACAGACTCTCCTTCTTAAATTTTTTTTTTTGATGTTTATTTATGTTTGAGAGAGAGAGAGGGGGACAAAGTGTGAGGGGGGGAAGTGCAGAGAAAGAGGGAGACACAGAATCCAAAGCAGGCTCCAGGCTCCAAGCTGTCAGCACAGAGCCTGACACAGGGCTCGAACTCATGGACAGCGATATCATGACCCGAGCCAAAGTCGGACACTCAACTGACTGAGCCACCCAGATGCCCCGGACTCTACTTCTGAGACGACACTGTTCCATCATCAATGCCCTCATCCTCTTCTGCATAGAACGATATAGCATGAGATACAGCTCATGTGGCTTCTCTTCTCTTCCTTCCGAATATCCTGGGATAGTAAAAGTTCAAAGTTAGTGTTACCTGGGAAATATCGACAAGTTTTTCTCTTCTCAAGTCTCCCCTTGTCAGTCCTGTGGCTGTGTCTTGTTGGCTCCTACAGAGTCTGGGGACCACTCTTTCTGGTGACCTGCACATGCTCACATCCTAATAATTTCTTTCGTTTCCCAGCTCTTCTATTTCATTATGGCTCTTCCTCCGCGGGCTCTTGTTTTCAATCAAGTTTTTCTTCAGTGAGACGTGAGAAACGATCCTTTTGTTTTCTTTCCTGTTTGTACTTCTCTTCACCATTACCATGGGACCATTTCAAACTATCATTTTTAAAGGTCACTTGTTTTGTTCTATATGCAGTTGAGCCAGACAATGGGTTAATGACACCCGAACAAGCCATATTAAAATTACGTGCTGTATGATCATCAACAACTATTGAGTAAAAGGAGAAGAAAGTAAACACGCTCCCTTCCAAGAAACCAACACTGAAGATATTAGTTGAAATGTTAAAGTATATTAGCCAATTACATAAAATCCTTTTATATTGCCTTGCTTCATTTCAAACATGGCATGGGCTATTTTGTCTGTGAACTCAAGTGGAACAAAAAGCTACAGAATGCAATTTGTGTCAGGAGCTGGACTACAGAAGGACAACTAATTCTAATTAGTACGAATTCCCCATAGGCCAGAGGGAGGCCAAGTGCAGGAACCAACTGCCTAATGCTCTTTCTATCTTGCAACAGGTGGGCCAAGGCCTTCTAAAGGTTGTCATGGCAATAGCTAATGGTAGACCTTTAGCTGGACACCAGTAATTAATTGCGGGCATGTCTAGCCTTTGAATGTGATATCTTTTAATACATTTCTGAACGAAAAGAAGATTGGCTCTTCTAATTGGTTAAAATTAAAACAGCGGAAGGCTTTGCCAAGAAGTACTGTGATACAGTGCAAGACTGATCTCAGCTTCTCAAACTTAGATTCTTTGCCTATCGCTACACGAAGGAGTAAAGAGAAAGGTATTTACCACTGATAACACGAATATTCAGTTGAATGTGGGCTCAAGAGCAAAATATTCATGCAATAACACTGCTCAGCCATGCTTAAGGCCTTTATAAGACACACCTTCAAAATTCTGACAGATTATCAGAAATGTGGATCTGATTTCCCCGAGTGTTTATAGCCTGCAGGGCAGCTATCACTTAGTAATGATCTCCTATGATGGCCTTATGCTTGAAGGGTGGCCTCTGAGTACCGCTAGGTATGCGGATGTAGCCGAGAACTGGGAAGTGCTGGAACCTCTGGGGGGGCGGGTGGTTTAGGGGACTTCAGGAGATGGCTGCACCCGGTGCCCTACAGGAGTTCCCTGGATGCCCAGCTGCAGACCCTGGTTAGTAAGCAACCCTAAAAATTAGGCAATGGTGGCCTATTGGAGAAACAGGCATGGCCCAGTCTTAACAAAGTGCCTGCAAATAGAGTGAGAGAAAATATTCTCTTCCTTTTGGGTTTGGAATTGTGCAGTTGCATATTCTGAAATTTCAAAATAAAAAGACGAATCAGGACAGAAATAATAGCTAGACATGGATTGAGTCTTCCTGTATGTCAGACATTGTGTTCAGTACTTTGTGTGTATTTGATTCTCCTGGAAACATGAGGAAATATGTTTTATTATGATTCTAGTTTTAAGGATTGGGAAACTGAGGCATAGCAAGGTTGACTTGTTTCTTGTCTCCCAGATGGGAAGGGACCGAGTCAGGATTTGGATCCAAGCTTTACCCCAAGGCTTGAGCTGTTCACAGAACAGAAAGCCATTGAAACGGTGAGTTGAGTTGTGTTTATTTATTGTAGAAGGCAACCAATCCCTTTTTAAATGATTCAATCCAAAACCCATTATGCAATCTTTGAACTCTTGAGTTCTGAGCCCTGAATGAAAATTTCTGAACTTTGACCCCATTTATTGAAATGAATTTTTTTCAAGGGACCTTCTATTAGATGCTTATATTTGTAATTACAGGTCCATTCATTCTTTTTTCCTTTCTGTTGGACAAAATGGGAAATGCACCTATTCTTTTCCCTTGTTCTATTGGCAAAACAAACAAACAAACAAACAAACAAATAAATAAGGAAGGGTCTGTCCCCCTTCTCACTGTATCAGCCAGAAACACATTTGAGATTTTCCAGCTACTTCTCTTTTATGTCTGATGTTTTAAAAAAAAAAAATAGTGTTTTAGTGAAACAAACAGATTCAATCCATTTTAAGAAATGGATGTTTTAAAAATACGAGGTTCTAAGGAAAATTATGCTGAATTATATATTTATGAGGATTAACTTGTTTTCATGAATAGTGCAGCTTTTCCTGGGTGAACAATTTCCTTTTGGCTTCATTGGATGAGTAAAATACACATAAGAGTGTTTTGTTTTGTTTTTTTTCAGAGATCTTAGTTCTTTAGGTGAACACTTGCGTTTGAAATATTTATCCTTGCTGCTCTCCAAGTGTGCCTGAGAACTATACGAGGAAAAGGAAAACTAAGGCATCTTCAGGAGTTTAGTTCCTTGGAAAAAAAGTCTTAGTACAGTTCTTTGACCATCTTACCGTGATATGTTATGTGGGCAAAAGACTCCCACACTGTGTTATGACACGTCCCCGGTGTTGAGGTCTGTATGCGCCGATACATCTCACCTTTACCTACACATGTTCAAACAGAACAGTTTCTTAATTCATTGTAACAGATGGAAAATTTCTGGACTGTGGACCACAAAAAGAGGAAGATTGCAGAGAGTGTTATTGCCTTAATGGTGTTTCTTTATCAGGGCCTACTGCTCGGTAAATAAAGCAGGCACTGGATTCCTCATGGATTTACTTTTACTAAACAATTGAACTGAAAATGCTCCAGAGAGGTATGCCCTGCCCCCGGCCCCCCACACCATTCTGTTACTTGAATCATTTTATTAATAAAATTCTTTTTAACATGACCTCCCAAGATTTTTGACTCTTATTGCTTGGGTGGCACTAGAGGCTAAAAGGAGGCTCCTTTTAATAACACATTTGCATAAGTTGATCTGAAAGATCCCCATGTGAGTACATGACTCCAGGGTTGGCCTGTCATCTCAGAAAAGCCTGAGGTACTCGTCCCAAAGAGATCAAAACTCAAGAATTAACTAGTCTTCATAAAACGAGAACATCTCTAGGAGCAGTAAAACAAATGATTATCATTTCTTTTTGGCGTTGGACTATGCCAAGCTAGAGAAAAACAGAGCTTTCAAACGTTGACAATCTGGTATATTGAAGTATGACCATTATTTTTTATTTTCCACATTTTTGGTCCAAAGACAGTTCTGAGTAATTGATTCCCATAATGAGCTATGGTTCGTTAGTCAATTTAATTTATAATTGAATTGGATGGATGTAACTCTGTGTAAAATTGTCTCTGAAGAATCTGTTTTGTTCGTCTGTTCAACTTCTGACAGGGATGGAAGAAAATCTAAATTATTCCCTCCTGCAAGGGGGAAAAATTCAGAGTCTCAGCCTCCCTGGTGAAATTAAGAGAAAAAAAATATTTTTAATAGTTGCCATGCAAAAATATTATGGCTTTACTAAAATTTATACAAGCATGTCAATTAACACATTCATGGCAAGGTTGGTGGATTCAGGCGTCAGAGTAATGCCTGAGGCAAAGGCCCTTCCTGAGCACCCGAGAAGGGTTTCTCATTATTAGAATAAACACCAGGTCTCTCTGCATTTATTTTTATCAGTTATTGACAAAGATGGTCGTATTGCTACATAAATATGCCCGGAAAACAATAGCTCTAATTCTCCAGGTGTTTAGACAATCATCACAACTTCTATTTTCCATACGTTTCCGATAATGGTGTAATTTGGGGAACAATTATTAAAATAACCGTGTGGAGTTTTTTTCCTCAAGTTTGGAAAGACTGTCAGGAAAATTTTTAACTTTGATTGTTAACAACAGGCTTTCATTTTTGTTCAAAGATTTTTCTCTTATTCCCCAAGCCCTTCACATTTAAAACTTTTACAACCATCTTAGCACACACTCAAAACAAAGCCATAATTATGTAAAAAGAAATGTTTTACAGTTAATGCCATCTAAGACACTCACCAAGTGCCAAAATGCATAGGATTTTGGTAAAAGGCAATCTGTTCTTTGAGGATAATGCATGCAAACCACTCTTGTGCAAAACCTGAGGCAGGAATAGTATACCGCCTTAGATCACACCTATGGAGCTGACTTTGATGCTATGCCCAGAAGTGGGTTACAGGCTGGGATTTGAATGAAGTTTAATCATTTTTAGAAGCGAAGGGCCTTTAGGGTACTCTTGTTCCATAAGACTTATTATATCTCAGACAGACTAAGGCATAGGCTGTATTCTTCCTTGTTAACAATAGTAATACAGTAATGATCTCTAATGATGGACCGTTGTATGAAACAGACTGACCGGGATGAAAACAGCTGTCATTTCACATCGTCAAGCCTCGTCCTTCTGTGGACAAAGAGATCATGAATTCGCATCCCGTAATCTGACGGAGAAGGCATTATATCGCTGTATGTCCACTGCCATTTGTGGGGGCTTTAATCTAATCCCTTGCAAATGTTAAAAATATATATTTCAGTTAGGTACAATGATATGAATAAATAAGGTCGAATTAACGTGGGTCAGGATATAAAGTTCAAATGTTACAGTTCCCAAGAGACGTGTTCGCCTGACTGTTCCCCCTTTCCCTGACCTTCGTAGGGTTTTAACCGGTTTCTGTATTTCTAAATTTCTGACATGGACAAAAAGATATTTCATTTGGAAAAATACCTGCCCAAATGAGCCAGGCTTGACGTCAGCCCCCTGATTCTAAACAAAGCAGGAATTAACTTTGCCAGATGAACAAAATCACCAGAGATCGCTTACATTCATAATTGTTACATTCCTCCTGAAGAACTTTTCAGTGGGACTCATCTTTTATGTAAGTCAGCTACGGAAAATGGATTGAAAGTTGAATCTAACAAAATATTCAAACCCGCATCAATCATTCATACATAATGCACAGTTCAATGAGGGCTGACTCCAGGGCCCAGATAAGCAGTGTCACAGTAAGTTATGTTCTGTGGCAGCAAAATCAGTTGTGATCAATCACCTAGTAACCAGCATAAGTTACATTTTTACTTTAGTCCTTAAACTCTTTTGAGAGTACTTTGGAAAGTATTGTTTTTATCTAAAGTAGCAGATCGATACCGGGGATCAATAAGCCCTCATTTCCAACTAACAGGGACAATGGTGAGTGAATTCCTTTAAACATTTTCATAGCAGCGAATGTTGGGTTGAAGGGGAGATCATTAATATGTCAAATTTTAAACGGGATCTTAAAAGTCTCCTCCAGGACCTCTCTCAAAGAATGCCCTCGTTTCTTCAAGACAACTGTTCCGTTTCTAGGATTTCCAGTAAAATCATCAAAACCTTGTATATTGGTAGGTCCTGCAGTTTCGATCTACCTCCAGTAAAGTCTGCATGATCAGGTATTGAAAATTTGGGGCGCTGCGAAATTTTATAATGCATTTTGTGTGATGGGGTGAAAGCCCTTGCAACGGCGCTGATGAACATCAAAAGCGGCAAATAGGGGGTTGGGGTTGTGCGCCCCCGCTTACTTTCAGACATGAGACCGCAGAAGGACGCCTGCTTCCCACTCTTGAGAGCCCAAGGAAGAAGGAAGAGTTGGACACTGTCGACATGAGTCAGTTTTTTCACACTGTATACATTCTCTCTTTTAACCAGTTCCTTGAGGGCAGGGACTATGGCTTATATTTCATCGTATTCAGGTGTTGCTGGTGTATTTTTTACACTGACAAAGATATTAAGGGAATATCCAACGGTGGTATTTCTCCAGCGCCTTACGGTTTTGACTTAAAAGCCACAGCTGGCCCTTGATTCAGTGGCTTGACTTCCACAACAGTAGAGGGTTGACCTGGATGAGAGATATATGGAAACTGGGTAGTTATCACAGGATCGGATGGACCATAAAGTGGGCTTTAAAAAAGTAGCAGGCTCTGGGCTTTGAGAGAGCGGAGGGAGAGGGAGTGGAAGGTGGAATGGGCAGGCAGGAAGGGACTTGCTCCTCCCTGGACTGATGTTCTTCAAGCTTTTTTTATTGGCCATCCCTCAATTAAAAAAAAAAAAGTCCTTTGAGCACACATCCATACGTGTTTGTCTATAAATTATATACATATAATAGTATCATCAGTTAATATCTCAGGCACAACACCTGGAGCAAAATTTATCATTTGTGACAATGAAGGTAGCCGACTTAATTTTTTTTTATTATTTTTGGTTCACTTGTCATATAAAATTATATTGTCCTTATTTCAGTGAGTAATGTGGCTGTTGATGAGCTCACGCTTGGAAGGGTGTACGTCTGTGGCAGCTCCTGCTTGTACGAGCGGTATCCTGTCTGAGCTGTATTTTTTGCAATCCGTATTAAGTTCGATTTGTACCCTTGCAGCAATTTTAAAACTTAGGTGACTACTTTGTGAAGTTCATGTGACTAAAGTTAGCTAACAGACTCCATAAATCCATTTGATCAGTGCGTGTAACCCCCCAGTAATTGCATGTTGTGTATGCTGTCACTCCCGGCCCTCGGCATCCAGGGCTCTCACCGCACTGCTCAAAGCTGTCTGACATGCAATACAAATCAGGGTGGGCATGAGTGTCAATTCATATAGTAAATACTTACAAAGCTTACTTTTTTAGTGTTTATTTCTTTTTGAGAGGGGGAGGGGCAGAGAGAGAGGGGGACAGAGGATCTGAAGTGGGCTCTGCCCTGACAGCAGAGAGCCAGAGGAAGGGCACAAACTCACAAGATCATGACCTGAGCCGGAGTCGGACAGTCAACCGACTGAGACACCCGGGTGCCCCATAAAGCTTATTTTTAATAATAAGTATAAATGGACATCCTAGCACTTCTTCCTGTGTATCAAAGGATCATTCTGCACAGCTCATTTTAGAGAACACTGTGCTAGACTACAGGAAGATGTCCCACTGTTCTCTGGGAACGAACAGACTTCTTTTGACATGAACACCAGAGACAGTGAATTCCATCCTCCCATTTGGGGAAAGGTAGCGTTATATGATAGAGTCACTTCTGCTTCCTTTCCCTTTAAGCGATATATAGAGATAGGAATTTATTCATCCGTTCATCGATTCTATAAATATTTACTGGGAACACTCTGTAAGTCTGGCATTCAGTCCTCTGTCCATATGGAATTTATGGTCTAATGGAGAATATGGAGGCAGGACCTTATAATACATCAGAATAAGTGCACCGATGGCAGCAAGCACAGGTGTTCGGTGCACCAGGAGGGACAGCTCCCTGAGATGTGGGAGGTCAGGAAAAGCTCCCCGCGGGAGGTGACACAGGCATTGAGGCCATTGGATGAAGTGGGACTGGGACTAAAATGAGAGAGAGCAAAGTGTCTTAGAACCGAAGGAAGTCCTTGAAGGCTGGCATGTGGAATGTAAGGTAGTGGGAAATGAGACCAAAAGGTTAAAAGAGAGATTAACTTCAGCAAGGATTTACCTATTCTGTTCTTAAAGGTTGAAATTTACCCTGAGGGCAAAGGAAAGCCGTTTCAAGAGAGGACAAACACGATTAGAGGAAGTCAAGTATGGAAAGTATTTACTAGGATGCTTTGCACTTGCTAAGTACTCAAGTGGCAGCTCTGATGAGCGTTACCAAAATTGGTATCATTATCAATGTTGGTTTCTCAATATTATTATCAGCTTTCACCTGTGGCGTCATCCTTCTAGCTGTAATTTGGAGAGCAGGTTGAAAGGACAAGGCATTTTGTCTGAGCTCTTTGTTCTTAATTTCTTCTCTTTACTTTTGAGATTTGCCGAGCCCACTTAGTTCTATGCTTTCCCTCTTAAAGAATCTTTTATAAAACTTTAATTTTATCTATGTATTTATTTATTACTGAAACGGACTTAGTGGGAAGAGGTAAGAGGGGGCCCTGGGGAAATAGAAAAGCGTTAGACTTGGAGACGTGTTATTGAAGGGCTTTCATCATAGAGAATCACATATCTCATGTAGAAAGCATTTCACACCGGGCCAGTTAGGTGCGCATACTTAATAAATACTTGACTGACATAGTTTTTCTGTTAGCTTGAGGAACTCTCTCACCCTTGAAAGCCTGGATGACTTCTTCTTTTCCTATATGAAAATTTCTGCCTTTCCCCTTCTTTGTGGCGTGTGTGTGTGTGTGTGTGCACGCACATGTGCGCAATGTGGGTGTGCTTGGTAAGTTTATATAACTACGCGGTCAGCTCCTTCCTGCCGTCACGGAGCAGTTAAAAACGCAAGTGCCTTCCCTTTTAAATGTTGTACTGAACACATTAGTCTACCCCTGTCGCAACAGCTTCACAGGTTACATCTCATTGAGGAAAATTTTTCACGGAGCACTGAGGAATGAACATGTCCTTAGATTATGTAAATATTAGCAAAGATACTGTGAATGGAATTGCTGACGATTTTGGAGGTAATTTCTCTTTGTGTCATCAACATCTGCACAGAAAAATTTGGAGAGATTGTTCTTCTATGATGTCCTTAGGCCACCATCTTGTTGAGCGGAAGCAGCCGCCAACCTTTCTTCGGTGTGTTAGCCTCAGTTCAAAAAGTGTGCAAGTGAATACAGATACGGAGCTTTACATTCTTAGTGGGGAAGATGGGCTATGGAAAATTAGAAATGGTCATGGGAACCCATAAAAAGTACCGTTTTTAAAGGAACAGGCACTAGCTGTTAAGGGGATAAAGGGCTAGATGATGTAAAAACCTAGCTGTGTTTTAGGCATTTCATCATTCAAGGAAACAGGCGGCTTATTCCCATTTTTGGAAACACTAATACCTGCTGTGCTGAAATTAAACATTGCATGAAACAGGTATTTAGAATGCCCATCAGTGAAAAGATTAAAAACAGTAAATCTCAGGCCCACGAGGCCCAGACTAAATCTGGCACGCAGCCTATTCTGCAAAAGACTTCCTACTTTTGAAGACAGCAAACTTCAGCCTGGCCGGGCAAAGACCAAGCACAAATACTGGGAGGGAATCTTTTATTTTTCTTTCTTGCATGAAGGATAAATGATGCCTCAATCCTCTTCTTAGCCAGCATAGAATTTAGTCCCAACGGAAAGAACTTAATTCCCTGAGACAAAAGTGTGAAAACCTATTGAAAGAAATAATGTGCAAGCAAGAAGTAAACCTCTTCAGGTGATGTAGGGAAAGCCCGCATGGAGGTGTCTGAAGGAACTGGTCTGTTTGCTGGGCGGACCATCGGCACCTGTCGAGTGTGCAGTTGTGCGATTCCACCACCTTCAGTGACTTATCCACAGTGACAGAGGATTTTCCTCCAAGAAAAAGCAAAACAAATATTAGTTGGTGATTCTACTTAATACGTCTGCAAATGCTCAAAAAAGGCAAACATAATTTAAAGCTGGCATTACAAAGCTAAGGGTATACAATCTGGAACGGATGATCTTTGTGTGTGTGTGTGCATGTTGTCAAGTTATAGTTTATCTTGGACTTTTATGCGTGCTTTCCCTTTTGGGTGCATTTTCATCCGATACTGTCCCAGATTTATATATGTAATATCACCTACAGAATGATGTACAATATGCAGTACACGTATTGTTGGCACAATCCAACAATACACAATCCATTTACAATAATAAAAAGTTAAAAAGACAAAATGTAACATAATAGTAAACAAAAAAATTAATGCTTTTCTAATTTCTTCCTTCTAACTTTTCATTCTCTAGCATGTCCTCTAGCGCATTATCAGTGGGCTGCTTTAAACCGTTTTGCTTTTCACCCTCCTTCCATTTCGTCCCCCTTGTCACCGTACTCATCTAGGACCTTAACTCCTCCCACTCTTTTCTTGTTTTCGTATTTAGGATGCACTTTAAAAATTTCATTTTAAATCCTCCATGACTCGGTTTCATTTGAAATACTCAAGCTTTTTCCCTTTTAAATACTCAATCTGCCTTTTTTCTTTTTTTCTTTTGCTATTAGCTTCCATTTTTTCTCGGCGTTTTCAGAGTGCTTTCGAAGCACCCCCTTTGTCTCTACCCTTAGTACCCCCTTTTCATATTCTTCCTCTCTCGCAGCTTCTATGGCATCCCTCAGTCTGTGTTCCTCATCCACACTCTTCATCTTCAGTGATGCCTTTTCCTCTGCTCCTTTTATCTGCTTCTTCTTCCTTCCCCCCATGCCTGACTCTTTTCCTCCTGCTTGTATTCCTTCTTTCTATGGCTTCCTCTCTACTCAGAACAGGTACACCTGACATTCCCTCTCATTTCGTTGGCCAAAGCAAGTCACATGACTAAGCCAGATACCAGGTGGGCAAAGTTTACTTCTCCCCGGCAAGATGTTTTAAGTCTCGTGGCAATAGGGTGCCTGGGTGGCTCAGTCCGTTAAGCATCTGACTTTGGCTCAGATCATGATGTTGGGGTATGTGGGTTTGAGCCCTGTGTTGGGCTCTGTGCTGACAGCTCAGAGCCTAGAGCCTGCTTCAGAATCTGTGTCTCCCTCTCTCTCTGCCCCTCCCCTGCTCGTGCTGTGTCTCTCTCTGTCTCTCAAAAATGAATAAATGTTTTAAAAAAAAGTCCCATGGCAATAGATTGGAAATAGAATATTCTTGCAGGGAAGGGGGAGTGAATAAGTGGGAACAATAATATGATTATCATACATAATAAATGCTAGTGAATTGAATTATAATCAGAAACACTTAATGACCAGTATATTCTATTGGGAATGTACAGACTCATGAGAGTTTTAAGAATTATTCTTGTTTTTGTTTTCTTCCTCATCAAAATCTTCCACTTACAAGAGGATTTGAAAAACCTCATCAGATTGAGTACTTAGCACTGATTCAAAAGACATAAAATTGATCATGAAGTGGTTAAACAACAAGATAATATGACACAGGAAGAAACTATAGAGGTTTTTTTTTTAAGCACTAGGGAAAGATTTTTGGTGGAATACTCAGATCAGAAATTACTTGCACCCAGATCCAGAGGAGTTTTTGATTTTTCTTGTTTTGTTTTGTTTTATTTTGTTTTGTTTTAAATCCTGTTCACTGCAACTACCATGGAGGGGAGAAACAGGATGACTTTATAGATTGTTTATTCAGAGAAATGTAAGCCAGTATTTGCCCAGACAGGTGCAGCAGCTAATCAGAATATATTGTTACAGCTAAATGTGGTTGCAAAAGACTTAGGACCTGAAAGTCTGAACCTTTTCACATCTACCAGACAAGGATACTTTAGAGCCTAGGTGCCTCTTTTTCCTAACTGCTGGCACATTTGCACATGCGTTCTTGGATTTTTCTTCCTCCAAGAGGGCTGACGCCCTGACCAAGGTAGGTAGGTACTCAGTAACTGTTTGTTAAATGAATCAATGAATGTTGAGCAGTTGCTGACAGAGGCTGAATATTCTCTAGCATTAGTATATCAAGCTTGATAAAAGAAAGTAAAAGATTGGGGTGCCTGGGTGGCTCAGTCCATTAAGCGTCTGACTTCAGCGTAGGTCATGATCTCACAGTTTGTGAGTTTGAGCCCCACACTGGGTTCTGTGCTGACAGCTCAGAGCCTGGAACCTGCTTTGGATTCTGTATCCCCCTCTCTCTCTGCCCCTACCCCAACTTGTGCTCTCTCTCTTTCTCTCTCTCCCTCTCTCTTTCTCTCAAAAATAAGTAAACATTAAAAAAAAAAAGAAGTGATAGATCTAGTTTAAATTCCTATTTAGTGTAGCAAGAAACCGGAAGTGAGGTATCAGGCAAATAAGCATAAGCTTAACTCACTATCAAATGCAAGGGAACTTTAGATTTGTATCTTATTTACAGCCTCCCGTCTCTGGCCATATCTATAATTAAAGTTATTTAGTTTACTCTGTATATTTTATTGCAGAGCATGCAATTGGTCATTCTAAATTATTCTCCTTTTTCATTTAAAAAATTTCTGAATTTTAAAAATCTTTTCTGGTCTGGCTATGAAGTTCGAAAATGGATGGAGCTAAACCAACCTTCATCAAGTGTCCCAGTGGTCAGATGGGGAAGATCACAAGGTAAATAACATCTCTCTCAGACTCTACCTGAGCAAGACCTGAACCCCTATGGGCCATCCCCATCTCCACAAACATTTGCACCCAATAAGCACTCAATAAAAAACTGCTGAATTGAACAGGAAAGGTAGAGACAGGTTGTGGTGCTCAGAAAGGCTAACTCACACACCACCCAGAAATCCCAAGACTGATCACCAGCTGAATATGTCTGAACAACTCATTAAAAACCAGGGGAAATGCGGGAGAGCATTTCTTCCCTACCCCATTACTCTGTGGGAAATATAAATGAAATAGATCATTTACATAACAGCATAATGTGCCTAGATATAACAGATTATTTGCATAACTGCATAATGCCACCAATCAGGAAAAAAGCCTTAAATATTTCTGGGATACGAACATACAGAATTATAGAAGGTATGCATATCAACCAATAATCAGAGCCTTCTCTTTTTTATAACTTGTATCCCAATAGAGAGAAACAAATCTACAGAAATGAATGAACCACCCAGCACCATGAAATGAAGGGGGGCAGTGCTTGTGAGACCCGAGATCGCACAGTCCGGGTTCGGTTTCCCCAGACCAACGTTCTCTTCCTGCATCATGAATGACTGATAGGGACCTGTACCGATTGGAATACGAGAGCAAGGCCTGAAAATAATTTTAGAGCGAGTAATGAGGAAGAAAGGACAAGATCGTTCTCTTAGGTATCAAATGCCTTACCTTTCTTGTTAACAATGATAGCACTTCGAGGCACTAGCAGGATAAGGGAAGGAAAAAAAGGGAGCACGGTTTAGTGAGCTTTAATAATCTTCTTCTTTTTCATAACCAGAGTAGCTATGCCAGGTTATATATTTACCTTAGTGCAAAAGTTCTTTAGTGTGTACAATTCCGCTGAGTTCATTATATTTTTAATGTATCGCAGACTCATTTCAGATCCTGATTTCCCAGTACAAACTAGAGTAACAAATATATAATTATTCTCATAAATAACTCAGCACCTTATATTTCAAACAAGTTTCCCCACGAGGCACAAGTGCCCTATATTAAATTCTTTTAAGTGTAAGTTGATTAAGGTAAAAATTAGTTGTTATTACCTTATGGACATTTTAGTTTTAGCAGCAATTCAAAGCCAGGTCTATCACAAGTAGATTTGTTGCCGCCCACAGGTATAATCATCAGGAAAATTAATAATCATGTTCAGTGTGACTATAAATCATTGTGGTTTAGGCAATTAATTTCTGTAGAAAAATGAAAGATCTATAAGTATTATTACTGTGCAAACTACATGTTGTGAAAACCTAGATCCAACACAGTCAAATTGCAAATGCAAGGTTTCTAATTTCAGAGTGTGATAATATGGGGTCATCAGAGGCAGGGAAGCTGATGACTCTGAATAAATAATGTGGTAATTTTTAGCGGTTTATGGCTGTAGTTTTCAGAGCATACAGCATCCAGAATCTCTAAACCAGAAGCCGTGGAAAGAGTTGCTAATTTCTAGCAAAGGCAGAGAAAAAGACGAGACAAAAACGCACACGGGGCTATTGGAGTGAGTCCACGATGGGCCAGATACCCTGTGAGCCCAGGCATGAGGCAGGCCACTGCTCAACTGCTTCTTCGAGACTGCTTTCCTCCTGGTCCCTGTGTGCAAGGTGCACAGTCACAGCGGGGAAACAAAGAGCTCCGGGAAAGCAGAAGCCGTGAGGACTTAAGGTGGACCCGAGAATCTCCCAGGCGCTTACCTTTGCACTTAATTCCCACGACCGCTTTATAAGGTGTGTGTGATTATCTGCATCAATAGATGAGGGAAGGAGCTCAGAAAATGGCTAAAGAATTTGTTCAAGGTCAAAAAGCCTGGAGCTGGCAGAGTCGTGATTCCCATCCAAGTTGACCTCTGAAGTTTATGGTCTCTGTTTCTAATTTTATTCTCTGATTTTTCTTCACGCTTCTTCGTTCCTCTTTTCCCCTCCTCTTTCCCTTCTATGATTCTATTACCTGGTTTTCTTTCAGATTTTTCTCTCTCTATCTTTATGCTTTTTCCTCATGTTTCGGGTCATTTACTGACGCCTACGAGTATTTCTTAGCCAGTTGATGATCCCTTGGTTCAAAAGGCTGCTGCCTCTGTGCACTTGTGGCATTGGTAGGCATGGCTATTTGAAGAACTGTCCATTTCTCTTCATAGTCGTGGGTATTCTGTCTTTCCAAGCCTGCCTCAGTGTGTGGATAAGCATGATTCCATCTCATCCCAATTTCTTAAATTTCTTTTCTAAGAGACGTCAATCTTTGTTTTGTGTCCTGTGTTTCCTAAGATAGGTTCTGTCTTCCCTTGTGGTTTAAAAAAAAACATACAGGTAAAATGAAGAATAAAAAAAAGGGAAGACACAGAGAAAGAAAGACAAGAAGGAGGAATGAAAAAAACAGGAAAGAGAAAGGAAGGAAGGTTAGAAGGAAGGCAGGCAGGAAAGCAGGAAGGCAGGAAGGAAGGAAAGAAGGGAGGAAGGGAGGAAGGAAGAAAAAATATTGCAGAATGACTGTTCCCATTAAGAAAGAAAGACTTGTCACTTTCCAAAAGATTCACCGCAGGTTTCTTTAAGTAGCAAACTAATTTAAAACATTGACTACTATTTGATTTGTGCAACTTTTCAGGAACTCACTCATTTGCATAAAGTGAGCCACCTCTGTTATTAGTTCAGCAATACCTCACTTTATAGAGCACATTTAATGATGTATTTTCACCAGTCTAACTCACTTGACTCAAAAAAAAAAAAAAAAAAAAGCAAAACCAAAATGGGGATTTTCACCTGAAGGAGGAATTTAGACCCTGAGGGATTAAGTGACTTGCTTAAGCCACATACCTAGAGGAGAGCTAGGATCAGAACTCAAGCCCAGGTCTCTGACTCCAAAGCCATGGCTCTTTAAATTACACAGACTAATCGGGCTCCTGGTTCCATGCTGTTGCAATTGCTCGGGTCAATGCGCCCAGAACTCAATCCGCGCACTCAGTCCATTGAACACTGTGCTATCCTTACCCTACCTGATCTCCAGACAGTCTTGACACCTTTAAAATTTTCTTGTGTTTTCGGGGACTCTTCTCGCCTCTTTCTTTTCCTCCTTCTCATATCACTCTTTCTCACTCTCTTTTAGTGGTCCATCCTTCTTCTTCACATACTTAAATGTCAATTTGGTTTTGGCCCCTTTCTCATTTAAACCCTCTCCCTGAAAAATCTTCTTTCTTCCCAAAGAGTCAACTACTGCTCATTGCGGAAGATGAATGCATATTCATACCTTCAGCCCAGAGTCCTGCTCTTAGGACTATGTCTATAGTTTCAACTGATAAATGGATATGTTCATTGGAATAGGCAACTCAAACTCAGTTATATTCCAAATGAAACTTACCTTCCCCACCAAATCAACTCTCCCATTTGCTTCCTACCTAGGAATTCCACCGTCCCACAATCCCACTAGGGACCAACCATCAGCAAAGGTAGGTCACCAAGCTCCACTGGATCTTCTGTCCAAATATGTCTTGTGTCTGTTCCTCTCTCTTTATTTTCCACCCCCAATCATATCAGGAATGTGGGTATGCTTAAGATTAGTGGGAAAAACATCAACTTGACTCGGGTTTTTATTCAAACTAGGACCCCCAAGCCAACCCCTAAACCCAGGCCATGTAGTTCACAACTGCTTATTTTTACCCTTTTCTTTTTCAGCACATCAGCAAATGCAGTTTCTCAGCATTATATTATACTTATGCATTTATTTGTTATTGCATGTCTCCTTTACTTTAAGCTTCAAAACATGAGGGGATTTTCTGTCTTCACGGCTCTTTGTCAGGGCTAACAAGAGTTTCTGCTTCATAGTAAGTGTGAGAGAACGGTATGTGGATCAGTCAGCATCCTTGTAGAAACAGAAGGCACACTTAAACTGGGTACATTAACATTTAATAAAAGAACTATTTACTAAGGTGTGGATATGGTTCAGGAAAAGGAACAAAGGGTCACAAGGGATCTCAGGCTGGTAAGAGCTGGGAGCGCTTATGCCTGTTGGCCGAGTGGGTAAAGGAAGCGACAGTTACTGGAAAAAATTGCTGGAATTTGGAAAGAAAGCGTGTATGAGTGAATCGCTTCAGTAGAGGGGCACAGCCAACCTGCACAGGGAACCAATCTAGCACGGAAGGGTGTGGGAAGGAAAGAAAACCCTGATTTATCGTCTTGCCTCCAGCTTCCTGCTCATGCCCTGTTGTCCTAACCCAGTTGACAGCTAGAAAGCAAGGGAGCACATGAATGTGGTCACAGCCTACAGTAGGGGAGAAGGGTGGAGAGAGAGACGCAAGGAAGATCTTAGCATATGGGTTACAAAATTAATGAATGAGAAACAGGTGAATGAATGACATTCCTAACTTTATTCTAATACATATAAAAGTAGTATGCCACTCAAAACTGCATCAACTTAACTGCAATGAACACAAAGCTGCTTTTGATGCAACTCATACCCTGTGCAGATACACCCTGGCTGAGAACCACTGCTATACACCGAGGCCAGTGGCATCTTTTTGAAGTCCTTATATGATCACATCAGTTTCTTATTTCAACAAGCAGCAGCTCCCCTTAGCCTACGGAATAACTTCCAGGCTCTTTGCCTGGCGTACCATGACCATCGTGATTTCCTTTTCTGGGCTTATTCCTTCTTGCCCAGAGCAACCTTGCCACTACTCACCCAGTGCATTTGGAGAAAGGACCACACCTAGTCCTTTATGCTACCATGCCTTTGCTGATGTTTCTTCTTCTGCCAATGGTGTTTTCACCCTAATCTCCTTTCCATCTTACATACCCCTTCTCTGGGCTACATGATGCTTTTCTTTGAGAACACCTTGAATATGACATCTCTGATGCTTTCTATGCCACCCTCTCCTGCTCTGCATGATTTCTTTGTTTATGAACACCTCACTTCATTCCGAAGAGATTCAAGGTACGGAACCTTACACACCACCTCCTTCCTTCGGACTTTCATAACATTTTGAAATGCCTTTGTTTACACTTTCATCCTTGTATTGCATTATTTAAATTTCTGCTACAAGATTGTCTTTGAGAGCAAGGACTGGATTCATTTTACAGTGAAACTCTGACATCTAGAAATGCCCAACACACCGTACTTAGTACTTACATGATTGTTAAATGAATAAATGAGTAACAAAAAGGAGCCTAAAGTACTGAACCATCCAGTGTAATTCCAACTCACTGGATTCTAAAGTTTTAGAATCCAAGGAATAAAGCAGAATTGGTTTTGGGGATTGTAAAAACAAAAGCGGAAGTGATTCTTCAGATTCGTAGGGACAAGTATATGGATAAGCAAATCCTCTTTAATGCTCATTCATTAGCTGGAAATATGAGCAGTCCAAGGAGGTCAAAACTCTTAGAGAAGAAAATGAACAAATGAAGGGTGTAGATTTTAAAGTAACACCCAGGCATACCTCCTCTCAAATATTAAACACTGTGTCAATTATAAATCACTATACAAATATTAACGACTTATCATCATTATAATTAGTCATCATCACCTGGTAAGAGATACACTTAATTTGGAGAAGTGTTAAATATTTGCAATGAAGGTGGGCCAATGTTAGAATAAGATATTTCCACTCTTCCTGCCTGGCCTTTGTGTTTTTCCTCTGTAACTTTAACACTTCATAGACTGGTTCTCCATTTGAAGACTAGATAGAGCCCTCAGGTGGGGAGGGAGTGGTAGAGAAGAAATATTTAGTGATCTTAGAGAACATTTGGAGAGCAGAATTAGGTATCTTACAAAGTTTGGTGTAGCTCAGGTCTTCTCTAGGGTACTTTTCCTTTACTCTTTTTTTTTTTTTTTACATTTCTTTTGAGATAAAATATACGTGCACTGGAATTCACCGACCTTAAGTGTACAGTCCTATAAATTCTGACAAATACATATCCACATGCAACAAACATCCTTATCAAGAAACAGAACAACTTCAACACTCCAGAAATTTCCCTTGTGTTTTTTTCTGATCAATCCTCATTCCTACAGGCAACCGCTATTCACATTTCTAACACCGTAGATTAGTTTGGTCTATTCCTGAACTTCATATAAGTGGAACTTTATAGTAGATATTCATTTGTGTCTAGCTGTGAGTCAACATAATGGTTATGTGATTCATCCATATTATTGTATGTTTCAGTAGTTTGCTCCTTTTAATTACTGCATACTATTATAATGTATGAATATATCTTTATATACTTCATCTCTTTTCCTAGGTGATGACACGTATGCTGTTTACAGTTTCCAGTTATTATGAATAAAGCAGCTGTAAGCATTCATGTGTAAGACTTCTTACAAACACATGCTTTTATTTCTTTTTGGTAGATCTCTAAGAATGGGATTGCTAAGTAGGTGTATATTTAACTTTATAAGAACTCCCAAACGTTTTCCCAAAATTATTGTACCATTTTATACTCTCCTCAACAATATATGAGAATTCCAGTTATACCACATTCTTGCTAGTGTAATCAGTCTTTTTAATTTTAGTCATTGTAGTGAATGTGAACAGGAACCTCACCAAGATTTAATTTGCATTTCTTGGATGCTTAGTGAGTGATGTTGAACTTAGTGAATGTGTTTTCACTTAGTGACGTGTCTTTTCAAGTCTTTTTTCTTTTTTTAAATTGAATCGTTTGTCTTATTGCGTTATAAGAATTCTTTTTAAAAAGTTTTATTTATTTTTAGAGAGAGAGAGAGAGAGAGAGCACACAAGAGTGGAGGAGGGGCAGAGAGAAAGGGAGAGAGAGAATCCCCAGCAGGCTACATGCTTAGTATGGAGCACAACGCGGGGGGTTGATCTGAAGACCAGGGGATCATGACCGTGAGATCATGACCTGAACCAAAATCAAGAGTCGGCTGCTTAACCGACTGAGCCATCCAGGAGCTCTATAAGAATTCTGTATATACACTGGGTACATGTCCTTTGCCAGATACAGGCACGCACACACACACACACACACACACACACAGTTTGAATGAGAAAATATTGAAAGGATGATTTTCTTAACGGTGCTTTTAATGAGTAAACATTTTTATTTTTGATAAAGTTTTAGTTATCAATTTTTTTTCTTTTATGACTAGTGCTTTTTGTCCTCTTAAAAATTATTTTCCAGATATGAATGTCATTTTCTTCTAGAATATTCCTAGTTTTAGCCATCATGGTTAGAGCTATGATCTATCTCCTATTACTGTTTGTGTGAGATGTGAAGTAGTGGTCAATGTTGATTTTCTTTTTGCATGTGGATATCCAAGTGTTTCACCACCAATTTTTGAACAGGCTTTTCTTTTCCCCCGGAACTGCCTTAGCAGCTTTATCAAAACCCAATTGACCAGGTGGGCATGGGTCTATTTCTGGGCCCTCTATCCTGTTGCATTGACCTGGGTTGTCTACCTTTCATCAATACCATGATGTCTTGATGGCTGTGGCTTTAGAAAAAAATATTTAAATTAGGAGAGAAGTGGAGTCCTTCAACTTTGCTTTTCCTTTTCGGGTTCACTTTGTCTTTTCTCGCTTCTATCATCAGGAAAATTTTAGAATCAAATGTCAATTTCTGGGAAAAAATGAAAATCTATTTGACTGTGCTTTCATGGAAACTCTAGGTGAGTTTGGGAAGAATTGACATCTCAAGAATATTAATATTCAATATTTTAATATTGGTAGTATTAATAATGATACTAAAAATTTTTAAATCCAAGACTGTTGTTCAGCCCAGGCTGCTGTAACAAAATGCCACAGACTGGGTGGCTTAAACAACAGAAATGTATTTTCTTACAGCTCCAGAGGCTGGGAAGCTCAAGATTGAGGTGTTGGCTGATGTCTGTCTTCATTGTTTGCCTACAGCTATTGTGGCAGAGAAAGAGAATTCTGGTGTCTCCTACTTCTCTTTTGAGGCACCAACCCAGTTAGATTAGGGCCCCACCCTTAGACCTCACTTAACCTTAATTACCTCTTACAGGCCCTGTTTCCAAATACAGTCACGTTGCATGTTAGGGCTTCAGCATGTGAATTTGGGGAGGAGACAATTCAGTCCATAGCAACTATGTTATATCTCTTCATTTATTTAGGCCTTTTTTAGTTTCACTCAGCAATATTTTATAATTTTCAATATAGTGGTCTTGCACATCTTTTGTTAAATATATTCCTAAGTATTTTGGGTTTTAATGTTATTTTAAATGTAATTTTAAATTTGATTTTCTGGTTTTTTGCTTCTAGTACATATATAAATACAGTTGATTTTCATATATTCCTTCTTTTAAGGGACATTTTTGAAGGAAGACTTGGCTGTGAAAATTTGACTTAGAAGAACTTGGTGATGTCTAGTAAATGAGACAGAAGCATTTGGTTTCACAGCTATCACTTCAGAATTAGGCTGAGGTAGCCACACAGTCCTTAACTTATAAACCCCAAACACAAGGGGCAAACACCACTCTTTTGTTGTAAAGTAACCATTCTTCACCTTCCCCAGAGTATTACCTCTGAGAGATCCTTTCAGGATGGCTCCTGTCTGGGGTCCTGTTTCAGACAAGAAGGTGACAAGAAGGCTGTGTTTCCATCAGTCACATGTAACTGTCCATGTGGGCAGCTGTCCGGTCCAGTGGTCTAGCTCCTTAACCAAAGACACCATTGTGGTGCCATGTGTTTCAGTGATAGGTTCTGTCTTTAGGCAGCAGAAAGCAGACTGAATGTAATTGAAAACTTCTCTAGTATCTATCTACAAATGTAAGGTTTCTGGGTAGCCAGGGTATGAAGCTGTGGGTTGTTTATTTTTTAAATGGGTTAAATGCAGATTGGATAAACAATAAACCGCAACAAGGAGACAATCTAAAAGAACCCAACAACTCTTTATGGAAAATTTAACTCTGTAGTCATGGCATTTCTGATATTCTCACTGTGGCGGAAATGTTGGGACTCCCTTGTAGAAAAAAAACCCATATTGTTCATAGGTTGTATATGCCTCAAAGACCTTGGACCTTCAAAACCTTTTTATTTATTTCTTTATTTTTATGGCTGGGGGTGGATATAAACCTTTAGGTGAGAAAGGAAAATGCTTATTCCAAACAAGCTTGAAGTTTTGCCACATTCCTCTTTGAAATGGAATCAGGTACTTGCACTGCAAAGGAAGACCAAAGTTAAGAGCAATCAGGGCTTTCCGAAATAAAGTCCTACACCTTCAGGGGAGATCTGGAACAGAAGTACTGAAAATACAGCCCCTGAGATTCTCATCCACTTGATACAGGGCCAACTTTTCTATTTAGGCGAACTCACCTCATGTCTTCGAATAAAGTGTCCCACTAAATACTAAAGAAGACACTGATTCTCCACAGTATAGCTGCATGATGCGATTCTTACTATCACCAAATAACTGCAAGGATGCACCACAGCGCATTTATTGTAATCTGTGAAGTAATACTCGGTGATTCACTTTGCATTCTCAGAGTTTCTATTGTTGCTAGATGCCTCCGTAAAGACAGAATTGCAATAGGCCATCTATTTGGTCTGGTGATGTTTACTTAGCCTCTTTGAGTCTATCCTCTGGAGAAGCTTTTGATTCCAAAGAGACAGGGGGCATAAATCCATCAGCGGGGAGTTAGGGCAAATTAGGTTTAATAGCCACAGAGTTGAGATTTTGCCACTGGACTTTTTAAATATCCATTCCAATTTGTTAATACAGCATAGATTAGTTTGAGGATGATTTCAGACTCCCCCGTTGAGAGTTTTACCTATGTAAAATCTCCGTAAGGTCAGAAGTTAAGTGTGCCTGGTCACCAAGGGCCTTCAACCTCATGGGATGATAATACAATTTTACGGTTTAGGTTAAGAATTCTCTCAGTTATTAAGGCTCAAGGATGAACCCTGGACCCAAAGAAAACACGCCTAAAGAGTGAGAAACGTGGCTACTGTTCATATCCCAACAGCAGAGCTGCCACGGGGAAGGCAGAAGATAAAAGTAAGAAAAAGAAAACAAAAAGGCTTCCAACAGACAATTCACACATGTCACAAAAATCCACCCTCCTGTGTCTGAAGTCACACATATGTCTCTGTATTTCTATATTTAGGCTTATCTTTGCAATATCTTTGATTGTAGAAGCCATAGAGCTTTTATTCAAACGGGCATTTGCAAACGATATGTTTCCATTTGCAACACACATCATTTCAAATCATCCAGATGCCGTGAGCTCTTGCTTAGTCCACTAATTTATGTGGCTTTGGAATCGTCAGATTAAAGCCTAATTTGACGACCAAATTTCCTTGTAAATGTAATTAGAAATACAAGGCATGAGGCAACCATACGGCAGCTCTAGCTGAGTTAAAAGTATCTACACATCCTAAAACTTTTACTCCTTTTTATTTGAATCATCCGTGTCTTATTTTAGACATGTATTTCATTGCCGTCAACAATAGAATTATTTTCATGTTGTACCGCACTCTCTTGAAAGATAATGTCAAATCTCTGGGGCTTTTATCAAGGTTTTATGAAGAATGCCACGTGACCTCTGCAGATGGAAGAAAGCCACACGAGCATTTGCAAAGCGGGTAAATATTCTGTGCTTGAGTTTGTGTGTGTGGGGGGGGGGGAGGTGCCATTAGCTGATTTAGTGCATATAGATCTATATCCGAGAGGCTAATCTTAAAAGGAGTTAATTTTTCTCCTATGTGAAGAGTAAAATAAGCGTTCCTGATGAGCGGAGTGACCCTGGTCCAGTTGGGGGTTCAGGGACCCAGACTCCTTTCATCCTGTGGCTTTACCATCCTCAACGTGTGGCTCTTGAGGAGACCGTCCTCACATGCATCAAGCTGGTGAATGTTGCAAGAATATGATGGATAGCAAGTGGCAGGTTTTTACAGGTCAGGCTGGGAGCTGGCATGTGTCACTTCTCACATTTCATTGGCTGGAAGTCAATCACATGGGCTCGTGTAACCGCAAGGCTGGGTGGGAAATGTCATCTGGCTTTGTAGCCTGGAGAAGAGGGACATCCTTATCACTAAAGATAGCTGTGCTTATTTTTTTGTTACATCAAAGTAAATAACTTAAATTCTTTAATGAAAAAACTTTAATAGAAAATCTGAGGGTGAACATGTCTCTAATCTGTGGGCGCACCAGAATTGTAGAGCTGAGACAACGAAGCTATATATTCTGTCTCTCTTAGAAGGAATGCTCTTTAAAGAAGTGGCATGGCATGGTAGAAGAAGCAATAGACCCAGATTCAAAGAATCTGAATTGGTTTCTCCCATCTGCCACCAATTACTCGAGTGACCTTAAGCAAGTCACTTTCTGGGCTTCATTTTTTCTCATTGGCAAAATTAGATATTGGGCTAGATGACTGGTCGGGTTCCAGTCAAATGCTAAGCTTGTGATTCGCTGACTTTGTTTTGTTTTCTAATGTTATGATATATCTACAACTAGGGGAGTGCTAAATGAATATTTAGGATGTTACTTACACAGTATAGTAGAACTATTATTTTTTCTTTAATTTATAGGCTTCTGTGAGTGTTTGATAAAAGTTTTTGCCTTTTCCCCTCTGTACACCAAAGCTTTTAGAGATTTACCCTTTTCCAAGTTTCTCACTGCCTATTTTTTGTGGAACAAAGGCTAACAAAGATATCACTTTTATGGATAGATGCTCATTAAATCATTACAATTTTAGGTTTGCAAGATAAACTAGGTCATGAAGCTGAGTGGCTGTCATCTGTGAGGACAGTGAGTGAGGAATTGAACGTAGGTCTTTTCAATCCCCACCTGTCAAATTGCTTCTAGATAATAGATGGGATATTGTTTTGTTTTTATGTTTATTTTATTTTAAAAATTTTTTCATGTTTATTTAGTTTCGAGAGAGAGGAAGAGAGAGAGAGCACAAGTGGGGGGGGGTGGTGCAGAGAGAGAGGGAGACACAGAATCCGAAGCAGGCTCCAGGCTCTGAGCTGTCAGCACAGAGCCCGACGCGGGGCTCAGACTCACTAACTGCCAGATCATGACCTGAGCTGAAGTCGGCTGCTTAACTGACTGAGCCACCCAGGAGCCCCTACTTTATTTTACTTTTGAAAGAGACAGAAAGGGCCGAAAGGAGGAGAGAGAGAGAGAGAGAGAGAGAGAGAGAGAAAGAAAAAAGAGAGAGAGGGAGAGAGACAGAATCCCACACAGGCTCTGTGCTGTGAGCAAAGAGCCCGATGCAGGACTGAATCTCCTGAACTGTGAGCTCAGAACCTGAGCAGAAACCAAGAGCCAGACACTTAACCAACTGAGCCACCCAGGCACCCCCAGTGTTAATATTGGTTAACATTCAAATGTTTCCTGAAGGCCTTTGTGTCCCCTATATCCAAAATCACCAAAGAAAACAGATTTTCACGGTAAGATTTTTACTTTTTCCCCTAATGTCTTATTTCCTTTACTTCCAGGGGTATAGATGCATGCGCGCGTGCGCGTTTAAAATAACCTACATGCTCTTCTATTTCCTTCACTCTTGAGCGTATTTTTGTAGCCCTTATATTCTCAATAGGGAAATGGATTCAGATTTTTTTCAACCTAATTTTTCCAGACTTTCCTTATCCTACCCCATGTTTTACAAAAGCCTATCTTCTCATTTTAATAAATTTACGTAGGACAAGATCTGGAAATTCTCCCACTGAGTGGCAGAAGACGATATGGCAGTGTGCTTCATTTTCTTGGATCAGAGTATATAATCGTGGCCCATGGAGTTACAGCATTTTCTTTTTTGCGAGTGGGGAGAAAACAAAAAGAAAGAAAAACAACACAACACAAATGTTTAAGGACCCTGTTTCCTTTTGCAGGATAAGTATCATAATAAGAGGCCAGGGCCTCACCCTTCTCAATCCTCCTAGAGTAGCTATTTCTTTAATTCCCGCTGGGCCAAAGGGAATAACGATCTGGGCAAATACCTGGTTTCACATTATCTGTTTTCATCAGAGAACTTCAAGACACTTTACCAACACAGATTCATTCCCATCACACTTACAAGAAGTAATATTGTCCTCATTTTGCTGATGGGAAAAGTGGGGCACTGAGGGTGTAAGTGACAAATTCAGAGCATGTGGCGAGCAGACAATTGTACCCAGGGCTCTGGAGAGCCAGGCCCCTGCTCTAATGACTACGTAAGACTTCTTCCAAGGATGTGGCTCACATTAAAAATATATATATATATATATATATATGTGTGTGTGTATATATATATATTATTTATTTTTAAGGCACATAGAAACTGCTGAAGAGACAGAGGGATGAAAAAATTTAATAACTGTTACTTAGAAGGTTGAATGATGCATATTGTTAGAACTTGGAAAATATCACCCACCTGGAACAATCCAAGGCACCGAAAAGCTGTGAAACTATTAACAAACAGCAAAATAGGAAATGAAAAATATTCATGGGGATTTTCAAAAATAGAAATATCTTGGGCTGAGCACTAAATTTGAAAATGAACTACCCCAGCTTCTTTTAAATACACAACTTCATTGCTGATTCTTGCCAGTGAAAACATATTTGGATGCTTTCAACTAGACACATTCTCTGTGCCTCTATCTCTCCATCAGTCTATTCCCAGTGTGATCTTTGTCATTTGATACCTTCATTTGAACAAGATAGGCTTGTGTATTAAGTAAAAGCCAAAATATGCCAAATGTGATGAACTGTTTCAGTTTTGAAAACATCGGCTTAGGTAAGCTTTTCAACAATAAGACATTAATAATCTTCTGCAGATGATATGAAGCAACTTTTAATGATTGATTAATAGCTCTCTGATGCAAACGGTGATAACAATGAATGTACATGTTCATTGTTGTGTAGGCAGATACAGAGATCGTGATTCAAATAAAAATTAACCTATAATTAATAAACAGGCACATGCTGAAGTCAAATATTTGTGCTTCCAGTCCCTAAAGCTAGTGAGCATATATAAAGCTTGTCAGTATTTTTAATTTTATTGAGAGAGCAGGCGTTCATAAAATGAGAGAAGGAGGACAAAAGGGTAGCTTTGTCAGGGAAGGATGTGCTTTTAAAACCTTGCCCAATAAAATCCTGCAAATAAGCAGATTTTCATAACCTCATTTGAAAAAAAAAAAAACTTGGGGGGCTTAAAGGGAATCAGGCAATCCACCCAAAAGAGATGTTCCATTTTACTTCCCTTACTTTTTTTCTTCCCGTTCAAAAGTCTGTGTTGACAGAGCAGCTCTGAGTCCGTCTTCTGCAACGCTGGCATTTTACTCCTTTATGGTAAGAGCAGTTGGGAGAAGGTATGGTTGGGCCAGGTGACCAAGAGGAAGCACGGGGTGGTGAGGCCCATGCCAGCGAGGGGGGCCTGTAAGACTTGAGGGATGTTTATGGAATTTTTCACATCCATTTGGAAGGAGAGGATACAGAACACAGCTGTTGGAAGGATGTATAGAATTGTAAACCTTTTAGTAATTGTGTCACTGCCAAATTATATTTTCTCTTTGATTTACTCAGTTAAGCCCTACACAGTTCAGGGGAACTCAATATGTAACAGCGATAAAAATGATGGCAATTGCCAACTGGCAAAGATTTATATTGTGGTTTTTGCAAAGCAGTGGTTCTCAAAGTGTGGTCCCTCGACTAACAGTACCTGCACCTGGGAACATATTAGAAATGCAATTCCTTGGGCCTCAGCCCAGCCCTACTGAATCTGGGTGTGAGGCCCAGCAAGATATATTTTAACAAGCTTTCCAGATGACTCTGATCCACACTGAAGCTTGAGAACCAGTGTTACACAAACCAAACAGGACTTCTGGGGTAACCTGACTTTATGGGAGGGCCAAAGCAAATGGGATCTTCTTCAGAAGGTTTGAGTCTGGGGACTGTCGTGAAGGTTCTCTACCTTCATCAGGAAGGACTCAGGCAGGGTCTTAGAACCAGGTACACTAATTATGAAAGGTCTTTTAAATCAAATAGCAATTTGTATTTTGAGGGCATGATTCTCCCACCTTGAAATTTTCCTCCATGTACCCTCTGGGTTTAAGTGGTGGTGAGCCAGGAGCAGCTCTAGCCAGCTTCCCAGAAAAACAACAAACAGGGTCTTTTGCAACATTTTTCTTGTTGAGCCATTAATGCGAATCCCTCCACACAAATTCCTCTCGGTTATCTTTCTAGCTGTTACTGAAACTAAAATTACGTAGGTTGGATTCCTTACCTACCATAGTAGGTTCACTGGACATGTTTGGGTTCGACAGAGGGAGGTTTAACAAATCAGATTTTATATGCTATCAGTCCTTAAAATATAAGACTATCAAACCCAATGTAAAATCTGTGTATTTTAAAAGTAGAAAATTTGTGACATAAATTAAAAATTACCCTATAAGTAATAAGCAAATATTATGTCTATTTCCCAGTTACTATATTGTCGGTGTTATCTTAGTCACTTGTGCATAAAGATGCAGAAAAAAAAGATAAATGTGACAGCACAAGGGTGACACAGAGCATGTTGGACAGCCCATGTGAAGCATGATCTAGAGTCCCTGCCATGCCAGGCATCAGCCTGAGGAGTGAAGGACCAAAGGTACCTTGGGAAGGGGACAGCGTGTCAGGGCAGGAGAGGCACTGGGAATCAGGGAAGTGATGTTACCAAAGGGTATGACCGTTTTGGTGCATACATGTTGCACTATGGCTCAAACTCAAAAGGAAGAAAATAGGTAAATTAAAGACAAATAGTGTGGAATAAAAAGAACTATTAATATTGAAATTTCAACCCCATAGGCCTCTTGTCAGGGGATGTCTATGTGTGCTTTGGATGGTCTTCACGCTTGTTTGGCAAGCTGTGTTTTCTTTTATCATAGCACTGATTACCTTATATTATAAATATGTTTATTTACCATTGTCCTCCACTGGACTATGAACTCGTAGAGCACTAGGGCTCACTAGTTCTCTCCCCTTACCCTCCCTTCCTTTTTTCATTGCCCTAGCATCTATAGTGTCTGATACAGATTAGGTAATCAATAAATGTTTTTGAATGAATGAATGAATGAATGCACAATTATAACCTGAGTAAATCTAGCTGCTAAAGTTGGCAATAGACAGACAAGAGATGTCTCTGGTCCCATCACAGGACAGCATGGCTCTAGGCTCTAGGTGCAACCGTGAAGAAAAGGTGTCTCTGAGAAGGACAGAGGCCAGTTATAGAAACCAAAAAGAGAATTAGTTCTCGTAGGAGCTTAGTTCCAGAAATGGCATCTTGTTTGGTGTATTAGGACTTGTCAGAAAGTAGTGGGGCTCAGCTCACACAGACATGGGACCTGGTGGGAGGAGGCAAAGGGTCAGGAAAACAAAAACAAAACCAGAAATCTCTCTTTTCCTTAGGTACCTAGTAGATTTTATAGAAAAGCTAGGTTTAAGTCAGGATGGTTTAGCGGAGTCACAAAGGAACTTGGGGAAAGATGCCCTCAGTCCATGGACAGACTAGTCTCAGAGGGACAGTCACAAGGAATCTAGAACAGAAAGCCTCTAAAAAAACATTTTAGTTGAAGCTGAGTCTATGTGTGTGCTATTCACCTATTAGTTATTCACCTGAATAATACTGGTTCTTTAAGAAATAGTCCTGCTTGTAACATATTTTATTATATTACAAACAACTGGCCCAAGAATTAACATTGGCTTTGAGTAGGAATGACTTGAATATGATAGGAAATTATTGAGTGCTTGTTGAAAGAATAAATGAATCAGGACAAAGGCTATGTGTCACAAGTCATTAGGAAGAGTCCAATAATCTTAGGGTGGGAGCCTGTTTTATCACCAGTGGCCCTAAATGCGCCAGGTGACTAAGCAAGAGAAAACAAACACTAAAGCAGGGGCTTTTGACTAGTACAAGGAGACACTTCTTCAACCACTAGTTTCGTAAGACATAGAAACTGGCTGCTAAGAGAGATGATGCCTACCATCTACAAATATTTTAAAGAAAAGACCTCATCAATTCTGAAGAGGTTTTTGTTTTTTGTTTTTTGTTTTTTGTTTTTCTCTCTTCCTAGCCTGGAGACAGGGCTTAGGTGGACTCCATCTAGAATCTAGACAGTTTCTCACGACTTCTCAGAGCACTCTGTGATTCATTCCATGGTTTTTGTCACTCACCTCTTTCCCCACAACTTCACCTTTATTTCTTGTTCTTTCTCTTCTCCCCCTTCTCAATATTGGCCGTGTCTCTGACCTTCCTGTTTCTTTCACATCAATATTCTTTCTTAACATGTGTCTGCAGACTCTTCTTCCTTGGCAACTGTTTTGGGAAATGTGGCAACTGGGCCCGCTGTGTTCCAATACCAGGTCCGGCCTCAGCTCACTGACGGAGCTTGTGAAATGTGTTTCAAATGGCCTGCTCAGCCTGGGACTGGAGGACAACCCTGGATGTGGCTCCGGCAGGTGCAGCCTAGAGGGAACTGGTGACAAAGGAGGCAGCCTGCTCTAACCAGCTAGGGAAGGCCACACCCAACATGGCGGCTACCCTAGAAGGGGACACTTACCAACTCAGACAATCACTGGAGGCAAAACAGCTGCTTCTTCTGTTTGCATGCATAAGTATAATTCCCACAGTTGAGCAACAGAAACCCAAGGGAGCACCTGGGCAGCAAGGGATGCTGGTTTCAGTGTTATTCATTCTCCATTGATGCCCGTGGGCCTTTTCTGCTGTCACTCTCCTCCCTTAAAAATCTGATGCCAACAATGTAAATTGGTGCAGCCACTATGGAAGACAGTGGAGGATCTGGGGTTCTGACATACGTCATGATGACTATAGTTAACAATACTGTACTTAAAAGTTGCTAAGACAATAACTCTTCAAAGTTGCCACCATACACACCTACATAAAGGTAACTAAGTGAGGTGATAAATGTGTTAACTAATCTTTTTGTGGTAATCATTTTGCACATATAGGCATGTACAAGATCACGTTGTACACCTTCAACTTATACAATGTTATGCGTGGGTTATATCTCAATAAATCTGGGAAGAAAAAAAGAATTCAGTGCCTTCCTGTTTCCTTGGACACATCAGACCTACTTTTGTCCCCATCACTTTGGCTTTTCCTCTTGGATCAGTACCTCCTGTCCTGGTTGCCTCCAACGTCACTCCTCCCTTGCTGTCATCTAGTCTCACAGTGCATCCCTGTCTCTGCAGTGCTTCTTCTCAGGGGAGTTTCTTTGAGAACCGGGGTTTTGAACCTTTTATTTTTGTGTTCCCTACACCATCCGGAACCTGGGCACAGAAGTTCCCCAATAAGTGTTAAATCTGAGTTTATTGAAATTACATCGCTGTCCTATCCCCAGCGTTCATCTCCTCCCTCACTCTTTCTGAGATGTACTAGAAGGAGAACCGGCCGCACAGTCAGGACATGGCGGTGACCCTGGCCCCACAGTTATTTTCTGTGAACCCTTGAGCAAGTTACTTCACTTTTCTGAAATCAGGTCTCTCACTGCAACACAAGAAGTACGGCCGTTTTCTGTTTTATATCTCATAATATTTGTTAGGATTAAATGAGAGGATGTGGCTGAAAGGGTCTTATGAATTAGAAAATGCTCTATATTTAGAGCACTTCTTATGGTAAAATCTGAGCTAATGACCGACAATCGCTTAAAATATTACTTTTCTCAGATAACTTGCATGCTTGCACTATGAGAGAGGACATCATTTCTAAAACCTAATTCTGTTCAGCGAGGAATTATTCAATGTCTATTATGTGTCTAGCAATTTCGTACACACTGTGGAGGTTTCAAGAGAGGTATAAGAGATGAATACTTTCTGAGAAATTATGACATAATTAGAGGGTACACGTGACTCTGATGAGCTGCTTACGTGGGGTTTAATACCTGGTTCTGAGACCTTGGAACTAGACTTCTCAAACCAGTAAAAATACAAAGGAAAACAAATCAGGGCCAGCGGAGACCTACCAAGTTTTGACTTGTCTCATGGATTCAATAGTTTTGCGATGATATTTGGAATTTGTACGCAACAGAGGCAAAACTCTACCATCAGGAAAAATCTATGAAAAGCTAAAACTTGACTTATTTGAGCTTTGTGAAAGACATAAGATGTGGACTGATTTTCACACTTCACTTGGAGCCACTCTGTGTTTCGTTATGGACCGGGAAGGGGGAGCCCCACTGAACAAACAGAGCAGCTGCCTTGGAGGCAGCCCCCTTGCTCGCTGATTGCTTTTTGTGAAGTCTCTTTGAGACTGCACAAGGCCTTGGACTTTTCTAGCTCCTTTAACTCTTCCTAAACCAGAATCTCTTTGGTGCCAGTGGTTCTGGTAGCCACTGGCCACCTGCGGCCATTTAAACTTAAATTTAAATCAATTTAAATGAAATTAAACTAAAAACGTAATTCTTTAGCTGTGCTAGCCACATTTCAAATGCCTACTGGCCACCTGTGGCAAATTGCGATACTACCAAATGGTGCAGATTTAGACCATATCCAGCATCGCAGAAAGTTCCACTGGATAGTGTTAGACTACATGACCCCAACATTTAAAAAGATTTTACATTCCAGGATTTTTGTGGTTACATGTAGGTTACATGCTTAGCTGCTGAGTCAGAGTGTGGTGTAACCCATAGCGAAGATTTTTAATTGCCTCTTAAATTCGAAGAGTGATGTTAAATCTTATTTAACTCTGACGGATGGCAAAGATACCAATTACTGCCTAAGAGGTATTATGATTTTACTGTAAATGCTATGTAGTTTGGTTAAACCAAAGTCTCATATTCAGCTTTCTGTATCATTCTAAAAGGTTTTTCTCCATTTGAATATCCACCTTTTCTAATCCATACAGGTATTGCTTTCTTCCTTTCTTTCTCTCTTTCTTTCTCTTTCCCTTTTTCTTTCTTTCTTTCTTTCTCTTTCTTTTTTTCTTTTTTTGTCTCTTTTTCTCTTTTTCTTTCTTTTTTTTCTTTCTCTCTCTCTTTCTTTCTTTCTCTCTTTCCTTTTTTGGTCTGAGATTAATCTCTTAACATTTTCACAATCTTATGGGAAAAACTAATCTAAATGATAAGTAGGTTCTTTTTGCTTCTTCAATCTACCATAAAATTGCCAATGTGTTGTTAAAACCACTATTTTTATAGAACTTGTGTAAACACTGTTTTGGACTCCATCTGTTGAATCGGTCCCAGCCGCTAACAAGTATTGTTGTGAGATGTGCCGTCATCGGTGATGTGGATGGGGTACAAACTGAGATGGCTTGGCAACACGCAGTGCCACATAAATTAAGCCCATTGTTGTTGTCATTAAAGGAAAGCACCAATGCCATTTCAACTCTGTGCAAAGTGGAAGATGGGGGGAAAGTACCCAGCACTTGCTTTCTGAATCTGAAAGAATAAAATCATAAAAAAATACTAAAGCGATGGCCAATTTCCAAGATATTAAGACAAAATAAAAGGTGGAAGTAGGAGAGAGGGAGAAAGAAAACTCAGTGGTCCCTACAAATGACCCAATAAACTCTATTACTGAAAGAGATGACAATTTCTGAACATCGACACCCATCCACTCCGTATTCTTTCCTAAACTTTCTCTTTCTCTGAGCAAGCAGAGTTAGCAAGGAGGACCCGACAGCATTTTGTTCCACACCATGAAGTAAACATAAAAAAACAAGTAGACTCTGAATATACCTGGTTGCTATAAACATGCAGCAGTACTGGCCAACAGAATTGGCAAGAATGTTTGCCAAGAACCTGTGACATAATCCATCCCGGCTTCAGAAACTCACGGACTCTGACCTCCACGTCTGCTCAGACTCTGCTTCTTGTCAGTGAGGCGCTGTTGTTGGTGTTCCCATATTGCCCACGTGCTACGCTTAGAGCAGAGAAAGTCTGCCCCTGCAGTGGGCTTGTGTCAACATTTTTATTGCAAATTCCCATTTTCTGATCATTAAAAAGCTTTCGGCACAGAAGTAGCTTTGCGAGAATTCAAGCTTTGAAAGGATTCATTTAATGGCTTAAAAATAACACTTGGGCCACACCCATAATTTAAAATGGTTTAGCTGGCTTTGGGGCCTGGGCTTTTTCAAAATGCGTAAACTTAAAATATGAAGGGACTCAGGACTTGGAGCAGTTCCAAAGATTGGTTTTTAGTGTTCGGTGAGCTGGAATGAGGTTCCTTAATGGTAAGCTTTACTTGCAGAGATGAAATTGTAGGATCAATTTAGTTGGAATGTTGTCTAGCTTCAGCTGAAAAGGGGTCTCAATCAATTTCTCACAAGGTTATGAGGGAAGAAGGGTTGGGCTTAGGACGGGCTACATAATTTGGGAAGCCCAATGCAAAGTGAAAATGTGGGGCCCCATGTCCAAAACTATTAGGAATTTTCAAGACGGTGAGAGCAGAGTATGAAGCCAAGAGCAGAGCCCTTCCAAGTATGGGGTCCTGTACTACCACAAAGGTTGTTTGTCTGTGAAGCTGGTCTTAGCGGGCCCTCTCTTGATATTCTCTTCTTCTTCGTACTCTTTCCTCCTTCCCTCCCTTTCTCCCTCCTTCCTTCTTCCTTCCCTTCTCTCTCTCCCTCCTTCCCTCCCTTCCTTCTTTTCTTCCTTCCTTCCTCCCTACCTCTCCCTCTCTTTCTTCTCTCGCTCCCTCTCTTCCTTCCCTCTCTTGTCCGTCCTTCCTTCCTTCCTTCCTTCCTTCTTTCCTTCTCTCTTTCTCTCTCCCTCCCTCCTTTCCTTCTTTCTTTTCTTCCTTCCTTCCCTTCCTATTCTCTTTATTTCTCTTCCCTTCCTTCCCTCTCTTGTCTTTCCTTCTTTCCTTCCTCCCTCTCCCTTCCTTCTTTCCTTCCTTCCTTCCATGTACACAAGGTATACTAAGGATTTTGCTCTTACTAAAGCACTATTAGTGGGCAAAATCTGCTCAGGTATAATTTACATGTGTGCACTGTTATTTTTACAGGTTCTGTCTTAATTCTTTTATAAGATGCAGATATTCCCAACTTTTCTTCTAAAAGCTGTTTAAGAACAACCATTAAAAAAAAGAGATAGTTTCGTAAAACTGGTAAAACGTTTTCATACCTATTTTCAAGGTATTTTCAAGTGTGATCTTTAAAATAATCTCATGAGGTCATTAAACTAACTAAACCCATTTTTCAGATGGGTTCCACCTTCAGAGGAACTGAGGCTTTGTTGTGATAGTCAGTGATTTACATAGCTTACTGGATCTTTCTTGGTAGAAGCAGGATCAGAATGTCAGTCTTTTGGCAACTTAATCCTATTTTGAGCAAAAGGGTGCCAGACATCACAAAGCTTAACACCAAAAGGAAGGAGCCCTTGGACCAAGAAATAGTGGAAAAATTATGAAATGAGCTTGTTTTCCATAATTCTGGGATTGGACCAAACTAACTCCCTGCAAACTTTAAACAACCATGTTTTTATGAAACTTGTCCTGTCTCTGGAGATCAGTCCTACAGCCTGACTGAATCCATGTGATATGAGGTTGTGCTATAACTGGGCCTGTTTACAATTTGGTGAACAAAGATGGTAGGGGCTAGCCACAGACTCCTGTTGAATACCAGGGAAAACTTCAGGGAAAACTAGATAATAGAGATTTAAGGTGTGAGGCTCATATTTGTTTCCTGAAATATTGTGGGCCCTGCACTTCTCAGTGCATTCCGTGGGCCATTAATAATATTTTACTTAGGAAAAAAAAGAAGCTCTTTTTGGTCAATTAAATTTAGGGAAACAATGACTTTGACAAAGTTAAACAGCTTCCTAACTGCAGGACATCTCAAACCTTTAATGAGCCACTATGATTTGTGACTTATTCAAGAGAGAATGCAGCTTTCCAAACTTGACCATAGACCACCTTTCTTTCTTTCTTTTTTCTTTCTTTCTTTCTTTCTTTTTCTTTCTTTCTTCTTTCTAGGAATCTCAAAGGGCTAGGGTTCTACAGAGCACACTTTGGTTTTTTGTTTTTAATTTTTTTTTTAATGTTTATTTATTTTTGAGAGAGAGAGAGACAGAGTGCAAGTGGGGAAAGGGCTGAGAGAAGGAGAGACACAGAATCTGAAGCAGGCTCCAGGCTCTGAGCTGTCAGCACAGAGCCCAACTCGGGGCTCGAACTCATGAACCGCAAGATCATGACCTGAGCTGAAGTCAGATGCTTAACTGACTGAGCCACCCAGGTGCCCCTACAGAGCACACTTTGTGAAGTGAGGCCTTGGATTAAAGAACCAGCATTATTGATGATAGTCTTGGAGTGGCGGAATTGTGGTCCTCAAAGAATATGTCTATCTGCAACCTCAGAATGTGACCTTGTTGGAATGAAGGCTCAAATATAGATGAAACTAAGGGAAGGATCTTGAAAGGAAATTATTTTGGACTTAGAATGGGTCCTAAGTCCAATGATTAGTGTTCTTATGGGAGAAAGGAAAGGGAGATCTGAAAAACAGAGACACACAGAAGGCCACATGAAGGCAGAAGTAGAGACCAGAGTCACGTTGCCACGAGACGTAAATGGCAGGAGCCAACAGAAGCTGGAAGAGGCAAGGAAGGGGTCTCTGCCAGAGCCTCTGGAACTGATTCTTATTGCAGGCCTAGGAAACTAATTCAGGACCTACTAGTAAAAAAGAGCTGAGCATGTGCTCCATCTAGGTATATGGAACTATGAGTGGCCTGACAAACTTGGAAATGCAAGCTTGTTGTCAGGCAAGAAGCTAGCCTAGAGCTCAGCAGTCCTTGCTGGGACTGCTTGGTGGTGGGGGGAATGGGAAGTTGCTTGCGAGAGAGTTAAGACTTCGGGAAGTTGAAGTGAATGAGCCCCGCAGAAAAGGCCAAAGCCATCAGAAGTGGAAAGTTGTGGAAAGGGAAATGACACGATGGGACAAAGAGTCATTGGTGGGCTCCTAACAATGTCACTCCTGTCCTAAGGGGATTCTCCCACGGGTCTCCAAGTTGCCTGTGGGGTGAGAACCCTAAATGCTCTCAACTGTCTCACCCCTGCCTCCTGGCTCTCACATAAGACTGGGAAAATTTCCAAGCTTGCTTTGTGTTCTGACCCTCTAAGCATGCTCGTGGTTTGTTCTCTTTGCTCTTAGTTGAAGAGGGCATTTCTTTTCTTTGTCTCTCTGCAGCCTTTCCCCCACTTTGTTGCCTTAGTCATTTATTTCTGACCTATAATTGGGCAGCATCATAAGGGCTTCCTTTGACTCAGAGCAAGGAGGAGTTGTGTTAAATAAACTAAACTAGTCTCTAATTACTTGCATGCTTATTGTGTATTAGCAGAAGTGGCTAACATGTCAAAGAAGCTTTTGCTCAATGGCTTTCACTCTGGAGGTTTAGAGGTTATGGCGGCCCGGGAGGGCACTTGAGTTGCACTGGGTTTTGTGACTGTTGTTAACACAAAATAATGCAAGTGGAAGGCTGCAACTCATGCACTCATGGCCCTCCTATTCTAGAGACTCAAAATAGTGAATCTAACTGGACCCACCCTTCTCGGATGGTGATAGACGTTATGGCCAGGACTTCCAGAAACCCACTCATCCAATTGCTTCCAGAAATTACCTGATGCTTGCTTGCCTTCTGAGGGCCCGTCTAGAGTCCCCTTCCTCTGTCCCACCAGTAGGGGGCATCGTGGCAGGGACAAAAGTGGAGAGAGAAGTGAGGTTGAGAGTTCCGGACTCCTGCTTGCTGGTCTGTCCTTTGCTCCTACCAACAAGAAAGACAACTGAAAGGGAGACTGGTGCCAAAATAATTTCTTGGTGCCATTGCAAACAGCCGTGTGGCTGGGGGTGGAGAAGTGGTTCAGAGGTGGTGAAAAGGGACTCCTAGAAATTTCCCCCCGTATGACTGATCCATAAATTTTGGAAACCTTGGTGATCACCCCTATTAAAAAGGCAAAAATATGGGCCACAAAGAGGTTATTCCAAGTTCATCTGGAGACACCGGGGCAGTGCTGGAAAATAAACTTCTGACTCCTGATTCCTGTCCTACAGTGCCGTTCCTGGATGAACCGTTACCCCTAGCCCATCACCCCACCAATAAATATAAGCAGATGGATCCACGTCCCAAATTCCTTTGCCTGCTCCTCCTGCTTTAACTAGATGTCCATCCCACACTGGAGCACAGGACAAGTATGTCAGGTGGTGGAAGCTTTCGGGGACTTTGTGCAAGAAAGCAAGGAAGCCAAACCCAATAGGTAGTAGAAAAAGACCAGAGAAACATCTGGAAAAAATACCAGAGTGCATGATTATGATAACAACTCCCAGAAAGGTCTCAGCTTAAGATTTCTAGGGATTCTCTTTTCCTTATCTGTCGTACACCCCTTCCCCCTCAAAAAGCAAGGCAGACCTCTTGGCCCTGGCGTCTCTCCCAAACCAAGGGCAACTCCCAGCCCTCTGCATCATTAAAAATGATGACTACTTTATAAATCTTTCTAGAGTCACTTTCTTATTTTTAATATTTATTTGCTTCCAACATGCAGGGACCACAGACTTTCTTCTAATGATTTAGGATTGAATAATTAGCTGGCAGACCTATCTGAAAACAGATACCCTTAAGATGCAGTTCCTTTCTTTGATAAATGGTCGGGAGAACCTGCTCCAGGCTGTTTTTAAGCAAGCCAACCCCTGTTTAGGAGGTTCAAAACACATCCTTTGCCCTCCTCAGTCAGCGCTTGTTAAAACCCTGCCACGGTGAAGCTGCCCATATTTAGATCAAACATCCAAGTAAAAATCTGAAGGAATGGAGGCTAATTCGAGAATGTAAGATCCATTAAACTATGCAAGTATGCATGAACTGGAAAAAGTGGATCCCATACATAGCGCTATAGCCCTTAGCTGTTAGCAGGTGTGAGTCAGTCAGTTGTACAATTCATTTGTCTACCTAATTGCACTGAAGATAGGCTTTTACTTTGCCTATAACATCTCTAATGAGTAGGTTTTCAGTTCGATCTAACTAATTAATTCTTGTTAACTTCCTTTGCATTGCTGTTCTTTTAATTTAACCAGAGACAGCCCAGAGTTGCTACTAGTGTTTAGTCTCAACTAGATTACCCCTATTCATTAAGGGCTGTAATTGTTGGTCATACCCTTCCAAGCGGTCATTACAACCTCTGGCTTGCATATTGAATAACAGCAATTTCCTGACTCCAACAGACTCTTGTGTGAGGGAGGAGAAAATGCTAATAAAGAAAGAATAAATGATTCTCGACTCCATTCAGGGCTGTGTAGATTTCTTTTGCAGCAGAAATTGTACCGAGGTGGTAAAACGGGCTTCTTGTAGGCCCCCTACCTCCACCCTGAGCGAAAACAATAAGAACCAAGTGAAGCATTCCCTGCTACTGTGATTACAGCATCCGTAAAAGTGATTATATGGCTGCTGTAATCAACTTCAATGAAAGCTGCCTGTTAGAGCTTCAATAATTACTCATTTCTGTTAACAGCTTGCTTTCAGTTTAGCACTTTGAGGCCAAGGCGGGGGGGTACTAGGGGCATTTTAATAAAGGATCCCACTCACGTGATATTTTTGGGGGGTAAGTGCTTGTGTGTGGGCAAAAAAAATGCACATGTAAGTTTTTTGTCCCTTTCTCAATAGCAGCCCCCTTTCATTTTAAGCTTAGATTCTATTTAACCAGCAAAAGCACAAGTTCATACAGGGTTCAATCATGTACTGAATGTTTACTGAAGGAGACACAATAGTTTAAATAAAGTGGTGGTTTTAAATATTTTACCCATTTCTTTAAACAAATTGCCAATCCTTAAAGTCTGTGCTAAACACATTTCAAAAGCAAAATACCACAAGGATCTTTCAATAAAACCTCTCCATGAAGTGTTTCACTGACTCTCCTACACTCTCCCCCGTCTTCCCTTGCTTGAGATGTATTTTATTATTTATTTTCTGGGAGATGGCACGTTTGGGAGCATCAACTTGGTTCTCAATGTCTTCAAATAATTGTTCTAAGTGCCTTCATCGGAGGAAATAAAGTAAAAGAAAAGATTATTCTAAGCCTAGTGACATCATTCACTTGGGCAGGCAAATTTTGGAGGTTCTGGGCAAAGTATGATTTGGTGGACAGGGAAGTGTGTCAGCCCCCCCCCCCCCCCCCCCCCCAGATCATGAGCTGTATGCCTTCCTCAGGTCACACTTCCGGCATTTCTAAAAAACAAGTTGCGTGATTGTGATATTCCCTAAACCAAAACAATAGAGACCTTGTTTTGATCAAAGACGAAAAGCAAGTTTTTGTCTCTGAAAGTACACAAGTTCTTTGAGTTTGGTTATTGTCCAGTAAATCTACTCTCCTCCTCCCAGACCATCCCTCAAAAACAGGCAATATGGAAAACCTTATGAGAAAGTTGGCTCCTATTATATTTCCCTACCTCCAAAGTTCAGATAATTTGCGACATCCTCAAAATCAAAATTCGGATGCAGTTTCATACCAAAACTAAACTTTTTTTTTCTTCACAACAAACAAAATATAAAATGTATCAAATTCAAATTCTGGTGTGTTAAAAAAAATTGCTTAGAAAAAAAATCCACTACAGTTTAGTGTTTATATTTCTGAAATTATTAAAAGATAAGTGAGGGAAGTCTTAATTTTTCGAAAACTGCATGATGAAAATATCATTAAAGTGCCTTAATGAAACCAAGAAAATTGTGTTTTATCAGTAGTAATAGTTCTATTGACTTTGACTTTACTCATTTTCTTTTTTAAATTATTTTTTAATTTATTTATTTTGAGAGAGAAAGAGAGAGCATGTTTATTTATTTATTTTGAGAGAGAAAGAGAGAGCATGATTGGGGGAGGGGAGCAGAGAGAGAGGAAGACAGAGAATCCCAAGCAGGCTCTGTGCCAACAGCACCCAAAGCAGGGTTGGAACCCATGAACTGTGAGATCATGACCTGAGCCGAAACCCAGAGTTGGACACTTAACTGATTGAGCTGCCCAAGTGCCCCAATTTTTACTTATTTTCTTTGAAGGGCTCAAAGTTCACCTATTTCAATATTTCACTGCATTGTCATATACAGCGCGTAGCAAGAAGACAGCTCATCTAGGAAATAAACATTCTTCAGCAGTGCATGTGATGATGCTCAGCATATGAACAGATTCCACATTTCTGAGACTTACTGATTTAATAGAGTAAGGGAACATGTTTTCATCCATCTTTTGTCGTCACTGTTCCATTGGTCCAAATGGACTTCCATCTAAATTATGTCTTCCTGGAGGACACATCTCCCTCTTTTCCCTCACATCACCCTCAAGTTTTGTTTCAGAGTGAAGCATCCTCCATTGGCTCATGTATGGATGCTCACAACCCAGTTGCTATTCCTATTGAAGTCAGACTGTTTACTGAAGATAGGGCTTGGGTGGGGAGTGTGGGTGGGCTAGGGGCTGGGACCCTGGGCGGAGGGAGTGGAGTGGCCAGGAAGATTTTCCCAGTGGATGTTCAAGGATGATGTTTCAACAGCACTCCTACATCTCTATCATCAGAAAGGGTACAGGACTCAAAGAAAACAAGTTTATAGTGCTGATCCTTTCTTTCTTTCTTTCTTTCCTTCCATATTGCCAAGCCATGATTGTCTCATTGTGACTTGGATTGTTCTATCATATTCTCCATTAGACATTTTTCTGTACTTTTATGAAGAGGGAAAGATGAAACTACATATTTAGAATTCAAAAATAAATAGGACAGTTCTTCTTTACATAATTTTTTTTGAGAAACTAGAATGTAACTATTAATGGAGCTTTAAGATGATTTTAATTTATATTTATCTATGTCAAGTTACAACTCACATATGATATAGAGAATTTAGATTTTTGATTAGCAGCTCTATAAAATTCACTATATGTGAAATAGAAGACAATCAGTGTCTTTTAAAGGATTTGAGGGGAATTACTTTTGGCTTCTGTTTAAGACAGCCACATTCTACCAAAATCTCAAGGAGTTGCCTCCAGAATATACAAGTTAAGTTTATGCCATACAGGCTCAGAAACTTAACAGGCCGTGTTCTGCAAAATGTTGTATTCTCTCAGTGAGAAAAGAGATAAGATGAGCAAGCCTTTAAAGTCAAAAGCAAGCAGAGGTTTCCCTGGGTGGTTCTTCCAACAAGATTTTTAGGCCATAGTTGGGTCTTTTAGTTTCTAGTTTAGTGTTTGTTCTGGTTTCTAAACTCCAGTGCATCCGTCTCCCTTTGGTTATGTGATATAGTACCCCCCCCTCAGCCAGGTGTCTCCAATAAACAGCCATATTTGACAGGATTTGGGTCTTTCAAGCCAGGGAATCAAGGAATACAAGTAAATTGGTGATGTTCTGACATAGTGTATTCTTAGGATAGGAAGATTGGCTTTAAATCTTTTAGCAGAGGAGACAATTAAGAAGGGCATGTTTGGTAGGTATTGAGAGACAGTGGTATGTTAGTGCTGTAGCTTCTGGCTACCTTATCAAATTACAACATTAGATAAGCCTCTGGCTCCAAATCACACACTCCACCAAATACCAGGATTCCCTGGTTGTTGGGAGCTGGGCATGGAGAAGAAAGTCTACAAAGATTTTAAGAGTGAGAATATTCACAATTTGTCATTTCACTTGCAAACTGACAGCACTGGAGTTAAATAGTTGGTATAAATATATTTTTGATATCTTTTTAATCTGTATTGTTGCCCCAAGAATTGGTGAACTATAGGACGCTCCCAATTTGGAACACCTATCACAATGCCTTGTGCTTCTAAAACACTTTCAATAAATATTTGTTTCATTTGGTGTTGTTGATTTTTTTTTACATTAATCACAATACCTAGTTTTGAAAGAATTATCTTACATGAATTTTTGTTTCTACTAGAACCCCTAAACCTTTCAAGAGAAGGAGGTAGAGTTTAAAATAAGTTCCCTTTGGTTTCAGATGGGCAGAAGGGTCCAGGGCCTCACCAATGTATAGAAAAAATGACAAGTATCTCTTAGAAAGCTAGACTTCGTTTTAACATTATTTATCTAATTTTTAACATGGCATCCTTGAGTATCCCGAACTGCTCTTATATTAATGGCCCTAACATTTTGTCCAAAAATCCCTAAAAAACTATTACATCACACCTACTTCATGAAAAAAAAAATTCTTTCGCTAACATATCATATTATGAGACTTTCTCAACACTTTAAGATGTTGCTTTTATAACTGAAGCTTAAGGTTGAGATTTAATGGTAAAGAGTATATGAATACATTGATTGTTGATGATATTGATGGTGTAACTGTGGCAAAGGGGACATGCTCATATCCCACTGGGAAGTGTACAACTTCTTTGGAGGGTAATTAGGCGGAATCTATCAAAATTTTTAAAAATGCCTATTTTTGAACCAACAATACCCCCTCTAAAAGTTATTTAGCAAAAATATTTGTACAAGTATATAAGAAAATGTGTACAAGGATGCTTCTTGTAGCATTATTTGTATTGCAAAAAAAAAAAAAATTGGAAAACAAATTGGAGATAAGCCAAATGTTCATTAATGAGGAGAAAAGGTAAATAAATTACGGTACAGCCATGGGACACAATGCAACCATGAAAATGAATGAGAATGACATGGAAAGATGTCCACAGTATACTGCCAAGTGTAAAAAAGCAAGTTGGTGAACAACATGCACAGTCGTTTTCCACGGTTAGTTTAAAATATACATATTTTAAGGGTCTAGAGGAACACAAACTTACCTTTACAGTGATACTTGGGGGGTGGGTATGAAGGGTCTGGGAAGCCAATTGTACTTTTGACTTCACATCATTTTGTGCTGAACAATTTTTATTTAATTTTGTTCAATGAGTAAATGCTACTTACCATTAAAAACATAATTTATCTTTCAGGACTGAATGAATAAATTCATGGGAAACTGCCATTTTAAAATGTCTAGTATCATTATCCATAGGACATTCTATTTTAAATAATGAAAATATTAGCTAATTACTAACATAAAGGACATTCAGATTATTGGATTCTGGATTAAAATGAGAAATGTAAAACTTTGGAATATCAGAAGAGAGCCCATCTAAAATGCCCATCTAGAAAATGGGTTTTTATAATGATTTATCAATCAATTATGCAGCTAGATTGGTTCTTGGGGTTAAACAAGCAGAAATTCACTTAGGTCAGCTTTTGAAAAAGGGTTTACTTGGGGGATTAACATAGACTATAATTTAAACTGAAATTTTAGGAATTGAGGAGTTTCTGGAGTCAGGTTTCTATCCTCTGTGTCAATATGCTTTTGTTTGTAAGTAAAAAAAAGCCAATCAAAGAGGCTTAAACAATAAAGGAGACTGAGTAGTTTCAATTAGAAAGAAAGAAAGAAAGAAAGAAAGAAAGAAAGAAAGAAAGAAAGAAAGGCAGATCTAAGCTTCATACAAGGCTTGATTCGGTAGCTTCAAAATACCACTGAAGGCCCAGTGCCTTTTTGTCTCTGTGTCGCTGCTATTCTTTCCATGATGTCAGCTTTTGTCGGAGGTTGACCAACTTTGATCCCAAAATGGTTACTTGTGACTCTTGGAAATACTCCTTTCTTATTTTTAGCTGAGAGGAGAGAGAGGGATTCTCTTCTAGCATTTATAACAGAAGTCCTAATATATACCATGATGGCTTGGACCACATTCCTACCTCTAAACTAATCACTGTGTCTGATTGATAGCTTGTTGGCTTAGCCTGGGTCACCGTTTTAATCTGATAGCATGGATGGAGTCACATGCTCAAGATCACATAGTTGTCCAAATGAAAATGGGGTTGCTAAGGAGAGAGTCAATGTGGGAAGACAACCTGGAAGTGTTCGTTGTGGTCTCCCAAAGCTTATCTGCCTCTTCTAGTCCATCTGCTCCATTCTCTTGTCTCCCCTGACCTGTTTCTCCTGTTTACCATATTTTCCTTCCTCCATAACTTCAATTTATACTTGGCAATCATGACCTCTCTCTGCTTAGTACCCCCACTTGCACCTATAATATTGTGACTTTTCAGTTTCAGTTTCCATAGTGCTGGGCAATTATTGTTACCTTTCTCAATGCATGTCTCAAAGTGGAAATTCTGATTGGCCCAGTTCATCTTTTAAACCAGGCTACATGTTTTGACTAGCTTGCAGACTGGTTGTTTTGAGTCAGGCAACCATCCCTTGTCTAGTGATCTGTAAATGAGGGGTGGAGTTTGGATAGTCCAGTTACATGGTCCAACTCAAGGCCACTTGAGTAAGAGGGACCAGGGACAGAGTGCTTCCTGTGGCTGGGAGTTCAAGGGAGGCACATGGACTCAAAGGTTGAGCAATAAAAGACTGTACCTCTTCTTATGGGACTTCTGCTACATATATATATTTTAAAAGCAGCCAAATTTTACGTGAAAAAATATTATTTTACTCTTTGTGAGTGTCTCCTATGGCCTGTATTATATTGGTGTACAAATTGGGACTTACCTTTGTCTTTTGAAAGCTGAGTAGATTTGGGGAAACAGGCAGAAGTTATTTGGAGCCATTCCTGATTAAAGGTAATAAAGATAGGTATTATAAATTTGTCAAAACTGAGGTGTGACCATAAAAAAGAGAGGTAAATTATCTTTTGTGGTTCATAAACTGACCCTGAAGGCAATTCCAAGAGGGGTTTTAAAAGTGTTTTGAGCAATAAGAGCACATTAAATACTTGTATTATCCTCCTGAGGTGATTGCTTCATTTGAAGGACAAAATTCAGGTATTTGTTCAGGTTGGTGAGCGCACGTGTGTGTGTGTGTGTGTGTGTGTGTGTGTGTGTGTGTCTTACTACATGATTAATCTTCATGTCATAGAAATGAGGGAAACACAGATCTGAATCTAAGTTCAGGAAGTTCTGATACTAGGCAGGAAGTTCTGATACTCACTGATACTCACTAGGAAGTTCTGATACTCACTAGGCAGGCCCTGGTACAGGGGCATTGGGTGTTCAAAGCTGTGATCTATTCCAGTTTGATCCTATGTGATTGGTAAATATCAATAAATGACAAATATTTTTAATATCATCCCTGGCTGGGTCTTCTACCATCAACAATGAACTCCCCTGCAGTAAAGGGAAGGCTGATGACTATTTTGTAGGACACTTAAACACCACAGGAAAACTCAAAGGCATGAGTAAGGTCATGACTAATCCAGAAAAGGTATGCAAAAGTGAATCCAGATCCCTTGTGTTTGTTCTGTAGCCCCCAGTATTGATATATTCAATATGCTTCCGGAGGATGTTGGTTATTTAATATGCTTCCAGAAGATGTTGGACTTCTTAAGAATTAACAATTAAAAACATTTGAGGACAACAGTGTAACCAGCATGGCTTCCACAAGTGGACAATCAATGAGTGTGCACTCTTCGCTGAGTTCTTCCTACAGAGGCCTGAGGGATGTGCAAAGTGCAGTATTACCCCCAAGGAGCTTACCATCAGGGAGTGCGGATGTTTCACTTTTGGTGAGCCGCGTAGAGGAGAACTGGTTATTCGCCACAGTTACCTAGAATGATGCTTTCTTCCTCATGCACTGACGCCCATTCCCTCATGGATTCCCTTTTATTTCTCATGCATTAATATCAGGCAGAAAAGGGTGCTGAAACATTAAGGCATTTTATCTTACAGGACCCATGCGGTGAGGTATTACTATGACATAATAAAAATATCAGAAAAAGTAATAATAATCCAGACCCAAATTTGAATCCTGTCCCTGGCAGCTACTAGCTGTGTTGCCTTGAGGAAAGCCCCTAGGATGTTTTTATCTTCTTTCCAACCTCTGTTCCTTCATCTGTGCAAAATAGAAAATATCAAATGAGGTGACGCAAGCACCATGTTAGAATTTACCTCTTCTAGTTCCAGGTAAAACATAAGTAACCAGAAAGGGCATCTCTTGCAATCCCATGTAACCCATTGTCATTTGCCACCTCCATTCCTTCAGTATTTGTGTAGGTCCCTCGATGCACCACGAACTCGGATCCTTGTTAAAGTAATGGTGGCTAACCTGCTTTCACAACCCTTTCCAGTTCCACACACATCAATTTTTTACCTTTCGACATTGCCCCTAAAGTGAATTTTCACCTGCTTTTATCTAAAAGGAAAATATTGCAGTGCTTTTCCTCAGAAGTCAAACTTTCCTTAGGGATGACTCTGAGTCTGGCAGGGACACAGTTGTCACTGGAGACCATGTGTGTTGGTGGGGGGTGGGGGAGGGTGGCAGCTGCAGGACACGGACCCGATAACTGGGTATCCCAGGTTGATAATTTATAATTGATCCAGAAGCCTCATTCTCTACTTATCCTGAAGTCCTAATCTATGATCTATTGCTTAATGAAAGAAGAAATTAATTAATTAAGAATATGTGCAAGGAAGCCCAGGGGTTCAATTTTAATGTAAAATAAGTAGCTTACATCTCGTCAAGTGGTTTTAACAATGTAGTTCAACCACAGGGAAGGCACCTTGAAAAGCCAGGGGCCAGAGGGATGCATGTCTGAAGTCTTTTCCTTCACCATCTGAATTGTTTTCTCTGTGGTTAGTTGAACAGACACGAGGTCACGGTCTTCAGGCCAATCACTTTTGGGGCCCTCAGCATCATTCCGGTTCACGGCCACAGTCTAAATTCTGAACTCCAATGATCCATTTTGCAGATCCTGCCACTGGTCATGATGCTATCATTTCTCTCTTCTAGGACTGGCCTCGTTGCTTTGGTTTTATTCGTTCTCATGACTCCTTTATTTGCCACCCTGTGAACTCCATGAGATTATGTCATTACTCATATTTTGTTTCCATAGAGCCTAGTACAGTGGCTACATGGTCAATGATTATTTACTGAATAAAAGGATTAATAAAAGACAAAGGAGAAGAGACTGCTCTCTGTTCCCGACTCAAGGAACAAATCTATTACCACAATTATGACACAACCCTGTACTGTAAAAATCTACTAACTTTCCTTTTCACAGTTATGGGTTCAGGTATGACCTCCACAGATGAAGGACACCTCATGGACATGGGGCTCGTTCCAGTGTCCTGGTTAGTTCCGCTTGCGGGTAAAACTTTCGGAGGCCCCTTTTAATGCTGCTTCCTGTTCGTAGGGCCTCAGGTCATTCCCCCCACATAGTGACACCATCTCATTAGTTTTGCAGAAAGGTGAGATTTACAACTTCTGTAGGAGTTTTCCTGCACAGGGTAACAAGGACGGAAGCTGTAACTGCTTGAATTAGCACAACATATTTGCTTTCCTTCTGGCTGCCATAAATTCTTAGGATGACACAGAATCAGCATTTCAGATGATTATATCTGGCTTGTAAATTGTCCTCCAAATTGTCACCTTTTTCTCCCTAACCCCACCTGCAGGACTTAGCTATAGGAATAGCTCTGACCTCTGGCCTTAGAGTCAAGGTTAATTCACAGCAAGGTCACATGACTTGCTACTTATTTCAAGTTATGCCTTAGGAATTCTACTAGGTTCTTTTTTCAGAAGTATCTGATTTTTTTTTCTTTTACTAGGAAACTTTGTATTGTCAAGACCTCTGTCATAAGGATCTGCCCAAGATTCTTCAAAAGATGTCAAAACCACACTTAGCTCATTGGAAACTCAGCTCTCTAATAAAGGATATGCTACTGATTGCCAGCAGCAGGTAGGTCACAACTTGTCTTGGAACTCATGAAAATTCCAAGCACTGCACTCTGAATAATAGATTATAGTATCTTCAGAACAAATATTTACTTACTGGCTAATCCAGTTATGGTAAAGAACCAAGAAGGAAATAAATTTTATTTTTAATTTCAAGATGGAAAAGTAAACAGATTCGTAAATATCACATTTCTGTGGACATTCAGAACCAGAGAGTGGCAGACTTTTGGCTAAATGTCTACATATTTCTTAGAGATTACCAAGAATTCTGTATTAGGATACATTTGAAAAATGCAGGTAACTTCTCAAAACATTAGTTAATTCAATTTTGTCCTAGTTCAGAAGCTGATATATAGGAAAACTTCATAATAAGCTTTTTGGGAAGAAACACATTGGCATTAATGTTTTCCAATAAGAGATTCTGGAGAAGTCATGAAATTAAAGAGTGTTTCCCAAGTTTCTTCCTGGATACTGGGCAACTATGCAAAGCTTCTTGAAAAGTTTATAGTCAATCATGAATACCAAACTGAAAAAACACAGTAAGATGTAAGTGACATTCTGAACAATTCTTAAAAGCACTCAGGAAATAATGTCATTCCTAAAGAAACTATGTGCTAAACTCCGGAATTTTTTTTTTTTTTTTTTTTTTTTTACCTCAGCTGTCTCTTCAGTTTCAACAAGCATGTGATGTCCATGAGAACTCACAGATACTGCTTTTCCAACTGGGGCAGAGTTTAGAGAGCTAGCTTTCTATTTGAGTGACCCAAGTAGTCACTTCACTCTCTGAACCTCGTTGACTCTAGAATGTGTCCCCAAGCTTACCTCCACTCCCTTCAGCTTAGGAAGGACCTTAGTCATATCCTCTGACTGGATTCAAAACATCTGAGATAAGAAAGAGAGATGCAGAAAGGAAAAGAATAAACTCTTTTTCAGTTAAAGGAAAGAAGGAAGGAAGGAAGGAAGGAAGGAAGGAAGGAAGGAAGGAGAGAAGGAAGGAAGGAAGGAAGGAAAGAAGGGAGGAAGGAAAAAAGGAAGGCAAAGAAAATTGCTTATTTATAGACTCCCTGGGGCTACACATTGTATCTATTTTCCCAGTAATGATACTGAGGAGTAAAGAGTGGCCCATGGAACAGCTCTTCTCTCCCACCCTTGTCCTCACCTGAGCTTTCTCATTCTTGTTTGGCAGGGATCTCCCAAGATCTACCTTGCTCTGACTGGCTTTCAAAGGACTGATAATCCAAGGCAAAGCCATACAAGTTGGGTCCTGCTTTTTAACTCTTTGGATGTTATGCATTTAAATAAAATTATTATCCCAGAGAAAAATGTTTGTTCATTGCAGCCTAACAGCATTTGTGTTTATTGTGGTAGATAGACCCTGTCTTAATCTAAGTAAAATATTTAGAAATCTTTTCTCTCTTTGTGATGTAGAATTTTTTTTTATATCTGACTCAATAGCACAAATTGGACAACTTGTAGTATCACTTGGATTTGTCTCTAAAACAATCTTCAGTCTCAGACAGATAAAAGCAGATAGTCATTTGCCCAAGTACCCAAACTTCCTGTTAGATGCCAGGAGGATCTCCATTTATGGAATGAAGAAGTCATGAGGGTGAAAGGTACAAGCATAGGTAATATAGTCAATGGTATTGTAATAGGGACGCATGGTGACTGGTGGTAGCTACATTTGTGGCGAGCACAGCATGATGTATGAAGTTGTTGAATCACTGTGTTGTACACCTGAAACTAATATAACATTGTGTGTCAATTGTACTGACATTTTAAAAAAATTAAAAAAGAAGCGAGGAGGTGTTTTCTCATGTTTGTGTGTGTGTGTATATATATATATATATATATATATGCTCTTTTTAAGGTGACAGCAGCCATTAGGAAGAGTTTTTCCCATTGTTATTACAACAGGGCTGCAGTATAGGTTTGGTAAACTCAATGTGTTTTGGGGTAGGAGTATTAGAGTTCAGCTGTTTGGGTTGTCTCCAGAATGCATTCTCCCTCCCTATAATTTCTATTTTGTGAAATGTGTGCTTCTTAGGAAACCATTTCCATTCCTGGCTCCAGCGTTAGAGCATGTGACCCAGGCCAAGCCTATGAATGCACTCCTTTGGTCAATCTTAGTGATTTTGGAGGGTCCATGTAACCAAAGCTGGTCTAATCAGAGGAATATTAGAATTTGCTAGAAATGCTGAAATAGTGCTCTTTCTTCTTCTTCTTCTTTTTTTTCTTGGACCAGAAAAAGGAAGTACATAGGCTCAGGAGATTGGTGATATCATGTTAGCACTACAGTAGGAGTCATCTTTAGGATGAAGTGACGTTGTAGAAGACAGAACAGAGAAAAAGAAAGAAAGAAGTACTTGGTGACAGTGTTGAGTGACTGGATCAAGCTTCACTGGATATTTGCTATGTTTCTGGGTTTTTCACTTATAAATCATAAATCTCTCTTTTTTTGTTTAAATCAATTTGAGTTGTGTTTTCTTTAACTGTAATTGAATGCATTTCAACGGAGACAGTAATAAAAACGGGAAGGCAAAGTGGTTATAGGGTAGGGGTGGGGACTGAGAGTCAGCTATGAATTTACCATGAGCATGGCATTAACTGGCTGTGTCTCCCTCACCCAAGGGCAGATAGCCTAAGCCTTTACTCTTCAGAGATAAACATGAAGTCTCTGAAATGTCTACCCTCATGAAAATGAGCATAAATATTTCTTGTTTTGTTGTACTGAGATGATTAAAGCCAATGTTTTTGTGGGAAAAAAGAACTATTCGCTGGTGTATGTATGTGTGTGTGTGTGTGTGTGTGTGTGTGTGCTCATGCATGTCTGCAAGTACTAATGGAGAATGGCATGGTGAGCTGGAGAACGTATGTGCCATCGGCCTCCACACCTTTCTCACCATGTGAAAATTCCAGTGGACAGCAGAGAGGAAGCTTGCAAGGTGACAGCATTGGCCAGAGGTTTTTAAAATCAATTAATCGGGGGATCTGAGAGATATGCTGCAGAGTTGAGTAAAAACTAGAGTGTAGAGTGTATGGAATTAAAAAAAACAATAATTATATTTAAAGATAAATTACTGCTTTTAAAACCTCTTTCGCTGGAGAGATTTTTTAAAAAAACAAGAGGGTCAAAAGTCACGTCATTTACCAGGCATCGAAAACAATGTTTCCCTCCTTCTCTGAGGGCAGGGTCACCCGAGCAATTTAAATAGAGAGAAAGGCAGAGCCCGGGGCCTGTGAGGATCTGAGGAATGAACGAGAGCTGTCAGAGGCATGCAGAAATGCAGAAAGCTTTGCCTTTCTCGGCATTTCTGAAATCTGGTGGGATCGTGCTCATAACCAGAATGCAAGCAGTCCTATCAGGGCATTAGAATTCAAGAGAGCTAATTTGGGGGAATTAAAAAAAAAAATCAAGTGAGTATGGTATTGAAGGAGGGAATACTAAAGCCCAGGAGAAGGGCAGGCTGCTGGAGTATCCACCATAATTAAAGCAGATTACAATTGCTCTGAGAAAAGAAGAACGCAAAGAGTAAGAATATCCAACGTGCCTGATCAAGACTGATGGGACAGAGGCTCTGTAATGGCAGTGAGGAAATTGGGAGGGAACCCTAGAGAAATTTCTCATAATACCTATTCTTTTTTTTAAGAGGAAATGATAATTATGACAAAAACTGGAATGAATAAGCTGAATAAAGTAGCTAAGTTGAAGAAGAGGCATTTGTACCTCGTGTGGGAAAGCACGCAAGACCACTAAGATGAATCCAAATCAATGAGGTAATACTGGGTTTTTAAAACTCTTTTAAAACGAGGGGCATGAAAAAATACTTTAAGAATACTGACACCTCTGTTAAAGTCACAAAACAGGAAAAAATTTGAACAGGTACACTGACACCTTTAGAAATCAACAGATCTAGATGACAGACACAGGTAGCTGTTACAGAAGACAGGTGACGAACTTAGAACCACTGATTTTTTTTTCTCTCCCCACGGGGTGGGAAAAAGAGCGTGGAGGTTTTGAATCTGTTTGATACTTTCCCTTCCTTTTAATTCTGAAGGAGATAAATAAAAAAGTTACCTGTACTTTCTACCCTAGTGATAAAATAAAGCACACTGATCAAGCCATTAATGAAAACCAAGAAACGTTAACAAATAAGCAAAGATGTGAAATGTTGAGAGGATATAATGGATATCTACAAGGCTATGGAGATAAAACTGGAAAATACACCTGGAAAGGGCTGGCAATACCATCTTAATGATATTAAAAATCGTCTCATTGAATTCGGCACATTTGTCAGCATGACGGGAGCATCACTCACACAAATGGCTTTGCAGCAGATAGTCCTCGGCGGGTCCCCTCGATGGTCCTGAAGAAGAAAGTACACGTGTTAATCAGCTGCCATCTCATATATGTGGAACAGCCATTGTGTACAGCATGGCATACCGTACAAAGGCCTTGGTTAACCTGTATGGGCAATTCTTACCATCAAGAAGTGTGCAATCTAGTTGCAAGCCAGGTAACACATCATAAAAGTAGCTAACAGTGTAAAGCAATACATAATAAGGCTCAGGAGGCTAGAGCACAGATGGGACCAGAGCTGAGGATTCAGATATCGGAGACCGCAGAATTCTAGGCAGGAGCAGAAAAGCAGGATTAGCCAATGCTATTATTATTTTTTAAAGGAGTAGTTACAAGGGGGCACCTGGGTGGCTCAGTCAAGCATCTGACTTAGGCTGAGGTCATGATCTCCTGGTCCATGGGTTCGAGCCCTGTGTCAGGCTCTACGCTGACAGCTCAGAGCCTGAAGCCTGCTTTGGATTCTGTGTCTCCCCTCTCTCTGCCCCTCCCCTACTCGTGCTCTGTCTCTCTCTCAAAAATAAATAATAAACATTAAAAAAATATTTTTTTAAAAAACAGGAGGAGTTGCAAGATAGCAGTGAGTTTATCAATCTACCTAGAATAGAATTCAAAGGTGGGTACTGATATCTCACCAAACATAAGAAATTAATTGAAAATGGATTATAATCCTGAAAGTGAAATATAAAACAATGAAACTTTAAAAAGAAAACATGAGAAAATATTGTCATATTTTCATGGCCCTGGGGGAGGGAAAGATTTCTTAAACAGGATACAAACAATGCTAAGCATACAATAAAAGATAAATTGATAAATTAAACTACTTCTGCCAGTCACAAGTTGCCATTAGGAGAGCAAAAAGACAAGCCACAGACTAAGGGAAGATATTAGCATATCTATATTTATGTATATATCTATTTTTAAGTATATGTAAAATAGCTGGTAATGAACTTGTATCCAAAATCCATAAAGAGCTTCCACAAAACAGTAAGAAAAGGCAATTGTGCAATAAAAGACATGGTCAAAAAGCTTGAACAGGCACTTCATAAAAAATGATATCCAAATGGCTAATATGCATATAGAAAGGAGGACAGGGGCGCCTGGGTGCCTCAGTCAGTTAAGCATCTGACCTCAGCTCAGGTCATGATTTCACAGTTTGTGAGTTTGCCCCCACGTTGGCCTCTGTGCTGACAGCTTAGAGCCTGGAGCCCGCTTCAGATTCTGTGTCTCCCTCTCTCTCTGTCCCTCCCCCTCTTGTGCTCTCTCTCTCTCTGTCAAAAATAAACATTTAAAAATTAAAAAATATATATATTTTAAAAAAAGAAAGGAGGTTAATAGGCTTTATCAGCAAGAAATGAAAAATTTCAGTCATAGTGAGGCACTATTATACACACTTACCAGACTGGCTAAAATTAAAAGGGCTTACAATACCAAGTGTTACAAAGATGTGGAACAATGGAATTTTTATGCTTTGCTTGCTGGTTGGAATATTAATTGTTTCAATTAGTTTGGAAACCTGTTAGTTTCTGTGAATCTGAATACTCATACACCCTTTAGCTCAGAAATTCTACTCCTAGTAGTATACCTAAGGTAAATAAGTGCTTATGTTTACAAAAAAGACATATCCAAGAATATTTATTGCAGTTTTATTCATAAGATCCAAAAAAGGAGGAAACTATTTGTCCATTGATTTTAGAGAATAAATTAGTAAGTTAGTTTATACTCACATGATGGAATAGTATGTGTGTTGAGAAAGAACATACGACTCTGTAGTGGTATTTCATTATGTTGAATGAAAGAATTATATTCATTGAAGGATGCTGGAAACAAAAGAGTACACATTGTACAATTACATTTATTTGAATTTCAGAACAGAAAAAACCAGTGTATGGTGATAATGGCCAGGATAGCTGCAAACTTTGGGGAGTATAATCTGGGAGCCGACTGAGGAAGGTTTCATGTTCTGTAACTTGATTTCAATGACAGTTTCTCAGGTAGATACATATGTAAAAATTTACTGAGTTGTACACTTAAGATGTGTGTACTTTACTGTTTGCCATCCACATCTCAATTAAAAGTAGGGTAGTAGAAAATAAAATTGAAGGGGAAATTAAATGAGAAGAACATGTATAAAATATCTCACATAATAGATAATAAAGATTTCTTTTATTCTACATCCTTTCAGGACTTGGGGGTCAGATTGTGGCATGTGCTTGAATGGCAGGATGAGGTATATGGATTCTGTTTCTTAAATTTTTCTGATGTTTATTTATTTTTGAAGGAGAGAGAGACAGTGTGTGAGCAGGGGAGGGGCAGAGAGAGAGGGAGACACAGAATCCAAAGCAGGCTCCAGGCTCTGAGCTGTCAGTACAGAGCCCCACACAGGGGCCAACTCACAAACTGTGAGATCATGACCTGAGCCAAAGTCGGATGCTTAACCGACCAAGCTACCCAGGTGCCTCTATGGATTCTGTTTTTTAGGCAGTAAGAAGCTACTGAAGACTTCTTGGGGGAAAATTGATGTTTTAGGAAGATTAATTTGGTAGACATATGCAGAAAAAAATTGGAAAAGAGAGGGAAAGAAGTGGGGACAAAAAGAGTCATTAAGAAGTAGCTCAGAGGGGCGCCTGGCTGGTTCAGTCGATAGAGCATGTGACTCTTGATCTTGGGATCATGATTTCAAGCCCCATGTTGGAATAAAGATTACTTAAAAAAAAAAAAAAAGTAGGAAAATGCAGCAAGAGTATAGTCAAGTGTGTGCCTGAAAGTCAGCTTTCCAAGCTTAGGGTGCAATAACAAATGAATTTTAATTTTTCAATAAGTTTCTTGAAATTCTTTTTGCATTTATTTTCAGGAAGCTTAATATTTCATTTTGAGGTCCACCTGATTGTGCATTATCCAGGAACTCTGAGGGATTGTACCATTGGAAGGATGACAGAACTATTCCACACTGCAGCCACAAGATGTCGCTGTTGAAGACGGGTCCTGCACTTGCAGGGATGCAGTGGGGCATGCTTGCCTTTCCTGGGGACTCAAACCAATACATTTTTAATTCAATGTCATTTGCTTAGCCTGTTTTGTTCTTCAAATTCTAACATGGTTTCAGGATGGCTGGATCCAGAGGGCCTTCCACACACAGGTACAGGCTGTGCTGGAACCAGTTCTCCCACCCAACGCTTAGCTGTTGTGTTGAGCTCAAATTGCCAGCCAGGCGCCTTGTATCTATTGGTAGGGTTTTCTCTGGGGTCTTTGGGGACCTCTCCTGTCAATGGACCATCTATAGTCTAATATGAAAGCTATCCATCACCTTGAATCTCAGAGAATCAGACAGCCTTGATCTTCTTATAAAAATTGGTGAATTCCATTTCCAGAACTCTACGCTATAGAATCCCAGAAGCTACCATCTTTTCCAAGCCACTCACAGAGTTTTACTATGGGCCTTACTAAGGGTGATAGGTCGTCACCCTTCTCTTCCCACATTTTCTTAACAAAAGAGGCTCACTTACGTGAAGCCTGCCACAAAGATGAAAACCTGCCCCCAAATTATTTGATGTTTTTATCTATGGGACAGAGAAGCAGCTGAAACAATTTCTAAAATTCTATGTCACCAGGTAGGCAGGGTGTTATATAAATAGACTTTGTTAAAAAAAAATAATAATAAAAATAAAAAATCAAACAGCCTGAACTAACCTCATCTATGGCCATTTAGAATATCATAAATGACTAAAAATTGTTACGTCTCATATGCTAAAACAATAGATGGCATATTTTAGATAAAGAACAAATTAAATTAGGATGTAGATATGGCTATTTAAAGAGGCTGAAATAAAAATGAAGTAAGCAACAGGAATTAATATGTACAGATGATACAGTGAGATAAAAACTTGGAGCTGGAAAAACTGAGTTCAAAGCCCGGCTCTGCCATTTATTAGCTACGTGACCTTATGTAGTTTATCAGTTTCTCTGAGCCTCAGTTTTCACATATCAAAACAGAATGTCTTCAAAGAGTTGGTATGAGGATTTGATGAGACAATGCCTGTGAAAACATGTACCACACAGTCCTATGTCACAGATGTCAGTCAGTGTTGGCAAACTAAAATCTGACTTGAAGTGGGAAAGGAAGCTTGTTAATGGCTGGGTTTCAAGGCAGTAGTAAATCCTTGTTTGTTTATCCATTTGTCTTTGTTTGTGATTTGGAAAACGAACCAAATCACATAAAGGTGACAGTAAATTGTGAGGTTGAATTTATGAAGTAATTATTGAATAATTGTGATAGATAGTTTTAAAAGAACATACATTGCTTCAAACCGGTGATCATTTGCTTAGGCCTACCATAGGTATATTGGGTGAGGTGGCAGAAAATCCCTCAGACACAATTAGAAACAGCCTTGTAGTCCCTGGGCCTCAGTAGAGGAAAGAGAGACCTCTGTCTTTTAAAGGCCTGGGCTACCATATTTGAATTCGCCTTAACACCATATGGAAAAGGAAAATACAGACTGGTTCCGGATCAGGAATATTCCAAATGGTTATTAGAACAAATTCATCAAGAAGAGATTAAGAAGTCAGTGTACCTGTATTGAATAATGACGACAGGGCTCTAGGCAGTGGAATATGACAAAAGCCTTCAAGTGTTTGGTAGAGGGATAAAGTATATTAACCAAACAAAAGAAGAACAATAAAGTCCACCTGATACAAAATAGCATTACTAGGGAAGAAGAACTAGGCTCTGGCTAAGTAATACTTAGACTTGAATTTAGGAAGTAAAATGGACTTTTTTTTGACAGTGGAGACTTCATTTGGGAGTAAGATAATAGAAAAATCTATTTTTTTTAAAAGGTGAATAATTTCCATTTCCTAGAAAAATTTGAAATTATTTTTATGCCAAATGGAGATGGTGTTGTTGTTGCTGTTGTTGTTGTTTTAATTGGAAACACAAATGGTTTGCTTTTTCCTCCTTAAGGTATTGTGATACTGATTGAAAAGGTGAGAGAGAAAAGTCTCAGAGAGCCTGAGACTCTGAGGAATGGTGTATGAACTTTGCTTTTATAGTCTCTCTAGAAAAGAAAATTGTAATGAAGTATTTCTCTTCCTGCTCTAAAAGTGCATACCTCTTTCATTCATTGTACATGTCAACAAAGAGAAAAGAGTTTCTCTTCTTGCTTTTATTCTTGGAGCTCTCGATATGAAGTAGATGATCCTGTTAACATCCTCTCCCCTAAACGTCTTGACCTCCACCCTACCTCAGCCACTCACTCCCACAGGTAGTCTAGACCTTATCATTACAGTAGCTAAAACCCCTGGATAATATCATTCCCAGGCATTCAGTATCATTTCTTATCTGTGCAGCTGACTCTGGCTGGTCCATCTCCAACAATTCTTTCTTTCTTTCTTTTTTTTAATGTTTTATTTATTTTTGGGAGAGACAGAGTACAAGTGGGGGAGGGGCAGAGAGAAAGAGGGAGACACAGAATTCAAAGCAGGCGCCAGGCTCTGAGCTGTCAGCACAGAGCCCCAGGCGGGGCTCGAACTCACAAGCTGTGAGATCCTGACCTGAGCCGAAGCCAGATGCTTAACCTACTGAGCCACCCCATGCTCCCTTTCTCCAACAATTCTTTAACCCTACTGGGATCTCGGATCCACTGATCCTACAAGCTTTTCAGTATCCCTCCGTCACAGCCTAGCTGAAATGCCACATTCCATAATCACTCCCTTCCTCACGCCCTTACCTTTGCCCCATCTCTGGCATCTCTCCTGTGGTCTGTTTTCGTTGTGAGGCTAGAGTGATCTTTTTAAAACTGAAGTGAGATAAGTCAATTCCTTGCTCAAATACTCCAGTGGCTCCCTATTTTTTTCTTATCAAAAAGCCAATAGCTACAGTGGAAAAGCTAAAACTTGGTATTTTCATATCAAGCCAGGATTTTCAAATGGGAATGAATGCTCTCTGCTTGGTAGTTTCCTGGCACAAGCAAATGAAAGCATTTTTTAGAAGAAAGCATCCCCAGTTTAGAGCTGTGTGGTTCCCACACATAAAGATCACTTAAATATGAACCCACAATTAAAAAAAAATCTCCAAACACAGAGGAAAACCAGCTACAATGAGTGGCTGTGAGCTGAAACAACAAAGATCGAGACTTCAGATATTAAAATGGTAGGTATACAATATAAAATAAAAGTATACAAAAAGTGTATATAAGGTTCCAGGCAATACAAGAGCATAAAAACGAATAAACTTCCAAGAGTCCTTAAAAATACCTTGAAAGTTTTTGGTAAAAAACATTTTTTTAAATCCCAAAATTTAAGGATAAAAATATTTCAATTAGAAACAGATAGCAGTGGATAAAGAATTAGTAAACAGAAATGTAGATCTGGATAAATTATTAAGAAAGTCACCCAGAGAGGGGCGCCTGGGTGGCTCAGTCAGTTGAGCATTTGACTTCAGCTCAGGTTATGACCTCACAGTTTGTGGGTTTGAGCCCCACTTTGGGCTCTGTGCTGACAACTCAGACCTGGAGCCTGCTTCAGCTTCTGGGTCTCCCTCTCTCTCTGCTCCTCCCCTACTTGTGCTCTCTCTCTCAAAAATAAGTAAACATTAAAAAAAAATTTTTTAATAAAAAAAAAGGGTCATCCACAGAGACAAGAAGATAGAAAATATGCGAGAGTGGTTAAGAGCAATGGGAGACAGAATGGGAAGTTCTAACAGACATCCAGTTTTTTAGAAATATTACTGTGAATCTGCAGATTATCAAAAAACAAAAAGAAAAATCTTAATGGTAGCAAGTGAGAAAAAATAAATACCTGGAAAGGAATGACAGTGACAATTTTACTGACAGCAGACTTTGCATCAGCAATAATGAACACCATAAAACAGGGGGTGGGGTGGGCAAAAAGTGCGTGTGTGTGTGTGTGTGTGTGTGTGTGAGTATAAAATAGCTATACACATAGAATTGTGCATCTCACAAATTATCTTTTGAAAAAATGAGGAAGACATAAAGAGCTTTAGGATAAACAAAAGCGTGTTTGTCATCAGCTAACCTTATTCTAAAGGATTTTATAAAAAAACATGCTCAAGGAGAATAAAAATGAGCCCAAAGGGAATAGTGGCATCATAAGATAAAAAGGTAAACCAACAACTTATTAAATTCATAGATAATTTTTAAAAGTTGCTTTCTGTCTGTATAAATTAATGTAAAAATAAGATTTAATTTCTAGAGTTCAAAAGACATAGGATTAAAATACTGGACAGTGCTAGTGTGAGAGTCACGGGGAAGGTCACAGTAAAAATGTCCTAAGATCTTCATATTATTCAGGATAAGACATTATTAAATTTATACTTCATTAAGTTAATATGCATGGTAAAAATTTCAAGAGTGACCTTAAAATTATAGAAATAGTGGGGCGCCTGCATTACTCAGTCAGTTAAGCATCGGTCTTCGGCTCAGGTCATGATCTCACGGTTTGTGGGTTTGAGCCCTGAGTCAGGCTCTGTGCTGACAGCCTGGAGCCTGGAGCCTGCTTCAGATTCTGTGTCCCCGTCTCTCTCTGCCCTTCCCCTGCTCGCACTGTCTCTCTCTCTCTCAAAAATAAATAAACATTTAAAAAATTAAAAAATTAAAAAAATTAAAAAATTAAAAAAATTTATAGAAATAGTATGCATAACTTTTAAACCCATAAAAGGAAAAATGTAATAATAAACATTAACATTTTATTAACATAAATAATACATTTACAATAAAACATTTGACATTTATTAACATAAATAATAAACATTTAACAAATAAACGAATTGGGGCACCTGGGTGGCTCAGTCGGTTAAGCGTCTGATTTCGGCTCAGGTCACGATGTCACGGTTTGTGAGTTCAAGCCCCGCATTGGACTCTGTGCTGACAGCATAGAGCCTGGAGCCTCCTTCAAATTCTGTGTTTCCCTCTCTCTCTGCTCCTCCCCCACTCATGCTCTGTCTCTCTCTCCTTCAAAAATAAATAAAAACATTAAAAAAATTTTTTAAACAAATAAATGAGTTAACTCTCAATTACAAGAAACAAGAAATAAGAATAAAAAGGCAAGATGGTAGAAATAATCTAAAATTATCATATTTATCACTAATACAAATAGACTACACATGCTAATTAAATGACAGAGTTCGTCACATTGATTAAAAATAAAATCCATTGATATTTTATAAGAGACACAATCAAAGTTTAAAGATATAGAAAGGCTGAAATTAGAAGCATGAAAAATAGTTGGCAAATGCTAACCACGATACAAGTGGATTAGCTGTATTAGCATCAAACAAAATCAACTTTAAGATAAAAAAAAATAAACATTATTTGGGAGTAAGGGGATTACTCCCAATAACAATTTTAATTTACCAAGAATGTATAATTATCCCATGCTTGAGTTGATCTAGTAAAGTAGCCTTGAAATATGAAGAGGAATTATTGATAATTAAAGGAGAAGTGGACAAAATCCCCCATTGCAGTGGAAGATTTTAACACACCTACCTCAATCATTGATCAAGTCAAGTCCACAAACATTAGTAAAGAGAGAGAATAATTGAGCTCTATCATGAACAAATATGTTTAAATAGACATCTATAAAACTCGCTCTAAAACTAGACAATACATATTATATTCAAGTACATATGGGATTTTTATGAGCGTGACCATATATTAAGACATAAAACGAGTCACAACAAGTTTAAAAAAATCAGTATTACCATAGATCATATTCTCTTACTAGGGGCAGTTAAATTAGAGGTCGATAACAAAATAAATCAAAATCTGTACGTTTTGGAGAAATTAAAAACACCACTCTTCTAAATTATTCATGGGTGAAAGCAAACATCACAATTACAGTGTAATATTCACTTATAACTGAGTTATACTGGTAACATTACATATCAAAACATAGGAGATGCAGTTGAAAACAGATCATAAAGGCTATTTATAATCAAAAATAATTATATTTTTTAAAAAGGTGAAAAACGAATGAGCTATGTATCCAATTTAATAAGCTAAACCAGTTACTCTCAAACATTCAAGTTTCAGGACCATGTAACACTCCTAAAAATTATCAAGGACTCCAAAGGGCTTTTACATATGTGATTATAACAGTCAATATTTACAGAATTAGAAATTAAATGTTTGAGACACATATTAATTCATTTAAAAATAATAAATCCATCATATATTAACTTTATATTTTAATAAAAATATTTTCCCAAACTAAAAAATGTAGTGGAAAAATGGAATTGCTTTACATTATTGCAAATCTCTTTAATGTCTGACTTAACAGAAGAGAGCTAAATTCTTGTACCTGCTTCTGCATTCAATCTGCTATAATGTATGAGTTTGGCTGAAGTATATAAAGACTATCTGGCCTCACACAGACATGTATTGGGAAAAGGAGAGCATTTTAACAGCCTTTTTATATAATTGTGAAAACTTTTCTTTGATACTATGCCAAATCTCCACTAGTGGTAATCTTTTAAAGGTTAGTTGCAATGTGGAATCTGAAACCACATCAATGAATCTTTCATGGTCTGTTACGCCACAATCTGTTGGTATGTCTTGCGTTTTGAATGAATCTTTTACCCATGCATGACTTTGTAAGAACATGTATTGATAATATGGAAAATATTGGTATGCTGAGTTACAGAGATCTTCTAAATGTTGACATATTTCATTATATTAATTGAAAAACTACACTTACTAATAGAATCACTGATTTCATTGCAACAGCCTTGAAGTATTGGGAAGCTGTCAAGGTCACCATGACAGATACAATATTAAATTCTAATTTTACGTGAAAGCTTGAATCCTAACATTGGTAATGAATATTTTCAGTTGTTTTCAGGCTCATTTCATTCATTTTTGAGAAAATGTCTGCTAAATACTCAAAGCTAAGTACCCATAGTTTGTCTAGTTCTTAAAAGTGCAAATGATGTTTCATAATGAGAATGGCTAGTTGAGCCTGCAACTCTAACAATCACATAGTGCTTTTCCTTGAGATAATTATCGTATTTTAAAATGCAGCAGAAGTGCTTTATGTAAAAATTCCAGTTCAACAGAGTACCAAAAAGACATGTATTAAGGATCAAGATTTAATAAAATTAATAATTTTTACTGTTTCATCAAAGTCATTCTTAAGTAAAATTGGCATTTATTTTTATAGTGAGGATGTACTGGTAAGGAATACGATCACCACTGCCTTGATTTGTGATAAGGTGCCAGTAATTTTATCCACCTTTGCTTTTGCACTGTCAGTTCAAGGTAATATAGGGAAGATGTCAAATATGCTAACATTCATCATCAGGAAAATAGTTTTGAGCTTACCTCCTGAAAGACCCCTTAAGAAGTCTACAGGGCACATATTGAGAACCAAGAAGTTAGGCTAAGACTCAATAAACTATGAAGGGCTAAATTTGCCCCTGTTTTTATAAATAAAGTTTTATTGGAGCACAGTCGTGCCTAATCATGTACATGTTGTCTCTGGCAGCTTTTGTGCCATAGAGGGATGAATTGAATGGTTGCAACAGAGGATGTGTGGCTCACAAAGTGTAAAATATTTGCTATCTAGCCCTTTATAGAAATGTTTGCCAACTCCTGAATTAGGCTACAAAAATAGAATAAATTCAACAAAAGTATTTGAAAGACATAATGAAGATCAGAAGTTAATGTGAAAGGAAAATTATAATATAATATAAAGGATGAATAAAGACAAATGCTAATTCTTTAGGAAGACTAATGAAATACAAAAATCCCCTGCAAGATCGATTTTAAAAAGTGAATGCTTGGGGCGCCTGGGTGGCGCAGTTGGTTAAGCCTCCGACTTCAGCCAGGTCACGTTCTCGCAGTCCGTGAGTTCAAGCCCCGCGTCGGGCTCTGGGCTGATGGCTCAGAGCCTGGAGCCTGTTTCCGATTCTGTGTCTCCCTCTCTCTCTGCCCCTCCCCCGTTCATGCTCTGTCTCTCTCTGTCCCAAAAATAAATAAACGTTGAAAAAAAAAATTAAAAAAAAAAAAAGTGAATGCTTTTGTCAATACTAATAACGATAAGGGAGGGCTGAGAAATGACAGAAATTTAAAATATAAGGGATAAATCTGAATAATTTTATGTTAATAATTTAAAACTATAAACAATAAATATAAAGAAAAATCTGAATTGCAAAATCTGACAAAAGAAAAATAGAGAGTTCACAGGTGGTTTTGCAGACAAGTTCTGCAAAATAGTCAAAGAACAGATTTTTTCCAACATTAAACTTTTTTACCAAATAGAAAAAAGGGACTATTCTCCAATTATTATTTTATAAAGTTAGCATTACCAAATTAAAAAAAACAAACAAACACGGGTAAAAGAATGAAGGAAAATTACAGTCTAATTCTAGTCATGAGTTTGACAATCTGAAACAAATTATTAGAAAACTGTTTACAGTAGTTTATGAGAAAAAATAACTCATCCTGACCAAGTTTAGTTTATCCCAGGAATGCAAGGAAGGTTTGGGTTTAGAAGCTTGATCAGTATAATTACTTCAGTAATAGATTAAAAGATAAAAACCAATATGAATTTTTTTCAGTAGATACAGAAAAAGCATTTGATCAATTCAACATGCATTTATGATTTAAAATCCAAGCAAACTAAGAGTGAAGGCAATAGCAAACTACTTCCTTTTTAGAAAAATCTAATAAACATTGACTCCTAATTGTCGAAAGTTAGAAGCATATGCTTTAATATCACAAAGTAGACAATTCTGGTCAACATTCTACTGGAGGATCTAGCCAGTACAATAATTTTTTTTAAATGTTTTAATGAAATTAAGTTAAAATGGCAAAAGAACACACAGAACTGTCATTATTCTCAAATTACATTACTTTATTTTATGGATCAAATTATATTATTTTCTATGTAAAAAATGCAAAGTAATCTATAAATATATTTGGACCTAATACAAAAATTTACTAAGATGAGTAGATATATAACCAATATATAAAAATAAGTTACATATCTAACACATGGGCAACAAAATAGAAGGCATACTTAAAATATATATGCAATTTATAATTTTAACAAAATACATGATATCTAGGAATAAATATAACAAAATGTTTAAGACTCATTTGGGAAAAATTTTGAACTTCAACAAAATACATAGAAGATCTAATAAGTGGAGAGGTAAACCATGATCTTAGATAGGAAATCTTAATATTGTAAGAATTTCAGGTATTCCCAGAGCACCTGGGTGGCTCAGTGGTTGAGTGTCTCTTTTTTTTTTTAATTTTTTTTTATTTTACTGTTTATTTATTTTTGAGAGAGACAGAGAGACAATGTGGGCAGGGGAGGGGCAGAGAGAGAGGGAGACACAGAATCCAAAGCAGGCTCCAAGCTCTGAGCTGTCAGCACGGAGCCCAATGCAGAGCTTGAACTCACGAGCTGTGAGATCATGACCTGAGCTGAAGTCAGACGCTTAGCCGACTGAGACACCCAGGTGCCCCGAGTGTCTGACTCTTGATTTCAGCTCTGGTGATGATAGTAGGGACATGGGATCAAGTCCCATGTTGGGGGACTATGCTGAGGGTGGAGCCTGCTTGAGATTCTCTCCCTCCCTATTTCCCCCCTCTCCCACTTGTGCTTGTTTTCACTAGCTCTCCCTCTCTCTCTCTAAAATAAAAAATAATTAAAAATTAAAAGAAATTAATTTCAGTTATTCCCAATTTTAACTATAGTTTACTGCATTTTAAAAAAATCCAAAAGGAACTTGATAAGGTGACTTTAAAATTTACAATTAAGGGTTAAGGGGGCACCTGGGTGCCTCAGTCAGTTAAGTGTCTGACTCTTGACCTCGGCTCAGGTAATGATCTCACAGTTTGTGAGTTCAAGTCCTATGTCAGGCTCTGTGCTGATGGTACAGAGAGTGCTTAGGATTCTATTTTTCCTTCTCTGTGTCCTTCCTCCACTTGTGCTTCTCTCTGCCCCTCCACCACCTGTGCGTGTGTGCGTTCTCTCTCTCTCTCTGTCTCTCTCTCTCAAAATAAATAAATAAAATTTAAAAAAAAATTAAAAAATTTGCAAGTAAGAACAAAGGCCCAGGATTTGTCAAGACCGTTTTGAAGATGACTAAACACCTAATGGATTTTGCCCTTCCATGTATCAAGACATACATCCATGTATCAAGATATCCTTAATATACTATATATATTCCAACATATATTATATATAATATACTATATATAGCATACCTTGATATACTATAGTGGTATATTCTACCACTATATACTATAGTGTGTGTGTGTATGTGTGTATATGCTATATATATATATATATATATATATATATACACACCTATATATATATATATATATATAGCATATCTTGATATACTATAGTGGTATCAAGTACCACTATATCTTGATATACTATATCAAGATATGCTATCAGGATTACACTATAGTATATCAAGATATGCTATCAAGATATATATATATATATATATATATATATACACATATATATGTGTATATATATATATGCCCTTCCATATATAAAGATATACTATAGCATACTATACTATACTTGATATATGGAAGGGCAAATTACTAAAGGATTTAGTATCATGATATATGCCCTTCTACGTATCAAGATATTCTATATACTGTACAGACAATGTTTTGGCACAGGGATAATCAAACCGAGTAATGCAACAGAAAATGGAACTCAGAGACAGATCCACACTTACGTGGAAGCCTGACAGTTTGCCATAAATGATCATTATGATGTAGGTGGCATAGCAGCTCACCTGAGAGGTATGGGTCACACAGTACATGAGACTTAGACTGTTATTATCTGTGTAGATAAAGAATGGAATGAGTCTCTACCTCAGTTGTTCACAAAACAAATTCCAGAGAGATTAAAGCTAAACAAGTAAAGACAAAACTTTAAAAGTCTTAGAAGGCTATATAACAACAGTTTTGTTGCTATAAAAACAAACTCTATGAACTTACTATTGTTCATCAAAAAAGTGAAAAGAGAACTAAAAGATACTGTAATGCATGCGCTATGGGTTGAACTGTGTCCTCCTTCCAGATTCATATGTTGAAACCCTAACCCCCACCCACCCCACTGCGATGGTATTTAGAGATGGGTAATTGGGGTTAGATGAGGTCATGAGGGTGGGGAACCCATGGTGGGATTAGTGCCTTCCTAAGGAGAAATACCAGAACTTTCATGTGCATGCTCTCTTTCTCTCTTCCTGCCATGTGAGGACACAGTGAACAGGTGGGTGTCTGCGAGCCAGGAAGAGAGCTCTCACCAGACTCCAGACACCCTGATCTCAGGCATCCCACCTCCAGAACTGTGACAAATTATCTTCTGTAGTGTAAGCCAGTCTATACAATATTTTTATGACAGCCCATGCTGATTAAGACACCATATGACCAACAAAGTATCCTGAATATATAAAGAATTCATACAAATTAGTAGGAAAAAAAAGTTAATCAACTTAAAAATGGGTAAAATATTCAAACAAGCACATCACAAAGAAGAAATATATAAACATTATATATAAAAAAAGCTCGAAATCATTAGTAATACAAATTAAGACCATGAGGAGCTACCATTTGTATCCATGAAACTGGCAAAAATTAAGACTAATATCAAATCTTAGTGAGGATGTGGCACACACAGACATACTCTGCCATCCGGACTAAAAACTGGCATGAGTAGTTTGGGAAACCACACTGTGAAATCAAACATTCTCATACCCTAAAGACTCAGCAATCCCTTGACTAGGTGACCCGACAGCAGAGGTTTTAACGTGTCTGTGGCGGTAAACCGTGTCAGGGAGGAGCTACAGCCTTGCTGTTGAGGTTGCTGAGTGGCGCCAGGGCAGCTGCAGGGCTGGCAAGTTGCAGGTCAGGTCAGGTGAGTGGGGTCTGATGGTGCCACGATGTGGAAAAGACTGGGAAGCACTCTCCCAGGACATGTCTGGCACACATGCACCAGGAAACATTTAAAGGACATTCATAGCAGCTCCCTGGAAAGAGGATGATTAAGTAAACTGTGGTATAGCCATGGAATAGAATATTATATAGCTTTGGAAATGGATGAATTCTAGCTCCACACGCGAACCATCACACATACTCAAGTGACAAAATCAAGTTGAGAAAAGCTGCATAATATATGTATGGATACATATATGTATGGATGCATAATATATATATGTATACACATATATATATTCCTTAGGGATACATATATGCAATAAAGGAAACAAGAAGAGATAAATAATACATATGAAATTCAGAACAATATTCTGAGATTGTCTTATAAAATACACATTTACTGAGCATTTACTATGTGGAAAGCATCATATTACCTTACAGGAGACAAAAATACACAGTATCTGCCCTCAAAAACTACCTACCTTGGGAGCCGATGTATATACCTTTAAAAGATATCGAAGTATAAACTTTCTGTAGAAGTGGCCATTCCCTCTGATGCAAGCGTGCTAAGGAACATCAATATACCTTCTCCCTGGATCAGTGGACCCCCTGGGGCCTGTGCAGGTCTTCAAACAGTGAACATTTCCCTCCCTCTCTGTGACAAACTTCACGTTTGCTCTAGACTCTTCTGAGCAGTCAGAAAGCAAAGAATTAATCTATATTTGATTAAAAATAACAATATAATTGCTGATAATAATCATGATAATAAGAACAGAAACAAAAAAGGAAGCCACCTGTGAGTTATTTCGATTCACATATGGATTTAAACTAAAAATCGTCTCAGAAGCAAAGCGTAGACTAATGTATTTTGGATATTCTTTAGAAAGAGTGGTGAACAGTGAATTTTCCCAGACCTGGGAAGATGCATGTGGGAAGTAAAAAATAAATATATAACAACTGAGCTTTAAGCCTTTTTTTTCTTTTAACTGATGTTTTGCCAGTATGTTACGGGCTTCATCAGAGAATGCAAACACAAACTTTTGTTTGGACATCAAAGCGTTTTTCAACTCTTGCTTAGGTAATGAAATAAATGTGTAAAGTCACAGACGGATCCAGGGACTGCTTTGTGTAGCTGGTTGTTTTATCACGACATGAAAAAAAAAGATAATTATGTAGATTTGAGTTTAATTCCTAGAAAAAAAAAATTTGGAAAGTCATTGGGAGACTGATTTGCAAACGAGGAGAAGTTACTAGCTAGTGCTCAGTGTGGCTTATTCAGAATAAATTCTCCTGGATTAATCTGATCTCTTTAGACAGAGTGGCATACCTGACAAATGATGGGCCGTGGGTGTTTGAGACGAGGGAGCAAGGAAAAAATATATAAGGGGATGTCAATGCCTAGGTACGCTTAAAACTAGCTTCATGTTAGTTTATTCTAGACATAGTACTTTTCAAAATAATTCTCTCCGTGGTCCCCTTTGAGACTCAAAGTCCTCATCTATAAAATAAGAAGTGGATTAGATGAGTGTTTTTCAAACTGCATGCCATGGCCTTTTGGAGGGTCATGAAATTAACCTAGTAGGTAACAACTAGCAATTTTAAAAACACGAGGCAGAAGAGATTAGAATGGAAACCATCAGAGTTAATTGCATGTGAAAAGGTAAAGACTCCGATATAACTTTTGTTTCAACTGTGTACCCTGTGTGTGTGTGTGTGTGTGTGTGTGTGTGTGTGTGTTTAGTGAGATATAATATAAAGTGTATTTCTTATTGTGAATTGCAGTCACAAATGCTCAAAAGCCACTGGACTTAATGATATCTAAGATCCCATGTGAATTTTTTTCTCCCCTCAGCAAGTATTTATGGCACATACCATATGTTTGCGGTCCCTTCTGGCACTAACATTTCATATTCCTGAGAAAGATCCCAGGGCACCCAATTAACAACAACATATAAATGTTGAAATTATCAGTATGATAGATCAGAATTCTATCTCGCTTCTTCTTATAACAATAAAGTACAGATGAACGCCATCACATAGACATTTAACCTGGAGGTTCAACTACAAGTGTTTAAGCAAACCGAACATTAAAAACATATTGACTTCAAGTACTTGGGCTCCTAAATGCAAACCAAAAAATTCATTTGGTGCTCTCCTGACAACAGCAACAACAAAAAAACCAGTCAGCTTTTCCAACGCTGTGAGGGAAAGTATTGAGAACTTTTAATTGAGAGTTGGCACGTAAGCCATATATTGGGTACAAATAAATGAGAATTATTACATTTTTGCATGATAGACATTAGAAATGCAGCCCTGTGTGGGATTCAACCATACTGGAAATCTCTTGTTGAAGAGAAGCTTAGACAGTTGTCCTTCTCACCTTCCTTCTGAAAAGGAAGAATCTGTTTTATTCTTTCTGCCCTCCTCCTGTCCTTCTTTCCCCTCCCCTGTTCCTCATTTTCTCCACCCCTCCCTATCCTTCTTCTTCTTGTTGGTCACAGTTGAACCTTAACCATTTGTATGTAACATTAATATCTCTGTAATATTAATTCATTAAAAAGAATATATGTAACATAAATTTTGTTATTGCTAAGTCAGAAGTTAGGGCTTAGGATAAGAATTTGCCAAAATCACAGAGCAAGCAAAAGACAGAACTCTGACAGATAAAGCTCTGGGAACAAAAAATGCCAATAGCTGGAATCTATTTTAAGACAGGATTCTTCTGGTTCTTTTTCTTTTTTTCTGTCTCTTCCTTCTTCTCTACTATATTACTTTTATTATTATTATTATTTTTTAATCTGAGAATGTTAAGTGATTGAATGTAAACTTGGCCAATAGAATTTGATGTTATGTATTGTGTTCTAGACACATTCCCCAATACCTAAGGGGAAATTTGTTCCATTTGGGCTGGTTATCTCTTTTTCAAAGATTCGGTCTTTGTGAGACTTTCTTAACGGAAGAAGCATCTTGACTACTTGAGTGTTAAGAGCGTGAGCTCTACATGCTGTCCATGCCCAGCAAGACTTGGAAATAAGAGTGGAAGATTGAAGCAAAAGACATTCATCAAGCAACCCTGAAGATCCATCCTGCATGACACGAGGAAAAAACAGGTTTCCACGCAAATCAAAAAATAACAAAGCAAAGCCCTAAGGATGAAATAATTCCTCAATCAAAAATCACACTGGCTGAAATATGTACTGACACCTGGATTTGCAAAACAGAAATATGATACTGAAAAAGATTTAGAGTCCCCGTTCAATTAATAAATCTTGGCTACTGTTGCTAACACTCAGAGTTTTGTTTTCCAAATGAGGTTTAAAGCTATATTTTGTGAAAATGCAAAATGACAGAGATTGAAACTGGTCCACCTCCTCCAAGCACTTTCCCTGGCATCTGCTTTGACTGCTTTGACCATACACTTGTCATGTACATTCCACCCGGGACCACTGGCTGGGGTGGGTCCACTGTGGTCAATAGAGCAGCAGGCCGCTCACCTCAAGCCCTTTAGGCTGAAAAAGTGCCCTTTTGTTCGAATACACTCCCTCTGGACAGTTCGTCGATTAGGCAGAAAATTACAACGAATAAAACCTGCAAATACCTTGCAATGACTAAAAGTTAGAAAGAACCAGAGTAGAAAGAAAGTTACTGGAGAGAAAAATACCGTGGCTTTTCTTCTTTGCAAATTTTGAGAAATCTTTTCTTCTCCGAAGGCGCCCGTCCAGAAAGATCTGTTTGCCACCATCCAAGTACACATAGCTTTAAATGAAAGTTTCAGGGTGGGTGTTTGAGAATGTTAAGGACTCCTGAAATGATTATCTGTTTGAGCAGGTGGTGTCCATGAACTGGTCCCGAGGACATATTCCTCTGGTCTTTTAAGTCTGAGGTCAAACATTTCACAGACTCTGCCACACTAAGTGATTAACAAAACTAAGTTGTAGCTGGTAGACAGCTGGGTGCTTATTGCCTCATAAGCCCTAGTGGTTTAGGCTTGTCTTTGATTATAGGAGCTGACCTTGGTCTCTACAATGGTTGGGAAATCTGCCGGACTGGACAAACTGCAAATAGATTGCTCGGAGTTTCCTGTTTTCATTCAGATGTGTACAAATTACCTCAACATGCCCCTTTTTTCAGAAAACACTAAGGTCTGAAAGAAACTCTTGTTATATTGTTGCCACTTAGGTTTCACTGAGCCTGCATTATCTACTCACAGCTTTAATGACTTCCTGCTGAGAGAGGTTCTGTAGCAGTCTTGGCAGCAGGGCTAAGAATAGCATTAAATGCAAGGTTATCTAGGCATTACACTCACTGTAACATGCAATTAACTCTCCTCTTCCATTTTCATTACACAATTATTCATTAATGTCAATTTAATTTTATGCATTGTTCTACATGACCGAAGGCTGATTACGGGCCTTTTCACTCCAATATCCCAAGTTAACTGGTGCCAGCCGCACTCAGGGCTGCCTAATTGCAATTTAGCCCAGACAATTCCTCCCATTTTTGCCCTCCAGTAATGGAACAACAGATCATGGCCAGGTAAAGATTTTAAGGTGGAAATAAAGCCCAAGCTACAAAACACTAAAGTTCAGAAAAGCCTTTTCCCTTTTTCAATTTAATGGAATAAAGACTCACTGGAAAAATTACACAGAGCAAGTCCCCCCCCCCCCACCTTTTTTTTAAATGGAGCTTTTATGAGCTGTGTTTTTAGTAGTTTTAACCTAACTACCAAAGTCGTATTGGACCCCAGGTCTGAAGACCCCACTGGGCTGCCTCAGTTTAGCAACATCATTATCACACAAATCTGTACTGTCCACACCTAGAAATTTTGAATGATCGTGTGGAATCCCAAGGAGCATTGGATAGTAGTCTCCATGGATTTCACGGCTTTTCTTGACATTAATGAATAATTATTTGTTGTTCATATTTTAGAATATGAACAGGTTGTAGGGTTCTGAAGTTCAATCTCTTTACAGCCGCCACTGAGTGGTTTTTGAACAGCATCCCTCAGGTGGTAGAAATGAAAAGAATCTTGCTTCTCTCAAAAGCTTCCAACTATGGTCTTTCTACTTCAAATCAAAAAAAGTTCATTAGATATCCACCTTAAAACATTCGGAGTGATGTAGACTAAAAGTAATTCAGATCCTCAAACATTTTGTGTCCAAGTAATTCACACTATTGTTGAATCTGCACAAACAGCTCATCAGCAGCTTTTCTAGTTTTTACCAGCAGACAACTGTCAAAAATTAAGATTTAAAGAACTATTGATGACAAAGCTTGGAATGCTCCTTGCTCTCCGTTGGTAGCTATTGTTGTTAAATCCAGGGGAAGGTGTGGCTCTGGGATAATGGAATCTAGTAAAAGTCAGGAAGTCAGTGTGTCCTCTTCCACACTGGGTGACTAGACTCATTTCAAAGAAGGGTTCCATGCTAGCTTCTTTGCAAACCCCAGACAGTCAGAACATATGCATAGACAAGTGCTTTTAAGCAATGCATATAGTATAATTCCCAGGGCGAGGCCCAGAGATTCCTAATAGCAACAATAAAGTGAACCAGGTACAAATAGGCATTATAGCTCCTCCCTTCTTGCCACTGTGGGTAAAGCTGTGTTAGCATTTCCACTTGAACCCCCACCCCCCTTTCCAGGGGCTTTATAACTCAGTCATAAAAATTAGTTCCAAGCAAAAACTTGGCATGAAAAGTTTCAGCCTTAGAGTGAACTTTTTATTTTTTCACAAATTGTCAAAGGCGGAAAAAAAAAAAAAATCCCAGCCCTTTGGCTATTTTTACTTTTTTTTTTTTTTCAAGGCACAAAAATAGAAAACAGAAATGTACTGGTTGTGCACTTTTTTGGAGCTCTTACAAAAACATTTATAGGCCATTATGAGGTATGAGTGTTCTTGGAGTACACCATGTTTTCTCGACAGATAATTTTATAAGACTAACATGATCAGGGCTTGTGAGGTGACTTTTCAAAAGTGTTCTCTGTTGTATCTCTTTCTTTTCAGTCACATGGAACAGATCTGCCTTATAAGCGGGCGTGACGGTTCTGATGTACACAATAGTGAGTCGTTGTGGTCTATTAGCTCAATAATCCATGCTCTGAAGTATCCGTCAATATAAATTTAGCCAATAGACCGCAGAGACTGGGAAGAAGCTTCTACAGCTCGCGGAGCAATTGCAGTGTGTTCTAACAATCTCTAAATATGTAGAAAAACAATTGGGCCCGCATGTGAGTTTCCAAACTCCTTTGAAAGCAGCGGGCCATGTTCCCACTCCATGTAACTCTAGGGAAGAATTAAGTAACTTTAAATAGCAGCACTCAAAACTTAATTAATGTGATTCAGGCAGAGTTGTGCAAGTTTGGTGATACAAACCGCCAGTGGTAATAGAATCACACTTGTGGCTAACCGTGACTCACCCCATTGTTCAAAAATACAGAGGAGGTCTCCGAGTGGCTTGTGATGTTTCGACACCATATGGGCTATCCGAACTTGGTACAGGCAGCTAACAAGTTAGGGACAGTGGCAGCAAATTTAAAATGAGGCTCACTCAAACTTTATGAGCTTGTCATTTTGTCAAAAGCATAACAAAAGAATTTATATTATTATTCTTACTGTTACTATTATTTGTATTCAGGTTGCTTGTGTTAAGTTGCATGGAGACCATAACCACTGAACTTACCCCCCCCCTTTGATTTTACACTTAATTTATATGTTACTAATAGCCAACTGCTGTCTAAAGCCTTTTGATTCATGCTCTGTTTGCTTTCCTTCTGTGAGGTTTATGGTCAAGGGACCTAATTTGCTGGCTTCATTATAAACTGCATTTTGGACAAAATATGAACTAATGGGGTTGAATTTAGGCCCTCAACTTTGCCTCAAAAGTCAGACCATGGCTTTATAACAAAGAGGTATTTAGCGGTGTCATTGGAGCATTTAGCTTCCTGAAGTTCACATATGATTAGAAGTTAAATATCTAAAAATCCATTTATTTGCTTAATAACACTGCCAAATTGAACCCGTCTGTGGTTTCTGCATTATAAAGCCACTAAAGGACTCTTTTGAGGTACTGTGTATGTGATTACTAACTTAATAGATTTCAACCAGCACCACTCAAATCAAATCATCATTCCTCACGGATTGTGCACCTAGTATAGCAATGCCCTGTGTCGGGTACCAGGGGATGCGCCGTTTTTCATACTTTCCGTTATGATCATGCTGATCACGTTGTAGTTTAATTATTTGAGTCCAGGTCTGCCCTCCACCCCCGCTCCCCACTGTCTGATGGAATTGGTGTATATGTGTATCCCAGGGCCCACAGCATGGAGCCTCTGGGAGGTTGAGCCTTTCCTACGTGCAATGGCCAACACTGATTGCGCGCTTTAAGATGTGCCGGGTCCCATTCTAAGCATGGTATCTGAAAAACTCCTAAAATCCTCCACCCAACCTCATGAGGCAAGTACTGTCATAGTCCCCATTTTAAAGGTGAGAAAACAGAGGTTCACAGAGATGTTAGGCCCCTGACCAAGGTCATATACCACTGAGGAATATGGCTGGCGTTCACACCGAGGCATCGTCAAAAAAGCCTGGCCTCTCAACTCCATACTCTTCTGCCTCTGTCCGTAGGCACCGTGGGACTCTCTGACAGAGTGCTCGTTCTTAAGGAAATGACAACCTGGCTGAGCTGATGAGCTTTATGTGCACACGGGCAGGACTGCATGTGATTAAGAACTAAAGATACGGCACAGAGCGTAGGTGCTGTAAGCATCCAAGAGGGCAGTTGTCAACGTATGTTAGCTGGCCAGGGGAGGCTTCCTGAAGATGTATGACTGTTGTTGAGATCTGGAGGATGTAAAGGCCTTGGATAGGTGGTAAGGTGGAGGGAGTTATTTCCATTGTGGAGAGGGGTTATAAGGGGGGGAACAGAGTTCATCCTGGCAGGATAGTCAAACCTGACAGGGGAATGGTAGGAGAGAGAGGTCGTCTAGAGATGTAGGGCCCTTGAATGCCAGGCTGAGAAATGGGAATACAACGCAAAGACAGAGCACAATTATTTCGTTAAGTGTATGGCTCAGAAAACCATCTCCTTTGAGTTTGTTCAGCAATCTAGGAAATGAAATGTGTTCACAAGAAGGGCCTTGCGGTTTGAAGCATGGGAGAGAGCCACAAGGTGCCCCTCCCTCTGCCGCTCAGCAGCTGGCCCCATGTCCTGCCTGGGCTCTCCTGGAGTGCACAAGCTGCTGCCATCTGAGATCAGCTGAGTCTGAGCATCAGGAGGACATGAGCGCCAACTGCGTTTGGCAGTGGCCGGTGTCTGAGTTTACCTGGCTGGCAGTCTTGGATACTGGAGACGCATCAACATGTACCTTTCTCAGATTAAGAGTTTAGCCTCCCGTGTTCAGAGTCAGAGGATCCGGCTAAGTTCAATGATTCTTCCTTCATCTTCCCCAAGAAGCATTTAGCCGATCTCAGCATCTCTCATAAAATGGCCCAAGTAGTCTGAAAGGCCCCCATTGATGTACAGCTAATAACAAGAGATCACATCATAAAGCAGTCATCAAGGATTCACCTGGGTGAGCACCACACTCTCGGAAAAAGATGACCACGTTTGGATATACTCCAAACGTAGAGATACTGCCATTTGGCTGATTTCTCTCTGCAAAACTGGGGCCCCAAAATTTGAAACTGTAGCTTTTCAAATCAAGCTCTTTTCCCATCCCGTTACTTGGGCCAGATTGGAGATTCTTGACATTTTAGGTGGAAGGTGTTTCGCTGTCGTCTTTTAGAGTTTTAGAGGGTAATGTTTTGAATGCATCGTGTCAAAATGTTTCTACAAGTTAGGAGGATGTATGTTTTTCAATGTGCTTTAAAATAATAGAATTTAGTGTTAGAACGTCCGACTCTGCCACTAAGAGTCCATCCCTTCTCATTCGACAAACGAAGAACGCTTAAACCCAGAGAGGGTAACTTGCCAATCCCGAAAATAGGCATTTCACCAGGATCTCCTGACTTGTCCTCCTGTGCTTTCACTAGCTCCCTGTGCTCTTTCCTGATTTATCTTTGAGGTTGTTCAGATGATTGAGGCTAATTAGAGAGAGTTCTCGTTGGTATGGACAATTAGCACAGAGAGGTACCAGCTCTGAGTCAGAAATCCTAGGCTGCAGTCCAAGCTCCTACTGCCTGAAAAACCTAGAGTAAACCATTTAACTTGCCTGATCCTCAATTTCCTCATCTGTAAAATGTGTATAATACCGGTACCTGATGCCCAGGGCTATTATGGGCATCAAAGAAGATCCTACATGGGAACTTGTTTAATGGATCATAAAGCACTCTGCAAATCAAGTTGTAAAAAGGGATGGAAATATGATTTTAAAATGTGATAATGTTTATATTGACATAGTTTATATCTTTGTATAATTTCTCTCCTCCCACTACCCCCTAAAATAAAAAAACAAACAAGAAATTGGTTTTAGAACAGACTGCATTCCTGCCAAATTTGTATTCTAAATTGAGTGCTCTTGGAAGGTTACAAGGCACAAGAAATGGCACATTCTAAATCATTCCTGTTGAAATACATCAACATGCTAACAGTGGTTTTTACGGGGTAGGAGGAATGTGGGAAATCCTTTTCTCTCTTTTTAAGATGCCTTTGGATTTTCTCCATTATTGACAATGAAAATGTATTAGTCTTATAATTAATTGAAAAGCGTTTAAAAACAAGTCTTGTGCACATTTGTAAAGGTCTCTATTTGGTAACGATAACAATTGCTTCCATTTATCCATTGCCTACTATGTGGTGTATACTCTACACATATTGCTTTATTAAATTTTTAAAAAGTCCTGCCTGCATGGTATTATTGTTCCCTTTATAGATGATAACCCGAGTGAGATTCAATCACTCGGTGATTTTAAATCTAATCTCACTGAGATTAAATCACTTGCCAGGACTGCACAGCGCATTCCACGGAGTCTCTCTGATCCCAGAGCCCGTGTTCTTTTTGCTGGGCCAGGCTGTGCTGCCAGGTTGAGATGGAGACTCGGCCTTGAACCTTTGGGCTCCCATAAAATAACGCAGTTCTAGCAGATGGCTGAACCTCAATGTGCCACAGCGCACAGAGGCCTGGCTTCTTTTGGGTCAGAAGAAGTGGGCTCCAGGTCTGATTCTGCCAGTTAAGAGCTCGAGCTTGACTTCACACAGGCCCCTCTCTCTCTGAAGCCTGTGTTTTTTCGTCACTAAATGAAGAGCGTGGATCAAATAAATGACTCTCTCACTAGTTTGCGTGGCAACCTCACCCACTTCTTTTCAAATGAAATTTTAGTTGCCTAGCCCTGGTGTTAGGGTCTCCAGAAAAGGAGACTCAGCCTCAGCCCATGGCCCTGCCACCACTGGGGAGGGATCATGTTTTCCTGTACTGCACTTCCCCGATCCAAGCATAAAATTTAGCTCTTTACCTTAATTTCTACTAACAACGACAGCAACAAAAGTCATGTAAGTCTTGGTGTATGTAGGACAATTTACTGATTATTTTGAGAAGATGAAGGGATTTGCAAATAAATCCTCAAACTTCCTATTAGATATTCATGCCACTAAAAGCGTTTTGCCTTTTTTTAAAGCTTAGGATTCAGCTTTTGGTCATGCCGCCCTTTCTCCCCTCACTCATTCCCTCTGCCCTTCCCATCTCTGCCCATCCCAGATTCCTATTTCTCACACAGAGATTAGCCCTCTTCCTCTCCCTCTTCCCAAAGACAGTTGGCCACTTTCTCCTTTGAAACCTCACTTTGCCCCGAGTAGAGGTCAGGCAGAACATCCAAAACGTGTCTGCATGTCTCTGGGTAAATATCTGCCTCACTGGCTGGACCGTTAGAAAGGAGGGTATATTATTATTTATCTCTGTGCGCCAGGTGCTTGCTAAGCAGGTCATAATGACCGCTTGTGGACGAGAGTCTGTGACTGTGTGTGACCACTCAATAACACAGTGCCCGCCAGAAGGAGGTGAGCCAAAAGGGACCATCCAGACAAGAAAAAAACCAGACCGCTGCCCTGTGCTTGCGCAGAGCTGTGAACATCTTGCTCTCTGCCCCCCTTTCTAAGTGTGAAATCTGTAGCATACAGTTGCACGTGGCGGTGGGAAGTTCTACCTGAAAGCTTCATTTGCAAACTTTCTATCGTCAGCCCAGTTGGCCATTTTATTTAGATCATTTCATGAAAGATGGTATTTGGATTAGTGTTGGACATAAGTAAATGGCAGTTCTTTATCCATTCTGAAATGCTGAAATGGCTCACGGAGGTATCGGGGCAGCTGTTGTAGAACGTGTAATGGCATTAGACGCTGAGTTGGAGAGGAAGCTGGTGCCAGACGTTTCTGGCAGCGGCTGCAGTTCTAGTGATGCTCCCAGTGAGGAGGCTATCATTAGTGGCAGTGTTAGGGGCAAGCGAGGCCCATCAGTGGGTGATTTCCTGGAGTAGAATCCTGGGTTTCAACACAAGGAAGGAGGGAAAGAGTTTTACTCCTGAGTCATGATCATTAGAGATCATTCCTGAAATTCCGTTCCAATAACTGGGAGAGAAGTGTTCAAAACCCAAAGTGATTTTATCTGTAACTTACATGTTATATGTAGCCTTCTCTTCCCTCCTCCCTTCCTCTCTCCCTCCTTTTTCTACCAGTCAGGTGATGTAAACCAAACAGAACATATGATAGTACTCTCTCCTCACTGGCTTCGTGGGGCACTAATGTCTTTAAACTCTCATATTCTGGACACTTTTTTGGTCCTCTTATGTCTGTCACTATGCCATTTCTTTTTATAATGAACTGGCAGATAAGGAGAATTACTGGGATTATATCTCTGGGTACGTTATCAAGTTCTCTTTAAGAATCAATAGGAAATCTTCACATTGTTCAACCATATGCACATACTCTTTCTTTCTCTCTTTCTTTTTCTCCAATCTCCCTGAACATGAAGAACTATAAAGAAAAATAGGGTTGCTAAGTCCTGGAGAAGCATGAGTAATTTTTATGGATGGCCATTCCAAAGGAAACTTCATAATTAAATAATAGATTAGGATTAGCTATAAGTCAAGTGCTGATATATACAGAAATGTAAAGATGAGGAAGCATATGGAATAGCCCATAATGCTTACCCATTAAAGGTTAGAGACTCCTCTAATTATTCATACCTCCAAGGGTTTTTTTTTTATGTTTATTTGTTTATTTTGAGAGAGAGGGGTGGGGAGAGAGAGAAAGAGGGGGAGAGAGGGTGTGAATAGGGGGAGGGGCAGAGAGAGAAGGAGAGTGAGAATCCCAAGCAGGCTCCTCACTGCCCGTGCAGAGCCTGACGTGGGGCTTGGACCTACGAACCGTGAGATCATGATCTGAACCGAAATCAAGAGTCAGATGCTTAACCCACTGAGCCACCCTGGCACCCCCATACCTTAAGGGTTTTTAAAAGAGTTACATGCTACATACACATTGTGAGATTCAAACGTGCATATTCTTGACTATTAGATACAGTTCCCATGGAGCACTGGGCAAAACTATCTTCTCTATGTTAGAAGTACCATTACAAAGGGTATTGGTCAGGCATTCTATTATACATTCTTCCATTTCTTCCACACAAACATTTTTTAAGCATCTCCATTGGGGTTTTAGTCTCCATAAATAATAACACCCTTCCTTGCCTCATGTTTAGAACCATTTCAAAGATAGATGCACAGTCAGAAAGATGCAGATCAAAATATCAACTTTATCACTCATCAAGCTGATTGACGAAATGGTCATATAGACTTGTTAACATAATCATCACTCTCTAAGTTAAACTTATTACTGACTTTGTTTACTAAGCTTTCAGCACAGTAGAGAGAATGTGAATTCCTTAAGGCAGGCTGACTTCTTCTGAAGCATCCCATGATCATCTGCCAAGCTTGCTGTGTGAATCAAGGTTCTCCAGAGAAACAGGATCAACAGGGTGTATATAAGTGTATAGATAAAAAGACTAGATAAGGCATTGGCTCACACAATTGTGAAGCCTGAGAAGTCTGGAAATATACAGTAGGCAAGCAGGAGACCAAGAAAAGTGGATGTGTACCTCCAGTATGAGAGCCGACAGACTTGAGGCCCCAAAAGAGCCAATGTTTCAGAATGAGCATGAAGGTTGGAAAGGACCAATGTTCCAACTCAAATAGTAAGGTAGGAGTTATTTTTTACTGAGCCTTTTTGTTCTATCCAGTTGTTCAATTAACTGGATGAGGCCCACCCACATTAGGGAGGGCAACCTGATTTGCTCAGTCTAGAGATTCAAATGTTAATGTTGTCCAGAAACATTCTTACAGATGCCCAGGATAATGTTTGACCAAATGTCTGGGCACCTAGGCTCATATAAGTTGACACATGAAATTACCCTTCACACTTGCCAACTGGAGAAGTTACCCCCCTCTTCTTCCAGGAAGGCATGGACAAGGAAGAGGAGTGAGGAGCCAGACAGAAGCCTGGCATGCTGCACTCATGAATATTTCTCCCCATGGGAATCTGAGGTGTGGAGAAGGGTTCTCCCCAATAGCAGGCAGTACTTTTAGATGGTGGCAATGCAAAAACTGAATATAAAAGAGTTCCCGATACCAAAAACTACATGAACAGAATAAAGACCTTAAAATATTTCTTTTAATACAATATAGTAAAAGTTAACAGAGATGAAGACACATACAAAAAGGCAGGAAGGGGCACAGCAGTGAGAAATTAATTCTCCTAGTGTGAGGGGCTAACATTTCTCACAGGATATCATTTGATCCAATAAGTGAACATTGTGTCTTCCACGTATTATGTTCCAACTAAATTTTACACATATCCATGAACACATGTGGGTCACGGGCAGTGTAAATCCTCCTACAAGACCACCAGGTGCAGTGACCAGGATGGGATTAAAGAAATTATCCAAATGATGGCTTCTCAAAGGGCAGGGATACCAGTAGGTTAGCATGTAAGACAGTAATGGGAAAATTCTCTGGTTGTCACCACTGCTGTAGCTAATTATTACCCAGTTAGCTCTATACTCCTCTGACACTGAGAGTTTAGCTTGGGAATGATCTGAATTTTTTTTACTGCTCTTCCTGTTGGCCTGCTGCCAGAAGGAGGCCAAAGGGAATTACTGAAAATGAAATGCCAGCCAGTTGATTTCGTAAATCTGACACTTTGAAGTCTCATGGGAACAGTCTCCGAGTTGAGTTTGAAGGATCTGGATTCAAATCCTGGCTCCACTCTTCTTGGCTCTGTGACCTTGGCATGTGTTTGAATCTCTCTAAGATTTTGTAAAATGAGGATGTTCACATGAATAGTGATACTTTATACACTTACACTGAGGATGAAATGAGATAATGCCTGTGGTAGAGCTCTGGAAAATACATTGTTACACAATATCAGTTATTATCTGAGGAGACATTTGGAGAAGCTGCAAGTTGAAACAAATGGCTGAAATATTCCACAGATCTTTTCCTTCTCCCTTTCGCCTGCTGTCTTACCTGCTTCCCAAATTCTGCATTCTGCCCTTTCATTACATGCTCATATCCACCCCCTGAAAGAAATACATATCAAATGGTTACAAGGGTAGTAAAGTCCTGTATTTACATGAGGCCTCTCAGCCCAACATACTTTAGAGGCTGATTTATGAGCTGACACCGTTGAACCAAGTAGACTTGGTTTACTCAGTGTAAGGCTTTGTCTCAGCCAGGATAATACTGCTGCCTGAGTCAGACTTCTGCAAAAATTGTATCCGCCCCTGGCTGGCTCTGGGTTTCTGTTTCCATTGTTGGGGGTAAAAAAAAAAAAGCCCAAGTGATAGGAGAGAAAGTTAAGAACAGGCAATATCTCACCTAAGTGAAAAATAAGAATGCCAGAAACTTCAAGCAGCTAGGCTACCATAGAGTCCCCAGAAAAAGCATCCCTTTTTAGGCCTCCCTCCATCCTTCCCCTTTCTACCCGTCAAAACCACATCAACTGTAAAAACAATTTTCCTGATTATAAAGGGGGAGAAAAAAATTAAAAGTCAAAGGATTTGATTAAAAAGTTATAAAAATTCAATAGAATGAGGGCATTTCAAACAGTCGTATATGCCTCACACACATATGTAAGACCTACAGGGTTTTAGACTCAAAGAGATTTCAGGAGTCATCTGGTTAACATATATATTAAATCATTATGTTGTACACCTTAAACTAATATAGCGTTATATGTCAATTATATCTCAATAAAACTGGGGGAAAATGTAAAAACAGTTCAACTCAATTTACTGTAACAAACATGTCTCAAGTACTTGTGCATATCAGCTTTAGGGAGACAAAGATGAAAAGACGTGGGCCCCACTTTCACAGAGAAACACGCGTGCGCACGCGCGCGCGCACACACACACACACACACACCCCGTATATTGTAATGGGGTTGTGTGATATTTATAACAGGAATAAAGAATGACAGTTTTGGAGAACACTGAGAGGTGAAGGCACAGAGATGTTAGGAGTTTCAGGAATCATGGAAAGATCACAGGGCAGATAAAAGTAAGGCAGGGTGCTGGAGGGTGAGTGAGTTTCTGCACAACTACTCAGGACAAGGAAGAGAAAAACCTTAGGGAAGGCAAAGAGCATGATCTAAGAGAAAGATGATAACCATAAGGAGAAATCAGAAAATGACTAGCGCTTTATTTACCTGAGGAAGGCAGTGAATGCTGAGGCTGGGAAAGGGAGCTGGACTTTTAAACTATGGTGGGTTTAAAAAGCAGCTTAGATAGAAGTTAAGAACATGACAACCTGGGTTCAAATTCTAGCTCTGCCACCTACTAGCTGTGAAACTTGTGGAAGTTACATGACCTCTCTCTGCTCCCACATCTGAAAACTGGAGATAATGATATAAAACCCCCATCACATAGAATTACTTGCAAAGATTAGATTAGGTATACATGTATAGTATTTAGAACTTAATGCATGTACAGTACTTAGTACTTGGTACATAGTAGGGACTCAAAAATAATTATTATAAGTTCATTGCCGTGAACTAAATTGTATTCCCCTCCTTCCCCCACAAATTCTTATGTTAAAGCTCTTACCCCCAAAGTGACTATATTTGGAGATAGGGCTTTTAGGAGGTAATTAAGGTTAAGTCAGTTCATAGGGTGGATCATAATTCAATAGGATCGGTGGCCTTATAAGAAGAGAGCTTTCTGTTTCTCTGTTCATGCATTGAGGAAAGGCCATGCAAGCACTCAGAGAAGGCATCCATCTGCAAATCAGGAAGAGGGTTTTCACCAGAACCTGAACAGGCTGGCATCCTGTTCACAGACTGCCAGCCTCCAGAACTTCGAGAAATAAATTTCTGTTAAGTCATCCAGTATATGGTATTTTGTCATGGCAGCTAGAGCTGACTACTGTCCTCATAGACCAGGGATTGCAAACTCAAATGACTATGGAGTGACACAAGTAATACAATTAAATTATATGGAGTGACAGCCAGGTCGAAAGGCAGCAGCCAGCACTTGAGTTGAGTCGATTGATTATTGTTGTGTGATAAACTGGACCAAGCATTCCAGGACTGCCTGATGTTTTAAAGACAAGGTCAATGGTGTTTTATTTGTTGGGAGGTGGGAAGTTCTAAATTTTTAAATGTACACCAAAATACTGTGAAGTCATAAAGACCTGGCCCATGGGCCACTGAGCTGCTCCATGAAAAATGCCTGAGACCAGTGCTTGGAAAAACTGGTCTGGGGAGAAGAGAGAACAGTGACAGGGAGACCGATTGGGAGGAGGGAGATGTGCCAAGATGGGAGATGGGAATGGACTGAAATTTCCAGTCACACATCAATTCAGGCTCCACTTTAGCCCTGTAGCTTTCAGCTAATATCAGAATCTTTCTGAGACCTGGGTTTTTCAACAGAAAAATGGTGACGAAAATACACCAATGTTTTATGGTTCTTGAAGAAATGAATGGAAAGTGTGCATAGAGTGCCCAATAAGCACTGGAAAATGTTAGTTCCTTCTCTTCTTCCAGTTGGTAGATAAGAGCCGAACCAAAGGAAATAGTGGTGGAGGGAAGAGGATGCTAGGAAGACGTGGCAAGTGTAGAATGGTTAGGATTTATTTGGATGAGGAAGACAGAAATTGATGACCCTGGGGACAGAAGGGATAATGAAGCTGTTCACTGTAGTTCACAGGAGGGGAGAGATGAATTATCTGTGTTTTAGATAAACTGAAACTTGTGAAATCTATGGAATATTTGAGTTGAAAAGTCCTACTGGTGTCCAAATAAGTGTCATGAGGAAAGTAGTTAGGTATAGAGATACAGTTTTGGGTGGTATCATCTTACAGGGAATAGTTGAAGCCATGGGAGTGGTTGGGATTTTTCAAAGAGATCCAACAGTATAAGAAGAGAAACAGGCCCAGGAGGTCCAGGATAGCAGAAGCAGAGAAAGAGTGATGGAAGAAAAGCAAACTTGGCATAGTGAGGAAGACCAGCTAGAGGGGTACCCATAAGACAGAGAGTGAGTAGAAGGAAGGAACATTTTAAGAAAGAAGAGATTATTTTAGAAATATGAAGTAGAATGAAAGGAAAAAAGAAAAACCTTGGCTTCTGTAGTTTGAAGTTTACCAGTGACCTTTAGGAGAAGAATTTGATGAGAAACTAACCTTGATAGTCTAGCTTACAAAAATCAGTGCTGGTGACACCCTGCCCACCATTTTTCTCTCCACTTTGCTGACAGTGATGACTCCAATCCATCCAGGAAACACTACATTATGTTCAGTACAAAGAAGGTGTATTTGCATTTAAGATGAAGTATTTCTAGAAAATACGCTGTGAATTAAACCCGATTTTCTTGAAGCGAGAATGATCTAGAGAGGATTATGCTCTTGACACAGGGCCTTGTGCCCAACATTTTATAGGCATGAACACAAACTCCATATTGAATTAATTAATTATAAATGATAACCATGTATAATATAAAGCCTCTTCAAGTATACATAATTAAACAGCATAATACAAAAACCAATCGCATAAATTATATTTAATGTGATGGAATAGCATAAATATTAAACAAAGTTATTATTTTATTTCCTGACATTCTTTCTCATTGGTAAGTGATGGGAATTGTGGTATCATAGAATCAGAGGGAATCTTTTGGAAAGTTTTCACAGACATTTCTGAGAAGACCTTGGAGGCTATTGGGGCTCTCTTCTTCTGCTTATAATGGCTTCCGGAGAAAGTGTTGGAGGCCAAGATGTTGCCTCTTCTGCTACCATCAAGAATAAAGTCTTTCTGCTTTCTTATTCTGCTATCTCACCAGGGTTAGCATCCTCTACTACCGCCCTGAGATTATCCACAGAATTTGGACTTTGAACCACATAGAAGCCACACGTTCATGCTGACTCTTACCTTGCTACTCTTCTCAATGTCAAAGGAAGCTCAGAGCTTTTCCTTACATGGTAGAAACCTCTTCCAAAATCAGATTTGATCCAACTCTGTGGCAAGTTTCAGGGAATCTTAACAGTTGCCAGAGGTTTGACTCTTTCAATGGAAACTTTAGAGAAGTAGTGTCCTATGAGATTACAAAGAAATGAGACTGACACTTTAATAAGCACTGAGAATGTCTCATTTATAATGCCAAATCTTTATTTGGTGTTGTACTTTGGAATTTATAAAACACTTTCTATATCTTAATCTATTGTAGTCTCAAAGTGTTTTTTTATATATATAATAGCAAGGCTATTATCAACTGTCATACCTGAAGATTGAGGATCAGTGAGATTAAATGCCTTTCCCTGAGCAATAGACACTGTTAATAAAGGACAGAATGAGGAACCACAACTCAGGTCCTGTTAACTCCTAAGCTGGTGCTCTTCCCAACATTCTATTCCTTCTAATGAGCAGTCCCCATTTCCTTTGGCATGCTGTGCATTTATTCAAATATTGGTATACTTGCTCAAAATATTTTTTACAAAATTTGTTTTCAGATATGTTTTTTCAGTAACACTAGAAACTTGGTCTCAATGTTATCCATCATGTCTTACCAGTTACAGCTCTACCACCTTCCTCACACACCCTGAGGGGTCAGCACTGCCTCTTTCTGGTGCAGATGCTGGGGAGGGGTCTGTGCGTGCACGAAGTGAACCCGACAACCAAACTAAGACTAAGGGGCAGGGAACTCTGTGAAGTCTTTTAGGCTGCTACCAGGACCACTTGGGGACACTTGCTTGTCACTGTCCTGTTCTCTCTGCTAATAGCTGATCACATGGATATAGTAAGCTAGCTCCATTAAGAGAAATTGCTGCACATCAAATTGCCAGAAGTCAAGCCCTACCTACTCCTTCCTTACGAAAGCAGGGCAATGCGGCACAAATGTTTCCATTGAAATGATTGTAATTTTATTTCCACATTTTGGCTTTTATAAAAGTATGTTTTATGTCTTTGAAAAGTTTGCTTATGTAAAATTTCTCATTCCTTTTTAATACCCATAAAAAATTTCCAGACCAACCTAAATGGCAGACAATGAAGGGATGTCATTTATATTGATGATAAACAGAAAAGGAGAGGAATGTTTATGGCAAACTTGAGTGAATCACCCAGTGAGATAGTATAAATTTTTCCTGAATATCTCCATAAACAATACATTATCTTTTCCAAAGGGAAATGATACTACTAGATTTTTCACAGCTTTATGAAGGCGTTCGTATTGTTTCTTTTCTCATTGACATGATGGCCTTACCTTCTCCAGCTATCCACGCTCTCCTTGACCAAGGTTATGCATATTCAAAATGGCTGACTTAAGAAGAGTATATTAAGATGCTCACTAGAGATTAAAAGTGAGATTTTTATTTTTGTAATGATGATCAAAGGTCTGCATTTAGATCCTTCCAAAGAAGGTAAGAGTGAGGGTGTTTGTATGAACATATATAAGGAAACCATCCTTTCAAAGGTGTAGAAGGCATCTCCTTTCTAAGATGTGTGTGTGTGTGTGTGTGTGTGTGTGTGTGTTGGAAGGAAGGAAGGAAGGAAGGAAGGAAGGAAGGAAGGAAGGAACTAGATATACTGGAACCTATTTTTGCAAGGTGTAATGGAGGCTGGATAATATTCAAGAGGGAAAAATGGTGATGGTGGTAGTGGTAGTTGTAGCAATAAGGAAACAATGAGTACAGTGAGTCTATAAGATGATTACAATCTGAGATTCTCCTGGCCCTAACATCCATGATCTGATTATGAGCTCAGAAGAGGCTCTTCAAGTAGACAAGGAGAAGCGCATCTCCAATGGGCTTTATACAGAACCTGCAGCAGTGGCTCTTCTGTGTGTAGGATTTCAGGACATAAGCCAGGCAGACCAGCTACTACCCTGCTGTTGGCCCCCTCTCTCACGATCCTAGCAGGAGATACTGTGTGTGAGTCGGGTGCTGGGGCTCCAACCCTGGCACGGGGGGAAATCTGAAAGATCCAAACAATCTAAGTACGATGCTTCCTGGAGACAAAGGGGTGAAAGTGTTACTCTGAATACCTCATCTTTTTTTGTCCCCATTACTCTCACACTAATCTATGACTCTTATTATCTTCCTAGAAATCATTTTTTAACCACCTCATAGGAATTCCTAAATGTGTTGGTTCCACAACTCCCTGAAGGATCCTGCTATCCTCTAGGGTCTTTGAGAAATTTCCAGTCTGTCTTACAGGATCCCTCACTTCCAAAATCCTTTGGGATGATTTCCAGCTCCTATGTTACTGTAGTGACACAAACCTTTATCTAAAACTCTTGGGGCCAAACGTATTTCAGAGTTCACATCTACTCAGATTTTAGAATAGTGATAATGCAAATTCCATACCATCCCTGGTAGTACACCCAGTACCAAGAAATTAATATTCCCGTAGTGAATGCATGAGCATTCATGCTACAGAGATAAAGATCATAGAGAGTCTCAGGACAGTTTGCACAGCCTTCACTGCCACTGAATTTGTACCAAATTTATGAAAGAAAAATTTCAGTTTTCATGGCTGTTAGGATTTCAGAACTGTGGACAAGGGTTTGTGAAATATACTACTGTTGTTAAGCATCATGAAGTCCAGGAGAGAGTGACGGGTCCAACTAGAAATCTCAGATGAAGGAGATTGTCATTTCCTCATGGAGGAGGCTGAACAATGGCCTCCACAGAAAGCAGGTACTCATCCCTGGATCCTGTGAATATTATCTTGTATGGCAAAAGATGTGATGAAATTTAGGATCTGGAAATGGAGAAGTTATCCTGGATCATCCCAGTGGTGCCTAAATGCAGTCACAGGTATCTTTTTAAGATGGAAGCAGAGGGAGATGTCCATACACAGAAGAGAATATGCAACGTGAAGGCAGAGAAGAGAGAGATTTGAAGACGCCGGGCTTGGAGACTGAAGCAATGCAGCCACAAATGAAAGCATGCCGGCGGCCACCATAACTTGGAAGAGGCAAGGAATGAATTCTCCACTAGAGTCTTAGGAGACAGCAGAGCTCTCTGGACACCTTGATTTCAGTCCATTGAGACTGATTTTGGACGTTTGGCTTCCAGAACTGTGAGAGAATTGATTCTGCTGTTTTAAGCCACCAAGCTTGTGGTGATTTGTTATAGCAGCCACCCCAAGGAGAGGTGTCTTAACACCCCTCATTCAAGCCCTTCAAATGTTAGTCACTCTTTTTTGGATCACCTGTCTTTTCCCACTGACTCTTTGGGTGTTACTTAACTCCCTTGAATCTAAGTTTCTTCATTTGTAAAACGTATCATAGGGTTGTTGTAAGAATTAAGTTTAAAACACATACATATAAAATGCTTAACATACCACTGGCATCAGTGCTTAATAATTAGTGCTTAATAAATGCTGGTTAGTTGATGACATTACAGTGTTCTGAGAATCCCTTTATACGTTTCCAGGACGTGTGAATTTACATTTAGGTTTGAGTCCATCTATATTACAGAGAGAGTCGATCAATCAAATCTCAATTTTTCCTCATCTAAAAGATTTTGCCAGCCCATTTATATTCACCAATGTCACAATGATGATGCATTTGATGTCTAAGAGTGTTAGATGTCTAAAGACATACCAATCAGTCCTGTAAGGCTTAGTTTCTATTTTTATCCCAAACATTTTTACTTTCCCAAAGGCTGAAGTCTTTGAACCTGGTGTCTTCAATCAAATCAATGCTAATTTGCCCCCCAAAATGCTTTAAAAATGTGCCCATTTGCAGAAGGGTATGCCTGTTGATATTAGGCAAAATGTCTTTTTCCAAAAGTGGGGAAGTGTTTACAAGTATGAAAGAAATAATCTAAGGGGCTGGTATGCTTTGAAAGGGGACACTTCATAATTGTAAAATCCCCGAAACTCATAAACGAAAAATAAACAGGACAACAAATTTATTAAAAAGCATCCACCAGGAGATAAGCGTGGAGAACAGAAGCTAATGGATGGTGAAGAGTGGGAAATCATGACTATTATTTGAGTATCTTCTATGGCCAGGCATGGTGCTAGGCACAGTCATGTATCGATAGGTATTTGTTCTACTTAGCTCCAGTCAGAACAGACATTTTTGACAGTTTAAAGTGTTCTGCTATAGATGTCTTCATTTGAACAGGACTGGTTTATTACTTACAGATATATAGCTTTATGCCTTCAAAGGTAACTATTTTTTGAGCATAATATACATTTAGAATGCATTATTCTTTTAGGTGATGGAATTCTGTGGCCTCTAACCAATGTCTTAAAGGTTCCAGGTAACTGGGAAGTGTCTACAGCCCCACTAACAGGCCACTCTGACACTAAGGTCACAGAATGTGAGAGGTGCCAATGCCACAGCAATAATCTAGTACCACACTCTCATTTTCAGAGGGGGAAACCAAGGCACAGTGTTCCACATACCCACCTGGGGTCACACAGTTCTAATGAGCGAAGCACAACCCGAAATGTTGCCCTTCCTTCCGGAGCAATTTCTGTCCCACAGTAAAGGCACTTTTAGTTGACTGGTGGTTAACTCCTTTCTCAACTTTCAGTTGAAATGCCTTGAAAACGCTGCAACACCAGGGAAGAGGAAGCTGTTCAGAACCGGCCTGGGAGTTTGGAGATCCAAATTTAGAAGTCAGCTCAACTATGGATGAGGTATGATCATGGGAAGATCACTTATTTTCATTTTGTTTGAGGTTTCTCCATCCAGGAAATGGTTCTCCCTCTTCTCTTTCCCAGCACTTATCAATACTGTCATTGCATAAGTGTGATTCCTGCTCTAGGGTGTGGTAGTTAAAGGCAAAGATAGACTCGGCAGCAACACGGCCTGGGTTCCAGCCCTAGCTCCAACATGTGCTAAGTGTGCAGACAAGTCGCTTAATCTCTCCGTGTCTCAGTTTCCTCATCTATAAAATAAGCCTAATGATAGAAGCTATCTCAGATGTAGGATAAATGAGTTAGTATGTGTAGAACATTTAAAACAGTACCTGGCATCCATTAAGCACTATCTGTATATTTATTCTACGATTTCGCTCTCTCCTTCACCACTCTATTCCCAGTACCAGTTGGATGCCTGATTGGATTCCTGCCTTTCTTTCCAATTTTATCTCCTGCTACTCTCCCACTGGCACTAAACTATTTGCATTTCTGACCAAGTTTCCTGAAGTTTCTGTGACCTTGTACAGAATTTCCCTACTTGAAATATCTTCTCCTTCATAGTTTCCAAGCAAAAGTGTAAGAAAAAGGCCAAACATGATAAAAGGGACTGAGAAAAGGAAAGATTCTCTTGGTTTTCTTTAATAAAAGAAGTGACTGAATGCCAAAGGCAGTGTATAGGCTGCACAATGAAAACAGTAAGACCCCCATTCACTAGTTGTCATGACTTCGTGAGGGTGGATACTTAATTCACTCAAGCATACCAGTCATCCTGGGCTTACTAATGGCCACCATGATGCAAGTGCCACCATGCCCACTAACTACTCATTCCAGGGTACCCAGAGACACTCCACAGGGTCCTGGGGACATGCTCTGTAATATCTTAGGAGAGTTCAGAGTTTTTCCTCTTTGTGTTCCCACTGCACTGAATCTGCAATTTCTTCCATTGTGTGCTGTATAGATCTATGTTCAGGGTTTTAAATGTTTTACATTACTTTTGTTTTTCCTTCTGGCACACGTTGTGGGGGCAGGGATTGTGAGTCATCTCTATATGCTGATCTGTATGCATAGCTGATAGCTGATGTGCTTGGAACATGGTCTTAAAACTCTTTCTTTCTTGGTTCCCTGGACAGCAACCCTCCAGTTCTCTTCTAAATTCTCTGACCCTTCATTTTATTATTTTATTTTATTTTATTTTATTCTATTCTATTTTATTTTATTTTATTTTATTTTATTTTATTTTATTATTTTATTTTTATTTTATTTTATTATTTTAATCTTATCCCTTCTTCTTCTTTGCTCAGTCCTTTGGTACATCTTTTTTCTCTTCTTATCATTTATGCTCACCTTGGTGCTCTCACCCGATCAATGGCTTCACCCCCTCCCTACAAGCAGATATCTTCACAATCTCTCTCTGTCTAGACCTGATCTCATCTTTCAACCCATCTGCTGACCAGATATCTCTGTTGGATGGTACCTGAACATAGGTCTACTTCTAAAACCTATGTCGTGCAACGTGCTCTTCTAAATCTCATTTTGGATTTCCAGCCCCAGCGGAAAACTTAAGACTTCTTCATCTTCCTTTCCTGCAACATCTAAGAAGTCTTTAAAGGCTGAAAATGTGGAGTTTATATTTCATATATTTGATTCCTCCCCCAAATCTCCATCGCCATTGTTTTATTTCATGTCTTCATCATCTCCAGTTTGACCTGTAGCAACAATCCCCTAACTCCATAACAGTGACCTTTTAGAAGAGTATGGTCGGATGCTTTGAAGGCTGCTTCTCAGTTTGGGTTTTCTTATGTTTAAAGTCAAGTTGTACATTTTTGGAAGAAATGTGATATAAATAATGTACCCTTCTTTCTCAGTGCATCACGTTAGAAGGTACGTGATGACTCTTTGTAATTAATAAGTAATTTGTTGGAAGTTTTGAGGTCATCTAAATATCCTATTTCCTCATCAAATTTTCACCAAGTAGTTTTATTATCCATTAATGATTCTTGTCTGAATCAATTATTGCTATACAGTTGCAAAATGGCAATTTTCTCACTCCGTTATTCCTTCCACATTTTTAAGTTGACATTCTACTTTAATTCAATAATATATTTACTAACAGTATCTTCTCATGAATTCTTATTTTACTTGATGAGGTATAATCCCTTAATGTCATTACTTATTTTGATGTTTCAGTTGTCCTAGATTTGGCCAGTGGGAGCCCCGTCAGGCTGGCTTCTGTGTCTTTTTGATATGTCCTCATAATTTCTTGAGCACGTCTTTAGTCCTAGCATAAGAAGGGTTTATCATCTTCATTTCTGAAGAACATTTTGACTGGCTATAAAATTATAGATTGGTAGCAACTTTCTTTCATTATTTTAAAGAGTTCTTTTATTGTTCTCTGGCGTCCATTGTTTTTTGGTGCTAAATCAACTCCAGGAATTATTATTGCTCTTTTAGAGGCAATGTGGTTTTTTCTCCCCTTTTTACCTACTTAAAAATTTTTTCTCTTTGTCTTTGATTTTAGCATGTTTTACTACGTTGTTTCTGATACATAGTTTTCTTTATATTTATCCTGCTTAAGTTCTATTTATTTATTTATTTATTTATTTATTTATTTATGTTTATTTTTGAGACAGAGAGAGACAGAGCACGAGCAGGGGAGGGGCAGAGAGAGAGGGAGACACAGAATCTGAAGCAGGCTCCAGGCTCAGAGCTGTCAGCACAGAGCCTGTGGTGGGGCTTTAACTCATGAACCGGAAGATCACGACCCCAGCGAAGTCAGATGCTTAACTGACTGAGCTACCCGGGTGCCCCATACTTGAGTTTTTTTGTTTGTCTTTTTTTAAGCTTAATCAATCTGTGGTTTGATGCCTTTCAGTTTCACAATCTCAAATATTATTTCTTCAAATATTGTTTCTCTCTCATATTCATATTCCTTCCTTGGTGGAACTCCAGTTATACATGTTGCCCATTTTCACTGTACCCTACTTCTCTCTTTTACTCTTCTTCCTAACTTTTATATTTTTCTTCTTGTAGTCCAGTTTGAGTTCTTTTTAAAAAATGCTTATTTATTTTTGACAGAGACAGAGACAGAGTGTGAACAGAGGAGGGGAAGAGAGAGAGGGAGACACAGAATCCGAAGCAGGCTCCAGGCTCTGAGTTGTCAGCACAAATCCCGATGTGGGGCTCAAACCCACAAACCCTGAGATCATGACCTGAGCCAAAGTCCATGGTTCAACTGACTGAGCCACCCAAGCGCCCCTCCGGTTTGAATACTCTAAACTTAACCTGTATTCTAGTTTATAAATTATGTTTTCTACTCTGTCTAATCTGCTATTAAGCTCATCTATTGAATTCTTTATTTCAGATACTATATTTTCTGGTTCCATAAAATCCATTTGACTTTCTCATATAGTTTACAAGTTTCTGTTGAAATCTTCCATGCCTTTCTCTGTTTCCTTGAACCTAGTTATTTTAATGTCCCTGTCTAATAATTCTAATATCTGAATCATCTGTAGGTCTGTTTCTGCTTGGCTTTTGCTCAGTTGGTTCTTCTTCTTTCTTAAACATGCCTCATAGTTTTTTGGTTAGTTGGTGGGCATTGTATTACATAAATATTATAGACAGCCTGGATGTGTTATCTCCCTTCTGAGAGAGTTAATCTTTTCGGGCAACAGAGAGTACATGCAGATCACCTTAATCCTACTGAAGATTGATTTTAGGGCTATTCCATTTTATTTTGGCTTTACTCTAGGATTCAGACTTTTCCATGTCTCAGCTGAGAGCCAGGAATGTTTACCAGGGCCATTCCATGTTGGCAGGTTTTGAAATCCTTTCTCTGTATCTCCAGAACACTAGGCTTCTAAAATCTCTGCTCAGTCCCTTGGGCTTCTAGCTGCTGTTCCTGATAGTTTTTTGGAGTTGTACACCGTGTGCAGCTTAGAAATTGGCCAAATCCTCAAGTGGAATTTTAGTAGAGATTTTTAGGCTGACTTCCCTGTGGTTTTCTTCCTTTAAGATTTTGTTCCTCAAGATCCAGGTCTTTCAGTCATCCTAAACTCCAAGATCTGTCTTCTTAGACCATTGGAACTGTCACTGTCTACTGGGATTCTACTTCTTCACGCTGAAAATTTGCTAATGCCCATGAGGAAAAAGCTGGGTGAATGTGGATCTCACTTAGAGTCCTTTTTCCTCAAGGGATTTCGAATCTCTCAAGCTCTGTGTTGGTTGCTCTCCAATGTCTAAATTTTTTTAAAAGTTTCTTATACAGGTTTTGTAGTAAGTAGTTTTTTTTGTTTTTTTTTTTTTGTTTGTTTAATTTTTTTTTTCAACGTTTATTTATTTTTGGGACAGAGAGAGACAGAGCATGAATGGGGGAGGGGCAGAGAGAGAGGGAGACACAGAATCGGAAGCAGGCTCCAGGCTCTGAGCCATCAGCCCAGAGCCTGATGCGGGGCTCGAACTCACGGACCGCGAGATCGTGACCTGGCTGAAGTCGGACGCTTAACCGACTGCGCCACCCAGGCGCCCCTGTAGTAAGTAGTTTTAATGGGGGAAGAGATTAGGCTAAATCAAACTTGCTGAAGGCGAAATATTTCTATTTATTAAATTACATTAAAAATTTCATAAATGTTTTTCAGTTGTCCTTTTATTATTGATATTTAATATTATAGTGTTATGGTCAGATAATAGTTTATGGGATATATTAGTTCCAGCCAGATAAAATTGCCATTTTTGTAGGTCAGATGCAGCTAAATATTGGCACTTTAAAAAAATTCTTCAAGGGGCGCCTGGGTGGCGCAGTCGGTTAAGCGTCCGACTTCAGCCAGGTCACGATCTCGCGGTCCATGAATTCGAGCCCCGCATCAGGCTCTGGGCTGATGGCTCGGAGCCTGGAGCCTGTTTCCGATTCTGTGTCTCCCTCTCTTTCTGCCCCTCCCCCGTTCATGCTCTGTGTCTCTCTGTCCCAAAAATAAATAAACATTGAAAAAAAAATTAAAAAAAAATTCTTCAATATATAGTTCCTTTGCAATTTGTTGATGCTTCAGAATCTGGAATACGAAATTTTTTACAATATGTCATGTATCCTTAGAAAATAATATGCATCCTGTATTGGTTGGAGGTATTCTTTAGTTTCTCTCCCTCTATTTTTTTAAAGTTTATTTTTTAATTTATTTTTGGGGGGGGGTGAAGGGGCAGAAAGAGAGGAAGAGAGAGAATCTTAAGCAGGCTCTGTGCTGTCAGCACAGAGGCCAACACCAGGCTCGATCTCATGAACCATGAGATCATGGCCTAGCTGAAATCAAGAGTCAGGTGCTTAATGACTGAGCCACCGAGTTGCCTCTAATTTCTCTCTCTTTAAAACTCTTGCTGGGCTTCTGGTAATGCCCTTGAACTGGCCAGGAGGTAGGGCCATCGGATGTAAATCACAACACACTAAGTTTCTTACTTTGTAAAAGGACCTGTCAATACTAGAAGCCATACATCTTCCTCAGGGCTTACCATAAGGAAATAGAACTGACATTGCTATCAACATCTACCTCCAAACCTCTCTTTTCCTGTTGATGTCAAAGTAGGAAGGGGAGGGAAAGAGGCAGTCAAAACCAAGCCTGCCCAGGGCCATATTGAGCTTAAGGGAAAAGAATCAGCCATATTGGTTTTCTCTTTATTGACAATTTTGATATTTGGTTGATCATAGATTTCTTTCATTTTGATTTTGATTTTAAAAAATGTTCCATTAAGGGGGGGCTAACTGGCTCAGTTGGTGGAGTATGCAACTCTTGATCTCAGGGTTGTAGGTTCAAGCCCCACGTTGGGTATAGAGATTACTTAAAAGCAAAATTTAAAAAAAAAGTTATGTTAAAATACTGTTTACCTTCATTAATGAGTTTTTTGGTGCCTCCTTAATTTCTGTGCCTGTGGTGAGTATCTCACTACTTCATCACAGTTTGGTGCCCAGATGTTCAGTCTTGTAGGAAGCACAGCTCCTGGTGAGAAACTCTTGCTTCTCTTCTTTGATGTGGAATAGAGCTACAGATTCTTAACTCCTTGAAGTAATAGAAGCCAACACAACCAGTTTGAACCAGAAAGAGACCAGGGAGTCTCCCAAACACCAATAACTGACTAGTTAAGCAAGATTTCTTATTTTGAACACCAGAAGAGTCAAGCTTCATAAAAAGGAAAAGGCACTCATCACTAGACAGGACTTTATCCTTTCCCCCCATCTTCCCCCCCCCCCCCCCCCACAGTAGAGAAGGGTGGAGAAAGAGGAGACAGGGGCCTCTCTCTGCTATAGATCCCTGTGTTTCCTCTGCATTAGGAGAGAAGAGAAAAAGAGTTATATGAAAACTGAGTCTGAAGTCTTAACTAGATTGAACTTTTAATAACCGACAGTCACCGAAGAGTTAAGCATTTGTCCAAGTTGTCATTAAAGAATACTAAAGGGAGATTTGACAATATAAGGTGAAAAGAAGTTTTTGGAAATGGTAAAACCACTTCTTGTTTATTCCCCCTGAGTTTATACCTCACAATACCTAGCTGCATATATATTGACAATACATGAATCCTACTAAGGATATTATTCACATCTTTCATACTATTGCTTACTTTTTTCTTCTAGCCGATCTATCAGATTCTGAAAGAGGTCAGTTACACCTGCAAGTACTGTTGCTGATTTAGCGACTATTTTCTGTAGTTCTGTTGGCTATTGCTTATAAATTTTCAGGCTATACTGTTAGGAAGGTATATGTTCGTGATAACTATACCTTCTTGATATTGTTTCTTTCTTGTAAATTCTATTTCTTCTCTTGTGATTTAAATTCTCTTTTGTCTGATATTAAAATTTTTAGCCTGGTTTTCTTGAGGTTCATGTTAGCCTATAATATTTTCCAATAAATTATTTTGAACCTTCAAGTGTGTTTCATATTAGGATTTATTTCTGCGGTTTAATTTGGTATTTTTTTTTTACTGTTTATCCTTTTGTCTTTTCCCCCTATTTTCCACTGGATAAATCAAATTTTATTTTGTCACTCCAAAGATGACACATTCCATCTTAATTTTCTGATTGAATATACCTAGCTTATTTATACCCCAATTTCTCTGCAGTTTTGTTCCTTCAATATCAAAAGCTTATCAATAGCTGTATCTTCCCTTTGAATGTGATGAGAATTCCAGCACTCCCTTACTTCCTCGTCTCTGTGCCTGTTTTTGTCCTATGTAGGATTTTAGAATTTTGATGTGGTCTTTGATATCCTTAACCAACATGCTATCAGACTTTTAAATCTTTCCTTAATTTTGGGAAATTCTCTGTCATTACTTCCTCCTATTTCCTCCTCTATATTTTCTCTCCCTCTCTCTCTCCCTCTTTCTTCCTATTGGGACTCCTGTTGGCCATATTTTGAAAATTTTGCTTCAATGCCCTTTTCTTTGATTTCTTTCATTTTATACCCTCTAAAACCTTATGTCTTATGATTGCATCTATTCTGCCCTTCAACCAATCCAATCAGTTTTTATTTATTTTTTAAAAACGATTTTTAATGTTTATTTATTTTTGAGAGAGACAGAGACTAAGTGGGGGAGGGGAAGAGAGAGGGAGACACAGAATCTGAAGTAGGCTCCAGACTCTGAGCTGTCAGCACAGAGCCTGATGTGGGGCTTGAACCCACAAACAGTAAGATCATGACCTGAGCTGTCAATGTTCAACCGACTGAGCCACTCAAGCGTCTCCAATCAGTTTTTAAATTCAACGATTATATTTCTTATACCTAGTAATTCTGATTTTTTAAAATGTTTGCTCCCACTTTATGATACATGATCCACCCTTTCTCTTCTCTCCAAAGACATTTATTGTACTTATTTCAAATACTTGTTCCATCGGTTTCATTTATTTGGCTCTTTCTGGTGTAGGTCGTTCCAATTGTTGTTCATTTTACTGATGCTTTTCAGATGTCTTATTTTTCTCTTCTGTGACTTCTCCCTTATTCTCTTTTGCTAGTTCTGTCAGTCGGGGAGGTGGGGGGCAAAAGTCTAGATCCTGGCCTCTGCTCTTCTGGGGAAGTGTTTTGGCTTGGTTTTGATTTGGGAGGGGGGTTCTGTGGGTTTGTTTTGGTTTGGTTTGGTTTGGTTTGGTTTTTCGGGTTTTTTTCGAGAAGGGAACAACAGGGAGCAAGAACTTCTAGAGATGATTTTTGTGGGTTAACACATTCTTGGTTTTTTGTTTCCACAAATTTAGTCTCACACCCTACATAGTGGAGGAAAGAAGGGAGACGAGGAAGTGCTTATGGGGCCAGCCAGCTCACCTGTACTTGACGACATTGGCTGGGCTTTACTGGCCTGATTTAGCTGCAGTGCCCCAAGATGGCTGTGGGCTTCTAGAGCTGGCTTTCTGACCCATAACAGCACAAGTGCAGAAAAGATCCATTTAGGGGGGCAAAAAGGAACAACTAGAAACCTCTCCCCCATCTAGTTTTTGCCCTTTGGGGTCCATGGCCCTCTTCTCTCAAACTACCATTCCCCTTCCCTTACACTAGACCCTCTGTTAGGATTTCTTACCATTTTTGAGATTCTTGGGTGGATGGGAGACTGAAGTTCTAAAACACAACCACTTCTATTTCCTGAGTCATCTGTGTTCAGTCCAGGGACTGGAGACAATGGCCCATCACGACCAGGGCTGTGAATAAATGGTCTGTTTCTCATTGATAGGAAAATAAGGCCTACAGCTCTGTTTCCATCAGAGACAAAAGTTTGCAGCAAAATGCTTATAAATGGCCTCAACACATATAGGGTTAACAAATAAAACAAAATATAACTTTAAGATCTTTTATAGAACCTTCAGGATTTTTTTCCCCTAGGTTTCTACTCAATATTAATGTTTACCTCAGGGAGAAAAAGGACCTTATGCAAAAATCTTTTATTCTCCCTTCCCCCATTTATATTAAATAACACAAAATTATTTTAATAATGTGATATGGAATCTAGAGACAAAACACTTTGGTCTACAAAAGAGAACCAATTTATTTCATAAATCACATTCTTCTGCTCCTTCCAGCAATTTCCCTTTTCCCTGGGAGGAGGATGTTATTGTGTTCTTTCTGTGGCTCTTTGTGTAATTTTAATTTATCATTAAGTAACACTTTGCTTTTTAACATAAAGAATTCAGTGTGCTTGATGGAGCAGCACTCCATGGAAAGTTAGTTCACAGCAACAACTGTTTGGAGCAGAGGAGTTTATTAATTTATCAGAACCTTATGTTCAATTTCAGATTTCTCAGCATAGGCACTAACAATCAGCTGCACCTGTTGCCAATTAAAGTATTAATGGCACATCAATCAAAGAAAAATCACTGCGAATGGAGATTACACAAGCTCTTTACTCATGTCATTTTTTGGAAGTCATCCTTTATTTCAAAAATAAGTGAGATCCACAAGCCATACCTTTCAGTCTGCATTCTCTAGTTTTCCTCAGTGATGGTTTAGTGGCTGAATGGCTTTGACTGCACATTTTCCACTGGAGGGAACCGCTGTCGCTGTCTCGTATTTAAAAAGTAATAACGTCGCTGTGCATGTGGAGAGTGGCAGGACCCTGTGAACATTTTTAGGAAGCTCGATGTAACTTAATTATTAGGTTTACAAAAAGCAGGACATAGTAGCGCTGTCAAGATGGATGCAATCTTCATCGCCTGAGCAGCTTTCTACATTTACTTAGAAGAAGGAATGCATGGTGCTAACAGGGGACTGTCCAGTGGAGAAGACTCTGCTTTTTAATGCCTTATTTTAAGTCAGTAGTTTCCGGGGGATGCAGGGGAATAAGGACGGTGACGTGGGGGGAGATGAAGTTGAAAGAACATAGGCTATGGAAGCACACAAATAATTCTGTGTTCTAATCTCAGTGGCTGCACTTCTGACGGCAGCCTTGCTCCCATTAGTCAGTCATAGTGGATAATAGTTTTCGTACCTATAAGGAGGGGATAAGATGACACCTTTCTGGGGCCTCGGGAAGATTAGATGGGAGTGTATGGAAGAGTCTAGCTCAGTATATGACCCAGGTAGGCTCTTCCCCATTCTTTTCCACTGCAGGATTGGGGATCATGGTGTGGAAAGCATCACTACCTCCCTAGACTACTGCAAGCCGTAGAAGTCACTGTCCGGTGATTGGCCTGAACCTGGGGGCAGAACATCTTCCCTAAACTCTTCCGCCAGCTCTGCAAAATGGGCAGAAACACGAACCTCGCGGTATAGTCCAAAAGAGTTAGTGTGATGCGGCTACAAACACCTCACAGTGCTCCATAACATGTGGCTATTTGTTGTCGTCGTTATTCCTCAGATGGGACCAGAGCAGACAGGTCTACCAGATCCTAGGGTTTCTGGCAGATGTGACAGGCTTGGCAGGAAACACATCAAGTGAAGGAGAAACAAGTAACAGCATGCCGAAGATTCTAAGGCAGGGGCTGTTTTCTCTCTAACTTAACAAATAAAATAAGATAAAACATTATAATGACATTTGCCCTTTGAGGCAGGGACAGACGATGCTAGGATGAAAGCCACCTGATCTCATTATTGAAACTTTTAGGTGCATCTGCCTTACATCCCCTTATGTCCCAATTGGAATACAAGCTTCAAGGCAGGTGCTATGTTTTCTTCTTTGTTGCTTTCTCCCTTGTGTTCAGTACAAAGCCTTACACATAGTAGGTGTCCAATTAATATGTGTTGATCAATGACAGCACTTCATTGTTCAGTAACCCCGGTGTGTCTAGTTATCTCAAAAGTTTCCACGTAATGCTCGCAATGTACTTCAAAAGAAACCCCATTGTAATATAATGAATACACCAATATCATCCCAGAAATTTTCAATGGCAAGGGTTGGGAAAGAGAGTACAGGAAATATAAAGGATCTTCATGCTGAAATTGTTTGAAATTACCGCTTTAAAGCATGGCTGCCATTTTACATCATCTGTCGTAGTGTGTTTCGGTATACATATTTTTTCCCCAGCCACATTTTTCCCTTTGCAGGCCTACCTTTTGCCCATTCATCATGGTGTAGTTAACTGTGAATAATAACACTCTCAAGATCCCTTTCCACCCCTCCACCGCCAAGCGGTATGACCTATGGTAGCACCTCACCCTCAGGGAACAGAGACTGGTCTGTGGAGTGGCCACATGACCGGAACAAGGCCAGGCAAATGGTTTGGGATGCCATGCTTAAAAAGTCATTTTTTCCTGTAGGGTCTTTAGGCCAATTGCTTCTGGAAGTTATTCTCCACCAAACAGATCCTTTCTGTACCAGTAGCACAAGAGGCACCTTGGGCCAAGAGAAGATGTTAAATGAGAGAAGCACAAGGAGAATGGAAGAGTCTTGTAGGCTTAGAATCCTTGGGTTCAGCTGCTGGGGCTTTTGCTGATGACCTTCCTTCACTTCTGGAAGCTATATAGCATCTTTTCCAGCTGTACAAGTGAATGCACTTTTTTTTTTGTTTTGTTTTGTTTTGCTTGTTTGTTTTTTGTAGCTAATCTGAGTTGGGTGTCTTGTTGCTTGCAGCTAAAAAAGCCTAACAAATTCAGGCTGTGGTTCTAAAACATTCTCTTCTGAGCTCCTACATCTCAACCCAACGTCCAGAACAGTTGCATCTTTAGTTATGGGTATCCCTGTGTTACATAAACACACCCGTCGACATTCCATTTCTAGCCCACTAGGTGTATCCATCAGCATTTCCCACCCTGAGCACTTTTGATATTTGGGGCCAAACAACTCTTTGTGCAGCACAGAATATTTAACACTCTCCCTGGCCCCTACTCACTGAGGGCTGCTAACACCACTTCCTCAGTCATAACAATGTGCCCAAAATGGCCCCAGACTTTGCCCAATGTCACCAGGGACGGCAGTGGGTGGGAGGGGAGGGCAAAAATTGCCCCTGTGAGGAAGCACTTCTATATACAGAACGTAAGCTCTATGAAAGCAAACTTTCTTTTTCTTTTCTCTTTTTCAGATATGTCTCCCCAGGATCTAAAATAACACTTGCCTTATAGTAGGTGCTCATGATTTTACTTATTCAATGAGAAAACAAATGGGCTCTGAGTAAATGGAGGGCGCTATTGCAGATGCTGCTAGTATCAAAAACAAGGAAAAGGGTTGCGCCTGAGCGGCTCAGTTGGTTAAGCATCCGACTTCGGCTCGGGTCACGATCTCATGGTTCAGGGTTCAAGCCCCGTATCAGGCTCTGTGCTGAGAGCCTGGAGCCTGCTTTAGATTCTGCGTTTCCCTCTCTCTGCCCCTCCCTGCTCACACTCTACCTCTCTCTCTCATAAGTAAATAAACATTAAAAAACAAACAAAAAAAAAAACAAGGAAAAGAAGGAGTGTCTGGGTCACTCAGTTGGTTGAGCAATCCACTCTTCATTTCGGCTCAGGTCACCATCTCATGGTTGAGATCAAGCCCCTCATCCAGCTCTGAGCTGGGTGTGAAGCTTGCTGAGATTCTCTCTCTCCTTCTCCCTCTGCCCCTGCCCCCTTTGAGTGTGCACTCTTTCTCTCTCTCTAAAAAAGAAAAAAAAGGAAAAGAAGACCAAGGAAGGTGAATGTGTCATCACCTAATGTTATGGCTCGTGGTTCAAAACAAAACAAAACAAAACAACAGCATGCCTAATTTGGCAAACTAAGAAACTCAAGTACAGTACAGTTTCTGTTAACAAGGCAAGTAGAGAGTTGGGTCGGGGAGGAGAGAAAATCATTTCAGGAATTGTCTTTAAAGCACTGTGGCTTTCTACATTCTCTCTCTCTCTCTCTCTCTCTCTCTCTTTTTCCTCCTATTGAAACAGAACAACAGTATGCCCAACAGCAAAGACTGATTTGGGACCTGGGTAGTTAAAACAGAACCTGGGAAAATGTCTCAGGAGGAAAAGGATGTCTATGGTAATTTTTTGCCTTTATTCACTAAAAATGACACATGCTTTTTGAAGTGTAGCCCGATTTCCACACCTTCACTAGGTAGCTTTCCCATCAGCATTAAAATGATCAGCACATAGAAGAGCCACCCCTAAGATTTTATCTTCTTCCTTTTATTGTAACTCAATAAAAAAAAATGTGAGTTAGGGAATTTAGTTTTACAATAAGTTTTCCTGTATTGAGGGGCACCTGATATATGAAAATATACATATATATCCTCGGCAATTCCAGTGTAACATTCATGAAACCATTGAGACGTATGCAATCCAGTCACATGATGTTAGACACAAATCACATCTACTACAACCAAACAGAGCAGCCATTACCCAGGCTGTAAATTGCCAGGACAACCTCTTTTCATAAGAAGAGAAATAACACAGAGCTATTTCCAACCCATAGGGACAGCCTCTCCCTCTTTCCCCACTTGTAGTGCCCATGCACCCTAAGATTGTCATTGACTGAAATCCCTGTCAATCCTTAAATTCTCTCGAATCATGACTTTCTTTTCAGTTTTATCACCAGTGCCAAACAATTAGTTTACTTTTCAGCAATGCTTCACACCAAGCACTTTTGTTTATTTGTTCGTTGCAGGGAGTGCAGAGCAATAAAGCCTCAAGGAGAGGAGACCCTGGGTGGTCAGCCAGGCACTCCACCAGCTAAATGTTTCAGTTTCTACCTCAGCCCAAGAACAGGCCTGCCTGAGAATTTCATGCCTGGATAATATTTAAATCACTTTGTTGTTGGGAAGCAAGATAATGTGGTCAAAGATACTCTGGAGTAGACCAGCTAGGGTTTGCAAATTTACTAACTGGGGGCCCTTGGGCAAGTGACAGAACAGCTCTGCGCCTGTTTACATAACAATGCTCCAAAGGAGTGCCATTATGATGAACTTCATTCAGGGTCACTCACAAATAATGAAAACCCTGAATGTTTAAGCCATGAGTGCAAAGATACATAATGCAATTTTAAGGTTCAAAGGCAATAATAAAATACAATTACATATTCCAGGTTTCAAATGTTTTGATGCTTCTGGACTGATCTGGGGAAAATAATTTTCTGATAGGCTGCAGATAGGGCGAGTAAACACCTAGGATTCCTGGTTCAAATCTCACCTGGGAGGTGAGTAGACTCAGAATTCAAATCTCCAAGGAAGCCATGAGGTGGTTGGTACATGAGTATCTTCCACTTGTACTTGATTCTATCCAGACTAGCCCAGAACCCACCTGTCTATTCTTTCTTACTTTGCCTTTGAGGATAACAAAATGTCTCCATCTAAATGAAGTCAACTAGTATCCTACTGAGAGCTGTAAAGCAGTGGCCAGTAAATCACCAATTAGTTAATAAATAACCAATGACCGATTAATTAGCAATCAATGATGAAATAATAATAAATCAACGTCTAACTACATAAGCAACATTTATTTTGCTAATAATATATGTGCCAAATAAATAGGCAAGCCATTGAAAATTCTGAAATCAAGAAATTATCCTTACTAGGATGATCTGATGTGTCAACTTCTATTGGAAAGTCCTACTAAAGTCCTATTTTAAAAAGAAATACATCTGGAAACATAGACAATACCACAGTCATTTGAAATACCAGAGGACTTGAACTACTTTTCAAAGCTACTAGAAAGCTCTGATGAATGACCAGTCTGCTTATGATGCCACAATGAGTGCTGAACAAATAAGCTTGGCCTCTGGCCTTAAGAGGATTTTAATTTCCAATATACACCATTGATGCAGATAAAGATCCTATTACACTATGAGGAAACATTAATAGAATGAGTAACATGGAGGCTTCCAACTTGTTATTTTCACTTTTAGATGGCTAAATTTGAGTAATTGTAACCTGGGTAAGTTAGCAGGCTTTGTGGAACAATGATGAAGGATTAAGTATGCCAATTTTCAAATATTTCTCAGATTTATCTACTTCTCTCTAACTCTTTTCCTACATACTCTAGGCTACCATCATGTCTTGCCTGAGTTGCTATAACATCCTTCTAACTGGTCCCCAGTCTTGCCCCTCGTGGCAGATCATTTTCTCAAGTGGAATCAGGGAATTATCAAGAGTGGGCACGTGATTGGTTCATTTCCCTGATTAAAACCCTTCAGAGGCTCCCTAGTGCTCTTGGATTAAAGTCAAACACTTTGGGCTTACCAGGTGCCCAGTGTGATCTAGCGTGTGCTTACCTTCCTAGCCATTTCACCCCTTGCAAAATATGGCACAGCTTCTAACACAGCTGGTTAATGCCTCCTCAACCCCAGATCTCAGTTTGGGCATTGCTTCCTTTTGGTCTTTGAGGTCAGGTTAGCTGATCTTTTTATAGGCTACCATAGCTCTCAATAGTCACTCTCTTATAATACTGAATAGGAATGTAATTATTTACTTTTTTGAATCTCCACTAGTTTCTAAATTTCAGGTGGGCAGGGCCACAGATTTCCTGTTTACCACCAGAGCCCTAACATTTGGTGAAAAAGTAGATACATAGGAAGCATTTTGTTGAGTTAGGGGAGTTTGGTTTTCAGTGGTTTAGTTGCTCTTTGCACTGGTGTTTACACCAGTGACTCCCAGTGCAGCTCTGATAGGACTTGCTATGATGATGGAAAGATTCTGTGTCTGTCCTTAGCTAATATAGTAGCCTGTAGCCATGTGTGGCCACTGAACACTGGAAATGTGGCTGGTATCACTAAGGAACTAAATCTTTACTTATTTCTAATTATAATTAATTTAAATTTAGATAGCTCACGTGGATAGCCAGATTGGACAGCACAGTTCTAGAAGAACTGTATTAAATTCATAGGCAAACTTTTTCAGGAAATGGGTCAAGAACTGTCTTTTCCAATAGTAGCCACTAGCCATAAGGGGCTATTTAAGATTTTTTTTTAATGTTTATATTTGTGTGTGTGTGAGAGAGAGAGAGAGACAGAGAGCGAGAGGGGGAGGGGCAGAGAGACAGGGAGACAGAATCTGAAGCAGGCTCCAGGCTCTGAGCTGTTAGCACAGAGCCCGACGCGGGGCTCAAATTCACAAACCATGAGATCATGACCTGAGCAGAAGTCAGACGCTGAACCGACCCAGTCACCCAGGCACCCCAGGGCTATTTAAATTTAAATTTGAATTAACTGAAATAAACTAAAAGTTAAGTATTTTGTTCCTCAATCATGCTTGCCACATTTCAAGTACTCAAAAGCCAAATACCACACTAGTGGCTACGATACTGGGCGTCCCAGAAGGCTCTAATGGACAGCATATGTTTGGAGAAGGGCTCACCTGACAGAAACAAAGATGCACGTTCTCCCCAGTGGGGTGGTTTGTTAACCATCACACTCCCATTTGGTCCAGACAGTTATGAAGACTCAGAGAACTAGGGTCGTAGTACCACTAGATGCCTAATAAGACCCAACACTTGCTCACCTTACGTGAATAGGATATTGACCTCTACAGCCCAGGGTAACCATAAATCAGAAACACTGATGAGAGCAAAGCAGCTGACACCCACTAGGGAAGACCAAGTTGACTGAGGCAAGCATTCTCTTGTGAGAGAGTGTCAGGGCCAATGTCAATGCCCCCAACCCAGGCTCTTTCTATTTCCAGACAAGTCAGCTGGCAAAGTTTCAGTGACCTCTTGGCCCTAGCTGCTACTTGATTCCCAAAAGGTAACCTCTTCCCAGGGCATCTCTCTTTTCTCTTTCTTTGCATCACTCTGAGGTTGGCCACTTCTCCTCCCCCATGATGCACTTATTGGCAGCTACTCCAGTCTTTGTTGCCTCCAGAATGGATAACCACAAAGCGTCCCTGGAAGGCCACCCAGAAGCTTCAGCTGGCTCTGTGTGGCACTATCCATCTGCCTAAGGCACTGGGCATGCTGCGCCAGAAACACCTGTGCTCTGGTTTGCCCTGGCTCCTTCACAGGACCGCTCAAGGTGTAGTCCTGAATGCCCACATTTGAAATGGCTACCTTGGAGGTTGTCTCCTCCCCCTCAACACCATCACAGCAGGGGGATGCTGCTCTGGGAAGGGGGCTAGATTCAGAGCATTTCCTGAGGAACTTGCTTCCCCTCCTGGTTTGATGAAGCCGCCTTTTCTGTGTTCAGGGACGCAGTGGAAAAGCCATCTGTTTAGTTAGGATTCTGCCATGAAAGGTGGTCTTGGGGAATAGATATTTCATGGTGTTTTTCTGCTCTCCTCATATCCATTTAGAACTTGAACAACACGCTAATGAAAGCAAACGATTAACTACAAGCCTTCAGTTGTTCCTAGGAAGCCTTTTATCTTTTTTTTATAAGTCGATTTTCCCATCAACTTTGTGACTCTTCCCCCAGAATTAGTCAATGGTTCCTCCACACAGCACGTCCCCACCTCATAAGCCTAATTTCTCAATCTTTGGCCACAAGAAGGCCTTCGCTTGGGTCGTTCTACTTCGCCAGTTTACTTCCTCTCGCGCCCACGCCAGCCCAGTGCTGTAAAACCACAGCTATTAAAAAGTTCTTTTCAAAAACACTTAAATATTATCCCCTCCCTAAAAATGTCTTGTCAGATTTCTTCCTCTTGTTTGCTTCAGAAAGTGGCGCTTTGATTGTCCATTAGAGACTTGTTTACATTTCTCCAAAAGCTCCATTTAGTTTCCTTGACAAGGTGGAATAAGTGACTGGCTGTGATGGATAGAGGCACCTGTCCTAATGGCTGCTCACACTGTGCCCACCAGTGCAGGTTACATTGATAAATTGACAACAGTTGGGACATGCTCTGCTAGCAGCAAGAATGAGGCTACGAGGACAAACACAGGCGGTTAGACAGTCTGCTTTCATATTCCTGGGAAAGGTGTGCAGCCTCCTAATCTAACACCCCAACAGCTGCGGTGCGGAATTAGTGCACACGCGGAATTTCTTTGTTACCTTGACACCACCTCTGCGGGTTAGTCTCGAATTCTATTGACTGTAATCGACCCCTCTGTCTTCCAGTGGACCAGCCTGCCATCCTCGAGTGGGGTGCCCTAACGAAAACTGCATTAGAAGCCTGAAATTGTACGTTATTGTACATTTATTTGGGTTCTTGAATCCCTTGGCTGAGGCTTTTCTTTTCCCTCCGGTAAGGAAAACCTCGGGCAGGACAACAAAATGCTGCCTATTAGCTATGGGTTGATTATCAGGAAAATGTGGGAAGTGGCCTTATCAAGGCTAAGGTGTTAATTATCCGGAATAAGGAGCTCAGGAGGTTCCAAATTTGAGTAATGAAGAGGTGACTGTCTATCACGACACCCCGCTCAGCCGGGGGTCTTAGAAGGTGTTTGGTTCCCTCTCAGGCCTCCCCTTTCATTTTCTTTTTTCCTCTCCGCTGGTTTCTTGTTACCTTTAACAAGCCGAGAAAGGCAGCGGCAGCAGCGGAGACCCACAGTGGCATCTCCGCTGTTGACAGAGGCCCAGGCAGGAGCGCGGCTGATCCCCGAACCCTCGGCCTCCCTCCCCTGGCAGATAAGTTGGGAGCTTCGGGCAAAGTGGTGGGTGGGTCTGCGGACGCCTCCGGGCCAGGAGCTGGAGCGGCCGCAGCAGCAGCAACAATCTCGACAAGGTCCCTCGCTTCATCCATTACATGCTTATCTTAACTGGAGACTAATCTAAAGGAACAAATGACCACCGAGAAAATGCTCCAACTTAATACAAAGTCATAAAAAAGAGAGAGAAAGGGAGAGAGAGAGAGAGAATGCAGGAGCAAAAGAAGCATGGACATAATAATGCTTTCCTGAGCTTCGCTTTTAAATGGCCTAGTTACCGATTTTATGATAAGACACAGTTTGCCTTTATGATTTGCATGGGTAATGAAGCAATTAGCAGCCATCATATATAAAACATGCTAGTTCTTCATTAGATACCAAACAAAATGGCATCACACAAGATGCATAGTGTGGCAAGGCTCAAGTGACTTGCTCGTTCTATTTACTTTGTATGGAGTTTTGTTGGAAGCCTGGTTGCCGCGCGCATCGCATTAGAAGGCTAGACTGTGGTTAGTTTGATGTGAAATTCTGACTGGCTGGCAGTCGCCTCCACTCCCCACCCCCTAACTGCTACTAAATTTCATTTCAAGTTATAATTATTGACATTGGAAACAGCTACTCGGATCACAACAACAAAGCAACAATTATACAGGATCTGGTGTTTCTCATGCAAATTACAGCAATAAAATACAGGAAAATCCGGCCCACTTACAGACCAGTCTTTGTCTTTGGAGAACACAGTCTGAACTATTTGGTTAACTAAATTAAAATGTAAATCTTGGCTGGCTTTTCTTCTTAGATAGCGATATGAAACAGTTTCTAAAAGACAGAAAAAGCTTAAGGGACCACATTTCAAACAACTTGTCATGAATATATTTTTTTAATGAATTAGGGCTGAAAAGCTTAACTGTCTATAACAATCAAGGATTCTAAAATGCTGTTCAAAGAGGAACAGCATAAGGGGAGAGAGAGTCCTGTATATGTTTGTTTATAAAGGAGCCGGGGAGCTTGGAGAGATGCACAGTAAGAGTGTCCCTTGTGCTTTCACCAGTAACGTCATATCTCTCTTATTCCCGGTTGGTGTAACACGTATAATGAAACATATAACCCAGAGAAGGAGATTAGTGAGTATTAAAACTGAGTTCTTTTACTTTATTAGAGTTGCTTTACTTCCTGGCTTTGTCTCTTCTGCCATGCAAAACCCAAGCCTGAGAAAGCGTCACAGCCAGGGAGGGTGAAATTAAAAAGTCAACCACAGTGGCATTAGCATTAAGGAGCAGTGAATGCAGCCACTCCAGCCACATAAAGTTCTGCAGAGAACCGGAAACAGTGATTTGAATCTATGGGGAAATGGTATGGCTTCCGATCCATTACCATTACTGCTTTTAAAAAACAAAACTAAACTACACTAAACAAAGCGCCCCTCAGCCAGCATAAGAAAAGGGCTGGATCCACAAGGCGGCAATCAGAACTACAGAAGACAACATCAAAGAAAAGGAGAAGAAAAGCGACTTGCCTGTGCCCCTGGCCAGGAATCAGCTAACGCCGCATCTGCTTTGAAAGCCATACCTCTGAGTTTGACCACAAGTAAAGTGACCCATGTGAGGCCACGACAAGGGAGGATACTGACATTTAATTTATGTATTTAATTTTTTTAGACAGGGAAAAGAAGTTGTGTGATCACATCTCATTTATAACAAATCTGATCTTTAAAAGGCAATAATTTTACAAATGCACTTTTGCATCACAAATACTGTTATCATAAGCATGGAGCAAACGCCGTGCGGGCAGTCACTCTGACTTATAGCAGCTCGGTACAGCTGCTGCAAGATAACCAAGAATAATGGTTTTTGATAATCAGGCCACACTATTAATATAACATGAACCACAAGTGCTTTTGTACTGCAGCCCTGGTTAAACTAGCAAATCTCATTGGAATATAAAGAAGGGGTGGGGAGTCATGTTCTGTTTTCTGCTGCTTCTGCACTGAAAAATATGCCTCGTGGTGCTGTCTTAGGTGTTTCATGTTTTAGGGGACACGTAGCAGCGCCTGAAGAATGTTTCCCTTTAGAACCTCTGGTCCTTTCTGCTCACAGCTCAACAACTACCTGCTAGGTCAGAATTTAGGTCCATGAATTGTAACAGATGGATTTCAAATGGCAGTTCTGTTGGCTGGGGTAGAGCTGGTGAAGCATGCTGAGGCCCATAGCAAGCTGGGTTTATGCTGGTCTCTCACTGGTCTGTGACTGTTGAAATACTGCCGGGTGTAAAGGGGCTCATTTTGGCCAATGTGAGCAAAGGGGAATGCTGTCCCTTCATCGTAAATGTTAATGTGAAGGAAAATATGAGGGAAGCACTTCTGGTGGTAAGAGTCAGGCAACATAATCATAACAAGTAAAACCAGGCTTAAGCATGTCACTCCAATGTTTATTCATATGGTGACATTTACTGTAACTTTCCTCTAAAAGGCAATGGTTTCCTCGGATTTTAACAACCCAGAAACCATTATGAAGTTATCTTTGGACGCATGATGTGTATCTCTGTCATATATTTCTCCATTTCCCAGGACATGTGCACTAGGGTGAATTATGTTTTCAAAATCAATGCTTGGACTATTTCTGTAAATTTGAGAAGGCATGTATTCGGTGAAGAAATGCATATTTCCTGAACTTCACAATGAGGAGAGAAGGTTGGAAAAGGCTGATTAAAAAAGCTGAGGCTCAGGGAGACTGAGTGCCATGTTCAATCACTTAAGAACCTCCTCCAGTGCCATGTTTCCCACAAAACTTCCCATAACAAATGCAGATCAGGAGTGGATCTCTCTGGACCTTTCCAGCTTTCATGGCAGAGATGAAAGTGAATGTCTATAGTGTTTTGATTATGACGCTTGTTCTGGTGGCAGTTGCCGTATACTGCCTTGGATCGTTAGGCCTTCTTTCCTTCCTTCCTTCCTTCCTTCCTTCCTTCCTTCCTTCCTTCTTTCATCAAATTTTTTTGAGCACTTACTATGTATCAGCCAACAGACCAGGAATGGAGAAGTAGGATGAAATAAATGTGCTTCATGGAGATTAAAATCTGGTAAGAAAGAATAGACATATACATAATTGATTACAAAATTGGTAGAATGTGGTAAGGAGAAAATCCACTTAGGCTGAAGTTGGGAAGATTACACTTGAACAAGAGAGAATTAATGAAGATTTTGATGCATTTAATCTGAGCCTTGAAAAATTTCTAGCCTTTGCATACATGTTTTATCTTCCCTGCTGTGTTGTAAATTAGTTGAGATTAATCACTATGCCTAATTTATATCTTTACATATTACTATGTTGAGCAAGATGTTTGTTCTCTAGACACATAATCAATACTGTCTATAGAGCACTTCCTATGTTTTAGGCATTGTTATAAACATATATTATCTTATTTAATCCTTGTAGCACCTACTGAAGTAGGAGGCAAATTATCCCCATTTTACAGAGGAAACTGAGGCACTGAAGGTTAACTAAATTGCTCAAGGTCACAGCTATTAAGTGGAGAAGGTGGATTGGAGCCAGGGCAGTCTGGTCTGACTGCAGAGACTACATTCCTCACCCATACACTCCGCCTGTGGTCAATAAACATTGTTTGAATGTTAAATAAGCTAGCAGGAATTTCTCAGCAGTTATAATGTGATTTCATTTACCACTGCAGAATTTCTTAAGAACACTTAGCTCAGGAAACAAAACAAAAAAATCATCAGGGTGCATAAAAATCAGTTTATGATTAAATTATTAATCTCTGCAAGAGAGTCAAGTGCTTACCCACAATATATTTGTTCTCCAGAAAGCCTTCAGGTTGTGAATTATCTAAGAGGGTCTCGACTTAATACTGATACTTTTTGCAAATAGTTTATACTGTTTGGTGAATACACAACATCATTGCTCTTGGCATCAAGTCCATTCTCATCACAGTATAATAATACACATACACGCAGTAAACTTGGATTCTACGTTCCTGAGTCTCCAGCACCCTTGGTGTCCTCCATGAAGTGCAGAACAACACTTCCCTGTCAGAGGGGATCACTGACACCTAGTTCCAAAGTTGATCAATAGCTTGATCTTGTCTGCACAAACAGGACCTCTTAGTGGCAGAGATTGTAGGGGGTTGGTGGGCCGACTGGGTAAAGAATAAGCAATGGTACCATACGTGCAAGTGAGTGAGCCACATACAGACACCTGTTCAATTGGAAAAGTGGGAAAATTAAATGTGTCTGGGTGGGGCAAGTACCTGCATTTTACGAGGTTCTGTCTTGCTTCAATGCTTTCTCTACAATTCAGCTGAACTTGTTTCCAAAAAAAAGTTAATAATAAGTTGTGAAAAAAGTGCATATAAAACTAACAGATACATTTATTCTTCTAAAAATTGGCAAATAGCAAAGAAAGCTGTAATATCCAGTTTGTTGAGGTGGCTGATAAATGGCTCTTTTCGTACATCACTGCATGAAATACAAAAAAATTGCCTTCTTGGTAATTTGGACACTTTATCTAGAGCTATAAAATGTGTACAAAGGTACACATAATTTTATGGCTAGTAATTCATCATAAGAAAATAATTAGCTATGAACATAAAGATTTGTAGACACTGAGGCACATCTAAAATTATTTAAAATATTAAAAATGTAGAATTGGCCTAAGTGTTCATCAATAGGGAAATGAATAAATACATTTGAACACATGTATAAAATAAAATACAACAAAAAGCAGAGTACAAAACTGTACATACAATGTCGTCTTCACTTAGGATAAAGAAAATGCACCAGAGTAAACAGATAATAATCTGTGTGGTGAAATTACTGATACTTTTGATTTTTCTTCATTACATATTTTATCTATTTTTCCAAATTTTATACCATGAGCATGTTTAATATGTTTATACCATGAACATGTTTCCATATGTGAGTAAAAAGGAAATATAAAATCCAACTTAGAAAGCTGTAGACATACTGAAGATCCATCCAGAAGGACCTTGGCTTGTCCCTTCTATTCCCAATGTCCCCTCTCAATTGCTGAAATCAGTGATGCCTTTTTCCTCACTTTTACACAGTAAATTCGAGGAAAGGTGAAACTTTCTGGTAGGATATGAGAGAGCAGCCATTAGAAGAACCTAGAAAAGGAACGACTGTTTGGAATATATCTCCAAGGGAAAAGTATAAGCAAGTTGATTTGGAGAGCCTGTTGGAAAGCTGAAGCTTTTCTTCTGGCCTGAGTTATTTCTAATTACTGCATGAATAAGTCAGTTTTTGGACTGTGGATATAGGCATACAATACAGAGTGCTTTTTACTTTGTAGGTGATAGTGCCTAACTTTAACAAGTCAACACATTACAAATAGATTTTTTTGTATGAAGTTTTTAAGAGAAGAGGCAACCAGAGGGGGCAGTATTGAAAGCAGACATGAACATTCCTTGCTTTGGACTTCTCTAGAAAAGTATTAATTTCTACATGGCTACAGTGGAATAATGCTGGCAAATGCTAATTACTATACCATTGGCTTGTGATGGCAACAATGCTGGTGCATTCCGTAAATGCTTCTCTTTCGCTGAAACATATGAATCAAATACTTTTGATTTTCCCAGATATCACCAAGATGCAGCATTATTCACTCTCAATTATATTCCTGTTCAGATGATTCTGTAAAATTTAATTCCTTTGTTTTCACACTTGACATTCATTCATTTATTCAGTATTTACTGAATTCCTATTATGTAACAAGAAAGAAGACCTTTAATTCACTCCTTAAATCTTATTTCCAACCTCTTAGGGATTGTTTCAACCTAATACTAATTATTTTTCTCTTATTCCTCCATCCAGTATCCAAAATGGTATGTGGCATGTTTAGTTTTTAAATTAAAGTGAATTAAAATAAATTTTTAAAAATTTCATTATATCCCTTGAGATAATTGGAAACATAAAATAACATACCATAGAAGAAAACTTGCCTTTATATCTGTGTGTGTGTGTGTGTGTGTGTGTGAATATGTGTTTAGTATTGGAAATAAACTTCACAGATAATCAGTTAGATAATAATAATAATCAGGAAAGCAACAAAATTTTTTAATTGCCACTAAAAATGTTAAATGTAACTGACATTATAGTTTTTATGTAATAAGTTGGAGAAAAATGGAAATATTTAGTTTTTTCAACGTTTAGATTTAAACAGTAATAACAAACAATTCCTGTTAACTGTACTTGTGACTCTAATTGCATAAAATAATTAAATAAAATTAAATCTATTATTTAATTTAATATACTTAAAATTATAATTTAATTAAATAAAAATAAATAATTTAAAATAATAAGGGACACTATGATATAATGGCATAGTCTATTAATCATAGCCCTGGCAAAGAAAAATGCCCTGGTATCACAAAAAGCTAAAATTGGAATCAAATTTCTATAATCTCAACCTCTCATTTTAAGGATAAGGAAATATGGTTGTAGACAAGTTGAGAAACTTGCCCAATATTCTGTAGCCAATCAATGGTGAGCCCAGCATGCAATTCAAGTTGTCACACTTCTTTCTTGGTCACCTTGCCTCAGCCTGCATGAGGCAAATTGCTCTGCTAACTCTGATCTGTGTTGTAAATGGTCTGACCAACCTACCTTTAAGAAAGCTCAGTGTCAAAAAAAAAAAAAAAGAAAGAAAGAAAGAAAGAAAGAAGAAAAAGAAAGGAAGAAATCATCGACTAGTGTAGGTAAATGAAAATTAATATTTACTGTAAAAAATAATAACACTAACATCTTGTGTAGTATAAAATATAAAATATATACGTAGAATTAAAATGCATAGAAAATAATGTAAGTGGTAGAACGGACAAAGGGAGTGAAAGTATAACATCAGCCTTATTTGAGAAGAGGTAAAAACATGGACCGTAATAAAACAAGGACGCATACTTTATTCTCTTGAGTAATCATTAAAAATAATGATAAAATATTAGCAAACTAATAAGAAAATGGGATGATAAAAAAAAATTTAAAAGAAGGATAAAAAGGAGAGAAAACCACATGTAAAGCAGAAGGAACAAATAGAAAACAAGCATAAGATTATAGCTATAAAACTATAGAAATCAGTAACTACATTTAACGTAAATGGCCCAAAAACTCCCATTCAAAAAGAGAGGTGGTCATATCTGAATCTAATGATATATATTATACTCAAGTACATGTGGAATATTTACCAAAATCGACCATATCCTGGATCATCAAGCAAGTTTCACATTTTGAAAGCCTGAGATCAGACAGAGTATGTTCTCTGACCTGAGCAGAATTAAGCTAGAAATCAATAAAAAGTGGTACTTTTAAAATATCCAAGTTTTGGAAATCAAGAAACGTATTTAAAAATCATCTTTGCAAAAATAAGAAATTACTAGGGAAATTAGAAAATATTTTGAACTAAATGATAATGAAAATATTACATCAAAACTTTTAGAAATTTGTGAAGGCTGTGATCAGAGGGAAATTGATAGCCTGAAATGAATATACTAGAAAAGAAGAAAAGTTGAAAATCAATAATGTGACAATTGATCTAAAGAAATGTGGGGTAAGAATCCAAAACAAATGAACATCAAATAAAGAAAGAAACTATTAAAGACAAAAGCAGAAGAAAATGAAACAAAAAGTAAAGTTACAAGGGGAAGAAATCAACAAAGCCAAAAGTTGATTATTTGAAAAGACTATTAATTGATAGGTTGTTCAAAAAGAAAAGATACAAATTATCAGTCTTAGAACTGAAAAATGGGATATTACTATAATCCTAGAGATGTTGAAAGGATACTAACAGCATAGTGTGGAAAACTTTAGGCCCCTAAACTTGAAAATTTAGATGAAATAGATAAATTTCTAGAAAAATACAAGTTTTCAAAACTAATACAATATTAAATAGAAAATCTGAATAGTTCTTATATCCATTAAATAAACTGAATCCTTAATTAAAAGCTTGCCACACAAAAAAAATCTTTAAACCTAGATGACTTTACCAATGAATTCTTCCAAACATTTAAGGAAAATTATGCCAATCTTAGACAAATTCTCCCAGAGAACTGAACTGAAAACACTTTCCAATGCATTTTAAAAGGCAAAGATAACCTTGATATTAAAACCTGTAGGGGTGCCTTGGTGACTCAGTTGGATGAGCATTAGCCTCTTGCTTTTGGCTCAGGTCTCGATTTTGGATTGGGTCATGATCCAGGGGTCCTGAGATCCGAGCCCCAAGTCGGGCTCTACACTGAGTGTGGAGTCTGCTTAAGATTCTTGCTCTCTCTCTTTCTCTCTCTCTCTCTCTGCCCCTCCTCTGCTTGTGCCTGCTCTCTCTCTCTCTCTCTCTCTCTCTCTCTCTCTCATAAATAAATAAATAAATAAATAAAATCTGTAAAGGACTTTATTTAAAAGAAAGGATAAGTACAAGCCAATTTCTCATATAAATATTGTTGCAAAATCCTTAAGTGATATATTAAAAAATAGAATCTGGTGATATATTAAAATAATAAATACATCATAACCGAGTCAAGTTTATCCCAAGAATTCACAGTTGGCTCAATATTCAAAAATTAATCATTAAATCACCCACATTAACAGAACAAAGAAAAAATATGGTCACTTCAATGGATATACAAAAATTGGATAAAATTTAATATCTATTCATGACTATAAAAAGTTTTGGGAAATTAAGAATAGAAGAGAATTTACTTAATTGGATAGAGATTATTTTTTAAAAATCATAGATTGTAAGACTTTAAGGACTGCCAGGATATTGGCTTCTCTTAAAAAATGCTGAATCACCCAGAAAAATTTCTGGGAAATCATGGATTATCAGGGATTACCAGCTAAGAGTTTTTAAACAGGTTAACTAGCATCCAAATCAGTTTTTATTCTCCCAGAATTAGCTTGTACTGTCATCATTCCCAGATTAGAGTTGATGATTCCCCACATTATGCCTAGGAAACTTTTCAAGTTCCTTTAAAGAACTTGCCTGTCTTTATTCTCATTCTGTAAACATATCTGACAGGACATATTCTATTTACTTTGAACATTTATGTATTCTTATAAGTATACTTAAATTATTACGACATGAAGACAAACTTTTTCATCATTGATAAACACACACACACACACACACACACACACACACATGGGCCCTCAAGTAGAAAATACAATTCAACATATGAGGAAAAGAAAAGACATACGATGACCTCATGGAGGGATGAGTTCAGAATAGATAAATCATTTAAAGGTTTAGAGTTTCTCTTTTGAAAGGCAGACAATATACTTGAGGAAATTTGTTGCTTAAAGAAATATTGAGAATGAGAAAAGAACTAGAACAACAGAACTGTTCTTCCAAACCTGAAGCAAGATTCTCCTAGTATTCTTTTAGTAATAACTAGACGATGAAGAATTATAATGAGGAAAACAATGCCACAATACCCACTTACGTTGATCTTTTTCTTTAACTTCACCGCAGGGTAGGGGACTTGAACTTCCTTGAAACCAAACCCTGAGTGTAAAGTGGGCCCCTCTCTGAAAGTCTGGGCATATTTTTTTCCATGCAGTAAGTTACCAAACTTGATATGCCATGAGGAAGACTTTTGTGAATGCAGGAGGACTCATATAAAAATCTACACTCTGGAGTTGGTTGAAAGATACAGTCCAATGTGGGAGTCAAATTAGTGAAAACCCAATGTTAGTGTCTTTACTGCACACAGGTAGGCTGGTGACATCTAGAGATGGGCACATCAGCAGAAAGGGGACAGAAAAGGAAATTTAGGGTGGAACAGTTTAGAAAAAATTGTCAAACCTGGTTGAATATTTGTATGTAGAAATTTCTTTTGGTGTTTGCCCTGTCTGAATGAATTAATACCACTAGAGAGGACTGAGCAAAATGGATTTTGGAGAATAATTGTTTTAGTTTCGAGTGTCTGCTTAAGACAAAGGTCATAAATGACAGGAGTCATTAGTAATTGGCTTCCCACAAGAGCTATGCTGCCATATACATGGCTTTCTCCAAGATTTACTCTAAAGGCTATTTACACTGCAGTATGGCATAACTCTCAAGGAGTAGACGTGTCTGTCTTCTGCAGAAGTATACTCCCAGAGCCTAATACAGTGCCTGGCACATTATAGGTGCTTACTAACTGTATTTGGAATAAATGACACCTGAGATCAACAGATAGCGATAATAGTTGGATCTGTTTTTCTCTTGATACTTGTATCAATCAAAGATAAAACTTGCAATAAAAGTAACTTTTTTCCCCTGATGACTTTTTATTTTTTCTTCATAGTGAGTAAACTTTGATGTTCGGATGTTAATCTATGGATATCTATATCTATATACTTCTATCTATCATCTATCTATTGAGAGAATACATATATGTATTCACAGATATATATAATTTGTGAGTACTTATTACAGTAGTTTCTAAAAGCCACTCTGTGCTATGCATCTTCCATGTTCTGAAAACTAAATAAGGCTAAATATGGACACATTGCCTACTGTGTCCCTGTTATATTAAAGGAAATTAAGAGAGTGCTTCAGTCTCTGTACGTATGTGACATGACCAATGACCTTGTGATCTCAAAAGTACCCAATACATCTGGGGAAAACTCCATCTTCTTTAGACTACAAAGTAAAATATGTACATTGTTTTAACCGGGTCAAGAATGCCGATTTTCCTAATAGCTTAGAATTTGTTTCAAAGAACAAGGAAAATAATGTGCTAAAAAATATATTGCCCATTCATTCATATAGCAGTACACAAATATAGAAAAAAATGTCAATGTAGTATTCACAGGGAAATCTATATTTACTCACACCATAATGACCATAAAGGAGCTTTTCTATTCTGAGGGATAAAATTCACTCAAATTTCAAATTCACTGCAAATTGTTTGAAATAAGAATAACATACTAACTTTATGCCTGTCTTAAAAATTTTATTATTTCATCCTTAGGGGTCAAAGACACCAAAATCTTAAAAAGTGTTAACAGACAAAGCATATGAGATGTAAATAATCATGGTAGAGATCTACTGTACCAAGGAGAAATAATATTAACATACCTATGATATCTTCAATGGACTATTTTTAAAGGAAATTTAGACATAATTTAGACATGATTCTGTACTCAAGAAACTTAGAGTCTGGTGGAGAGAGCATGAGGGAGAAATATGTGAAAAATTATTGAACACTATAAATTGATCTGCCTGACATGTTGCAATCCGTCAACTTGTCAGAAGTCAAGAAAGCTATTTCTATCATTGTCTTTTGCATACTATGTTTTCTCAAATGCAAGGGATTTAAGCCACTCTGAAGATAACTTCCCTTGAGTTTTATTTGTCTGTTTTGTTTCTTTGCATAGCTAATTCTAGTCTAGTTGGGTCCAACAGTGGTATGACCTTTGGAGTGGGATTATGCTGGCATTTTCTATCATGCCTTTTCTCATTGCTTTTAGACAATGTTCTGTAAATGAACCTTTTGAATACATTTGTTTCATGCTTGGGGGCCTTTACATAGTCTCTTCCTCTGCCTGGAATTCTCTCCTCTCAATGTCTTTGCTTGAATAATTACTATTCATTTTTAGGTGTCAGCTTAGATATAATTTCCTCCATTTGACATGGATCTATAAAAATCATTGGGCTCCCTCCTAGGTTCTTTAGTAGCTTCTTGTTCCTAGGTATATTACACTTCATTACTGTATTTCCCTAGGTTATATGCTAAGAATCACCGTAACTAGACTGCAAGCTCATTAAAGGAGGAGAATAGGGGCCATGTCTTGTTCAAGCTTATGAGCCATCTTTATATTGATGTATACTCTATGTATATCAATGTCTACTAATATATTAAGAGATCATAGAACAGGGGGTTAAATTGAGCCTGGACTCTGCAACCGATCTTCCTGGGTTAGAATCTCAGTTTGCCACCTACTAGCAATGTGATCACTGCTTTTTCCATGCCTCAATTGCATCATGTATACATCAATGATGACAATACCATCAGAGGATTGTTGTAAATGTTAAGTAACGTAATAAATGTAAAGGTCTTAGTACCTAGTAGATGTTATATAAATACTTGCTATTATCATCATAAATATTCAGAAATAAATGAGTTAATCATTAGTCAATCTTAGTGTTACATTCACCTAAGTGCTACACATCTCTTTCCACTAGTGATACCATCCATCTTTTTCTTCCCAGCCTCATATTTTCCCCTGTTTAATCACTTTATAGAATCCCAAACACCTGAGTTCCACTTGATATAGTCACTTCTCCACTTCAATCCTTAATTGATCACAAGGTCAAGGGCAGAAAATTCGGTCACAGGAGGATTACTATCTCTCAGTGCTGGGGCATCACTCTTTGGATGTGACAAGTGCCCTTGCCATGGTCACCAGTCTGCAAATAATGTCGAAACAATGCAACTATTGGGGACTGAGATGTGGAGCTGTTCTCCCCATCACTCCACCTCAAGGAAAAGGAGCTTTGAGGTGTGCTACAGACAAAAACAAAGTCCTTATGCACAGAAAGTGCCCTTACTTTACTGGAGTGTGGTGCTTTTATTGGAAGGAATGAATAGCTTATAAAATGAACCAGTCTGGGTTAATCACTTTCCTCTCTTAACTACTTTCTGTCATTTCTCTCTTCTCTGACTTTCCTCCCATGAGACTGGTGTGGCAGGACTAGTTCCAAAGACTTCTCTTGATCAAGGAAAAATTCCACTAGAATACTTAACAGATCGCAGGGTAGGTGAACACTAAAAGCTGCTCAGAGATCCTGTCCTCCGGGGTTTGCTAAGTGGGCATTGGAAGGCATTGGCTCTCACACATGGGTTAACAGCAGTCAGTAGACTAAATGACCAAATGGGATATAGGCTGCAGCCCTGGACTGCATTTACCTACAATACTCTTGCTGATTATATTCTTGAGAAATCTGGTAGAATGGTAGAGTATACAGAATTTAATCATTGAGAGATTCCACTCCAGGCCATGTACTTTTAGGACTAACAGCACTAAACTTCCATCAAAGGGAAAGATTTTTGACATACACAGAAGAAAAATTATTGAATATTATTGAATTATTATTCTACCAAGAATCTAGAGAAAACACAGAGTAAAACCAAAGAAAAGAAGAAAGAAATGTTAAAAATCAGGGTCAAAATGAATAAAATAAAATATACAAGAGAATCTGAAATTCTGGTGATTATCTGAAAAGACTAAAATATAGTCCAAACTTTGGTAAAACTGCTTGAAGAGAAAAGAGGGTGGCATAAAATAGAAAGAAAAATATGAAGAATAACAATTAAGGTATAACTATAAAGAGTACAAATTTATTAAGAAAATGGTGTGAGACTTGTTATGTGAATATATTTGAAAAATTTGATGGGATAGAAGAATTTCTAGAAAACTATAATTTACCACAACTGATTGCAAAAGTAACAGAAATTATGAATAGGCCTGGAAACTAGAAATAAGTTGTGTAAATAGTTAAAATTCTACCACAATAAAAACACCAGATCCTAATGATTTTAAAGATAATCTTTTTTAAACATTCAAGGGACAGATAATCCCAGTCATAAACAAACTGTTCCAGGAAGAAAAAAAAATTAATAGTTCTTTCTTAATTTTATTAGGCTATTGCAACTTTAAAATCTAAACCGGACAAGAACATTGTGCAAAGAAAGTGTTATGAGACAATCTTATTTGTGAATATAGATTAAAAATCATAAATAAAGGAGCTACCTATATATCACTTCATAGCAGGATTATTCACAACAGCCAAAAGGTGGAAACAACCCATGTGTCCATTGATGGATGAATAAATAAAATGTGGCATATATGCATAAAGCATATACATATAGGTGGGATATTATTCAGCATTTAGGTTTTTTTTTTAGTGTTTATTTATTTATTTTGAGAAAGGGAGAGAGAGTGAGAACAAGGGGGAAGGGACAAGAGAGAAGGAAAGAGAATCCCAAGCAGACTTCATGCTGTCAGCATAGAGCCCGATGTGCGGCTTGATCTCCCTAACCGTGAGATTCTGACCTGAGCTGAAATCAAGAGTCAGATGCTAAACCCATTGAGCCACCCAGGTATCCCATATTCAACATTTAAAATGAAGGAAATTCTGACACCAGCCACAAAATGGATGAACCTATGAACCTTGAGGACATTATGCTAAATGAAATGACAGTCATGAAAAGGCAAATATTCTATGATTCTACCTACATATATGGTAGTCAAATTCATATGGACAGAATGTAAAATGGTGAATGCTGAGGACTAGGGGTGGTAAAATGGGCAGTTATTGTTTAATAGGTATAGAGTTTCCATGTTGCAAGATGAGAAAGTTCTGGAGATTGGTTGCACAACATTGTGAATATACTTAATATTGAACTGTACACTTAAAATTGTTAAGATAGTAAATTTTATGTTATGTGTATTCTACCACAATAGAAAACAAATCGAAATTGTAAATCAAATGTATCCAATATATTAAAAGAAATACATCGTGATTCAATTGAGGATGTTTCAAAATTGTAAGGTTGGCTTAATATTAAGAAATCTATTGAGGCAACTCACTACGTTAACAAATTTAAGGAGAAAAAAACACATGAGATCACTCACCAGATGCAGAAAAAGTGATGAAATTCAACTCTTCTTTGTGATAAAAAGTTATAATAATCTTCAAAATGAAAAAAAAAAACACCCCTGCTAAATCAGTAGTAAATGTCAACTTAATGGTGAAATATTTTAAAAATTTGAGAGACAAGAAAGGTTAAACACTAACTTGCATTTATTTTTGCTCTGGAGGTCCTAGCCATGTTTATTATATTAGATGAATAGATTTTTAAAAGTAAATTAAAAGGGCGTCTGCATGGCTCAGTCTGTTAAGTGTTCGGCTGAGGTCATGATCTCACAGTTCATGGGTTCAAGCCCTGCTCTGCTGTCAGCGCAGAGCCTGCTTGGGATTGATTCTCTCTTTCTCTCTCTCTCTGTCCCTCCCCCGCATGCTCTCTATCTTCCTTTCTCCAAAATAAATAAACTTTTTAAAAAAAAGTAAATTAAAAATAAGGAAAGAGGGGCGCCTGGGTGGCGCAGTCGGTTAAGCGTCCGACTTCAGCCAGGTCACGATCTCGCGGTCCGTGAGTTCGAGCCCCGCGTCGGGCTCTGGGCTGATGGCTCAGAGCCTGGAGCCTGTTTCCGATTCTGTGTCTCCCTCTCTCTCTGCCCCTCCCCCGTTCATGCTCTGTCTCTCTCTGTCCCAAAAATAAATAAACGTTGAAAAAAAAAAATAAGGAAAGAAAAGACATAATCCATTAATGACATTTTTTTTAAGAAAACAGGTTGTATACTAACAGGATTTAAGACTTCAAAGAGATTTCAAGGTTTTTGGATAAATAATCAATATACAGTGCATTCCTGTATTTTCTAACAGCAATTAGAAAAATATTTAGAAAGAGATTCTAACAAAAATTTTGAAGAGAAGTGTGAAGTGAAAACCTTAAAGGAAAAAGATTTAAAACTTTAAGGAGATCTAAATAAATAGAGGAACCTGTTTACGGATAGGAAAAGTTATTATTATGATGACACAATTTCTCCCCAAATTCATCTATGTAATCTAGTCAAAATTTGAATAGGATTTTTAAAATATAATCTGATAAGTTATTATAAAATTAATATAGAAATGTAAAGAGCTAAGATGATTTAAAATAATAAGAGTAAGGTGGGGCTTCCTATGTAATATATCAAGAAACATTATAATTATAATTAAAATTATACTCATAATAATATAAGGGGTGGCTGGGTGGCTCAATCAGTTAAGCATTCGACTCTTGTTCTTAGCTCAGGTCATGATCTCATGGTTCGTGAGTTCGAGCCTCACATAGGGCTATCTGCTGTCAGCACAGAGTCTGCTTTGGGTCCTCTGTACCCCTTTCTTTCTGCCCCTTCCCCACTCATACTATCTCTCAAAAATAAAAATTAAAAAAATAATACAGTATGAGAGTGAGTCAGGACTGGAACAGAAGCAACTAGACAGGTTGTCCGGAAAAAAGCCATAAACATATAAGAACTATAATGTATGGCACTATAAATCCATGGTCTGCCATGTTAACACTAGATAACCATGTGAGGGGAAAACTGAATTTCTGCCTCATAACAAACACACAAATCAATTCCTGGTGAAATAGAGACCTAAAGGTGAAAGCAAAACTTAACAGCACTTAGGATGAAATTAGAGAATATCTGTACCATCACAGTATAGGACAAGGTAATTCAATAGTAAAAGCCATAAGGAAAAATTTGACAACATCAAAAACTTTTGTTTTTAATACAAATACTACTATCACAAGAAGGAAAAGGATAGACTGGGTGCAAATTATTTGCGATACATAACTGACAAGCATTGTCATCCACAGTACATAAAAACTTTCCACAATTCAATGAGAAAAAGACAAGCATTCTAATTTAAAAATGAGCAAGTGAAAAAAAATGAGCAGGTGATATGAACAGACAAAATAGGAAACAGAGTAGCCAACAACGGACAACAAACTCAGTGATTAACGAAAAGATGCTCAGCTTCCTTAGTAGCCATGAAATGCAAGTTTAATTTTCAATGGTATAAAATTTCTTATCCATCGGATTTGCAAAATCTAAAAGTATGAAAATATCAACAGTTGGTGAGATGACAAGGTATACAGATTTAAACTGACGGAGACCATGTTGGAGACCAGTTTGGCAATGTCAGTAAAACATGTGTATCACCTGACCCAGCAATTAGAGAAATTCTAGCCTGAGAGCATAGCATTCACAAACAAGAACGCTTACGAGTGTCTTCCATAGAATGGAAACTTCATGAAGATGGGGGGGTTGGTTTTATTCATTACTATGTCCCAGAGCCTAGAACAATGTCTGGAGCTAAATGAATGAATGAATGAAGCTTAAATATGCATCCAAAGCAAATAAAATTAAAGATAAGAATGAAAGTCAGTTCTATGAACCTGAAGGACAATCTGAGCTTTTGGTTTTACCACTCCACTTTTACATACCTTTTTGTCAGGCCCATGTAGAGTTCACTCAGCCTGTGTGCTAACTACTTTAGCATGTATTGTCTTCTTATCCCAAAGGCCATAATTCCTGTTGTCACAGAGTGGCTTGCGATGGCCTATTGCCTCAAATATATATATATATATATTTTTTTTTTTTTTCTTTTTCTGTACTATTTCCTGGGGAGGAAAAACACCCTGAGAATGTCACATCTTTGAAATACCATCCTTTCAAGACAACATGGTGGCACCCTGTGAGTAAGGTCCTTTTGTATTCAGCCAAATGGCTCTGATGCCTTGAAAGATAGACCTGTCTCTAGTTCCTTCCTTCAGCAAAGAGCAGAGGGCTCTCGGGCAGTTGTAGACACTGGCAACAGAGATTGACTTGAGGCATCAGAATGAGAAGTATTACGTAGATTAAATTGTATTACTTTCTTTAACATGAGATAAAAATGGGCCTGTGTACAAAAATGTTTTCACTAATCATTTTGGAGATCAAAGATTTCATTTCCTAAGAGCTCAAACTTCACATCTTTCAGCAAGGACTTACTTTGAACCCTGTTTAATGATGCTGTAGAAGACTTTTTTTCTCTTGAACTACAGCTAAAAGACTTGTAAAAAAATGTTGTTTCAACACTGAAGCACTTTAAATGACTGACTCTAACCACAATATATAAAAAGTATAATTCAGTCTTGGCAGAGTGAACTAAATAAATAGTGATGATAAGCGACCTATCTAACAATGTAGCCGTCGTGTCTTGTCATTAACACAATTATGTCAGCACAGTCAATCAGCACATTGCCTTGACTTTAGAGCTGGGGACTGAATACATGCTTTTAAAGTTGGAGGGAGCAGAGGGAGAGAAGAGCTATCACACTTAAGCCAGCAATGTGACTTCACAGTTATTCAGGGCTTTTTAAGAAAAACAAGGTTATACATTTACAAAATGCTTTGTTGTTGCAGTAATGCTAAAATTATTCTTATGAGTTCAATACCATCTGTAATAACTCTCTGGCGATCTCAAACAAAAAGAGGGGCTGGGGGGTGCAGCCTTCTTTGCACATATGAGAAACTGATTTACTATCTGAAGTGATAATTAATGGGATTCCGTTCAGTTTCAAGTGGAGATGAATGGTACAAGAGGTGAGCATGAGAGCTCAGAATGGCAATATTCTTCTGAGAGCTCTCCCAAGCATTCCGGACTGAAAACCCCCGTCATCATAAGCAGCAGGTGACAGCACCTGCCAGCTGAATGAATATCCCCCATGACAACAGGCAGAGGGACTGAGCCACAGAAAAGGCAAGGACATATCTAAGAATCCTGTGTGTTATTTCTCTTCTGTTTAGCTCTCTAAAGCTCCCCCAGGCTGCAACAATCTGTTTGTATCATTTGTCGGAGTGACTTCAATCTCATTCACAGACACAATTGACACACCACAAAAAACCAAAAACCAAAAACCAAAAAAAACCCCCAACAACTTGCACTCCTTTGAGTTTCAGATAGTTCCTGCAGACTGGAGAAGAAGGCGAGTGTTTTTAAAATTGAGTGAGGAAGTCCACCTATCGGGATTTAAGCAAGGAATATTACGTTGACACTAAAATGGAAGTGGCGGGGGGTGGGGTGGGCAGTACCCTGTGCTTGATTAGATTGACTTTTATCACACTAGTTCTAGAATGTGGGCTGTTTCTACAAACAGTAGCCATTGCACATGGCTCGTGGTAGCAGGCAGGCAATGCTGATTCTCCTGTGTCTCTGTACCCACAGCAGCCCATCCCCATCCTCCCAGCACTCCATGTTGTCCCTAGCCTGCTTTGTTATGTCATTTTTCACCATCTGACATGTTTTAGGTTATGTATTATTTATTTCTTTGCTTGTTAATGTCTGCCTGCCCATCTGGAATACAAGCTTCTTGAAAGCAAGGGTTTTTGTGTTGGGTTCCCTGTGGTATTCTTGGTGCCTAGAGCAGCGCCCCTCATGCCATGACTGTTGATGGAAGAACGAACGACCGCTATCACTCTGGTCTCACAGGCGAGGTGATTAAGACTCTGAGAATCTTGCCGCCGGTCACGCAGGACTTTAAGAGGAGGAGCTGCCTTTTAATCCAAATCTGAGGAGGACTGTCTGGTCCTCTTTGCCACCTGCCTTCACAACAGAGGTTTTGACAGACACCAGCTAACCAGCTTTATCAGTTTGGGGGCAGATCAAAATCAGGAAAGAAAAAACTGGGTGGTATTTCCTGGTTTCAGGAAATTGGTTTTAATATTCTAAGTAAAAAAAAAAAAAAGTCCTACAGCTTAGGTAGGAAGTGAAATTGTTTGGTTGATTCCCAAACAATTCTGAAAAACAGTTCTGATGTTTCGGACACAATTTAATGACACGCGTGAGGTAACTGAACACAAATTTTGAATACTGTGGGGGTGGAGGTGACGTGGAGACTACCCTCTATGATATTAAAAATAAAAATATTAATTCCCCACTTCCCTGTCCAACTAACACCATATCATTTTTCACTTCTTCCTAAACACTGGATGGCAGCTTGTTTAACTAAAGCAAGGTAGAACTATGTTTATTTAAATCATGAAGTGTTTTGGGTGGAATTTAGTGAGGCATATCTCAAGGTATTTGGACACTTAACACAAGAGGCAAGGATTTGGGCTTTACTTTGGACGTATCTAAAAACCATTAACAATTTCACGGACAAAGGAGGTTAGTCCAAGAAGAAAAAAAAGAGAGTTGAGATGTTTGCCAAGGACCTGAAACAGAAAGGAAGGAGTGGGAGAGGTCCACCATTTACCAACTCATATGAATATTAGGAAGTATGCCCAACTGTTCCATGAAGGGATCATCATATCCATTTACAGATGAAAATGAAGCTTGTAACAGCTAAAAACCCTGCCCAGGATCACACAGTTCATAAGCCAGGATTCAAATCCAGAGATGGTCTCAAATTTAAAGCTGCTAAGAGACAATATGGTGGCCAAGGAAGTCTTCAAAATCTACTTTCTTTAGGGCGCATTGCCTGGGAGACTGCGCTAAAATGAGACATGGTATGAACAGATCCAAATTTTGCAGTTAATTGGCTCTAATAAACATAAGAACCATGATCCTCAGTTTCCTTTTAGGCAATGAGGGGATAATAATACCGACCTTATAGGTTTGGCACGAAGATGAAAAGAAACACAATGACAGATGTGCATGAACCATGCAGGCCCCTGATGCTCAACACACTTCAGGGCCATCAGAGTTCTCTCTTATGTTTTCATCTGTAACAGTCTTTCAACATTTCTCGTGTGAGCTGAGGAGGAGAGGGGTAGCACTTGCCAAATAGATTTGACCGTGAATCTCCAACAAGATAGAATACGTATTGACAAGGATTTTAACTGAAAGGTAAAAAGAACTTCCTGTTTCCCAGTTTTCTGAAGAAGGGTGAAATTGGCAGAGAGGTCCACCCTTGCTGGCATGGGGAAAGGAGAACGCAATGAATTTGGGGGAATGAAACCCCCAAAGCTTGGCAAACATGCTCTGTCAACTGTTACAGTCTCAGGAAATGTCAGCTTTGATAACGTTGGAAAAAAAAGAAAAGGAAAGGGAAAAAGACACTCTAAAGAAGAACCTGAAATCTGAAAGCTTTTCCACATGTAACTGGACTAACCCATGCGTTGAACAATTCCTATGTAAGTGACATTGTACTGTTTGCAAATATTTTCTCTTTACCACAGCTTTTTGAGTTATATATCATGCCCATTTTACAGAGAGGGAAAATGAGGCCTGTAGCAGTTAAGACACTTGCCTGAGTTTGCTCAGCAAAAATAGACCCCCAATCTGGACTCTGTCTCTAAAGCTGCTGCACGTAACAAGTAAGCCATGAGATGAAATCCTTTAGATGTGATTTGATTGCTTACTACCATCCCAGACAAGGAGATTATTACAATTTGTGGAAGGAGACTACATTCTCCACCCCCTCCCTCCCCAGGAACAGGGTGGAGCTGGGTGCCCTGCAGAGAGGATGAGGAACTATGTGTCCGTGGCAGTTTGCCCCATGCTGGTCAACAATGATGCATACAACATTGAGGGGGCACCTCCTGAGATCCCCCACCCATTTTAAAGAGGGTATTTCTATGTCAGAAAGATGAGGGCAAGCCTGAGCTAGGCAACTGCTTATGTAACAAATGGCCTGGAATACAGAGAAAGGTTAAGGACGTAAACTGGAAAGAGGGCTGACTAAGCAACAATTAACGGGGATGTGTTGACAATTTACAAACACTGGCAGTCTGCAAATATCAAGGAGAGAGATTTGCTAAAGAAGAGTAAGAAAAGGTGTAACAAAAGTGAGGCGTAAGGGTATAATAATTGCTCCTCAAATTGCATTGAATAAAATTAAGCAAAGAAAAAAATTAGGCCAAATGTCAAGAAAAACTGCCACCCTGCCAGAATTAATATCAGCTGGAGTGTGGAGGGTGTCTTCTTGACTTTGGCTTCACAGCTCCCCCGCTGTAGCAAGGCTTTGGACGTACTTTTGCCCTTGGAGAATAACCCCCCCTTCCCCCCCACCCCCGCCCCCTCCAGGTCTCCAAGTTGGGGCCTTTGGCCAGTGTGGAAGTATTCTCACACAGAGTTCTGGGGCACAGCACCAAGTCACCTGGTGCTCCAAGTCACCCTTCAATGGAGGCCTCTGTTTCTTACACCTGGCTTTTTGTCTATTTCTAGATGGGTTTCCTCTTTTTATCCTTGTCCTGGGTACTGGTTATCTGTCTTGTTTCCTGAGCCCAAACCCCATTTTATGAAGCTATTCAGTTACCCCTAAGCGTAGGGACTGTAGTTCTGCTCTTTCTAACAAAATTCCCATGTATCAGATAACCACCTGCCTCCTCAAGCTGATCAACTACTATTGGGTTTCCTTTGTCAAACTTCATCTCCCTATTAGGAAACCCACAACGTTCACTGACTTTCTTCAGATCTCAACTATCATCTGCAGTATATGGATCTGTCCCAACCACTCCGTGCTTAATGTACTGGGCCAGACTTCTTCCCTGCATCTTTCAGCTGGGCAAGTCATCAGCCCCAAATTGCCCCCATTCTATGGTCTGGATCTACTGGCAAGACTTGGCCATGGTGATATGGTGTGGGTATGTTGCCATGACTGTAGACAGTGAATGGAAGGGTCTCTTGGAAGGTCTTTTTGGTGGGGCGACACTTGTGCTGAGTCTTGAAGAATAAGTGGTCCATCAGCTTGCCAGTGGGAGGAAAGGGCACTGAGAGAAAGACATTTCAAATAAAGGGAAGAGCAAAGGTATGCAAGCATGATGTGACCTTAAGCCACAAGCAGTGCAGTGCAGCAGGAGGGTGACGTACTGGCAGAAACGATGCTGGAGAAGTAAGAGGGCAAACGGAGGAGGAATTTATATGCCATGTTAAAGAGTCTGGACTTTGTCTTGAAAGCAATGGGGAGACACCAAATGATTTTAATTGGATTAATTAATTTGATATACATGTACAGATATTTTAGAGCCATAATTTAAGTAAATAGAGTGGGAGGTGGAGATTGAGAGTGCAGACAGGCAACCAGGTGGGAGACGATTGTGATGTTCCAGGCAAGCGTTCATGAAATAATGAATTCAAGTAAATGGCAGTGGGGGAAAAGAGAAGAGTCATATAAAAGACTGGGAGAAATCTTTCTGAGGTAGAATTGATTAGACCTGGTGGCATATTAGCCAGAGAAGGTAAGGAGGAGGGAGGAATCTAGAATAAGTCCCAGTTTCTAGATCAGATCAAGGGATACATTCCTCTCTTAGACAAGCAGTTTGCCTCATGGTGGTTAACGGGTCAGATACTGGATTTCTCTAGGGATATGGTCCTAGTAAGACCCAGGGATGATCTGTAGGACAGAGAGCACAGCACAAAGGGGACTGGAAAGCCAGGCAGGCACTGTGACAAAAGCATCAATCTAAAGAAGCTAGGCAGAGAAAAAAGCCAAGTACAAGACTATAAACCCAAAACCGGAAGATTCTAAATGGAGAGTGCAAGTCAGAGATTCTCTGAGCTACTCTGACACCTAAATTATGGGTCAGGGAGGAGAGATGATGAATTCAATCTGGGGCATGCTGAGTGTGAAGCATCTACTAGCCAGCCCAGCAGAGATGTTCAGTGGTCAGTTGGATTTACGGTCTTGTGCAAGGGAATGAGTTATCAGCATGTAGGCTGGACCTAGTCCATGGGGATGGGTGAGGTTGCCCAGCATGAATGTAGTGTTCTGGGGACAGTTGGTCCATACTTGTGTCCTCTTTCTTGTCCCCCTAAGACATTCTAATTCTCTCTCATCATTCCTCTGCCATTAGGAGCTCCTTTGACTTCTGCTTGTTACACTGATCCACTCACAGCTTCTTTGGAGCCCCTACAATCCTCCTTGAGCCTCCCTTTGCTGTTCTGATCCCTTCTATGCCTCCCCTGTGAGTCTTCAATTATCTCTCAGCTTTTCTGAGTCCCTCAAATCCCTTAAATCTCAGCTGTGAAACACATACTATTCTTAGTAGGCATGCCCCTTTTGAAGTCAATGGGAATTTACAAACAACAACAATAAAAAATAAACACGATCCATCTGCCATAAAACATTGATGCAATTTAAGAGAAAACTAGAAGTGGTAGTTTTTTAACTACAGTATCTAATCTCTCCTTCTTTTGAAAGAATAATATCTAGTAAAGATTTTAGATCATATTTTCCCCCATCATTTCTATATTTTAAGCTTAATCTAAATTGTTCTCCATTAAAAAGGGGTCTCAAGTCAACCACTCTATGTAAGGTCAAGAATTGTACACATCTCTCCATGCCCCAAATCAGATTCTGTAACTAGTAACTGGAGGTAAAGGGAAATCAACTTCTGCATGAGTTTTGAACAGCAGAATTTCAATCGATATTATTACAAAATGGTTGTAAAAGTCACATAAAGCCAGGTTTGGGATCATGAGGTTGATGAGCACTTTTGATGCATTTTTATTAAAGACACTCATCAAGTCATGAGCCACATTTGAAGTTGGGTGTCTATCAATTACACTTTAAACTTGCTTTATGTGCTGTGAGACAATGAATTACTTTAACTTGCATTTATAAAAGACAGAATGGTATATTGGAAAGGTCCTGAAATTTGGAGGCATGAGTATCTGTCTTCTAATTCACTTCTGAATTCTTTGGAAGCACTGTGTGTGTGTGTGTGTGTGTGTGTGTGTATTTTGGAGAAAGAAATACCATTTCATGATCATTTAATGTCTTCAAATCATATCCCAACCTGAATTACAGATATGATTTCCAGTCCTTAACCACTATGAAGTATTATTATCCCATTTTATAGGTAAGAAAACTGAGGCCAAAAAGTCTAAGTGAAAAATCTAATTTTTCAGGTCTACTTAGAAAATAAACAGTCACTTGTGGATCCAGACTCAGGGTTCATATGCTTAGTAAGACTGCAGTCTCTTCTTTGTACACCACTGCTTTTCCTATAAGTGGCCCCTTTTACTAATAAGCTATGTTAAAGCCTTAACATTGTTAAGCCTCAGTAATCTAGTCTTTAAAATGAGGATACGGGCACCTGTGTGGCTTGGTTGGTTGAGTGTCTGACTCTTGATTTCAGCTCAACTCATGATCCCAAGGTGTGGGACTGAGCCCTTCACTGGGCTCTGTGCTGAGCATGGAGTCTGCTTAAGACTCTCTCTCTCTTTCTCCCTCTGCCCCTCTCCCCTGGTCACATTTGCACACACACACTCTCTCTCTCTGAAATACAAAAATTAATAAAATAACAAAATGACAGTCATTTGTATGTAAAACTGTTATGGGGATCGAAGGAGGAAATGTATAATTAAGTGCCTGGCACATAGTAAGTGCTCACAAAATTGTATTTATTTTTTGGTAACTGAGGATCTTAGAAGTGAAGTATCTTAGTTTTCATTAGTGGGATATAGTATAAGCAGATGAATCACAGAAACTCTTTCATACTCCTCCATGTGAAAAGGGGTTTCTGCATCTTAGAAGAGACACTTTTTGTCTGTCTAGAGTTTTCTAGCTGACCCTAGAGGGATGCCATCAAGTGTTCATTCACTCTATGGTAAATAACAGTATTAAAGTTCTTTTTGTGCTTTTATTTTAACTAGTGGTTCAAGAATATGTTTAGTTAACTTGTGCCCCTGTTTATCACTATGCTGCATCAGCAAAAAATCAGTAAGGAACATTAATTATCAAATGTGCCAGTTTTGTGACCATTAAGTACCTCATTAGATTCTGTTTTGGAAACTGCATTTATGAGCATCTTTACAGAAAAGAGCACACTGTGATTGGCACTGCTTAACCGTAGCATAATCTGAAGCAAAATCACCTATTTAATGCACCTCTTTTATTATTATTATTATTATTATGCCACAAAACAACAAAATGACAATTTTTTTTGTAAGCATAACTAAAAAAAATGTACAACATCTGCCTCCAAACACGTACCTTGTTTAAGGGGAAAACTACAATCTTCATATATAAAAAAAAAAAAGACTTTGTAGATGAAAAAAAAAGACATATCTTGAAGATCAACCTATAATTTTTGTTTTGTATTTAAGCTCCTTGTTTGAATGGTGAAGCTTGTCTACACCTATAATCATCCTTCCTCATTGTGCTTGCTGGAATGTGGGCAAAACTGGTCTCTGTTGACAGGTTTTATATCATATTGTCCTTATAGGCACTGATTTTTTTTTTTTTTTTTTTAGTAGTGGTTAGCATGAAAATCTGATATACTTCAACTGGGAAGGCAAAAAATAGGAAAGAGAAAAAAATAAATTAAAACTACGTTTAAAATATATGATATTGCCTAACCTTTTCTCCATTAGGGAAACTATAGCTGCAAAAAAGATTAAATACAAATTTGCTTTGCTTTTAAACCTACTTAAGAAGCACCTATCCTATCTGTCCATATAAATTCCAATGGAAAACATCATGACATGCAATTACTAATCTCAATGTACACAGCTATGCCTCGGGGACTCGGTGGTTCATATTTTACTGTTCCGTAATCAAATACAAAACTAATGAGTAAAAATATGCTTCCCCCAATAAATTTCCAGCACCTGGACAAGTGTCTGACAGGGAAATGGAGGGTGCGCACACAAAATTCATTCTGCAAAGCTATTAAAGTGTTATACTTGCCAACAAGTGTTCATTAAACAAGAATGAAGGATCTTTATGCCAGTTTCTTACCAAAGGCTTTTTAATATTTTAATGGAGAGTAAAGACTATTTATCTGAACTCTGATCAGTTAACGTTCAGATCTGTTATGAAGAAACAAGGAGTCCTTTATAATACCTTTCATAAAAATCCACTTTGCAATGTTTCAAATAAAGACTAAGGACTGTAAAAGATTATGCTGCATATAAACAAAATCAGTATCGTTTTGAAATTATATGGTTATCCGTGGAACTCTTTAGTACATTAGAATCATGCTGTATTTTTATTTAAAAAGTGGTTAACAAAATCCAGTATACAAATGGAAAATGGGACTAGAGGTGGCATCTCAGCCATGTGACTTTATCCAGGCCCCAGAAAGCAAGTAGCACAGTTAATGGGGCAAATGATGGGAGTGGATGGCTCTTCTGCCATCTAGGACTTGAGGAAGGAAGGGGAGGGGAGGGAAGGGAAGGGAAGGGAAGGGAAGGGAAGGGAAGGGAAGGAAAGGAAAGGAAAGGAAAGGATGGGTGTTTGCACATACTAGGCTTACCCTTATACATGCCTAGAAGGCAATCAAAGAGATACGATAGAGCAGGAGCAAGGTCTCATCTAACTTATTTTTTCCTTATTCCAAAAAAGAGATTAATAATACTAATAGTAGTAATGGTAATAATAATCCTTAAGCTAGCACTTACTAGACACTATGTGCCAAGAACTGTTCTAAGAATTTTACCTTTATTTTCCTACATAGTCCTCAAAACAACCCAATGAGAGAGATACTATTATAAACCTTATTTTGCTGATGAGAAAAGTGAACAAGTGAACCTCAGAGACATCATGCCGCTAGTTTGTGCAGGAGGCGAGATTCAGATACAGGCAGTTGGCACTATAACCAGACATTTGACCAAAAGTATCAGCAACGTCAGGAGCAAGAGTTAGGATAGGTGATGCAAATTTGTATTCTTTGTACCCAGATTACTAAAGTGGCCAAGAGCCCAAGGGAAGGGGCATGTTTTATGGAAATGAACCCCATAAAAGGCAGAGGTTGGGACTGCCAGGGCCGCTGATTTCCTTGTGACCTTGCACAAGTTATTTAGCTGCTGAGTTTATGCTTGGGTAATCTAAGATAATAAAGTATAACTAGAAAAAGGCTGGGAGAAATAATGAATACTTTTTGGGATACTTGGAGCTCCCCAGATAAAACATGAAAATGCTAGTGAAAGATACGACAGCATTCCTGGTAAGTTCCCACCTGGCCCCAAAGTGTCTGTATGCTCACGTGAAACCAATGACATATTTCTGAACTTACCTCTCAGTGCTGGAATCTGCTTGTTACATAACCTCTGCTAATGATATGTAGGCAATAGGAACATAGTTTCTAAATGTGAGAACCTCACATCTCAGGTTTGGGTTTCAAGTAAGGTCATGCAGTGGGACTATATAAAGCCAGCTTTAGATAGTTATCTTTATATATTATTATTTTTTTTAATGAGAAAAGAGAGAGGGGTCAGAATTTGGATTAATGATTTTGACATTCAGGCCAATGAGCTATTTAGGTCACAGGGAAAATATATTTATAGGCCCATGGCTTTAGTTTCTCAAGAAGACTTGTTCCCCAGATCACAAGGGACTGACTGTCTTTTTCCCCCAGGGTCTGTGTTCACAAAACCACTCAGCTGTTAATAGAGAGGTACGGTGAGACCCCAAACTTCACACCCTCACCAAAACCCTCCAAAGCCAATACGATCTCCCATAACTCACGGGCGGATTGCTTTCAGCGTGAAAACTCAGCAGGAATGTTAGCACTGATGTCTGTGAATAAATAGAAGGTTCTGATCTTCCTCCTTATAACAAGAGGAATCTGAATTTTAAAAACCAATGGGGAAAATAATGACTAACAAAATCCCACTAGCAAGAAAATGCTGGTAAAGAGGGGACAGAGTGGCTAACTGTGATTGTTTTTTGGTAAACGTATGCATATACACCGTGGAATGGGAAAATGGGTTTCAATTTTATTTATTGAACTTATTTAATAAACAGACAGTGTGCTTGCTCTGTGCCAGGCACTGTTCTAAGTGCTTACCAAATATTAACTCATTGAGCTTTCTTTTCTGATGCGGTATTAGGCCTAAAAGATCATTTTATCCTGAAACCTGGAACAGAGATAAGGTTGTCTCTGTACATTAAAATGTCTTGCCTTATAAGGAAGCGTTTGACTGCACTAGATTAAACTCATAAAAGCTAATGAAGAGTCCTCCTTAATACACATTTCTTTTTTCCTGTTTGGACTTGAAGTGACAACATTACAGAAACACCCTGCAGGTTTTTATCTAAATAGCATCCTATAAAACAATGTCCTCTTGTCAGTCACCACTAATTCAGCACAGTCAAGCTATAAATCTGTCCAAAGGCCAGCAAAGTGCTTAACTTGGCACATCACTAATAAAATTAGGAATGCGGGTTTATTACATGAACCTTAAGTAGGTTTGGCCAAGATATTAAGATTTTTGCTTATGGCAACCATAGCTAATGTGGATTGGTATTTTCATTATAACACACCCCACAGCACTTCCCAGTACGTCTCAGGTTTCCAAATTAGAGAATAATCTTCCATAGGCTCTCACACTCACTGGTAGGTGCTGCTGCTGGAGCCCCATCTCTAAAGCCTCACACACTTTAGGGTACTCAAGAATGGTAAAGACTTTTCAATAATGCTAATTCTGCTGAATAAAATTAGAGCAAATTAATTAATACTTCTATTAACGTAACCTGATTTCACTTTGTTCAAGAACAGAAGCACTTATAGGCTTTTAACATGCGCTCAGAAATATCATTTCAGCTCAGGGCAATTTTGAGAAGTGATTTATAAGCAGTTGCAAATGCTTCTAAAATGGTGAGATTTGAGAAAGCTGAATGTATGTTAACCGAAGTTGTCCTGCGGTCTTGGGTGTTTTATTTTATTTTTTTTTAAATGACGGAAGAACAATAAATATATCCTTTCTCCTGAGCCAACATTTATTGTGATGGCCTATATTTGCATAGCAATTTAGTTTGCAAACTGGGCTCCTATGCTTCCTGCGAATGGAAAAGACTTTACAAGGTGCATGGTGCAGGTATTATTACCCTCATTTTCCAGATGAAGACACAGAGCAAGGACCAGAGTTGAAAGTGAGAATCAGCTCTCTACCTCGTATCGGGAATGCTTCCCAATATAGCACCTCGTATTTATGAATATTTACAGTCTTACAGAATGTTATCACATCCAGTGGATCCGGACGCCATCTAGAAATGTGTGTGTAGAAGTGTGCATTCACATGCATACTTTATCTTTTTTTTATTCTTTATTATTTTTTTGTCTTAATATATCTATTTTCCCTGATCTACGGGTTGTTTGAATTTTCTCTTGCCAATGATACCAGCTTCCTTAGACTTTCCTTTCTTACCAGCCCCGCTGAGGTTGCCTGCATTGGCAGCCTGCTTTATGGTGGCTGCATTATGAGATTTGAAGTGAACCTGTGCAGGGGGAGCTGAGAAGCTCTCCTTAGCATGCCACAATCTCAAAAACCTGTAGATGGGCAAAGTCACTAAAGTTCACTTCATGAAAAATACAACACACCACAGAGAGCAAGTATGATTGATGCCCGCAGAGCAAACTGTTTATCAGACAAACACATTTTGCAAACTTTGACATAAATTGTTAAGTTGCCTTATCACTCAGACAATGTAAGACTAGCATTTTGTAGGAACTTCCCCCAAACTCTTTAATGACCTCTAAAAAGCTTTATCTTATCACGATCTGATTTGCTACAACAATAAATCATTTACACATAGTTGAAACGAAAAACTAGTATTAGAAATATGGAGTCATTTTCCAAATGTAAGAAGGCTTCAGCACTTGCCTGGCTAGTGTGAGTTGTGAAGGCATGAGAAAGCACTCAATATGCTCAATACTAGAAGATTCCACACGAGTCAGAGTGTTGCAGCCTATTTGGGCCTACCTAGAGGCTAATTACAAATTCGGTAAATCACACAGCCCGCTGCGTTTTCATCCTTCTTGCTTTCTGTCTTATGTTGTTTATGGGAGGGGTGGGAATAAAATAAAAAAAGAAAGTTAAATTATTCAATTTCTAGTGTTTCTGATATTCGAAAATTAAAATGATATCTGCAGGTGGTGGTGTACAACTGGCATTCAGGACAGTGGCGTTCAAATTGTGGCTCTGTCTTAAATAATCTGATTCAATTCAACCAAATCAGTAAATAAACATTTATGGGGCACCTACTGTGAGGCAGGCATCGTGCTAGGTATGAGGGATATGAAGATGATATCACTGATGTCAAGGGATCCTAAATTCTGATAAATCACAACTACTCAACACATGACTTTCCTCATCTCTAAAATAACGTAGATGGCCTACATAATTTTTAGGTCTTTCTAATTTTCGTGTGGTTGATGATGATGATGGCTTTGCTAAATCTTGTCTATTTGCTCCTCAGACGGTTTCCACTCTTTTTCACCCAACTCTCTGCCCTGGGAGAATGAGAATGGGCCATTTTGTCCTTTGGCTTTTGTTGTGTCTAGTCAATGGGAAATCCCCATGGTAGAACAGAAGGAAGGAGAGAGAGGTCAAAATATTTGGTCTTCTGGTTCATCAATTTGTAGAGATGACTTGAACTGGCTGAGTCAGTCACTCTATGGAAGGTCCCTGGTTCTTCAAGGCAGTGTTTCTATGCACCCCTCTCTAACAGGGTCCTGGCAATTGGCCTGTCCTATCCCTTTGGGTAAGAGTATGGCAAAAGCACCATTGTTATTAGCCCCAGAGCCCTGACTATCCCTGTGGCTCCCTTATACCCTGCCCACGAATGTTTAATTAGTAAACTGTCCTGAAGTCTACTTAATTTGAGGGGGCCATCTATTGTCTGCCAGGGCCCTGGCTGATACGCTATTTTTTTTTTAATTTTTTTTTTTAACATTTTATTTATTTTTGACAGAGAGAGAGAGAGAGAGACAGAGCATGAGCGGGGGAGGGTCAGAGAGAGAGGGAGACACAGAATCCGAAGCAGGCTCCAGGCTCTGAGCCATCAGCACGGAGCCCGATGTGGGGCTCGAACTCACAGACTGAGAGATCATGACCTGAGCCGAAGTCAGACACTCAACCGACTGAGCCACCCAGGTGCCCCTACGCTATTTTTTTTTTTCTGTCAGTTGAAATTGATTTTTGAAATCTTGAGAAGTCAATGTAAGGCAGAAATTCTAGGGAAGGGTAGGAGGATAGCAGTTTAGCCATTTCCTTCGGCATAGGAAAGGCATTCTAACAATTCAAATATTTTTTAAATTTATTATTCATTTATTTTGAGAGAGAGAGAGAGAGCAAGGGAGGGAGGGGTGGAGAGAGGGAGAGAGGGAATCCCAAGCAGGCTTCATGCTGTCAGTACAGAGACCGATGTAGGGCTTGATCTCACAAACTATGAGATCATGACCCCAGCTGAAACCAACAGTGTGATGCTTAACTGACTGAGCCATCCAGGCACCCCCATTCTAACATATAATTTAATAGAGCTGACAAGTGGAATATGATGAGAGAATCAGGAGCCACAGTGATTTGGTGAGGCTGAACTACATTTCCCAGAATTCCCTTCCTGTTTGTTCCAGGCAATGATGGGCCACAGTTGGAGGATTCAAGTGAACGAGTGGTCACAGTGTTTACATTTTCAAAAGGTCAGGGCAGTATTGCTAGGCAATTTTGTAGTTCACTCTCTTTGTCTACTTATGATTTGGCTTACTTCATTGGTGTGGGGTAGCTGCTGGGCCCACAACTACTCTCTCTTCCTCTGGATTTTCCTTCAACTTCCTCAGCTCCTGGGACAGATGTTAAACTCAGTGAGGAGGGGAACTAACTTCTGCAAAACATGATTATCAACAAGGTTATAGGCAATAAGAACTGACAGGGGTTCCCATGAAGAGAACTAACCTGTGGGTTCCAACTTGTGTTGGTGGGTTCCAGCTTGTTATTGCTTTCCTACATGTTACATCCATCTTCCCTTCTCAGTTCCCTGCCCCTAGGACTTCAAACTCTAGCATAACAGGTAGAGACAGCAGCATTAAACAGCTGTTTAGTTTGTTCCCTTAATTATATAAGAAGGAAATAGCTGTAATAAATTTATTTCTCTCTCCCTCTGTCCCACTGGTATACATGCATGTGTGTGTGTGTGTGTGTGTGTTTAACATATATATTATATCTAAAACCTTGCAAATATATAGTTATTATATATATCTATATATATCTGTATCTATCTATCTATCTATCTATCTTGTGGGTTCTACTTCTCTGACTGACTCCTGACTTGCTTTTTAGTAGCCTAAGATTCAGGCATGTCCCCTCAAAGTTGGATCTGTTCTTCACATTGTCAGCCAAGAACACATTAGCCAACACAACCTTTACTATCATGCCAAAAGCAAAGAAACATTTCTTCCTAAAATAGCTCATTTGGCAAATGGACATAAAAATTGGGTAAGATTTTTTAATTGAGAAATTATATAAAAATAACTAAGAGAGGTTAATAAACATATCTATTAGCTTGACACACTGAACTTTACCCTGAATCTACCCACAAAAGGAAGATTGAAGTTAATGGATCTGAGAAAACAAAGCTGTGAGAAACCCCTGGGGAGTCAGAAAATGTTTGGACCAGGGTGTCTGCATGTGGGGAAAGTAAAGATGAGCAGCCCAGAGTGGATAAATATTTGTATAATAGTGAAGTAATATGTTGGGGGTGGGATTATTAGATGTACTTATTACCCATTCCAAAACCACCACGAGGCAGAAAAATATTAGTACCATTTCAGCCCAGTGACAGCCAGAATGACAGGGTGACATCGAGATGGTACAGAGGTCTGTGCCATTAGTGGAAGGTCACAAGTATAGCTATTATTCTCCTTCTTAAAAGTAGTAAACTATTTAGGGTACATAAGCCAAGAAAGATCAAAAACCAAAACTACATGTTTTTTACATATGAAGTGAAATTAATGGGTCAAAGAGAATATGAATTTAAAATAAGCATAATAAACATTCTGAAATAGGTATGTTGGTATATTGATAACATGGCACAATTACAAACTATAAAGATAAATCAACTCAAAATCTAAGAAAAATATGGCAGAAAAAAGAACTTCGCAGATCTGTAAAATGGCAGACACATCTCAAAAATAAATTAATGAGTTGGAAGAGTTAATGAGTTAATTAATGAGCTGGTCAAGAGTTTCTCTCAGAAAACAAAGGGGCGGCATAAAAGAAAGGTTACAAGATAGAGAGGATAGAAGAGGAAATACCAAGATACGGGTAACAGAAGACCCAGAAGGAGAGATGAAAGTAAATGAGAGCGAAAATATTTGGTGAAATATGTAAGAATTTACCAGCAATAGAGATGAAACACATCTGATTAAAAAGACTCATACATTACCAAACAATAAAGATAGCAGGGGGAAAAACCCCTATACCTGTACCTATGATAGTTAAGTTTTAGGAGCATCAAAGACAAAAAGCAAAGTCTAAAAGCTGCTAGAGAGAAACAGCAGACCGGAAGAAAGGAACGTCTCTGAGCAGAGAGAAAAAATGGTCAAGAAAATAGGGACTATAAAGAAGATTTGTGTCCTGTATCTAATGGAATATTGTCAGGTGCTGAAGAATCATGAAAGCTATATTTGCTCTCCTCTTTATTATAGCTCTGTGAGTGTAAGGGACCCTGTCTCCAGCTGGAGTGAAGGCTGCATACTGGCAGCCTTTCCCTATGCACTGGCTTTCTCACTCAGGTCCCCCGATGGCCTGGGGTTTGTTTGTCAGAGCCTCTTCATCTCCCAACACCTACAGCTTGCTGGTCTAAAAGTCCATGGCTGTTCTCTACTGAGAATTTGATTAAATAAACTAGCTCAACAAAGTTACCCAATAAACTGGAAATTGAATAAGCCAAAGACATTCTGTCAACAAATATTCATTGTATAAAACACAAAGCACTAGGTCCTATGAAAATGTCAAAATGAGTGAAGCCGAACTCTTGAAAGAAAAAGTAGGAACTAATGGGTTATATGCAAAAAAGTGAAGTTACACAATATCTTCAGTATCGTTACATGAAGGGGAGGGAGAAGCCTGATTCAGGAATTTAGAGGAATGAGGTGTCACTTTCATTCAAAGTGGTAAGGGAAGTCTTCATGGAAAGAATAGCATTTAGTTTTGGGTTCTAAAGAAATGATTTCAATAGGCAACAAACTGGTGCTTGGATTCCAGGTGGAAGAAATAGCAGAAGCTCAGGAGAAAGGAGACTGAAACCATCAAAGAGCCAAGTGTGGCTGGAAGGGAGGGTTCACAGGGGATAGTAGGAGATAAGTCTGAAAAGACTGGGTGGGTCCAGACTGTGGAGGACTTCAAAGCAAAACCAAGGTGCTGGACTAAATGTAGTGGGTATGCAGACCACTGAAATTATATCAGCCAGAGAAGAGCATGGTGAAAACCAGATGACTGAATGAAGGTGAATTTTGCACTGATGAAAAATATATATTGGTTGGAGAAATCCTGGAGTCAGAAATAAGACCACACTAACTTGAGCAGAGAAATAATTAGACCATAAACTAGGAAGATGGTAATAGACAAGAAAATGTGAAATGAGATGGTGACTACTTGGCTACTGGTCAGGTATGGGTTTGAAGAAAAGAAAGATAGAGGTCTGACGGGATTCCTGAAAAACATCTACAATGCCTGAAGTATAAGGCATTAATGTTTAATCCTGGTTTCAATAGATGGGAATACACACACACACACACACACACACACACACACATTTTTCCACCTAGGAACCAAGTCAGTTTTTCACGAACACCTGTTCTTTGCAACTTTTTGACCAAAAAGGATTTTATCCAAAGTATCCAGATATTTTGAACTCTGCCTCTCCTCATCAGCTGACAGATAATGACTAGAAAAGCCAATCCAGTTTGATTATTTTGAATCAATTACCTTTAACAAAGTTCAATTTAACATTTTGAAAACAAAAAAGCAACCAAAACTCACCCTGAGTTCCCAAATCTTCCCAGGCACTTGGATTTGTGAAAACTGCAAAGACAAGGCAGGGGTGGAACCTTATTTTGCAAGTGAAAACTCACAGTGAATGATATAAAGTGAATTTACTTCAATTTAATATGGATAATCATATGCAGGTCTAGAGTCTTTATATTTTATAGCTCTCCTTAATTCCACATCTTCCTACTGCAGACAGTACAGACATAAAACATTTCATCACTGTGTTTAGGGATTTTTTTTTCCTTAAAAAAAATAGGAAAGGAAGGAGAAAAAATGTTCTTCCCTAATAGCATATTTTCTCCAAATTCCCAACTATATTATTTACAGTGATGTTTTCTATGTCAGGGTTACAAAACTGCACTGACGTGTCTAATTGAGAATAAACTGAGAAATGCACAATGAAGGGAGCAATACTAGAAAGAGAGCCGTGGCTTTTTTTTTTTTCAGGCTCCATTTTAGAGAGATAAGTGTTACTGATAAAACGAACATTTTACTACTAAATATTTGCCGTGTTGCATTTAAATCACATCAACTGCCAGCTCTTCGCTCTAAAGGAACAAACGTTATCACCCCCTTAGTATTAACCATGTGTTTTGCCTTCATTTAAATATCACCATAGTTAAGGTACACATGGTGTGGTGGGGCCTGGGTGTGCTCATACACCTGCACACATATATATACAAAGATTCTACTGTATATCAGCAACCACCCTGGTTATCAAAAGTTAATGGACTCTGAAATTGATACAATTCCAATATCGCAGCTCATAAAAATCAGAGTGATATTTTATTTGTGACCTACATCATTCACATTTAAGATCCAGAGGGAATTAGGGCACCCTTCTGCATTTCACCCACATAACTGCTTCATTCATTTTTTGGATGATGTCCCTTTTAAAATTGTGGCGAGATACACATAATATAAAGTTTGCCATCTTAACCATTTTTAAGTATACAGTGTGGTAGCGTTAAGAACATTTACATATTGTGGAACCGATCCTCAGAACTCTTTTCGTTGTGCAAAACTGAAACTCTATACCCATGAAACAATTCCCATTTACCTCTCCCCTTAGCCTCTGGTAGCCACCATTCTACTTTCTGTCTCTATAAATTTGACTATTCTAGGTACCTCATATGAGTGGAATCGTACAACATTGTCTTTTTTGTGACTGGCTTATTTCGCTGAGCATAACATCCTCAAGGTTCATCCATGTCATAGTATGTGCCAGTGTTTCCCACCTTTTTAAGGCTAAATAATATTCCATTGTTTTGATACACAATATTTTGTTTATCCGTTCATGTGTTGATGGACACTTAAGTTGCTTCTGCCTTTTGGCTATTGTGAATACTTTGCCAAGATCATGGGTATACAAATATCTGTTTGAGCTCCTGTTTTCACTTCTTTTGGGTATATAGCTGGAAGTGAAATGGATGGATCATATAGTAATTCTATTTTTAACTTTTTTTGAGGAACTGTAGTACTGTTTTCCATAGAAGTCGCATCATTTTCTATTTCTGCCAACAGTGCACAAGGTTTTTAACTTCTCCACAACTTTGTCAGCACTTGGTATTTTCTATTTTTCTTCTTTTTTCTTTTTCCTTTTGTTTGACAGTAGCCATTCTAATGGGTGTGAGGTTTGGATTTGCATTTGCATTTCCTTAAAGATGTTGAGCATCTTTTCATGTGCCATTGGCCTATATGATACCTTTTGACTTACTGACCAAAACGAGCAGGAAGGCAAGGATGGGAAAGAAATTTCCCAAAGTTTTCAGGACTTTGGAGTGGCAATCAACAAACATTTATTGAGTATATCCTCAAGACAAGACTCTGGGCTAGGGCTAGGGATTTTTAAAAATTAATAGTATAGAGGAATTTGAGAGGAGTCTGCCAGCAGGAATCTGGTGGCAAAGACAACGTGCATAAAAATGTGCAGTGACTCTCCTTTGAGACCTCAGATCCCCGTGAGGAATTTCTAGTACTGGGACATCATATGCATCATCCTACATAATTTTTTTTTTAAACAAACGAACACACTCATTCTTTATATGTGTGATCTTCAAAAGAACACTCCAGAGCAAACTTTTAATGCTTTTTCCAAGCGATGAGCTTCAACATGGATCAACATACACCACACTCTTATAAGTCTTCTGAAAACAGTTGCCTTTGAAGAGGTGTGAATTTCCCTTACTTTCCCTAAAAGGGTGTTAACTTCAAAAGGCGACCTGGTGAGTGTTAAAAAATTAACACATTTAAGTCAGTAGCCAAAACATCACCCTCAGATCTGTGAACCTGAAATTTAACTGGTAGACTGAGCTGACTCTGATACGGATGCCAAAAAAGTCATCACTCAGCACTAATCTGGACCAATGAAAATTTGCTCTTCCCTTAGGTTGAGGGGAGGAAAGCATTTGGAGGATGGTGATGTTAGCAGGGCATAAAAGCAGAAGGCAGCTAGTTATAAAATCTTCTAGACCTTTCTAACCCCTTAAACTTGCTTTAAAAGCTGCTTTACTGCGGAGAATGTGCACTTTAGCTGGCAATCATAAAAAGAAACCTCTTTTTATTAAGAGTGGAATTGTTTATTTGTGGAGAAAATTGACTGAAATATCTTTGCTGGGCCCCTTCCCCTCCCTTCTCTCCTTGTTACTCACCCAGTCAGGACACAAACATAGACATTTCCCCCCCCTCCAGTTCCCTGTCGCTCTGTACAGCATCCACTGATATGTCGCCTGGCTCCCCTTTTCTCTCTGTAGTCCTTGTTTGGAAATGATCCTAACTACTAGATTCTGGTCAACAGAAGGGTAGCAAATGCAGAAGTACTGCTGTCAGGCTCCACATCAGGGACTTTTAATGCTAAAAGGAACTCTCGGAGGGCACCTGGACCTACCCTTCTGCCTCTGGGCATGACTGCACTTAGCTGATGCCATTACAAAGGCTTTCATGCCACATAGAGGCAAGACATCACAGTAGGGTTGTGAAATACTAGGAAACATCAGGAGCAGAAAAAGAAAGCTGATGTGTCACAGAAGTACTGGAAATTTAAAAAAAAATAAAGGTTTCTGAAAGAGTTGGAGATCAAGAGGCCATGACCCAAGCTATAGTTTTGCTAAAGCTCTAAAGCAGTTGATAGTGCCTGAGTGTTTCTAAAAGGGAAAGAACTGGCTGTTGAGCAGTCTCCTTAGTCACTGCTCAGAACTCTGACAATCACACACACACACACACACACACACACACACACCGATCCAAGCCCTGCCCAACAGCCCACTGAGAGCTTTACCCTGGAGATATTTCTAAACTGCTATCCCTGCTCATTCACCAGGTCGTTCATTCCTTCATTCCACAGAGATTTATGAAGTGCTAACGACATGTTGGGCACTTTGCTAGGTGCTGAGAGAAGGGGGATGAATATGACCTTTTAACTCCATGAAGGGTCTTACAGGTTAGATGGGAAAGGACCATCTACCTACGAATTACAATGCAAAGTGGTAAGTACAGCAACAGCACCATGACAGGGACAGAAGCAAACAGAGGAAGAGAGACACTATGTCTCTTGGTGAGTCAGTGAAGAAGCTTTTGGGAGGTTTTTCTTTATCATTTTATTATCTCTCTCCTGATGTGTTCCTCCATTAGCATTCTCACCGGCCCACGGGCCTCTTCCCTTCTCTACCTTCTCTACTGCTGTGAGTTTGGAGCCCAGGAGAGAGACAACCTAGGGATATGAGGGATGTATGCTTGGTTTTATTTAATTTGTTAGTAGGTATTAATATTTAGTGAGCGCTTACAATGTGCCAGGCACTTTTCTAAGCAATATACATGAATTATGCTATTGTAATCCTTGCAGCCCCCTTATGAGGTAGGTCCGTTTTCCATCATCATTTTACAGGTGGGTAATCTGATGCATAAAGATGTTACATAACTCCTTAAGGTAGCAGACTAAGTGGTCGGGGAGCCTGGATTTTAAGCCAGTACTTTGTGGGTGGCTTAGTCAGTTAAGCATTCGGCTTCAGCTCAGGTCATGATCTCCAGTGCATGAGTTCCAGCCCCACATTGGGCTCTGCACTGATAGTGCGGAGCCTGTTTGGGATTCTCTCTCTCTCTCTCTCTCTCTCCCTCCCACTCTGTGTGTGTGTGTGTGTGTGTGTGTGTGTCTTTCTGCCCCTGCTCCCAAATAAGTAAACTTTTAAAAATTGATTTTAAAGCCAGGCGTTTGGCTGCAGAGTTAATGTGCTCACGAGTTGTGAATGGAGTGGCTGACCGAATAAGATGAGCTAGGTGCAGTCAGAAGAGAAGCAGGCCAAGCCGGGACACTGAGGAATATACATATTTAGTTTGCAGACCCAGATGGAGATGGGAATAAAGATGGCCCCAGTAAAGGTAGAAAAGGTGATGGGGACCTAGAGGTCGTGCTGTCCTGAAAGCTCAGGGACGAGAGAGCTCTAAGAGGACACAACTCCAGGCAGCTTGTGTTCTGAAAAGAGCACTGAAGGGGGGTGGGGGCGGGAAGTGAAGACTTCCCCAAGTCCCAGCCATTGCACTCACATTGTGTGGGCTTGGAAAGGTCACTTAACCCTCTGAGCCCTCGTTTCTTCATTTTCAACACTGATGGTTTTTATGTACTACTGAGGTTGTTATAGGGCTTTTGTCAGAACAGTTTTTGTGACCATCTTGAATATAGTATAAAATGTTCACTATGTGAACAATATGTTTATTATTATACCATTCTTCTGAAACTGACTTAGTTCAAACACTAGTGAAAATTGCCCTTAAGTTTACTAATTTTTACTTTAAATATATGCATAACTGTATATTTTATCCCTTATGACCTCTATGAGTAAAGCTAATATGAAATCATTAATGCTTATGACTATTAATATCTTAAATTGTTAATGTATGCATGCATTGATTAAAACTTTGAGTGCTTTTGTGGCAAGTTTTGAGTAAAGTTCTGATTGTTCTATTCGAATGAAAACTATGTCCAACTTATGATTTCTTCATAAAGGAATTTGCAACTAGACCAGAAATCTCTCTGTAAACAAGTAACTATAGTACAATGGTTCTGAACGAGGGGTGGCTTTGCCCCTCCATGGGACCCTTGTTAATGGCTGGAGATATTTCTGGTTATACAATTAGGTGGTGGTGCCAGTGGCACCTTGTCGGTAACCGTCAGGGAGGCTGCTAATCATCCTACAATGCACAAGACAATGTCCCCTCCCCCACCTCAACAAGGAATTGTTCCGCCCAAAATGTCACTAAGGCTGCAGTTGAGAATGCTGCTCTCATACAATGAAATCAGGCCTGTAATAGAGAGTTGGAGAGATGACACAAAGGAGGAAGTGCTAACACATTTCCTGAGAAAATCAGCAAGTGACCCTTGGCCTTAATAAGTACATTTAGATCTTGTACAATTCATACCAGAGATAATTCCCATTTCACTAAATTTTTTTTAAAAAATGTTTATTAATTTATTTTGAGAGAGAGAGAGAGAGAGAGCATGAGCAGGGGAGGGAGAGAGAGAGGATCCCAAGCAGGCTCCGTGCCTCACTGTCAGCACAGAGCCCGGCACAGGGCTCCATCTCATGGTTCCTGAACTGAAACCAAGAGTCAGATGCTTAACCAACTGAGCTGCCCAGGTGCCCCTCACTGAAACTTCCAAATGACGCTTGCATGTTTAAGCAGCTATACAAGCTATCCAAAGCTGTTAGCACAACACACTTGAATGGGAAATTTTCCTGAAGTACTTTTGTGCCACGGCTTAGACTATATTATATATTAATTCACTAGTATCTAATTACTTTGTATCATATCTGTCAGGGATTAAGTTAAGAAAATCAAAACCACTGTAGATATTTTGAAAAGAGACAACTGGTCATTTAGATGATGGAAGAGCTGAAAAGCCAAAGAGGAAATAGCAAGGCAACCAAGAGATTGGTGGGAAGCCATAGCCACCCTCAGGGGTGGAGGAAACAAGAAACGCTGATGTTACTAGACCTGAAACTAGTGAAAACATTTTGGGCTAGAACCACAGACAGGCTGCCTAGCAGAAGCTGGAATGGGGAGGGAGGGAGTTCAGTCAAGTAGGAGCCAGAGCAATGGAGGAAATCTAAGACAGCCAGAGATGTTACCTTAGAAGGTATCATTGGGAGAAATACCCCAACTTCTCCCCTGGTCTTTCCTTCCCACCCTCAGTCTTCTTGCAGTCCCTCCTATTGGCTGAAACTATCCAATAACTAGTAAGCAAGGGATTCTGGGAAATGCAGTTCCTTGTAACAAAGACGAAAGCAAGAGAAGGGTTGAGAATGAGTAACAGGCAAACATCTGGCACTCACATCATTGCTAAGAGGATAAAGGAATACATATCCCTTAAAAAAAGTGGTATTAAACCTTAATTATATTTTAAATAAATAATAATTACTCAAATATGTAATCAAAATGGCTGAGACATTTTTAGGTTGGTGGTGAATGACAAAGATGCTCTCTAAAGTTTACTCTGCAACTTGTGACATCTAAGATTTAGTTTTCTTGTAGTTAAAAAAAAAAGGTGACTATACAAGGCATTAGTCATTAAACAGAATCATCACTTACTTTACTAAAGAGAACCCAGCCTTGTGACTATGCGTGAGAGTATAGTTAAGTGTTCAAGTAAAAGCAGATCAATGGGAAATGTGTGTCTGTACATCTAACTAAATACAGTTGTCATAATTACTGTATTATACTGCATATTGTGATATGGAAGCAGTCTTATCTGAGTACTTGCGGTCATGAGGTTACAAGGAAGCAAAAGTTGACATAATATGAAAATATTCTTTAATGTACTGAGCACTTTCAATTAATTCTCACACAAACATCCTTACCAAAGTTGGCCCAGGATGTCTCCCTTCCAGAAAAGTTAAAACTTCTATTGGTAGGCATTTCACTAGCTGTCAAACATTGTACCAAAGAAGGAAAACAAAACAAATTACATTATGGAGTGAAACAAAATCTTAAAAAATTAAAGTTGATGACAATGATGTTGGGTAACATTCTGAATGCCAATGCCAATGTCCAAAACCAATGACAAAAGACAATCTTGTAGAAATAAACCAGTTACCAATTAAAGAAGAGAAATGGACCAGAAGAGTAAATGGAACTTCAAATGAGGATATTTTAGTATTTAAGGATAAGAGAGGCCTCTAGGAAAACTGGAGTTTCCTGAATATGACCAAAATTTTTAATGATCTCATAGTAGGTCAAATTTGAAACAAATGTTCAATCAGGCTATCATGAAATTTGTTTGAAAAACATCACCCCCAAAGTAAACATCTGATCTATCCTTGGCTCATTTTAAGAATTAAAGCTAGTTGGGAATATAATTAATTCAGTGGTGTTATTTAAGATAAAATAGTGTACTTTCACATATGCTAGGTTCCATTTCAATATGAAAGCAGAGTAAAATGCTTTTTCACTATTGCTTATGAAAATTTGGTCCCCATTTAATGTGGATTCCCTGTAAGTGGCTTCCTCTTGTACAAATCATCCTCAAATAGAAAAGCTGTGCTCGTCCTCTCATGGCACTAGAGCATCATTTGTTTATGTTTGTCTCCCACTCTAAACACCGAGTCCCTGGAAATAGTCAGGGACAGTGACACAGGCGGTCACTTCAATATCACTGCAAAGTACCATCTATAGCTTTTCTAGTGCACAGATTGGTCCAAAAGCCAATTGCTACAACTTTTAAAAGGCGATCGAAATAGGAAGAGATAATAGAGGAAGCAGACTCATAAAATGTTCTGGCTGAAAGGACTTTAAAATCATCTAGTGTCCATCCCCCTCATTTTACCATTGAAGAAACCGAAGAGTTGAGAGCCATAACTTGTCCAGTGTCATGCCACTAGCTTGTGGCTGAGTTGTTACTTGAAACCAGGTCTCTAGACTCCTGTCTAGAACCTCCTTCCAAATAGCACTTCAGCAATCGTAGCAGGTGATGAACTCTGTGCAGCTGAAGGAGGCATTGTGTACGTCAGTGACCTAGTAGGGCACTGGCAGAACTCTCTGCAACTTGCAGGTACATTATGGCACAGCGGTGACAAACTCAGGCTCTGGAGCCTGACTGCTTGGGTTTTGTTTGTTTGTTTGTTTGTTTTTTTATAATTTTTTTTTTTTGGGTCAACGTTTATTTATTTTTGGGACAGAGAGAGACAGAGCATGAACGGGGGAGGGGCAGAGAGAGAGGGAGACACAGAATCGGAAACAGGCTCCAGGCTCTGAGCCATCAGCCCAGAGCCTGACACGGGGCTCGAACTCACGGACTTCGAGATCGTGACCTGGCTGAAGTCGGACGCTTAACCGACTGCGCCACCCAGGCGCCCCGACTGCTTGGGTTTTAATGAGGTTTTGCCACTTCCTAACTGAGTGCTTTGGGCAGCTACGTAGTCTCGCTGTGCCTCAGTTTCCTCAATATTTTCCGAGCCCCTACCATGTGCCACAAGATAATAGCCTCTACCACAGAGGGTCTACATTTAGCTAATATTTATGTAAACTACTTAGATTATGGCTTGGTTCACAGTAACCTGTCAGCTGTTCCAATGTGAAATATCAAGGAATTAGCAAGTCGGTATTACAGATTGGAAGCACAGCAGAAGGAGTTGTGTAGAAAAACCATCTACATTAACTGACCAACTGATAGCCTGAGGCTGATTTGATAACGTCAGAGGCACATAGGTGCTATGGACTTACTCTTCTATGGGATCTGTCCTATGTATTTACCTGTTTAAGTTGAAGATTCAATAAACCTATATACTTCAGGGTCTTTCTCAACTCTCACCTCTTTATTTCCCCTTCAAAGTCTTGAGTTAAAAACTAATTCAGATATTATTAACATGCCAGAACAGATCACATTCATTAGTCTGGTTTTCTGACAGGGAGCAACTTAGACCAACTTAGAGTTGATAGACAGGATCAGCAAAGCCTTGAAGAATTGAAGGTGTGGCCAGAAGCAGCCCTGGTTGGCTGATGCAGTTAAACCACCACTTAAAATACACGCTACACGCGCATGGATATATGTACACAAACCAACACAGCACTTTGCATTCAGCTTTCCTATCCCATGCTGCAGATTTTTAAGTTCACGCATGCCAAATTTCGCCACACATTTTCTCAGTAAGGTGTTGGTGAAAGGAAATATATCTCTAAGGCCAGCAGAATTGAGACTTTCTATTTAATAAAAACAAAACAAAACAAAACAACAACAACAACAGAACGTTTGTTGAATAAATCTAGCCTGGTTTCTCTGAGATCCAGTTCCCATGCTAATTTGCATCTTGTCTCCATCCTATTCTTGAACATTTTTTCCTGATGAGTAGATTCTTCAAACTTGCCTAGACTTCCCTTCAAGTTTCTCACAAGAAATGCCAGGTAACCAGCTAAATTACAAAGTGAGAACCTGAAGGAAACAGACACTCCTACAGGTATGTCTTCAATCCCTCTATCCTAGTCCATTAGACTAGGCAGTGCTAATACCATTTTATTCTCTTTTTGGAAGTTGCAGAGAAAAATACCCAAACTATTATAAGATCAGTCCTCCATGGGGGGTGGTGGAGGGAACTCATTCCAGAAGTCTCCTTTTAGAGGATTCTCGAGGACTGTGAAATGCTCCTTCTAAAAACTAGAGAAGAGAGGACACAAAAGGCTACAACTGAACATCCGATGCAAATGGAATTAAACTGTGAAAAGCTCCAGGGAACAAAGAAAATCCAGTTAGGCTTTTGTTTTTCTGTAAATATATCAATCATTCTTTCAACATTTATTGAAAGGCAATGGAGGGTGTGGCTAAGAGCTTGGGCTTTGGAGTCAGATACATATGGAGTCAAGTCCTGGTTCCGCCACTTTCTCAGTGTGAGATCTTGGGTATGTTGCAAGCTTCTCTGAACCTCTGTTTTATTGACTGTAAAATGAGGATACTAGGGTACCTATCTCATAAGATGGTGAGGACTAATCAGATAATGCAGACCGTGTACCTAGCATTGTTTTTATACCCTGTAAGCATTAACTTGCTATGTGCATACTGAGAGAGTATTGGACGCAGGCAATTAATGGAACCAAGTGTCCAGTGCCTTGAAGGTTCTAGCTGGAAGAATAGGAAATTGACAGCACACACATACACACACACATCTCTCTATTTCTCTCTCTCTCTCTATTTGTCTGTCTATCTACCTACCTATCAATAGTTACAGATATATAATATATATATATATATCTTACAAGATCAATAGGTACAGATATATAACATATATATACACACAATATATATAATATATACATATATATTTTATACATATATATAATTCATACATATATATAATATATATCTATATATCTGTATATATAGTGGCCACCCAAGATTTAAAGCAATGTAAAGAGAAAGGAATGGAGTTGGGTGATGTTGCCACTTTATATAAGGAGTTCAAGAAAACCTTCTATGATTACTGACATCTGACCAGGGGCCTAAAGGAAGTGGGGGAGTAAGACCTTCAGACATGTAGGAGTCAGGTGTGTCAGGCAGAGGGAACACTGCAAAGGCCCCAGGGCAGGAGAACGCAGTGGTGTGCTGGACGAACCACAAGGAGGCCAACGTGGGTGTAGCGGATCCAAAAGCAGCTGGGGCAAGAACAAGGAGGTCATTGTAGGTTGTTTGTGAGGAGCTGGAATTTGATATTGAGTGAGGCAGAAGTCACAGGAGGTCTGAGCGAGAAGTGACATGAGCTGACTTGGGTTTTGAAAGGATCACTTGGTCTCTGAGGAGAGAATGGTCTGCAGGGCGAAGCTGAGGATGCAGGGAGAGCAGTTAGGAAGGTTTTGCAATAATGCAAGCGGGAGATGATGGAGGCATGGACTAAGCAGGGAATGGAAGGGGTGGTGTGTAATGGTCAGAGTCTGCGTATATTTGAAGGTAAATCTGAAAGGCTCTGCTGTTGAATTTGATGTGTCGTACGAGAGGAAGAGAGAAGTCAAGGATGATGGCAAGTTGTTAGTCTGAGTATGAAAGATACAGGGACTGCTTACTGAGATGCGCAGCACATCTTAAAGGTGAAGTGTTGCAGATAATGTACTTCGCTCAGTCAATACCCTTTCAATCCCCTCTCTCTTTGCTTTGGAGGAGAGATTGAAAAATGAAACTCTCCAATTCCCAACCTCCATGTGATAGAGTTCTGGCTAGTAACATGTAGGTAGATTTGCTTGGCTTAACTTCATGGAAAAATATACAATAAAAGAAGGCCCAGCCTCATGAGGAGGCTTTTTTCCTCTATACTTTTGGCCTTTCCAGCTTCTTCCTGGAGTGCGGAAAGGGGCTTTGCGTTGCAGCAGCTGTTGGTGATAATGAGAACCAAATATGCGCCATGAAGATGGTGGAGCTGGAAGATAGAAGGAGTGGGTTCTTGATGTCACTGTAGAGCAACAATGTCTGCCCTGGACTGAGTGACAGAAATAAGTCTGCCATGCCAAATCAAGTTTTCTGTTATTCATAGCAAAATGCATTCTTAACTGATATAAATGTATATTGACCTTCTAAATGGAGATAATGAGCAGGTAGTTTGATTTATAATTTGAAGATCAGAGGAGAGGTTAGGTCTGAAAATATATGCCAGGACATTGGCAGCATGTGGATGGCCGTGTGGATGGCAGCTGTGGACAGACTAGGTGTGCTCACTGGGAGAGTGAACACAGAGAGCGGAGGGGAGCACTCTGAGCGGTGAGCCTGTAGTATGCTAGGATGAGAGTCAGGAAGGGAGGAGAATCAGAAAAGGAGATGGAAGAGGCATGGCCAGTGAGAAGCTGATCCATGTGGCGTCCAAAGAAAATCTTTCAAGGAAGGAGTGATCAGCTGTGTCAGATGTTAATGAGAACTGATGTAAAATGCATCCACGGACATGGAAATATGGAGGTCATTGGTGACCTTGACAAGACCATTTCCAATTCAACGTACAGGAGCTGGAATTCTTACTGTGTATCTACTACACAAGACTCTGATAGGGCCTATGCTTATCCGAAACTAGCCAATACACTATTTCCCTTTTCACTAAAACGAACAAAAACCACAACCAACCAACCATCTAAACAAACAAAAGGACAGTTTTCATTGATCGAACTTCAGTAAATAACAATAACAACATTTTCACAGTCTTCTTATCTGGTTAGGAGCCTTGTAAGGGAAACATGGGAGATGAGCATTCCGAGACTCCACTTCTTCCCACCGCTTCTCATGGCGTCAAGCCTGAATGGGTCATTGGCCCAACCTGGTTTCGTTTCCTTCATCCCTACAGTAGATCGGAGTACAATTACCTTTTAATTCTAATCTGCCATATTTCTAGATGGATTAATGGATATTTTTCAAATTTATAGCACCCAAAACAGCTATATATATAGAAAAAAAATATATAATATATATATACAGAAAAAATATATAAATATAAATATAAATATAAATATACAGAAAAATATATATATTTTCTTTTTTTTAAATGTTTATTTTTGAGAGAGAGAGAGAGAGAGTGTGTGTGTGTAAACAGGGGAGGGGCAGAGAGAGAGAGAGGGAGACACAGAATCCGAAGCAGGCTCCAGGCTCTGAGCTGTCAGCACAGAGCCTGACGTGGGGCTCGAACCTATGAACCGTGAGATCATGACCTGAGCCAAAGTCGGACTCTTAATCGACTGAGCCACCCAGGCGCCCCTCAAGAAATATATTTTAACAAAGAGTGAATATATATGCTAAGAGACCCTGACACAAGGTTAGGTGACTTGTTGGGTCAGAGCTGGCACGTAGGGAAGCCAAGGGCTTGGTCTTCCAACTCCAAGGTTAGTGATGAATTTTGCCTAGATTTTAAGATTTAAAATACACGATCTTTCTGTCCATAAAAACACCTTTCTCTTTTTTGCACATTTACAATGATATGGACACTAGCCAAATAGCCAAGTCTCCTTGACTAATTGGTCTGTACTTCTGAGGCCTTCAGGAGATAAATACACCTCAAAATACTGGGACAAGTGATTCAGATACTACAGTTATCATCTAAAATAGCTCAGTGTTTCTTTAGTTAAAAGGCAGGAACAAAGTCATTCAAAGAGTAGAGAAAATATTTTTATTTTTATTTTTGGAAGGTTTATTTGTTTGGTTCCTCAAAGTAAAAATGCCCCAAATTCCCACACAAGCAGAAACATAGCTAAGCTGCATGGTTCTGTCTTGAGTATGCAAATATCACAGCCCAGTCTTATGTCAGCTTGAAAGATAATGTCATGCAGAAAATTAAGACCATCTGATGAAATCGTGTTATGAAATGTGGCTTGAGAGAGCAGCTTTTTGTGTGTTAAGATTTGATATATTTTCACACCAAAACTCAAATGAACAGGCAAAGGGGCCTCAATTAATGCAAAATTTGAAAATTTCAGACAAATTTACAAGGTGTTTACTGAGGAGGAAAGGGAGGGGGGACATCTTAAATACTGTCTTCTTGTAACAGCCTTGATTTTATGTTATGTGTCTGAGGAACCGAATGCCTCAGCTTTTCATTTAGAGTTTTGAATTTAATCTGATGGCAGTTTGGATATAATAATGATGCATTTATTGTTAATTTCCTTAAAGCCTTACTATCTAACAATGTAGACCATTATCACCCCAAATACTTTCTGTGCTTGTAGGGATTTCCATATTCTACAGTGCACAGAAGCTGACTCCAAAGCAAGGCTTAAGAGGAATATATGAGAAGCAAGAATATATTTCCTTAGTAACTAGCTGGGGTTTTTTTTTTCTCTTTTTTTTTTTTCCATCTTTGCAGACCTGTTTTCCAGAAGATGGGAAGGAGACTTGACAGGACTTTATTGGTTCATAAATTAACTTGGTAGATTTACAATCATTACTTGGAATGCCAGGAACTCTTTTTAGGAACTTATTTTCAAGAGAGAGAAAAAAAATAATGTTTAACTCAGAATATGAAATTGGCACTGCAGTTCGCCTAGAAGATGGGTTAGTTTGTTTTTCACCTATGGTCCTGCTCTCATCTGCCATTGGCACAGTTATTTCTAGCCCAAGGGAATATTTAAACAGATATTCACAGTTACTTTTCTTTCCAGTATAAATGAATAAACAATAAACCATCATGAACCATGTGATCACTGAGGTGTAGTCAGTCCAAATTGTTGGCTTCTCTGAGAGACTATGATGAAGTAGAGAGGGTCAAGTGAGCACCTACGCAAGAGTCTAAAATATCCATTGCTTCCTGCTCACCAGCAAGTCTAATCCAGGAGTGAAGAGAGATAGGTTAATATCTGTGTGACCTTCTCCACCCAACTCCCCCCCGCCCCCCGCCCCAAAGATGTAAATAAGCCAACTTTTGGAGATAAATGGCCCCATCCTGAGCAGACCTCTGGGCTCAGGGTTCATGGGAGAGGTATTCTCGTAAGTGAATAAGGGAAGGAGATTCTATATTGAAAGTGGTGGGGAGGAATTCCTGTTCATGTCTATTGGCTCAAACTCCCTGTCTGTTTATCTTGTTTCATCCATACCCAAAAGAGAGCTACACAGAGGTCTCCAGCCCTCTCAGAAGAATGGATACAGAAGGACAAATATTTAAATTCAGTGCCCTCCCCTCTGTGGAAAAACATAGGCTACTAATGAAGGAATTGTTCATTTAGCCAAACTTGTGCCCTATATTTTGCTGTAATCCGGGCGAGCAAATAAAAAAATTTTTTTTTTCAAATAAAGATGGGGCTAATTATAGGTAGCAGAGAGTAGGTAAAATAGCTCCTTGTTCAGAAGCATCCACATATTTTCCTGAGATGAAGAGCAAATATTTTGTTTAAATAGCAAGCAATTTTCTATAAAAGTGCTACTGCTTGGAAATGCTCTTTATGATTTATTGCTGCCTTTTAACCTGAAAAAAATATTAATAACTGAGGAGCCCTTGTTGGTATCTTTATTATGCTTAAACCCAAATAGCCATAATATTATAACTGGTGTGGTCACATTCAATATTTTTCTTTCATGAATGCAGCACGGGCTTATTAACAGAGACCAGAAAATAAAAATAGAGGCGACCTTCCAGGCGTTAGCTTTGAGGAGTTACCCCAGCAGTAAAAAGGTGGCTAACTTTCAGAAGAAACTGGGGTGAGGCCACGCAGAGAATCTCTCCACGTTTTCCCTTTTTCTCTACCAGATCGAGCACTTTCTCCGCGTATGGGTTCATGTCATCATTCAGCTGTTTCTTCTGGCAAAGCCAGAATCCAGAACAGAATCTCAGTGAAAAAGAAACCAATAAATTAGATCTCTTTGTGAGCAATTTGCCGTTAGTTCTATTCTCCTTGCCTATTAAGATTCTTTATTTACTTCACCAAGAGATTTCTGCTGACAAGTCCATCCATTTACTACTAGCCTAGATAACGTGATAATAAACACAATGTCAAAAAATGTATTCCTGGGACCTTCCCCATCCCCAGCCCTTCCCCTTCTCCTTTTTCATCAGGCTGGGATATTAGAGAATCGGCGGAGCTAAAAAGTTTAAAACCGACACAGTGGCAGAGGCTTTTAGTTTAGCTAGTTGATTATATTTTACGAGGATGTTTATGTATTATATATTTGTAATTATATATACCCACATGCACACATAAATATTACACCCAAAGCTGGGATGGTTGGAAGGGCAAGTATCGTTCAGTTCCTGCTGCTTATGTTCCTGATCTGATTTGGCTAATAATCACGTCTCCAGAATGGGGAGATGGAATGGAGGCATACTGGGGGAAAGGAAATTTTCCATTTTATGCTTATGGACGATTCCCAGAGGAATCTTTTGTTTCAAAGTATCTTTCGAGTCCTTTGGGTGAAAGGCAAGCTCTGAGCAGCTCTATCTTGCACATAACTCCAATAGAGACACCTATAATACAAAACAGAGATCCCCCGAGGGCACCGTTATACATTTATTATAAAGCAAAGATTAAAACAATTTTATGGAAATTAAAGATAATATGGAACATTTGTCTCTCTCTCAGTCAAAGAGTAACATGAAGCAGTTTGACAAACAGCTCCAGGCACTTCCACGCGAGGTGATCGAATGGCTGGGACTAAGGGGCATGCAGGGTGGCGGCGGCAGATTGCTATGGGTGTGTGTGTGTGTGTGTGTGTGTGTGTGTGTGTTTTCCACTGGGGCATCTTGCCGGTGCTTGGCAACGGTGCTGAGTGAAAAATGATACGCCTGCAAAATCAGAACAATGGGCCAGTCGAGGGATACTTAGGTGGTTTGCCCTTCTGAAATCTGTCTCAGCAGGACAGGATGCAAGCAGCCGGGTGGGGACCAGGAGGGGTGCGCGGGAGAGCTTTTTGTGTTGTGTCTGTTTTGGAGTGACTCTGTGTGTGTGTGTGTGTGTGTGTGTGTGTACGCGCGCGCGTGCGTGCGTGTGTGCATGCGCGCGGTTTGTTCTGTTCCTACTTGATTCACATGCTCACTAGAAAAAGAATGTACAAAAGCTGAAAATTTGCAAAAACTCCAAGCTGGTAGCATTTCCATTTTATATATAATAGAATCCTGTTACCAAAAATGTGGTTGTCAGAAGAGAGTAAAACATCTGTGTTAAGCAAGAGATACTCCATTTGCACACAGGGGTCTGATTTGACCTCCAGCGCACCGAATTTATGGCAAAAGGACTGCTTTTAAATTGAGTTTGTTTTATTTTGATCCTCCGTCTGGATATTTCTTTCATACCTCCCAGGCAGTAGCTCTCATGGGTAAGCTTATATTTTTGTTAATAAAAAAAATGCGATTGGTGCTAATCTGGACTTCCATCATGGTCGTTCAAGCTTTCCAATGTTAATAACCACTCCCAAAGAAAGGATCATCAAAAGAGTTCAGACTACGTGGTTTTGCGGTCAAGGCAGTGAGCCATATTCAGAAATATCTGCTTTCCTCTCCCTGGTCCGCTGCTGGATAACTATGTGACATTTATAAGTTAATTGTTTTCTTTCAGTCCTGATTTCTTCAGCTGTAAAAGGCTACTCTTTATTTACTTATTTAACATGGGTCTGGGGATGGCAGTGATTTATGGAGTGAACTAGTTAAGATATTGGGCTCTTGATCTGACTGACCTGGGTAGGAATCGTTCCTCATTACTCACTAGCTGTATGACTTAGGATAGTCACCAACTGTAACTTGTGTGTCTATTATATATTATAATATTCATATTATAATAATATGTATATATATTACATGTGTGTATATAACATGTATATATAATATAATAACAATATGTATATATTATATACATATACATGTATATACGTATACATTAGTTATTGTGAAGATTACCTAGAGATAAAGTACGTAAAGTACATTCAGACAGTGACTGGCACATGGCACTCAATAAACATACAGATTTCATAAGTAATAATAATAGCTAAATGTACTTAAGCCTCCACACAAATAATTAACTAAAGAGGAAGCATTATCATACAATTATTATTCATAAATAATAACAGCAACATTTATATACAGATTTTTATGAGCTCTACACAGCAATGAATTTTAATGCCAGATCACAAGCACCATACTTCACTTTTCATTTTAAACTATATGACTTTTTCATATAGTGGCATAATGTAGTACAGACGCTTGAAACACCTCCAATTTTAATTCTCCTCCTCCCCCACTGCCTCCCGCTTTGTGCTCTCTAATGAAAAGTAAAGGTTAAGGGCAATCTGTTGGAGGCTAAAGCTTACTAGACAGAGCAGGCCGGCTGATGAAGCAGGGCTCAGAGAGTGATGTGAACAGGAAGGAGACACGGAGAAACTTATGAAACACACAGAAGGTGTCTGCACTTTCGTATTAAAAATACACTAGGGGAAAAAACTCAGCACCGAAAATAGCAGAAAAAATATTTTCAAGCACTTCTCGTTTGCTTCCTTTCGTCCTTCCAATAGGAACTATTTTCCCTCAAATGGATGGATGTGTTAGTACAATAAATACAAAAGCCCTCTTGTTAGAATTCATTAAAAAAAATAAATGTAAAAGAGACCTCTTTTATAATCACAAAAAGACACGGAAGCCAGGGGTTCCTGGGTAATAACACACATCAAGGGGCATTAAAGGGACAAGGCCTTCATTTTTACCTAATAACATCCACCCTGGAGTGTCATTGCTTAATTACGGTTTTTCAAAAGTTTGGGTAATAAAGGAATCGGAATTTATTTTCAAGCACATATTGATGTACAGCCAGACGATATCGTTGTTTCTTATCTATTAATGAGGTTAAGACCTATGCCTTTAAAGAGATCACAAATAAATTCTTGGGTGTATTTTGCCTTTTAAATATTTTGAATATATGAATTCATCAGGATTTGGGGATTAGGTAACTGCTGTCTACAGAAAAAATCTGCAAAATTTTTCATTACTTTTTTATTAGTTGGCAGCAAATACTCTAACTGAACTTTTATGAAGCTATAAACATAAAGGACCTTCTGATACTGGTATGATGATAATTCTAAATTTCCTCTTTGCAGCTGTGGTTGATCTCCTCTATTTGGTACAATCTATTTTTTTGTGACTTAACAGAAAAAAGTTGGCTCACTACCGTATTGCCTTCAAGCACTTTCTCGGGAAGTTCTTGAATTAAATCCACATGGAAACCCAATTCCCCTCTCCACCTTTCCCTTAAGGTGGTTATAAAATGTCAGTAGAAAGCAAAGCTGTTTATTTTACTTAGAGTTGGATTCTGTTAGTAAATGAGTTTCTGGTGGGGCTTATGTGCAAACCACATCTTTCAATCAGATTCTTTACATTACTAAATGTGTATTAAATTGTGCCATAAATATTAATTTAAAATTCAGAAGTTCAGATTTCACCTAAATCCAAGTGAATAACCAGAGACAAACTGTTTAACAAGTTCTAGATTCATATTCTAGCTCTACTAGCAAAACATTGCTCAACTCGGGGACGCAGTAGGCCAGAGGGACAGCTGTGTCACCTTCCCAGCAGGCAGATTTCCCACCTGGCAGAGATCTGTGGGCCGACTCTACCATGACAGCTTAGAGATCTCTGCAAAGAGAGTGTGGCAATTCTAGAAAGGCGGGAGGCTCCCCTCCTGGAACCCAGAGATGCTATGCGCTAAGACAGGCCCTGGCTGCTGAGCCACGGCTAATGCTTCAAGGGTTCGGACAGTTTTCAAATATGGCGAAACATGGCAGTAACCTGGGAGGTGTCAGGAAAAGAAGGTGCTGGAAGGTTGATTAATCTGAGATAATATGGGTCTCTGGGCTGGACGTTAGGGGTGTCTCTTGTGACACCAAGCTGTGTTCCCAGGGACTGATAGGCAAGAGACCCTCACAGACCCTTAGTCGCTCCATATGGCCCTCTCTAGATACAGTCTTTGAAAAGTACTGCACAAAGCACCATAGACAGCAAGATATTGCTGGTACTGCATGTGTAGGTAAAACATGAAGACAACTGTTGTATTTTCCTTCTTCTGTGACTTGGTTTAACTCTGGAGGGATTTGACCTCTTCTCTTGCTACATTCAAGGTCATTTAAAGAAAAGAACGGTGACGTCAGCAGAAACTGAGGATGGATGGTAGAGACTGCTACTCCCCTTCGTTTTCTTCCCATTTTCCTGCAGACCTGAGCCTGTTCTTCCTCCATGAAGCTGTAAGTGGCCACCGTTTGTTTCAGGGGCTTCGAGGTGTCAATGTACAAATTCTTTAATTCAAGAGTTACAAGATACTCTTTGCTACCTGTATTTCTGTCCTGCTTAAATTTAAAGATTCTTGAGGCCAGAATGTGGAATTCAATCCTCCTCCATCCTTTCTGTTGGGAAAAACCATTTAATTTTGTTACAGAGTCTCATGATCCTCCCTATATGTGTCTTAAAATCTGTGTTATTAGTCACATCCGCCTCTGTAGATCTTTGAAAGTACACTGAAAAATAATGTATCTGTGTGGAATATAATAATGGAGGTGGCTGCTGGAAGGCATTTGCTACGGTCCTAAGTGCAACCATATTAACTGAATGGATCCTGCAGTACTGTCTGGAATCTGTCTGCTAGCATCATCCTGTTCCCTCTCAGTACACACAAAAAAGGGTCCGCCTCCCCTGGAAGATAAACCCCAGACGACAGCAAGCATGCAATGGATCAGCATGCCTCCCAACCACATGGGTAACCCTGTCATCTTTGTGTCATCAGCTTGTAGGTTTGTGGTGTTTTTTACCACTCAACCTCCCCCACCCCCCCCACACTCCCAAAATAAAACAGAGGACTAAGGTCATCATTCTGAGAAGAAAGGTGAAAATAGGTTATGCAGAGTGGTATTTGTGCTTCTATGCAATGCTCCAAGGCTTATGCTTGCCTTTGATTCAAACAGTAAGAATCTATAAAATGTGGAAGAGGAGTAGAAGGTAGTGGTTGAGAGAATGGGCTTTGGAGTCATATCTGGGCTTAAATAAATATTTCAATACTCACCAGCTCTACGAGCTTGGGTGAGTAACTCAAACTCTCTCCAAGTCTAGGTTTTGTATCCCTAAAGGAGCAATAATATTTATACCTATAAGTTAGTGATTATTAAATAATAAAATGATGTAAAGGCTTAGCACAATTGATGGTGCATAGTAGCACTCAAAAATTGTAGTAACATTTGTAAGGACCTTGTGACAGGCTGGAAGAAAGAGGTTCCGGGGAATAATATTTAGAGTTTAATTTCTTTGGGCTATTTCTCCTTAAAAATCAGTTGGCCCTGTCTTCCCTGTGCAGCGTTCTCAGTGCTGGTCAGGTTTAAGTGCTCACGTGTGCTGTTCAGGACATGGGGACAAAGAGGAGTACCACGGGGTTCTGATTAACCTGGCAAGTGTGGCTGTAGCTGAGGGAGCAGAGAAAGTGGAGGAAAGGGAAGTGGGAAGAAAATAAAAAAAAAAGAGAGAACATGAAAGAAAAAGAATATTGGCAAACAGCTGAAGGACATTCGGGTAGCTGGGGAAATACTTCAAATCACTGTAGCAGGGCATTAAGTTGAAAAGGCCCAGAAGCCTGAGAATCTGCAACTGAGTTACCATCAGCAAAGTCTCTAGTATCTGAACCGTCACTGGGAGCTGGGGCAGAGATCCATGCCTACCCGTTTGGGCCTTCGGTTTTTATGGTGCTCTGGCATTACCACTTGATAAAAAAGAAACCACTACTGAGAGTAATAATAATGATAACTAACATTACCTGGGTTCCTACCGTGTGACAGGCTTGCAGACATGCATTAGCCCATTAAACCTTCATGACACTCCTATGAAACAGGTAATATTTCATTATTGCCATTTTGTACACGAGAAGCCTGTGGCTCATGGAGATTATATGATTGGTTCATTGCAATGCAAGGAGTAAGTGGCACTGCTTAGACAAACCCCAGTCCTTCTCACTCCTCAACCTGAGTCCTTATGGGTTTGATATGCAATGGCTGCACATGTTGTGCACTGCACAATTACTGGTGTTGGCTTTCATTCAGAATATGATTCATTCAGAATAGGGCAAATCTGGGGCTGTGTAATACAGAGGCCTCAGTTCTTAATCTCTGTTCTGTAACTAAAATTTAATGCCTCTAATCTCTCCCTGTAAATGAGCAAGTAAAGCAAAGCTTTATGTCTTAATGTCTTAATTAGAAGAGGGCTCTTCGGCCTCTGTCTTTTCTTCTGTAGCTTTCACCAAAAATGGCTATTCACGTCTACTAATGTGTTTCAAATGAAGGCAATAGTTAAAAAAGTCAAGATCACTACCAATGATCCTGCTCAAGATAAATTCATGTTAATTAAATATCCTTAAATAAACTCTAGAGTCTGCTAGTCTAAACCAGAATCACTTCTAAAGTTTGAACTTCTGCATTAATTTAAGATGGAAGGAAGAGATCTTTTTCAATGAATCCTTAACGCTGAGGACCACCATCACCAAATTGACAGGCTGTCTGATGATTGTCCAAACTGCCATGATCTGTGAAAACTAAGAGTCTCTGATGTTGGCTGTCTATCCAGGTAAGTGAAATCTTGCTTTGGACTCAAACAATATCGGACTTTTCTAAATCCTGAGGGCAGGATGGTTGGTTGCACATGGAAGCCCAGGTTCAGGTTTCAAGAATCTGGCTGTAGTCTAGAAACCTGAAAAAAATCAAAATTTTATTATACAGCCAAAGCTAAAGGCAGGTGGAAGCTAGACGGTGCAGTGACAGTCACTGGACGGAAAATTAGACAGGGAACAGAAGCACCGGTGATTTCCCTACAAGACAAGAAGATTCTAAAAGAGAACCACTTTCTTAGCTGGCCAGCTCTATTCTCATCATCGCCATTATTATGTTTAGGATTACTGCTGCTAGTTGATTCATCAACAATCACTTGCAGAAATGAGTCAGGCTTTTTTGCACTTATTAAACACTGAGAGCAGTATGCTTTCTGCTAGTGCCTTTCCTGCATTGTTTTTTTTTTCTTTTTTCTTTTTTCTTTCTGTAATGGCTTCCTCTTCTACCCACTTATCCTGCATTTACTTTGTTCCTTCCCTGTTATGGCTTACATGCTCTTTCTTCACACACATGTGTCATCAGCTTCTCAAACTCCACTGTATTCCTTTCCTCCCCAAATCGTAGAGACTATTATTTTCCCATTAGAGCAGAACACCAGAACACTGAGAACGGTTTAGTATTCCAAGATTCCATAAACAGCCCAAGCAATTGCTCAGTGTTACACGACCTCCACATATCATTTTAGCAAATGGAGATGCATTAAATGGTTCCAACAGGTGTATGATTATAAAAAGAATGTCAAATTTTTGTGGAAATTAATATTGGAGTATAGGTTCTATTATTACTGCTTAGCAGCAAATGGTTTAAGTAGTATAATAATATAGCAGACTCAGGGAGCCAATTAATCCATTAGAGGAAAATTCCATGTATTTAAAAAAAAAGTGATTTTAGCTTTAAAGAGGAATTGCAGACAACAATTCTAAGTGGAATTCATCTTAGCGAGTTACATACTGTGTTGTTGGGTAATGTAAAATCCAGTTGTAGAAGGCAAAAAAGGGTATCAAGAAGACATAATTGCTATTTTTAAGAAAATGCACTTTTGAGGGGCATACTAAACCTTTATATTACTGACACTAATTATTTTGGCATCTTACTGGCAGTCGCAATTGGACAGAAAGTGGAAGTATGTACACTCAACACAAGTTCTTGGCTGCATTTCTTCATCCTTACATACTTCAGGGTTTTATTTATGGCTAAATTGAAGCTGGATGTCAAATCTGGGCCCCTCAGAACAAAATCTTAATAATTAACTGGCAAAACTGAACATGATCACTTCTGACACACCTACACTGGTAATTATTGCTTTGAGGCCATTTACTAATGAAATTAATGTATTCATTGCCCTAACAAATTAGCATAACTCATACATAATGCCCCACATTTCAAGACCTCACTAGAAAAACAACACTTAATACTCGGAATGAGATGGCAAGGGCATTACGTGGAGACAGTATTCACTGAATTACTACATGTTAAAAACCACAATAGCTAAGTGTTCGCTACAATGCAAAATGTAAACACAATGTGGGTATTAAAGCCATTAATAGTGTAGTCAAGAGCGTACAATTGATGATTATCTTTACACTTCAAATAAGCAGATATTACAATAGCAGTAACCATGGAATCTAATTAACTGGCTACTTCTAGAGCTACAAAGTAGGAAAAGAATGCTCCGCAGACAGCCTCTTCTTCCCCACCACATTGATAGAGAATATTCTTCAGCTGTTGCCACTTCTGTGCATTTCTTACTAAACTCAACCACACACTAATTAAATCCTGTCCCCCCTACCCAGCATCAAGAAGGTTAAAAAACAGAAAGTAGACATTTTCAATATCTACATGTTATTCTTCTAAAAAATTTTTTAATGTTTATTTTTTTAGGGAGAGAGAGAGAAAGAGACAGAGTGCAAGAGGGGAAGGTGGCAGAGAGACAGAGGGAGACACAGAATCCAAAGCAGACTCCAGGCTCTGAGCTGTCAGCACAGAGCCTGACACGGAGCTCGAACCCACAAACCGTGAGATCGTGACCTGAGCCGAAGTCAGAAGCTCGGCCAACTGAGCCACCCGGGTGCTCCTACATGTTATTCTTAAAGGGAAAAATGTGAAGATGATCCTTGTGTAAGCTTAGTGCTTAGTGTAAAAGGTGATTTTGCTTTTTTATTCCCTACGCACTTTTCACTTCAAATGGCAGAGATCATTGTAAGTCCAGCAGGGTAGAAAGAAAGCAAACCAAAAACAAACAAACAATAAAAGGAAATAGACTCTAAACTATATTTATTTGACAAATTCTAAGCTAAGCCATCTTCCCAAGCATACAAGTGTAGTGAAAGGTGGTGGTGGAGTTTTCGTCACCTCTGCCCTAGACCCACTTAAAGGGACTTGTACCCTGAAATAACCATATGCCCAACTGGGGTAATGTTTACAGGTGCACCATACATACGTGCCCACATTGAGAGCAGTCAGCAGTTACTGGAAAGTCGAGATTTGGGTGTGACTTACGTTTGATGAAATAATGATGTTTATTACAAAAAGAATGGCATTACAGCACCCTTCGATTCGCAAGAGTTAGGCTTTATTCAGTCCACAGAAATACGCATTTCATCACAACGCAGGACATAATAACTGAGAGTGCTTCTGGAACTGATTACAATTGAAGGCTTAAATCTTCACAGGTGGAAGTAAACTTGGGGATCATACCATTCAACTCTTTTACTTTGTAAATAAGGAAATAAACATTTTGAGCATTTAAGCAACTTGTTCAAGGTATCATAGCTAGCAGTTTCTCAGCTGAAGCCTGGGTTTTCTGACTTCAGTTCCACAGCTCCTTTCATTACACTGATGAAAAAGTGAAGGCATGAATTCTAAGGAAAGAAATTGTAGGTGTCCCCTTGCTTCACCTAATGGGAAAAATAACTGGTAAGTGTATCTTAGAATCAGGGACTTCTGCAGTTTCATTTATATTTGTTTTTGCATTGCAGAGACCCAGCCTTAAGGTTGCTCACAGATTCTTATGAAAATGAAATCAAACAGAAATAGAACAAAGACTAAAGTGGTGAGAGTACTATATTTCTGTTATACCCGCTACAGGATTGTCATTTGGTCTGTGGACTGGTTTCCATTTAATTTGCACACAAGAGGTTTGTGCTTTTATAATTTCCACAGCTGTCTTTGAGCATGGCTATGATGTAGTACATGTGTCTATCTCTACTCCCTTCACCTTGATTCCTTCTTTCTTCCTTTCTTTCCTTCTTTTTCTTTCTTTCTTTCTTTCTTTCTTTCTTTCTTTCTTTCTTTCTTTGTCTTTTCCTTCCTTCCTTTCTTCCTTCCTTCCTTCCTTCTTTTCTTCTTTCTTTTCTTTGTTTCTTTCCTTTTCTTCACTCCCTCTCTCCCTCACTTCTTTCTTACTTAACTCCTTCCTTCACTTCCTTCCTCCTTCCCCCTTTCCTTCCTCCTTTCCTCCCTCCCTTTTCCCCTCCCTTCTTTCCCCTTTTCCTCCCTTCGTTCCCTTCCTCCTTCCCTCCCCTCATTCCTTCCTCCTTCCTCCCCCTTCCTCCCCCTTCCTCCCCTCCCCTCTCCTCTCCTCTCCTCTCCTCTCCTCTCCTCTCCTCTCCTCTCTTTCCTTCCTTCCTTCCCTCCCTCCTTGCTTCCTTCCTCTATTCCTCACTGAATATCCCGCAAAACTGGCCAAACCAGTGACTGATGGTAATAAAAACTTCAGTTCGTTACCCTGAACCAATGGCTCCTTTACTCCCTTATTTGCAGCACACGTTGGCGGTTTGGAGTTTGGAGTCTGCAGTTTGGAGACGAGCCATAGCTAACTCTGTGTTCTTTCCGTTCCCTTCTGAGGCCAAAAGGAAGGATATTAATAAGGCGACATGACAAACACTAACAGGCACATTTAGCTATGCATCTAGGTCCTTGAGTGGTAAAGGCAGCATTTACGGGAGACAAGTGAGGAAGGCCTTGAGACAGATATGAAAACTTGAGCATAACAAATGTGCTTTTTTATGTATAGAATATGGACTTGAACCAAATGAAATGTTGGCTAAAGCTCAGTTCTAAGAATATTTTGATACTCTAAGAATATTTTGGGTTTAGTCAATGCAGAAAACATATAGATTTGATACTAGTTGAAGCTTATAGCCAATACTACTATTAATTTAAAAACAACAGTAGTAATAGCTATCAAAAAATAGAGTTTTGAGTCATATATGCTAGGCAATATATATTAAGAATCTTACCATCTCATATAATCCTCAAAGAATACTAGAAGGGTGACTTTAATTTTAGAATTGTACTCAATTTAACCCTCTGAGAGTCAGAACATTTTATGATGATGATGATGACTACTATTATTAGAGTAGTAATAATTCACATTTATTATATGCTTCTTATGTGATAAGCCCTACTCTGCAAGCTTATGTTTAGTCCTATGTGATCTTCATAACAATCCAATAAACTAGGTATTATTATCCCCATTTTACAAAGGAGAAAACGAAGGAACAGAGAGTTTAAGTAATTAGTTAAAGGACACGCATCTGGTAAGTAGAGAAGCCAAGTGAACCCTGTAAGCCTGACTCTATGGTTCATACTTCTAACCATAATATTCACTACCCCCCCTCCCCCCAAATAACTTGCTCATATAACACAGAGAAAAACCAAGATTTAGGGGCAAATCTATGAGGTACCACATTCGTCTCCTTTCTGTTTGTTTACACACCAAGTCTGTTCTGCCTCAAAGCCTAGGGTTTCTCCTCTAACCAAAGCTCTGTTCCCCTGACTTTCCCCAAAGCTCATTCTGCAGACCCAAACGGCTCCAGCCCCTTCTCAGAGAGGCCGTCTGGGAACACTGGATTTCAGTTCGCTGCCCAGATACTCCACATTACACTAAATTATCTCCTTGGTGGCATTTATCACCGTATATGTTATGTCATCATATGTTTACGTGTTTGCTGATGCTTTATTGTCTGACTCCTCAACTCTTAGCTCCATGAAGGCAAGAACCATAACCTATTTTCTTCACCAGTATACATCAGGGGTTCTCTCTCTCTCTCATTTTTTTAAAAAGTTTTTTAATGTTTATTTATTTTTGAGAGAGAGCGAGCGAGCAGGGGAGGAGCAGAGAGAGGGAGACACTGTCTGAGCTGTCAGCACAGTCCCTGACGTGGGGCATGACCTCACAAGCCATGAGATCATCACTGAGCCGAAGTCGGACGCATGGCTGACTGAGCCATCCAGGTGCCCAGGGCTTTTAATGCTTTGCAGAGAGTAGATGTTCAAAAGTACTTACTGAGTGAAAGAATAATTGAATATACTTAGCCTCTGTTTTACAACTATGACTCTACCGGGTTCACTGTGTGACTATTTGTGGTTTAAATAGTGGCATAGGCGTAAACAAACTGCTTTGCTTCAATGTTTAGCAGGTTTTACTTTAGCATCGTGGTTCAGTTCAGGTTCCTGTTTTCAAAAGTTAAGAGAAGAAAGGTACTAAGGACACAACTTTACACCCTACTTTTACAGGCATTCGTGCTGATTTTTTGGCCCCATAAGCGGCCTTTTCTGTCTACGTGGACCTTCAGAAGTTGCACTGTAATTGGAATTTTCATTTTGCTCTAAGCTAATGGCACAATATTGTTTGAGCAACAGTTACAGAATTGACTATCAGAAGGAGTAACTGTCCCTTGGAAATTTGCTAAAGAAGAATCTGGAAAGTTGATCACCTTTTCCTTAATTTCCGTGACAATCAACTATTTTTTCATTAAAAAAAATGTGTCCCAGTTTTCTATTTAGAGTATGTGTCTATACCACATTGAGAGAACATAACTTCAGCTTGCATGTGGGTCTGGGTAGGTGTGAAGATAAATTCAATTGAGAGTTTATTTAATGTGGTTCTAATTTGGGGCAGTGCCAGTGGATGGAGGCAGGGGGTGGCAGGGGAGATGCCTGTGACTAAAAGTCTTCTCTTCAGTCACATCCTAACAGTTTCTGGACTGCAGGGATGGGCATAGGAAAGAACAGGGTGGTAAGTAGGTTAAGGGGATAGGTTAGCAAAGGTATTTATGTTGTTTAAAATTGGTAAAACATGGACACTGCAGTAAATATCATTGTATGGGAATTAAAGTCTGGGAGCTCTTTTATGTCAGGAATGTCCCTCCAAACCCTATTACTTATTAAGCACTTACTGCATGCCAACCACTACTAGGTATTAGACATATCTTAGCTCACTAAATCCTTAAGTCGGGTAATTCTTATGACCTGCATTTTATTGATGAGGAAATTGAAGCATGAAGAATTAACTTGCCAGGGCCACCGGGAAATTAAATGCCAGATCCAGGATTTGAACTCCAGTCTGACCATTGCCCACATCCTTGCCTCCTACGATCCCTTATTCTTTTTGGGAGAAATTTTCTCAGAGGATAGGGTGAGTTCTTAATTAAGAAAGCTCCCCACTTTGAAGGCAGGGTGGAGGCTGGCAGAGGAATAGGCCATTTCCCTTCCACCAAACATGCCTGTCTGCAGCCCCATCATATTTGGACAGAGAGGTAGAGAGTGAGCTGACTGTGTGTTTTAAAAACGCTTTATAAAATCACGCCGACAGGGAAAAACAGAATTGAAAGAGAAACCTAATTTTATGTGTTTCAGAGCATGGCCCAGAGATAGAAGGGGGAAAAGCCACTCCTAATGATCCAAACGCCAGAAAGATGGGATAAGGAGGGAACCCAGCAAAGTTCTGTAAGGCACAAGTCACTGTTGTGGCCACGTAAATCTACTCTGCTTCCGATAGGGACCCTGATATATAATGCCAAAGAGTAACAGCCTAATGCTAATGTGACGCAATTAGCCTATAAGGTGGGTGGTGGTCCTGTCCACTAGCCCCACACTTGTAAAGGGCTAGGATTATCTCCCCATCGCGGCACACGCACACAGACATGCCCACACATCCACTGAACTTCAATATTTGGCATTTTAGGACAATGTCATAACAATGCCAAAAAATTGTTGGGGCCAAGACTGTCGTCTAGGACCTGGAATTTTAACAGCAAGGCTCTGGGAGTGATGATCTCGGAGAATTCCCTGGTGACCTTTACTTCTTAAAGGTCCTGTTTGTGCATGTCTGCGTGGTGAGGGAGGTTAAGCACTAGGAGAGTCTTGCTTAAGGAACAGCCTGAGCTAATCTCTACTCTGCTGATTCTCTGGGCATGGTGGACTTCATGGAAATGGTCTAAGCCTCCCCGGAGGTTGGGGACGAGGCTGCAGTGCCCTGCATCACGTGGCTGTGATTGCCCACATTTACTGGCACTCATAGACCTGTCAGTCCAAGATTCTCACTGCAGCAGTGACTAAAAGTCCGGTCCTCTCAGGAGCTCCAGGGAGGAATGCCACATTGCAGGGGTCAAGTGCTAAGAACCCAGGGACTGAAAAAGACCCAGATCGGTGAAACTTACGAGAAACATTACTAAGAGGCAATCCATCTTCCTCTGCGACGTGCTGGCAGGAGCACAGAGCTGCTGAGCAGGATCACTGGAGGGGTTAGTGCTGGGACAGCCAGTGTGGGCAGGCTGCCTCCCCTTGCAACTGAAGGGTGAGCTGTGTCTGGAGAGGGAACTTTGGGTGACCTCAAGGAGCCACGCATGCGGCCTGGCCGAGGACACCCGTGAGAATGTTCTCTGTTATGTTTATAAACTTTACAAAGTTATGCTCACAGTTATATAACCCCTATGTGGTGCCATAGTTAATGAAGTGCTGGAAGTTAGAAAAATAGCCATGATGTTGTTTTGCCCGTGCTAGGCTTTACTATGTAAGGGTTAAACTCAGTGCTAATTTGCTGATGTGACACAGGATGCGATCTCCCTAGCACCAGCCACAGGTCAAGTCAATCTTCTATTTCAGGAAACTTGTAGCAATCGAATTAATATACAACCATATTAAAGTCATTTCAAAGAAGGAATGCTAATGAGTGACTGAAATTTGTGGCTTCATCCAAAAGCAGGGCAAGATCACCCCATAAAAATCGCTATAATAATAATTTGTTGACTCAATAGTTTATCCTTGTTTTTATTTTTCGTGCATCAATCTGTAATACCAAATGCCCATTTTGAAAAATGCCACCATTCTGTCGCCTCCTCCCACAGCTGCTGCCTGTTTGCCTATTCAGAGAGAACTCATCAGCCTTTTCCGATGGCTTTCTAATTCTTCTCTTTGTAATAATAATAATAAAAAGAAATACAACTTGGATGCTTTTCATCTTTATATCCCTCTCCCACCACACCTCCATGGATGCACACAGCGTCTAGTGTCGCCTTGCACACCGGAAACACTCGACAAATGTCGGTTGGGTAAACTCAGTGAATCGGCACAACCATTTGCTGATAAAAGCTCACGCTTCCACCTGAAGGAGAACCTGGAGGTTCAAGTCAATATTTAATTAAAGAACTAATAGTTGTGTTAAACCTAACGAATTGCTGTATCTACAAATGTCATAACGTGTCTCTCTTATGAGATCGCAAAGGGGCTCTGATGGCCAAAGAAGTGCTTGGATCGGTAAACTATTTGGAGAACTATAAAAATCTTAGTGTCAGTTGGATGAATAAAACATCATATCAAGTAATAAATGGCTGTAGCCATATCCTCCCACTAAAAATATTCCACTTCATAAGCACACTGGGAGGGAAACAATATGATTGTGATATTCAAATACATTCAAGGCGACAATATGTTCTTTTCCTTAGTTTTCTCAGAGGACGAAGTATTCACCGAAATCACTTGTTGGCATACTTAAAATGCTGAAATGATAATATTTAAAATATTTATATTATTTATTAACATTTTTTAGAGGTAGTATTTTAAGAGTTGGAGCCTCATGATCATTTTTCTACCTTGATACTCTAGCTTGAGGCGGATTCCTCAAAACAGAAAAAGGGAAATAAACCTTTCTTTTTTCTTCTCTTTATAAGACATACAAGACTGGTTACAAGATGAATAAAACTCATAAAAGAAAATAAAACAACCAAATATCAAATTGAACAAGATAAGAATTATGATGTTATTTCACCTTTTATCATCTTAGATATGAAAATTTAAAAATCCTCCATTTTCCTTTGAAAGAAAAATAAGCATATAAAATGTCAACAAGGCTTCTCTTAAATTTTTAACAGACTCATAAAAAGTAAACTGCAAAAAAACTTGAGAAACATTTTGCATATGATTTCCATAAAGTTGTTTCACTTCCGGAAAACTCAGAATAGTACTGCACATGTTCTGTACAGCACAGCGTGGGGAAGGGTGCCAATGAAGAGAATTGCAGATTTCAGAGTTCTTCTAGCAAAAATAATGTGTTTTATATCTTTAAAATTGAGTATCTCCTTCGATTTTCAAGTCATAAGTTTTGTGGAGCCCACCACCACATCTTGAAGGAGAATGTGGCATGTTTCATAACATTTCATGTGTTAACTTCTCTGGTGTTTGGGACTGTGGCTGACCCATTAGTTGTCCGTAGGAGGGGAAGCTGTGCTCACATCAGGATAAACAACGTTGCTTTATCCTGGTATAAGGCAGTCAGTTAATCAAGAGGGAACAGAACACTTTAAATCAAATGTAAGAGGCTGGGGGCATTTCGTGCTCTTCCAAAAACCTGCACTAACCTGTTATCCCCTTTAACCTATTCCTGAAATTCTCTTCATGAAAATCTATTGCCACTTTACTGAGTAGAACAGTGGCTAAACAAAGGTGAGTTACAACTTTAAAAACAGAATAAGAAAAACAACAACAACAAAACTCCTAACCCCAGGAAACGCAAAACCTTTACTGTTGCTAAGCCCCCCAAATATCCTCGAGGGCTACTCAGATTTAAATACATATTTTTGGCCAATATTTTGGCTTATTGTGCTATTTATATGTGAATGACTGAAACTTTGACAATGTATTGTGTAAATCTCATCTAATTCTCCATGGTTTTAATACATGGTAAATATGATTTATCTACCTATGAGAAAATTCTTATGTTTAGAAATGATGATCACAGTCCTCTCATCTGTGAGCAATTATTTCATTTCTGTAAGTCCAACACAGGGTGATTTCTTGTGCAGAAAAGCAGAATTTTGCTTTGGAAACATGGCTCTCTCCTCCTCCCAGCCCTGCCACCCATCCAGGCGATGTTCCTGGCCTGTTACGCACTCTAAGCTCCATCTCCCAGACGCATCGCGATCTCTTGGATGCCACAAGTGTATGAGGATGAATCCATTCAGAGTTCTGAGAGGAGCTGGTCAGAGCAATTAAACTACTTATGCACAGCTATGGGAATCACTCAATTAGAAACGTAGAAGAAGATAATAAGGCCAAGAAACAGTATATTTGGGGGGAAATTATGGCTACAGGAAAGAAATGGAGGTCAAGAACTGAAAAACTTTGCAGTATATTCTTTAGGAAAATGAGCATGGGACAGAAGTGGCTGTGTACGACTTGACTGGCTATCTGCCTAACGATGACCTCGAGTATTAACGCTGTATGAACAATGCTCACCGATATTGCACATTAGCTGTCCTGGACCAACAGCAAATTACTTACTCAGAGTACAATGCCTTTCATATGTGAACTCATGGGTTATAAATTGTTTGTTTCCCATTAACAGAGCTCATCTTTGAGCAAATCACGGCAAGACTAACAGCTGTGCTTCTTACTGCAGAGGTACAACTTTTGATCCAGGACTTTCTTCCTGAACAGAATTCTATTAGAAAAAATTTGTTTTTAGTGAGAAGACTACTTTAAAAATTATATGTACCAGAAAGATACATATAAAACATATCAGCATCTATCCTATTTCCCACCCCCCCCACCCCATGCTAGCAGAAGATGAAAATTACAGAGCCAAAAGGATAGTGAAAAGTACACACTGTAATATTTAAAAATCTGGTTCATATTTTATAATTGGCATCATCTTTGCATTTATATGTGCCATTTTATGGAAACAATCTCCACGAGTCTTCTAGCTAACAAAGCATGAAAAGACAATCCCTTAAAGGTGTCTTGAACACTGAGTTCACACCAGTACTGTGACTTGGGATGCTCACTGAACCTCCAGAAATATTCAGGGCTCACGGTGTTACACCATCATCCTGAAGAGAACTTACGTATCATGTAGCATGGTTAGGCATGACATAAAACAGGCAAATTAGTGTGTTCTAGGAGCATGGCCTCCAAAAATAAAGCCAAGGCATGCTCGGAGGAGGAGTGTGCAGGAATTGGCACTTCCTTCTAACTCCATAACCATATAATGAGTTGGGCCTTAAGGCAAATAAAAAAAGGGGACCCCCCCCCCCACCTGAGAGGAAGACATGTAAAGGGCACTTCCAAAGTAAGCTACATATAGGAGGCTTCAGTGAAGGCAGGTCAACTACAAACATCTGCCATAAGTAACAGGAGAGTATGATTTGTCTTTTACATTTCTTTTTTCTCTTAGTGGGGAAGCTTGAATCATCCCACAATTATTAAAAAGTGCATATAAATCTACCTTCCCCCCGCCCCAGAAATTAAAGTAGAGAGAGAAATTTTAATACTGGAAAACATCATAAGTCTTGTAAAACCCCTGTTTGTTTTGTAGGTATCTTCAAGTCACAACTGCTTTTATAATTTACTTTTCTGCTGATCTTTAGAACTAAAATGTATTTTCTGAACAGTGTTTTTGTATGAATATCATTACCTTTTATTTATGTATGTATTTATTTATTTATTTATTTAACAGGGTTCAGGTTTTTTTTTTTTACTTTATTTTGAGAGAGAGAGAGAGAGCACATGAGCCGGGGAGAGGCAGAGAGAGAGGGAGAGAGAATCTCAAGTAGGCTCTGCACTGTCAGTGCAGAGTATGAGGCAGGGCTCAAATCCACAGACTGTGGGATCATGACCTGAGCTGAAATCAAGAGTCAGGTGCTTAACTGACTGAGCCACCCAGGTGCCCCACTACCTATTATCTAATTACAGCTTTTAAATTGGCTAATTAAGAATTTTGAACAAAATCATCACTATGTATTACTTTTTGACATCTATAAGTACATATATACATCCTTAAACAAATGACAAACAAGTTACCCCAGAATGTTGTAACTCTCTTAGGGCCTTCTATAACACCCCAATAGAAAAGATCTCTCCCTCCAGAAATTCTATAATATTGTCTGAGTTCCTACCACTTTGAGCCCACACTCTTCCCTTGGTGTTGTTAGTGTGCATGACTGGTTGCCACAGAAAACCATAAGCTCTCAGAAGGCCTCTTTCTGAAGGCCTCTACAGTTTGTAGACCTAAACCACAGAACAGCAATGAATAATGTGTGATGAGTCGATAAATAATGTGGATAAAATTTTCTCCTTCTAAGGGACACAAGATTAGTCTTCATAATCTCCTTAACTGGAATTTAGTTTCAGCATTAGTAGACTGAGGTTTTAAAAATTAACAGTAGCCAAAATAACTATAGCTAAAACAGAGAGGGCAGTTATACCTAAAATCGTCATTCCAAATCTTAGGCACTTCCAAGCAACGTCAAGACTTACTGCTAATTTATTTTTTACTTACGTTTTTATAACAACAACAAAAAAATGGAATCTAAATGTCCAAAAACAAAAGAATCACTAAGTAGATTAAGATGTACTCATACAATTAAATACCTCACACTAACCAAAAATGCTCTTTTGAAGAATTTTTAATGACTTGGAGAGAAGTTTGTATTATGCTTTATAGAAGAAAAAAGCAGGATATAAAACTGAATGTATAGCTCAATTTTGTAACAAAAAAGAAGAAGAAATAGAAGGAGAAAGGGGGAAATGTATAATTGAAATCTCTTTGTAGGACTATGTGGATGAGTTTTATTCTTTCTCCATTTCTGTAGTTTCTGAAATTTCTATAGGGAACATATGATAGTTTTATAATTGAAAGTTTGTAAAATTGTAGGGAAGAATGTGAATTTGAATGACAAAAAGAGCAAAAAAAAAAAAAAAGACAAAACAAACAAAACAGACCCTAGGAAAAAACATCTGTTTTTATTAGGGAAACTCCAAAGGAGCTAAGTAAGATACAGGACCATACAGTACATATGTTACAATAGACTTAAAATATTAAAACTTTTTAGTTTTCTCTCTCACCAAACATCTTCCAGTCTAAGAGGCACATTTTAGCCTTCACAGGAAAACATTCTGAAATTAGAATGTTCTAAATTTTTCTTTATTTTATCCAAAAGCTGTTAATAAGCCTTACAATACTCTCTTACAAGAGATGTTCTATAAATCTGAGTTGCCAGATATAGTTCTAAGTTCTTTCTTTGCCCACCTGTCTGACTGCCTTCCTTCCTTCTTCCCTCCCTCCCTGCCTTCCTTCCTTCTGTGTAACATGACTGAATATCTACTATGCACTAGATACTGTGCTTAGGGCAAGTGATATGGTATAAATGTGACATGGTCCCTTTCCTCAAGTTGCTAACGGTCTAGTGCGGAGCACACATTCTGAGGAAGAGGCTGTTTCAATAAAGTGTGAGGAACACTGTGATGGGGTAGATGGACACAGGGTCCCGTGGGGCACAGAGGAGGGCACCACCCCTGTGACACTTGAGCAGAGACCTGGTATATCCAGGTGAGCGGTAGTGAGGTGAAGAGCATTCAGAGTGAGCCGTGAGACAGAGGTCAAACACAGAGAGAGAGAGGGGATAAGAAATAATAGAAAGATGGCCAGTGAGTGACAGAGATACAGTGAAGAGAGACACAGAGAGCAAGGGCTGAGGGAACTGGTAGTAGTTCAGTCTGGCTGGGGTATAGATTTGAAGCTAAAGAAACTCAAGAGCTGGGGCCTACAAGGGAGGCAAGGATCAGGTGATGCTTGTGGCCGTAGGCCTTGTGTACGACATTAAGGATTTTGAACTGACCCCTGAAGGATTGAAGTACAGAGTGAAAGTTTTAAGCATGATGTGGTTTTGTCTCAGAGAGATTGCGATGAATCCTATATGGAAAATGAATTACTTACGTCTCTAATTATCATGCATATTCTTCGATTTGTCATTTTTGTGTCGCTTTTATTCCAACCTGGAGGGATCCTGACTCAGTTTTTCAGGTCACCCCAATCATCAGTCTTCTACGTAGAATTAGTCACGTCTTCTTCTGTGTCTCTCATCACTTTACCTGTGCATGGAATATGGCCTATGTCATGGTTGTCTGTCTGCCCTGGTGATGGCACAGCGCTCTACGGGAGAAAGGGCACGGGCTTTGGGCTTGGGCAGAATAGGCTGAAATCCTGCTCCACCATCTACTTCTGATGTGGCCTTGAACAAATTTAATCACACACAGAAAGTCTCAGTTTCCTCAACAGAATCAATACCGACCTCATATGGGTTTTGCAAGAATTGGATGAAAAATCTATATAAAATGTTTGGTCCACGGTGCCTAGGTGGCTCAGTCAGTTGAGCATCTGACTCCAGTTCAGGTCATGATCTCTCAGGTCCATGAGTTCAAGTCCCTCATCGGGCTCTGTGCTAACAGCTCAGAGCCTGGAGCCTGCTTCAGATTCTGTCTCCCTCTCCCTTCTCTCTCTCTCTCTCAAAAATAAATACACATTAAAAAAAAATTCTTAAAATGTTTGGCCTGTGCTAGATGCTCAGTGCTCACAGTGTCCTGTTCCTCCTATGATTGACTTATCTCCACAGTGTTTCCACAACATCTGGTAAAATGTTTAGTAAAACATAGTAAGTACTAAAGGCATTGGTTGCTAAATGAATGAAGATAATGTCTAATGGACTAACACCTCCCAAATCAGAGATTTGTCCTTCATTAATTTTTGGACAAACATTTGGATGGTTTTATTCAAATCTTTTTAATAGCGGATCCTTTGACGTACCTCCCAAATCTATCTTCAGGATCCAAAGACTTATTTCCTCGATGCTGGGGGTCCTTCCAGCCCTGCCTGCAGACAGCCCTCAGCAGCAGCCCTCCTCTGAAATTGTCTTGATGCAGAGTTCTACCTCACCTGAGGGTTATGCCCCCTCCCAAGGCCAGTCTGTGTCCATGACTAGTCCACCCTGAGGGAAAAGGGTGCTTCCCTCACCCAACTCTAACCCTCTGCCCAGTTTAGAGCTCCCAGGGGCTTGACTGAGGCCTTATTTGAAACTGTGTTACAGCCCGATCTCTCCCTCTACTTCAGTTCTACTTCCTTCCTTCCTCTCTCTTCCAAAGAGCGGATCCCATACCAACTGTTGACGTCTGCTCATCTCAGAGTGTGCTCGATCTCAGTGCAGACATATCTGTGACACCTCTGAAGTCAGATTTTCAAAATCAACCTTTTTCCTTAGGAAAATTCCTTTCAGGAGCCTTCGAATGCCCTCGTGTTATTTTTCGGTGATTGGCTATGTTTATTAAGCCTCCTGTAATGCAGAACTATGTCTATGAATGTTTCATGGTACGCTCCTGGGAAACCGCAGTTTTTCAGTGAATCCCCCTACTTCCCAGTTCCCCAGGGACAAATAAAACTTTCCTAGCCAGAGTTGGAGGTAAGCAGACTCCAAGGGAACAGTTTCCTCCTATATTTTAAAATCGTATAATTTATAACATGAAATTAAAAACAACATAAATTAGTAATTCAATCCCAGCATTCCAATTTAATGAACTGGAGTTTTCATTGCATTATTGTTTTGTTCCACTGGACCAATATTTTGGTGTATGAATAGAAAGTTCTTCTTTATTAATAAATAAGTATATAAAAAAATTAAAGGTGCCCTTTGTGCAATTATGTTGATGTCTCAAAGGAGTGTAAATTCAATAATTTAAAATATTATTTTCTTAGCATATTCACAACTACAGTAGATAAGAAAGTGAAATTTGTGTCTTTTTAGTTTAAACTCTTTTTAAGTGCAGTGCAGCAAAGCAATTGCTCCCCAGTGGCACGTGAGAAGCACTTACCAGGAAAATTGTTATTGGATTACGGTTCTGGCAGCACAAAATGTGAAAAAAGGACATCTCTGACATCCAAAAAGTGGTCAAGGATCAGAGCTGTGTAACACCTACATACGATTCAAGGTCAATGCAAGACTTCTTGTCTACCTAAAACAAAAGTGACACCTGGGATCTTAGCTATAGTTCACTCATTACTATTTCACAGTACTTTATTGACTGTAATTTGGGATGCACAACAGATGCAAAAATCCTATTACAAACATTTTAAAATTCTGCAGACCTGGTAAAGACATTTCCATAAATGCTCATCCCTATTTAGACATCATGGTCTCTTTAAGAGATTTTATTTCCCTCTGAAGAATGTAGGTCTACACATGGAAAGTCACTGCCCTATGCAAGATTGATATTTTCTAGATTAGTTTCTTAACCTTCTTTTGCTTGAACAGCCACTCCTCTCATGGTTTATGGCTTTCCTGTTTGCTCTCACCAGCTCTTGTTCATACTTTGGCTTTTCCCCATTCAGACCACTTCAGCTTGTTGTATGCATCTTCAGACTACTTCCACACAGACAGTAAGCTCTGTGAGGGTAAGAATCCTATGTGTTTTATTGCCAACTACACCCTTGGCATGTAGCCTAGTTTTTTACCTACAGCAAGTACAGAATGCCCATCTGCTGAATGGATGAATACATGGGTGAATATCAGGTTTCTACCTTCATTTTTCAGGTTGACTGATGTTTCTCACTTCTAACACTATATATGCAGGCTAATACACTTACAACATAATCTTTTAATCTCATAATCTATAGACACCCCCCCCCCCCCGCACACACACACATAACCTCTTTGAGGTAGTTGTGTCATGAATTAGAACTAAAATCGTATGATATGATGAACTTTATATCTGTTCAATATTCAAAAACAATATGAATGTTTCAGACAAGGATGAAAGAGAACTTCCATATGTAGAATATGAGAGAGTAGATATCCTAAACAATTATCCAGCTATAAAAATTCTATATAAACATATGCTAAGTTTTTAAAATGTTTAATGGAGTAAGCAAGAAGGTAGAGGAAATCCTCAGGGACAAAATATAAGTGAATCCAGAGCAGTAAGGGCTTTGAAACCCCCAAATAAAAACAAGGTAAACCAAAGTAACTTGAAAGGGGGATTCTTTGGATATGTGAAACTCAGCCTTGATGAATCTGAGACAGGAGGCAAATCCTAGGGCAACATTACATGAAGCCAAGACCACAAAGGTCTTCACCCATAGGGAACTGGGTGAAGGAGCATAAACTTGTTTTACTGGGAAGCAGCAGAGAAACTTCTATCTGGGGAGAGGGAAAAGTTTCTCCTGTTAATTCATAAGCCAGCCCTTGCTCAAGGTTGTAGCCCATATATTCACATTACCTATCTTACCAAAAACAAAAAATTCAGATCCAAAAATTATGTTAAAAGATATTCTGATTTATAAGTTCCAAATTGGTAGTAACTATCCTCTATAGAGGAAAGCTCCTTGAAACTAAGTCTCATGTCATTTCCCAGATAAAAATTCTATCACACATAAAACTAGACAAAAGTACAAAATGAAATAGAGAAATCAATCTGAATATACTGGTAGCCACAATACAGTGAAATGAATGAGAAACTTCAATTAGAAGACAAATGTTGGGAATAAAAGGCAAATATTGGATGAAGGAATTTTTTAAAAATCCAAATATATGCAATTTACAAGAAAAATATGTAAAATATGACTAAAAATGCTTAAAGTACAAGGATAAAAAAGAAAAAAATACAAAAAAGAATTAATATATTGCAATAATAAAATAATTCAAATAATTCAAAATAGGTTTCAATATCAAGAGCATTACTAGGTATTAAAAGGATCATTTGGTAATTTGAAAAGATTTAATATACCCGGAAGATACCAGGTTTTAAATGTGTTTATTATTATTCACACAGTCTAAGAAAAAAAAATAGAAAGACCTACATAAAGAAAATGATAAATATGCTTTCATTGGGGGATATTTTAATAGAAGTTTTTCAATAATTGCTAGAATGAGCAGACAAAAATGAATGAGAATATAAATTTGAAAACTACATATTGCAAACTAAAATACTTGTATAAAACAACATCTAACAATTGAATTTGAAAATTGATCACCCACTAGACCATAAAGCAAGTCTCAACAAAATTCAAAATATTTCTAAATAAATGAATCAAGGCATAAGTCATAATAGAAATTAGAAAATACTTAGTACAGAATAATAATAAAAATACCAAACATAATGGATATCAAAACTTGAGAAATGCAGCTAATGTGGTCATTAGAGGAAAAATTATAGCTTTAGAATACTAACAATCAGAAAAATAGAAAGTTTCAAAATTAATGAGCTATATACCTAAGTTTTGGAGTTAGAGAAAAGTTCGAAACAAAACCTAAGAGAATTGAATAAAGGAAAGACAGTAGATAAAAGCAGAAAATAATGAAATAGAAAACAAACATAGAGAAATTCAACAAAGTCTAAGATTTGTGGTTCAAAAGATTAATAAAATTTATAAAAGTCAGACAAGATTGACCAGATAATTGTAAAACTTTTTAATATTTTAAAATTTAGGGAGTCATTACAACAAAAGCTATACAGATTTAAAAGAATAAAAGATTAATATGAACCACTTTCTGCCAATAAATTTGAAAATATCCACAAAAGGGATATATTCCTAGGAAGATACAACCAAATTTGAATCAAGGAAAAGAAAAACAAAAGGGAAAACATATATAGTTCTTTAACTATTCAAGAAATTAAAACATATTAAATATTTCCCACCCAAATAATGTAAAGCCCAAGTAGTTTTACAAAGTAGTATACTGAACATTCAAAGAACACGTTATTTCTGTACATAAAATCTGGCAGAGAAAGAAGAAAGAACACATCGCAAATAATTTTATGAGACTTTTAGTGTAAACTGAAAACCAACACTATACAAGAACTTTGTGAGAGGCAAATCGCTACCCTCTGTCATCCATCACTTGAGCATAGATGTAAAAATTTCCAAACAAAACTAACAAATGGAATCCCATCATGTATAAAAAAGTATATCAAGAGTCTCTTATGGGTTTGCCTCCCTCTCTGTTTGAAACTACTTCTTCCCCTTCCCTTCCCCCATGGTCTTCTGTTAAGTTTCTCAAGTTTCACATATGAGTGAAAACATATATCTATCTTTCTCTGACTTATTTCACTTAGCATAATACCCTCCAGTTCCATCCATCCTGCAAATGGCAGGATTTCATTCTTTCTCATTGCCAAGTAGTATTTCATTCATCCCCAAACCAAGAGCACACTGTATACACTGAATGTTAGCTAACTTGATAATAAATTATACTGTAATTATATAATTATATTTATATAATTATAATTACATATTTATATAATTATATATTTATTTAATATATAATTATAAGATATAATATAATTATGTAATCATAATCATATTAAATTATATTAGAATTCAATAATGACAAAATTTAAAAAGTATATCAAATCTATTATAGGTTTATTACAGAAATACTAGTGTGACTCAAATGAGAAATTCCATCAATGCATATTTTATCATATTTAGCAGCTTAAAGGGGGAAAAACATAAATCTTCTAAAGATGCAGAAGCATTTGATAATATTCAAATTTTATTCATGAAAAAAGTTCTTAGTATAAAAATGAAATGACTTTTCTTAAACTGATAAAGGGTATCTGCAAAAATAAAATCTTTTTACAATCATGGTACTTAATGGTAAAACTTTAAAATATTTTCCTTAAAATAAGTTGCCTGACAAGATGCCAGCCATCAATAGTTCTGTTCATCACTATATTTGATTCTCTTGCCAGCCCAATAAGGCAAAAAAAAAATTATATAAGAATTAGAAAGAAGAAAGAAAATTAATATATGCTGAGAACATAGCTATACACAAAGATCTACAAAGAATATTCCCAGGAAGCTACTGACAAATTATTATAAGAAGAAGATTTACTAAAATGTCACATAAAAAAGAACTAGTTACATTTCTATATTCCAGTGATAATTAAAAATATAAAAAATTAAAAGGATTTTATTTATAATAACAGTATGTAAAAAATATAAGGGATCCAGTAATAAATCTGACAGAAGTCATATAAGAAGTTTATGGGACAAAATTTTATATTTATTCAAAGGATATTAATGAAGACCAAGAAAAAATTTAGAGGTATACTATATTCAAGGATAGAAAAACTCAATTTTATAAAGATGTCAGTCCTTCCCAATTTTATCCATAGACTTAGTGTAACACCAATTCCCAAGTTTTTTACCCTATGTATTGTAATGAATATGTAATTCTGAAATTTATATGGAACATAAGAGAATAAAAACAGTCCAAGATGTTCCTAACAATGTTGGGAGTGGTCAGCACTATCCTATGTCAAGACTAATTAGACCTATAGTAATAAAGATATTATAGTATTGGTCAGAAATAGAAAAGTAGTCAAGTAGATTCAATAGAGAGTCAAGATATAAACCCAACCATAAATGAGATTTGATGTATAAAAAACTGGTGATTAATGCAGGAGAGAAGCATGGGCAATTTAGTAAGTTAATATGGGACCAATGGTTATAGATATACAACAATCCAACCTCACAACATACACAATTCTTGGTGGCCTGACAGCTTAAATGTGGAAAGCAAAAAGCTTTTGAAAGAAGTTTAGAGGAACATTTTTATGACTGGGGGATAGGAAAACCTTTTTTAAACTAGGTTGTCAAAGAACAGATTATAAAGTTAAATGTTGATAAAATTCCCTTCATTAAAATTTATAACCTTTAATTAAAACTTAGCATAAAGAAAACAAAAAGGCAAGTTACAAAATGGGAGAAGGGATTTGCAGTATTTAGATGTCCAAGGAACAATATCCAGAATATAAAAAGAACAAATCAAGAAAAAAGATAAATAACTCAATATTCAAATGGCCAAAAGATTTGATTTGTGTTATAATAAAAAGAAACATGCATAGCCCTAAGATGTTCAATTCGTTAGTCATCACATAAATGAAAATTAAAGCCATTATATGCCATCATTTGCTATCAAATGGTTATTAAACATAGATTTTAAATGATATAAAAACCTGACAACATTAAATATCTTCAAGGGCATAAACAAGAACTTGTATACACTGCTAGTAAAACCACTTTAAAAAATAATTTAACATTATTTTGGAAAGCAATTCAACTCCTGGGCAGTGGTTCTCAAAGTGTGATCTAAGAAAATTTTCAGCATGTTTGCAAAGTCCCCTCATTTCAAACTGCATATTTGTGTGAGACCCGATGTTTTTCAAATACTTCAACCAAAACTACAAACCCAATAGACTGAATGAAGAGAGCAGATATGAAAATTTCGTTGTTTTCCTTTAAGCCAGACATTGAAAAATTTGTAAAAAATAAAGAGAATATCACTTTTTTCATTAATTTATTTTCATTTTTTAAAAAGTTATTTTTGTAAAAATGTTATTGGCATGGACTTGTAATGGGACTACTGTTATTTTTATTTTATTTTTTTATTGAAGCATAATTGAGATACATTATATTAGTTTCAGGCATACAGCATAATGATTCGCTATTTGTATACATTGCAAAATGAACAACACATTAAGTTTATTTACCATCTGTCACCATACAAAGTTACATTTTTTTCCTTGTGATGAGAGCTTTTAAGATTTACTCTATTAGCAACTTTTAAGTTAGCAATACAATATTATTGGCCATAGTTCTCATGCTGTTCATCACATCCAGATGACTTATATATTTTGTTACTGGAAATTTGTACCCATTCCTCTTTTTCACTATTTTTGCCCAGCCCCCAAGATCCTCCCCTCTGGCAACCACCCATCTGTTCCCTGTATCTATGAGATTTATTTTGTTTTTGTTTACTTTTTAGATTCCAGATATAAGTGAGAATTTATACAGTATTTGGCTTTATCTGAGTTATTTCACTTAGCAAAATAGTCTCAAGATCCATCCAGTTGTTGCAAATGGCAAGATTTCATTCTTTTTTTATAGCTAAATAGTATTCCATTATATATACATACATATATGTGTGTATGTATTATATAAACATATAAATATAAACATATAAATATAAACACATAAATATAAACACATAAACACACACACACATATATATCTCACATCTTCTTTATCCATCCCTCCATTGATGGTCATTTAGATAGTTTCCATGTTTTGGTTATGTAAATAATGATGCAGTGAACATAGGGGAGCATGTATCTTTTCTAATTAGTGTTAATTTTCTTGGAATTAATACCAGTTGTGGAATTACTAGGTCATATGATATTTCTATTTTTAAGATTTTGAGGATCTTCCATACTGTTTTCCATAGTGGCTGTACTAATTTATATTCCCACCAATGGTGCACGAAGGTTCCTTTCTCTCCACACCTTTGCCAACACTTGTTATGTTTTTGTCTTTTTGATAATTGCCATTCTGAGAAGTTGAGGTGATATGTCATTGTGGTTTTTAATTTTTTAATTTTTATTTTAGAAAAAGAGAGAGAGCATGTGCAAGCAGGGTAGAAGGGCAGAGGGAGAGAGAGAGAGGGAGAGAGAGAGAGAGAGAGAGAGAGAGAGAGAGAGAGAGAGAGAGTCTTAAGCAGGCTCCATGCTCAGCATGGAGCCTGATGTGGGGCTCAATCCCATGACCCTGGGACCATGAGCTGAGATGAAATATAAAGTCTGACACTCAACCCATTGAACCACCCAGATGCCCCTCATTTTGGTTTTGATTTGCATTTCCTTGATGACTAGTGATGTTGAGCATCTTGTCACGTGCTTGTTGGCCATCTTTATGTCTTCTTTGGAAAAACTGTTTATTCATATCCTCTGCCAATTGTTAAAGTTGGATTGTTTTTGTTGTTATTGTTATTGAATTATATGAGTTCTTTATATATTTTACATATTAACCTCTTCTCAGGTATATGATTTGCAAATACTTTCTCATTCAACAGGTTGTCTTTTTATTTTGTTGATGCTTTCCTTAGCTATGCAGACACATTTAATTTGATGGAGTCCCATTTGTTATTTTTGCTTTTGTCGCCATTGTTTCTTGAGTCAGATTCAAAAAGATATCTCTAAGACCAATGTCAAGGAACTTACCACCTATATTTACTTCTATGAGTATTATATTTTCTGGTCTTCCAGTCAAGTCTTTAATTTATCTTGAGTTAATTTTTGATGGTACACGAAAGTGGTTCAGTTTCTATTTTTTTTTGCAGCTAGCTGCCTAGTTTTTCCAGCACCAATGTATTAAAGAGGCTGTCCTTTCCTCAGTATATATTCTTGCTTCCTTTGTTGTAGTTAACTGTCCATATATGGGTGGGTATTTCTAGGCTCTCTGTTTGCTTCACTGACCTATGTATCTGTTTTGATTACTATAGCTTTGTATAGTATGATTACCATACTGTTTTGATTACTATAGCTTTGTAATGTAGTTTGAAGTCAGGGAGTAGGTCCTCCGGCACATAAATAGAAGCTCTTAGGAGTCCTCAACAATTTTCAAGAGTGAAAAGGAGTCATGAGACCAGAATATTTATAAACTATTGCACTAAAAACTTTTTCAAGTATAAATTAGTAGACATGCACAAAGATGATCATAGTCACTTGTTTGCAATAGAAAATAAAACACAAACAAAAACATTCAACAAACTTGTACTACCCATTGACAAATCAATACAAAATTATAAAATTATAATATACTTACCCAGTGGAATACTATATATTCTGAAATAATATGCTATGCATCTAGCATATGTATCTATATCTATATCTGTATCTATCTATCTATGTAGACATCAACATGGGAAAGGCTTCAGAAACATGTTAAATGAGAAAAGCAAATCATACACATAGTATGAATTACTGGACTTAAACAACATGTATGACAAAGCCATGAAGAGAAAGAAGGAAATACAGAACATAAAATGTAGGATAGTGATTATCTCCAGGGAAACAGGAGCATGTGTTCTATTCATCCAGCTATGTGGTAGGTTACATGCACATTGGTTTTATTTTTATTTTTTAAGTCTTGCCCAAATACTACAAATATTCTTCTGTTTGTAATGTTTAATTATAACATTTTTTAAATTAAAAAGTCATTTGAATGAAGAAGGGGAAAAGGAGGAGAAAAGAAGGGAGGATGAAGGACCAAGGAAAGAAGGCAGTATTTCTGGATCTTTAATGAGAGTTAAACAAATCTATTAAATGTACTTCCTCGGATGTTAACCAGCTTTCCTATGCTGAGAGGAGATAATCCTTTGGGAAAGATACCACCTGTTCAACCCTACACATTCTAAAATGCTATTAAAAGACCTATTTTAGGACACTTGAGAGGCTCAGTGGGTTAAGCGTCAGACTCTTGATTTCAGTTCAGGTCATGATCTCATAGCTCATGAGTTTGAGCCTCATGGCTGGCTCCACACTGACTGTGGAGCCTGCTTGGGATTCTCTCTCTTCCCCTCTCTCTGCTCCTTCCCTGCACGTGCACTCACTCACTCCCTCTCTCTCTCTCTCTCTCAAATAAATAAATAAACTTAAAAAAAAACCCACCTATTTAAAACTCTTTCAGATAAAAGACACGTTTGTGATGAAAGTGACATGGAGCAGATTTCTCTGTAGGATTGGTCCAATCCCATATACAATTTAAAGAGCTGTACAAGTGACCAGGATCAGAGGAGACAGTCTCAAAAAATGTTGAGAATGTTGGCTTGCAACCATGGTGTTCCTTCCTCAGGACAACCTACTGCTTGCCACCTGCCAGTCACTCATTCCTTAGGGAGAGCAACACATCAGCCTTTCACACCCCTTTCACACCGAGCCCAGTGACCTTGCTGCCATCTCCTGGAAATACAGCAATGGGTGAGGAGGCCGTGAAAGGGGGATGTGGGACAGAGACGAGCGCAGAGCCCGCTGCAGGACTTTTCATTATTTCCTAATTGGAACAAGTGCAATTTACACCACTCTTTACATGGCTGTTTTGTACTCTTATAATTATAGAATTAGCAACTTTGGCACCCTTTTTTCCACTTTTTAATTGTGTGGCTGAATATAATTGGAAAAACAAAGACGTACACTTAGGGAAAGGGAAATGGAAAAATAAGGAGGAAAAAGTTTTTTTAAAAACGGCATTACTTAGACTCCTGCTTGAGCCAGCAACTGCTCCAACAGTGACTCCAGGGACTGGCAGTGCTTCAGACAAACACCTCCTGTTACAATGTCATTGTTTTGTATATTAGGAATCAAAGATTTAGTGAAATGCTAGGCCCCTTCAGAGTTTGTGAAATATCAGCAGTGTCGACCCACTCTCTCTAATCTGCTTTTTCGAATACCCAACATGCCCGTAGCACAGCGATTTATTGAAAATTTAATGTGGCAGAATAACCACACTGAAAATGAATTGTGCCTTATGGGTTTACCATGAATCACTGGGAATCCTTTTTCCAACACTTTTTCAAGGAGGATGGCGAAGGCTTTAGATTTTGGTGATTTTAGCCCCTCTTTCCTGAGGGGAGAGTTGACAGGTCTGTGCTTTGCAAAAGTTGGACTCTCTGAGGGTCGGTCTGAAAAGATAAAGAGGAGAAGAGGAGTGCTCAGCCACAGAGATTCCAACACGCTCAAGATCTGTAGACTGAAGATGGGACAGGAACACTAAGGGTGGAGGCTTTGGGAAGCATGCGGAAATCTCCAGGGACAGGGTGTGGAAAAGAAAAGGTGGATGCCGTGAGGAAAGGGTTTGCTAGGCTGGCCTAGCAAGTAGTATGGATTGGCATGGATGTTATGCGTCTCAACGGTGACTGTTGTGGACTGAAAACAAGAGGATAAAATACTCGTCCACAATTTCTTAAATTCTTGGATGGCATAAGCTCCAGGATTCTTACACAATTCAAGGACAACATAGAAGGACCCGAGAAAATTAACTGAGGTTGAATTTCTCACCAACTCTATTAAGTGAACAAAGTAGGGAAAGGAACAGAAGCCAGAGTCGGATTTAATCTGATTTTAGAAATCATATTTCACAGACCAAATATGTCACACAGAGTCTAAGCAGGCTGGGAGTCAGGTAGGTTGGGCTTGTTCCTTATCGTAGAGCACAGAATATTAGAGTCAAATGGATAAGATTATGGCCTTGGAGGCAGACAGCTTGGTCCTGCTTTTGCCCCTTAGCTACTCAATCTGAACAAATCAGTTTCTTCATCTGTAAAAAGAGGAGTCTATAAATATGGGCTACCATTAATAGGGTTATTGGGAATATTGCATGTAATAGCTACATAAAATGCTCATCCTAATGCTTCACATATTAGTGAATGCTCAATAAATATTAGCTTTCATTTTTAATTATTGTTCTGAAATTCAGTTCTTCTAACTGATGAAAGGAGGGCTATTTAAGTGGCCATATTCCTGCCTGGGCTTCTGGATAGCCTTATACATTTGAGGAATCAAGTTGCAAAAAAAGAAAGTATCAAAGAAAACTTCCAAAAATATTTCCGTGGCTACCATTTACTAAGCATCTAAAGTGGGCCAGATCTCTGCTCATTTCTTTCACCCATATGATCCCACCAATTCTTCTAGCAACCCTGAAAGATAAATTAGGCAAATTAGGAAATTGAAGGCTTAAACAAGCTAAGTTTCTGCTATGTCCACAGTGAGAAAATGTTTAAACCTGGTTCGAAGCATGCTTACTTTGTGCTCTGAGAATTTTAGAAGAATTATCATCTTAAATTCTTCTTTCCCGATTATAATGTTTCATTGATAGTAGTTACCAAATACGGAGTAACTTCAATGTGCTCGGGTTTAGACTGGGAATTTAACTTACATTTTACCATTTGCATATCATGATAGCCACATGTGATAGATACTGGATCTCTACTGTACAAAGGAAATAAAATTAAGACTCACAGAGATACAGTGTAATGTAAGAGTTGTAGCTGAAACTGAGATCTGCCTTAATTCAGACGTTGTTCTCCCCCACTCCCATTATAATTCCCTGTCTTATAGGACCCATGTTATCCACTCTTAGATATCTATCTAAGAGAAATGAAAATATACATACAGCCAGACTTTGACATTACTCACAATCTTAAGAGCAACATTCCTCACATTCCTCAAAAACTAGAAACCATCTAAATGTTCATCAGCTGGTGAAGGCATACACAAAAGCTGGTGTATCCGTACAATGGACTCCCACGTGGCCATAAAAAGGAACAAACTACTGACACACACTGACAGGGACAACCTCAAAAGCATTATGCAAAGTGAAAGAAGCCAACACCGGAAGCCACATTCTTTATGATTCCATTTATATCAAATGTCTAGAAAAGGCAAATAGATAGAGATAGAAATTGCATTATGGTTGTTTGGGGCAGGGGTTGGGAATGGGGATTAATAGTAAACAGGCATGTAAGATCTCATTGGGATGATGAAAAAGTTCTCAGATGGATTTATGCTAATGATTATACAATTTGGTTAAACTGAAAAAAATGTTAATTTAACACTTGAAACAGGTGAATTATATGATATGTAAATATGCCTCACTGAAGTTGTTAAAAAAAAGCATTGTGAAAAACACAGTATTTAAACCCTTAAAATACTTTGCACTTTGGTTCATTGTGTGTTTTATCTTGTTATTCTAGTCTGTTAAGGTCTTAAATATGGTGCAATATTATTTTTAATGCGTTTTATGAATCATTTCAACTAATAAATTAAAATGCTTTTGAAGTTATATGTGTTCCTATTATAATAATTTTTGTCTACTTTATTAAAAATAACTTTATTAATAATGTCTTGTGTTGCAATAATTCTAGGCTACTTCTGTTCATTGTCACTTGTAGAAAATATCATTCTCAAAAAAGGAGAACAATATTCTAAAGATGTAGTTCTAAAGAAGATACTGAGGACCTTCTCCTCATGTCTAACTATGTTCTACTCCACTATCAGGTTGTTGATAATTTTCAAAGGCCTCATTGACAATGAAGGGGAAAACTACAACTTTCTGTTCCCAACCCCACACTTGTGCCTTATCCTAAAATTTCTTATTATCTTGATCCACATTTTATTAATGAGGAAAGGAGAGACAGGAGAGTGGAGAGGAGAGAGAGATCAAGCAAAGAATAAACAAAAATTTAGAAAGAAGATTTTGTGTCTTTGTTGGGCGTGCATGTTTCTTCTAATCCTAATATTGCCTTTGGTATTGCAAAAAAACCTATTCACAGATCTTCAGCTCATTTGCTTAACTGTATAGTAATTGTAATATTCCATAGGAATTCTGTAAAATCTGCTGGTGATAGCTTAGGATGGCCCTTCAACACGGACGACCAGGCTTTGTCAGGAAGAGAAGAGAGCCCATAGTAGCTGTGTGGAGGAGGAAAGAAGGGAACAACAATGCACATAAGTTGTATTTTTCTTTATTATTGCAAGATTTTGGATATCCCTTCAAGCAAATAGATTAGAACTTTTGTTTTCACAGTTCCCCAATCGGGAAGTAGGAACAGGGCTGGTAATTCAGGCTTTATGTACCAATATTGTTAGTATCTGTTCTGACCAGGCAGGGCCTCTATGGTTTGCTAAATATTTTGAACATTATGTCTAATATAAGCATCCCAGAGATACTAGTCCTGAAGTTTTATGAGGTGGCCTGGTCTTCATTTTATCTCTATAGCAAATGCCTAGTACACATGGTATGCACTCCACAAATGTGTGTAAAAAATCGAATGAATGATCTAGGGAGTCTGAAGAATGCTCCATGAGAAAGTGGATACACAATTCAAGGTCGCAGGGATGACCTTCTGCAGAGGCCCATTGTTGTTATGCCATAAACAGTCATGAGAGTATTTTAACTTATGGAGACAGAAATTTAGCTACTGCTTCTGAAGCAAAAGTCACAGATTGAGACAGACCTTTCTTATCCCACCAGAAAGTGACGGTGTGCTATGCGCACCCTGTGGTCAGATTGTTCAGTTTGAAAGCATGAAAACTCTGCCTTGGTTTCTTTTCTCTGAAAGATGTGATTCAGTCACTGATCAACTGGAGTTAAAGTTCAGGGAACAAGAGAATAAAATTTAATTTACCTTTGGACAAAATATTATACTTACAGTTCAAATTCTTTATCTGTAGTAAGTGTAAAAGGAGCTAAAAGAATCCTATTTCAACAGCTGACTAGAATAAAGTCATGTTTCCTTTTGCTTCTTCCAGCAAGTTCCCTCCATTCTTTCTGTTCCAGAAATAGTGGAGAAAATAAAGTGTAGCAAGCAAAGGTACAGATTTGTGTGTCTCTGGTAGGTATGCTTATGCATGTGTGTGTGTGTGTGTGTGACTGTGTGTGTGTCAGGAAGGGTAAGGAACTACCAAAGTTGGAAAGAGATTCTTGATATTAGTCCAAAAAGAAGCATAAATTAAATTCCATACCAACTAAGACATTTACATCCTTAGGACCAACTGGGTAAAATTAAAGCTGGAACTCAATAGATATTAAATAACAATAATAAAATAATTGGAGGCTTTAGATTTTAATGAGGGGTCATTAGTTGCTCTTTCTATCAATATAATGGGCTATAAAGATGAGCTCTTGCCCAGTTATAGTTATTAAGGACCACTTTTTTTCTAAAAATACAATGCCTGAAGACACTCAATTGAGACTCCAATTTGGTTCATGACATCCTGACACCTTGGTTGAGAAAGCCAACAGGGAGATTCTGCATTTTGTCTTTTAAGAACTGACCCTGACCTGGCCTAACCAGGTCACATCTCAAAGATTTATCTCCATATCACTTTTATATAAACCTCAAAGAAAACATACCTGGATGTATGCCACTTTTTTTTTGTCTTGATATTTAACATGTAGTGAGTGGACAAAAGATTCTGGTTGGAGAAGCAGGGGACATACAAGTAGAAGTTTAAGTCACAAACTAGCATTTTAGGGCAAGACACATGACTTCTACATTGGTTGAAACACATCTGGAGAAGCACAAGAACAGACTAAAGTGTTTTCGGGAGGGTGAGAACAACGGTAAGAGGTTTGGCAAACATGTTATACCAAAAGAAAGAAAGAAAAGAAAGAAAGAAAGAAAGAAAGAAAGAAAGAAAGAAAGAAAGAAAGAAAGAAAGGAAGGAAGAAATTAAAGTGCAGGTCATGAACTCAGAAGCATATAAGAGCCAAGCAAATAATACATATGAGCAAAGCAAGCCAGGTAGAAAGAACAATTTTTACCTCCTTAAAGAATTATTTCCACTCCTATTTTTCTGAACATGCAGACTTCTCAGTCCTTCTTTTTCCATCCATCCTTTGAGAGTGAAATGGGTCCAAGAAATAGTTTTTGTCTCAAGAAAAATAGAAGTGTAAGCAGGATGATGAATCATGGAGAGGGCCTAGAGCAGAGGAGACTGCCCATGCAATGGAGCAGTGGCTACTTGGCTGATGGATGCTACCCAGAGATACAGGTAATGTACTTTAGAGAGTATCACTATCAAGAGAAGATGGGGATTCAACTTCCCAATTTTTAAATATTAGCTATACTTAAATTAAAAAGAAAAGCCCTTCTGTGAAGGCCAATATTGTTCAGGCAAACTAAATCCCATCTGTGGGACAAATTTCACCACGGGCATCCTTGACATCTTTGAAAAATGGACTATAAAAGAGAAAATTCAGAGCTAGAGACATGAAAGAAGGCCTACCAAAATAGAGTAGACTTATTCTGGATCACTCTAGAAGAGAGGGGTAGCCCCAGTGGGTGGAAGTTACCAAAAGGAGTATTTCAGGAATGGAACTGACTTTGTAGACCGTTTTTCTTCTTTCAGGAAGAAGAACAGTCTACAAAGTCAGTTCCATGAGTGAAACGGGTTGGCTCAGGAAGTGACGAGCATCCTTTGATGGTTAATTTTATGTATCAACTTGACCGGGTGAAGAGATGCCCAGATAGCTTGTATATCATTATTCCTGGGCGTGTCTATGAGGTTGTCTCTGGAAAAGATTAGCATTTCGATCAGTGGTAAATAAAGAAGATCAGCCTCACCAATGTGGATGGGCATCATCCAATCCTTTCAGGGCCTGAATGAATGAATAAATGAATAAAACAAAAAGGAGGAGGAAGGGCAAAATGTTCTCTCTGTTTGAGCAGAGACGTCCATCTTATCCTGTCCCCCAACATCAACCTCCTGGTTCTTGGTTTTTCTGACTCACACAAGGGGTTACACCATTGGCCTCGGATTGTCAGGCCTTTGGAATTTGAACATAATTAGATCATGTGGTTTTCTGATTCTCCAGCTTGCAGAGAGTAGATTATCGGATTTCTCCACCTCTGTAATTGTGTAAACGAATTCCTATAATAAATATTTCTCTCTCTCTCTCTCTCTCTCTGTGTATATATATTCATATTATATACTCATATATATATATTCATATATCAAATATATTCAATATATACATTCATATATATATTGTATTGATTCTGTGTCTCCGGAGAGCCCTGAACAATACACACCCAATTGTTGTCCTCAAGTGTGATGACCCTCAGAGATACTGCTGAAGAAACTTTTTCTTGGTTCCCCTCTGAGAGCTCTACGATCCCTTTTAACCAGGAAAGTCAGTGACTCTAGCCCTGCCTCTGCAGTAAAACAAGAGAAACCACGTAGCACATATCAAGTTCAGTTCCTTAAAATTTAAAATGTATTGACTCAACATTGACTTTGTTTGGGTGATAATCATATCTTTGCCAGTTCTGAAGTGAGACTGCCTGAATCTGAAAGGGGCTTTATCATTATTGACTTTGTAACCTTGAGCAAGTTACTTAAGTTCTGTGGAAGCAAATTTACCAATCTGCAAAATGGGTTTGGTAAGAGTACCCATTTCACACTGTGGTTGGGTAGATTAAATGATACATATACAATGCTTAACATAATGCCTATAATACAGTAATTGCTTGATAAATCTGGAGAAGCCCATGGACAGATTAAAGTGTTTCTGAGAAGGTGAGAACAAAAAGGAGTCTGGCAAACGTGAGTCCTGAGAGAAGTGAAGTACCAGCAGGGTAGTCATGAGACGTTTTGTGGTGGTGAGAGATGTATGTTATAAACTTAGGTAATAGGGACCATGTCTGTCTTCTTCATGGTACTTCCAGTGCTTCACAGTTTTTAAATAAAGGGAAGGACAACAGAGTTTCTTTCTAAACCTGAGTTTGGGGGAGAGTACATGGAAAATAATCATGGTGTGCTCAGGTTTCAGAATATGTAAACACTTGTGTTTGCCTGATTTGAACTACAATTTAGCAGATTCTTCACATTCCTAATAATCTCACAGTGTTAAAAACCCTTATTTTTGTGGACATCAATAAAGCATATTGTCCTGTGAAGTCTAGTTGAAAAATGTAGACATCCCCTTCAGACCTGATGAATGTAATCCAGTTGGGCCCATTCACTCAGAATAAATGGGACTCAAGAATGCATCTTCATAAAATCACAAATCACAGGGATGATACTAAAAATTTGTAAAGCCTAGGAGGGCCCATCAACCGATCAAAATGGGCACCCAGACTATCAGAAAAGATGTCATCCATGAACGACCAGTAGAGATAAACCAATGGGTACTAGCTGAGTATCAGCCCTGCACATCAGATGCCTCACCCTTTGGGTCATCCGCTCATAAAAAGCTATAATCTTAACTGTTAGGTTCTCAAATGTCAAAGCTCTCTTGTTTAGTCATACATACTTACGTGATTATAGAGTTCTACAGTAATACTTTAAAAATAATATCCCATGAATACACTACCACTATTATATTTTTATCTGAGCAGGTTATAGGGCTGAACTGATACCCTGACCAAATGGCTGTTCCAAGATCTGGAAATGTAGACTGTGTTTTGCTTATGGCATGCTCACAACCCTGTCCTGGGTTTCTCCATGTTCAGTCCAAGAGACATTCATTTCGAAGAGCAGAGTCTTTTATTTTCCCTCAGCAAGTCCAGAGTGTCCTGTACCTTTTTAAGTACTTTGTTAGGACTTAAATCAACACTCTAATTACAGGCAAGAGGAAAGAACATTAGAAACCAATGCCAAGACTGAATGGAGAAAGCTGCTTCTTCTCATGTGCAGAGTTATATAAACTGCTCAGATCTGCTGCCTTCACTAATGTTGAGGCACTTAAGGCAAATGAGAGCATCACTCCTCCCTCTGTCCCCAGCATTTAGTTTATCACCATTTTTAAACATTTTGCAAAACTATTAGGATATTTATGGGTAACATACAGAGGAAGAGATCTGTGGTACCAGGAGAGCAGAGCCGGATAATTCTCGTGAGCAAATGATTGATTTGGGGTCATTAAAGAAATTGAGATGTTGTCAACATACGCTCTTTGTTTACCAAAACCTTCACCAACTGGGCTTAAGATCCTTGTTGCAGACAGGACTAGACATCAGAATTAAAGGGCATTTAACATTCTCTACTTTCATGTATTTGAAAATAAAGTTAGATTTTAGAAAATTGAACCATTGCTAACCAGAGTTTTCTGAAACTTGATCCTCAGACTACATACATCAGAATTCCCTGATTGTTAAAAATGCAGATTCAAAATTCTCAACTGAGATCTGTTGATCTACCAGTGACTGTATCTTATACATTGTTGTATCCTTAACTCCTGGCATATTATTTAACCTATGGAAAGTGCTCAATAAGTTTGTTGAATAACATGGCTTATTAATTAACGCTATCTTGGGATTGATGAGTTGGATGCGATTAAATTAACCAGAGATTTCCTTTTATCTTCTTTCCCACTGATCTTCAGTTGGCAGAACTAAAATAGTTGGAAAAATACAAGTCAAAACATTTTCCACGGTTCCCTGTAGGCTTCCAAATTTCCATCAAGTCAGTAATCTTTAAGAGTTGAAGTTAGTCTTGGAGCAGTTCTATGTTGGCCAAACTCAAAAGAACCTAAATGGTCTAGAGTTAAAGCTTAAAGCTCAGACAAATAAGAAACTGTTCAGTATCTGAAGAAGAGTGGGGGTGAGGGGATCGCGTCTGTGGAGGAAATGCAGAAGTAAAATTGTGAGATGAGGAGGAAAGCAACCAACAAGTGTGCCTGTCACAGCCCTCAGCTGTCTTGGGTAACCAGCTAGGGCTGACCTGACCTGGAATGAGTAGATGGCATCTGACATGGCATGGTTCAGGTGTCAAAAACCCCTCAGAAACTCCAAAGCTTCTCTGCCACTAGCCCTTCTTACTTAAGCATGAAGAATCAGAATATTATCAGAATATCTAGCCAGAGATTTCTATCCATGGTCCCACAAAACTGGAGCTTACTACATGAAATGCTGGGTGAAATCCAAGTTTTGAGTGCATGCTATCCTCAGAATCTTTACTACTCCAATGGCCAGGGTAACCAACCCTTAAGGGCCCGCAAGTGATGCTTGCTGTATGTGTGGACAGAGGTTGGTTTGCTCAATTAAGAAGCACAAGAGGGGTATGAGAAGAAAGGTGTTAAGGGAGTAAAGTGAGGGTGCATCAAGAAACATAAAACACAAGTGAGCCTGTAGTTGTTTTCATGAAGGCTACTTTACAATTTCACGTGTTATACAAGCGCTTCTTACAAATGGCATTGCTGACACCCTAGGGAGGTGGCACACAGCACTGGACCCTAATTAAGCAAACCAATACCTGTTTGAGAAAGAAGGAAGGAAGGAAGGGAAGGAAGGAAGGAAGGAAGGAAGGAAGGAAGGAAGGAAGGAAGGAAGGGAAGGAAGGAAGGAAGGAAGGAAGGAAGGAAGGAAGGAAGGGAGAAAGAGAGAGAGGTGGGAGAAGGAGGGAGGAAGGGAGGGAGGGGGAGAAAAGAAAGAAAGAGACAGAGATAGAAAGAGAGAGAGGGAGGGAGGGAGGGAGGGAGGGAGGAAAGAGGAGGGAAGGGAAGAAAGGGGAATTTTTAGCTCTTGGAGGTGGTGTTGACAACAAATCCCACTAAAGACAACAGTGGACTAAAAAGAAACCAATCATGTGTTATCTGGAAAAAAGATTATTTAATAATAGGTCCCTTCCCCTATGGAGCTGCCTGTGCTGGTTTTTCTCTTGCTGCATTTCCTTTCTCTTGCAGAGCTCCACAGTTTGACTCCTACAGGTCATTATATACATGAAGAGAGCCAAGAAATTTTGACATTTGCTGTGGGCGATAATGTATTTGAAGGGATTGGAACACACCCTTGGTGGGTCCTATCCCCCACACATGCACAGAATAGCACGCCAAATACAAAAAGACCCAAGGCAGGTCATGTTTGGGAGCATTGACTTAAAAGCTCTTCAGTTTTTTGAAACAGAAAAGCCAAAATTTATCTGTTTTAGCTCTGTGTCCCATCTGATCAAAGTCCAAGAACATGAACTGGATCATAAAATAAGTAACACACACCAGCACCAGGGGATGAGAGGGCAAGAGAGAACAGTATCGGGAAACATGTGCTCTGATATGGCCACAGAACCATTTTCCAGTCCCTAATTCTGCCCCTTCCCTCCACTCACTGCAGGGCGGCAGGTAGGAGGTAGTCCCTGCACCCCTGAAGTCTTCCACACAGCACAGGAGCATTTTTATTTCCTCCTCAGCATCCCCCTGGTCCGGCCTGGACCTGCCTTCAGTCTCAGCGAACCCACCGTGCCCTGCTGTTCTTTCTACCTTCACCCTGTACTACATATCTCTTGTGTAAGGAGAACCTGATCTAGATGGTTTCAAACTAGGTTTGAAGAGGAAGAAGTAGGACCTTGTCTATTTGAATAGATGCTGCCATCATCTGAAGTCTCGTATGAAGACTCTTCTTTCAGTAGGGCTCCTAATAATTAACTCCTCTCCCAAAGCCTTCTTTCTCCTTTTAAGTATTCATTACACTGACCTATTTTGACTGCAGTACATATGATAAGTGGACTATAAAAGATTTAGCTGCTGTTTGGGAACCATTTAAGTTCATTAGAAAATCTGGAATTGAACTTCTGTTTATTTTTCCCTTAAAACTCTTACTGAATGGGCTAGCACCCTGCCTTATAAGAAAATAGCATACATTTTTAAAATTGAAGTTCTTGGAAGCTAATTTCTATTGAACCAGGAGTTAAACAACTGAAGGTAACATTTATTGAGTACCTACCACATGCTAGGTGCTTTCGTTGTCTGTTCACTGAAACTCTTGGGGAGGTATTATTCCCTCCTTATGAACAAGAAGACTGAGGCTTGGAGTGAGTGGTAAGCAGAGTTATAATTATTCAGGCACAGGCCCATGTCATTCATGCTGCCACAATTTGGGCATCTAGGGAAGGGTGAATCTATTATCCAGAGTCTTTCTAACTCCACGGTTTGTACCCCTAACCCCCACACTCCAATGATTCATTTAAAAAAATTTTTTTATTAAATTCTTTAAAAGTTTATTTATTTATTTAGAGAGAGAATACAAGTGGGAGAGGGGGAGAGAGAGAGGGAGACACAGAATCTGAAGCAAGATCCAGGATCTGAGCTATCAGTGTGGAGCCTGATGCAGGGCTCGAACCCATGAACTGTGAGATCATGACCTGAACCGAAACCAAGAGTTGGATACTTAACTGACCGAGCCACCCAGGCACCCCTCCAATGACTCCTTATATAAGCTCCATTAGTGGATTCCCATCATACAATAAAGTTCCTTTGGGATTTGGCCTCTGCCTTCCTCTCAAGCTTCACTGTGCATCATTCATCAGATGCAAACCCATGCCAAACTACAGTTTTCTGAACAGGAAAGGGTGCTTTGTAGCCCCATAGCTTTGAGCAGGCATTCTTTCTACCCAAACAACTTTTCTCCATATATACCCAGAAAATTCCTTGTCTTTGATGAGTCAGCTCATGTGCTTCTCACCCTGTCAAGATCTACCCTGACCTCTTAACTACCTGCCAATTCAATCATTCCTTTATTGTATCTCTATATCCACCTTTGTACCTGTATCATTCTTGAGATTATGACTCTTCCAGGTCCTCTTGCCAGTAATAGCATCCCCAAGGCTTGGTACAGTATGAAGCATAGTAAGATCTCAATAAAATTTGTTGAATGAGTATATGATTCTATATCACAGAGCCCAAAGAACTTTAATCAACCTTTACTATTCAAGGAGGGTATTATATCATCCTTCATAACTGTTGATTACTTCACTTATTTTTTTAATTTTTCCCACCCCTGTTTTGTCTTTATTTTGTCAATTCTGTCATCAGCCAGCAATCCCAGTTAATGCTGACCTCATTATTTTTGTTTCTGTGGCCTGAGTACACTTTCTGCCACGATTCTATCATACTCTGGGCTCCCCTTTCAGCCTCCCTGACATCTGCCATTTCAGTTCCTCATCCTTCCTTTCCTGGCAGATGTGAACTCCCAACACTGGTGTGGCAACAATTTAAATTCTCTCCCTAACTCCCTAGTTTAACAGTGCCAGCAAAAACCAATCCAACAGAAAGAAAGGAGGGGGGAAGATTGTTCATGCAGATGATTTGCAGCAAGAGATATAAGAAAAGCCACTCCCAGATGGAAACAAGTGTTCCCAGCTTTGGGTCCATCACCTCCTGGCCCAGGTTAACAGAGACTCTTGGTGAGCAATCGGGTTCTCTAGCCCCAAAGTGCAGCAGGGTATCACAGCCCATCTCATCTCCTTCCCGGCAGATAAAAAATTCTTTTGCTTCTAATTAAAAAGATTAATAAAGGAATAGGACACATCAGGTTCACATCAATCATTGCCCATGTGGTTCTTATTACTGTAATTAAAAGTTATCTTCCCCAAATTTCGGGACGAAAGCTCCATGATCTACAATTGAAAACACATTGGAAGTTTTCCATTTTCTAACTTCATTCATTTTACTTCTTAAGAAAAAAGTGGCAAAGCAATATTCTTATGGCTGATAGGTTTAGAGGTGTCCCTAACAGCAATCTGTCAGCAAAAACACACTTTCTACAAAAATTTCTTGAAACACCCTCAGAAAGGTGCATTTCCCTTTTGTATTCAAAATGAATGATTGCTTATTTGTATAATTCCTATGCTTGCCTTTTCTTCCTGTTCAGCTATCAGTGCCCTTGAAAATTCTCATATGAAAGGCACTTTTAATGACAAGTTAAAAATTTACTAAAGTCTCCACTATCATGCTTGGGCTAGAACAAGACAAACTTAATGCTTGAAAATCTATATCTCCCAGAAGGCAACAGCTTTCCCCAAAGGACACACAGCACCAACATGCACTGGCCCCTGGGTCCATGTGGAAATGTGTGTGATTCCTTTTACACAATCTGAAGGAGTGGAGTCAACCCTGGGTCAATATCTGGGGAATTAGAACTTCAGTTTCAGTGCGATTGAATTTTATTAAGAACCAGTCTGGTCATCCAGACACAGTGGGTTTATGAGTTTCTTACAGCTAGGGTGGAAATGGCCAGAGACATAGAAGGTGATTCAGAGTCCAGACCCAGAGTCTGTATGGGTATGAGGTCTTCAGGCATAAATGCTTCTTCTAGAAGGCCAGGAGAACCATCAGATGCTTGGCTTTTGCCATACCACTACATATTCCCACCTACAGTTCTTCCTGGCATTCTTCCTGTCCCCGACTCTCCCGTATCCTGGTTGCTAGAAGCCTTCACTGGTTGAAATGCAGTAGCACTGCCTTTTCTCAAGGCTCCCAGCCTTCCGACCCAGGGCTCTATCTTCTCTCTGCTTCTCTTATCTGTGTCAAAGCAGGGGGCTTGTAACATTCTTTGCACATCTCACATCTGCACAGTTCAAAGCAGGAGCCTGCAGCCTCAGTGTTTTTTCTTATCTATTAAGGCTTTCCTGTGCAAACAAGGGCCTCAGCAGCTTCATCTACATGGCTCCCTAGCAGCTCAACCGAGCACACTTTGGGACAGGGCTGACCACCTCTATATTCTAGTTTCTTACTTCCATGAAATTGTATACAACTTTAACTTGCAGACAATCTCCTATTTCAAAACCTTCTTATTTTTAGCTTATGGATACTTAACCCCACGAGAGTCCATTGCATTGCACCAAAGTCCTTGTCTGCAAGAACTTAAGGACCTATTCTAAGACATTCAAATCTGTGTAGAGCCACACTCCAGATTGAAGTATTTTCTTTCCTAAAATCTTGTGGTCTGTATTATTCCCAACATTCACATGGCACTAAACACAGTGCCCCTTGTATCTCAGCTTTTTTTTTTTTTTCAATTCTTTCTCACCTAGACTACGAGTTTCTAGAGGATGGGAAATCTGTCTTTTCTCTTTTTGGTTCCCAGAACCTCTCATAATGTTCTCACATTGCAAGTGCTCAAAGAATGTTCATAAGGATGATACCTTTTAAAGATTCCCACGGTGGGTAAAGTCAGACTGTCACAGAGTTAGGCCCAGCAGGTAGAAAGTGTGCACATGGATATGCTTGTAGTTATGGATAATTAATGCCCTTCTGCCATGCCTGCCTGTGTCAGAGGCTGTCATCTCGGCCCCCCTCCGATTTCTCAAAAGCTGATCATTTGTGCTCTGAGCCTTTCTTGCCTGTGCCATTGTACTCAGGCAATGGGGCAAAGGATGGGGTCAGAATTTCTTTGCCAGAGAAAGCACTTCCATTTACCTAAATGGAGTAGGAAAAAGTGCAGTGCAGACAGCACAAACAGCTGCACTTCCAGGACCTTAAAGGACCAAACTAAAAGTGTGCATGAAGGCAATCTACCTCCACAGCTTTCTAAACAAGTGTCTGAGGGTGGAGCCTTTCCTGGATGCTTGTCTCTCTGCAAAACACATAGGATATGGCCCAAACCTCAGGCTGGAGAGCCAAACATCGGGATGGACGAGAACATCTTTTCCTAGAACTGGGGGTTCCTAGTTGAGGTCCAGAGCTGTACGAAAGGACTTATCCACATATTGAATGCAGAGGCAGAGGCCAAATATGCAGAAAGAGACAAAAAGCACACAAGAGACTCTATAGTATCAAAAAACACGGAAGAGACTCAATAGTGCAAAATATCGAAAATGCTCAAAGTGCATTCTCAGAAACAGTCAGTTTGTGTTAACTTGTCACCCACTGATACCTCTAGAGTTTTTTACCGAGGAACTTGCTTATATTGAAAGTTAAATTATCCAAGAGAGAGCCATACATTTCAAATATTGTAGATCTGCAAACATTTTCAATGAAATCAAATGAAAACATATCATTTGAGACCACAGATGTTTTCCACATTTTCCTTTGTTCCTCTTGGATACTTTTCTAACTTATGTTTGGTTTCATCACTTTTTAAGACCAGAAAACATTATCAGTGGGACAGCTAGAGCACCAGCCCAACAGAACACTCAGAAACAAGCAACAGAAGCACATTGTTTGGGCTGCAGATCCTTTTTTTACTTTTCCATATGTTGGTCTACATGGAGCTAGTGATAAGGCAGAGTGTCTGTCACCCCGACAGCTAGTCTGGAGGTTCTTGTAGGGAAAAAAATACAGCACAACACATTGGTTGGAAATGGAAATGGACGTTTGGATGAAATGTTTTGTAGGTAAGGGGCTTGCTTTCCAACTAGTCTGCAAAATCCTTGAGACGGAGCCATGTACCTATCATCCATAATGCATGGTTTATTTTTAGTACGCATTTACATACAAAGTTGATGCTAAGTCCTCGATGAACACTTCTTTCCAAAAAAAAAGTTTACTGGCTGTTGCAGAGATACAATCTCCTTTTAAACGGCATCCGTCGTGCTTTGCCTTGGTGGCTGGCCATGCATTTTAAAGACAGCTTCTTCTACCCTGCTTGAAAAAGGAGTCCCACCCTCACAAACCAAGAGCAACCTAACAATGCTTCATCCTGTCATGTCTGGCCAAAGCTACACTTCTTTTTATCCCTTTCACTCTTTGATCATCAGATAAGTGACATCTACAGCTATGTGTAACTTTCAATGTTACATATTAAAAGCAGATACATATTGAAGACAGACACATATTGAAGACATGCCATAATTCAAGATTCATAGATGGTAATACAGACGGAAGAAGCAAAAGAGATAGGAACTTTAAATGAAACCTGTAAGAAATCCCTCCTCCCTAAGTAATAGTGATAGTAAATGAGAAGATGGGTAATTATTGGCCTCTTGTCACACCCTACCACATGATGAAATGAGTTTAGTTCTAAAGTAGTCCTAGGTAGTAAAACAGGCCCAGATATTTTACTCCAATTTGCACAAGACCTATAAAATCTGGGCTTACGATGGACCGAAGCAAAAGATGCCTAGTGGATCCACATCAGAAATTCAACACTAAGGCAAAACTACTCATGGAGAGTTCAGAGAATTCTGGGCCAGCTTCAGTACACACTGTCCCTAGGGGGGCGAGAGCTTTCTACCTGGAAGACTTTCCATGCCTGCTCTGATCTCCTTGAGACTGGTTTTCCAGAGCTGAGCCAGAAGACACCAGCCTCCAGGGTTTGAGAAAAATAGGGAGAAATGTTTCCTATAATCATACTTTGTCTTGGCCATTGAAAATAACCTCTGAGTCGTGGAGCCAGTGTTTAGAGAAATGGATGGGATGGGCTGCCTATGGTTTAGTACTTGAAGAAATGTTAAAAAATCTATGTGGTGAGTAAGCTAAGTATTCAGATGTTTGAGGTAGCTTTTCTAAACTTTACAATAGCCCAGAATTTGGTCTTAAGTTAGAACAAGAAAGCCACACAGGAACAATATTTCTTTTAAATTACTCCATGCTATGAGATTACATGGGAAGCAGATGAAGGTGGAATAATAGAGTTCAAAATATTGTATTTCAAGAACGAGAAATAGTGTTTAGCAGGCTGTTTGAACATTTTGAGAATGTCTAAAAGCCAGAAAACAAGAGCCTAGCCTAAGGATTAAACATGAGGGGAAGATTATTTGTTCAGACCCCTATTTCATGTTGCACAAAGAAATAATAAACAAGGGTGTTGGGTTTGCTACATAGAATACATTCTGCTGTATGAATATAGATGCAAATGTGGGTGGTAATCATCAGTGTTTATCATCTTACCAACATGATATAGTCTGTAGCTTGGGGGGGGGGGGGGGAAAGGCAAACTACCTTAGAAAAATGGGCCTCTCCAGCTTCTCCATTCTTTCCAAGAGGAACCACAGGACCAAAGCTGGCCTTTTCCTTGAGCTTTCTAGTCAGAGCATCAATAACCGAGTGTCCAATAGTGAAGGGCCCCCAAAGCAAACTCATCATGGCCTGGGCAATGGAGACCTCATAATTGTGGTAATGCTGTTTTGAGGGAGAATTGCTGTGTGCCCACATTTCATATCCAGCTGATATGCTGTGACTCACTCATTTGCACTGGCCAGGGACAATAGTCAGCTCCTGGAATGGAAGCATTTCATTTCATTCATTGAAATGAGGCCTTCATGAACTAGAAATTCTACTGGTTTCATCGCTTCCTGGCTGGTAATGGTGGCTGGATGGTATGGAAGGTAGAGTAATGCCAAAGAAACTAGAGACTGGTCTACTACTGTTTTTCCCCTCTTGCTCTTCTCTCTTATTCTATAATTCCTGAACGAAGGTTTTTCTTATGGTTTAAACAAACCATAACTCTAACCACTGCTATTTATTGAGCACTATATCATGCATCAACAAACTTAAACAGTATAGAGGCCCTGTATAGTATTTTACAAATAAACAGCAGCAGATAGGTGCTGGTATAATTTGCCTGAGGTCACACAGCTAATAAATGAAACCCATGCCTTCATAAATCAAAAGCTGTTGATCAGTATGGTATAGATTTTCATGAGCCCTACTGATGTTAGCTCCCAAATTCTTGACTCTCAAATTTATTGTCTCATTCCTACTTCTGCTTATCTATCCTCACAGTCCCTTTTACCTGTATACCATGTTTATCTTCTAATTATATTCAATGAGTCTTTAAATTTGTTTTGCTTTCAGAATTATTCTCAGAGTGACACTTCTAAGAGAATCATGTGACACTTCTAAGAGAAGTAACACTTCTAAGAGAAACTGACAGAAGAGTGGGCAGAGGGAGGTTGACTTTCCAACCTAGATGCTCATCTATAATTTTGCATTATAAATTAGAATTGTTGTCCTCAAAGTGGCACCCCTAATTCTGTTCCAGGCTCCCAAAGACCTGGAAAGTGGTAGACAATGGTAGAGGAAAATACATCATGATGATGATGATGATGATGACTCTGAAGTGGAAAGCCAACAAAAAATGAAAAAGTTTGTAAAAGATAAGACTGAGATGGAGGACGGAAAGCGCTACAACTCTGAGAATAAAGAGAAGAGGAAATGAGTTAGAACAAGAGAAATAAAAAACAGAAAATGCCCATATTGAAGATCAACAACAGTGAAAAGAATAAAGTGAGGTCAACTCATTACTTCTTCAAAAAGCATGCCCTGAGCACCTACTATCTTCTAGAATAGGGATACAATGGTAAACAGCAGATAAACTCCCTGTCCTCCAGTGGAGTCCATAGTTTTAGGGGAAAGATAGATATGGACCCCAAACTATAAAGTCTAAAGAGTGTCTTAAAGCTCTGCAAAGCACTTTAGAATCTGGAAACTGAAGGGCTAGAAGTTGCTTAGGCAAATATTAGGGAGATAAATGATAAAAAGCACTGCATGAAAAATGCCCCCAAAAGATCTTAACAATACCCTTTATCTCCTTATGTTCAGGCTAGCCTAGTTCATCGAGAAGTTCATTGAGTTTCTACTGTATTCGATTGTTCAATTTAATAACTATCTTCTGCAGAGGACTCTGGAGTTTGTTTAGGGATCACAACCTATAATAACTTAGAAAAGAAGATGATGGTGTGTCTGTGTATTTTTTTCTTCTGTCATTGAAATGTCTGGCATATTTGGGTGGGCAATAAGCAAACACAGATGTGAATGAAGCAAAATAACAGAAGGAAGTAATGATGGGAAACTGAAAGTGAAAAGGCCATGCAGCAGATTTCACAAACGATTTGAACACCAAAGGTCAGAGCATATCAACCCTACAGTTATGCTCCCACACAAATATCATATTACAGGAAATATATGCTGGAGACAAATAAAAAAGGTGCACAGGAGGGTAACCAAGATCAAAAAGTCTTGGTATGCAGCTGGGTTAGTGACTGAGCTCTATGGAAGAAAAAGCTGAATGTAGGACATCAAGTGGTGTTCCTCATCCAGAGCCTTAGAAGACCTACGGTTACATGGATGGAAGAAAAAAAAAGAAGAAGAAGATAAATGGAAGACCAAAACTCAACGAACTACAGAGGCACTGGAACCCATGTTGCTACATGTGGAGCAATTTGGGAAGTGATTACTAGAATCAGCAGGAGACACTGTATGTGTGCATTCGCTGAGCGAGAGCACTGGACTGGTGCAAAACACTGGACGTGCATGACCGCAGTGAGCACCAATGGTGAGGGGGGGCACAGCTCGTTTGCCTTGACTCCTGTGGAATGCCTTTTTCTGTTTTGGAGAGTGAAGTAGAGGATGTGTACGGGGCTGTTAGCGACATCACCGACTCTTCAGGGCTGATGCGATGAGTCACCAGTGGACAAACAGGTATGAAAGCTGGAAAGTGAAATGGGGCACAGAAAGTGAACCAGGGCAGTTCTTACAAGATCCACAAGAATTTTATCGAGAAACCAACAGAAATATCATGTGACTTAGCACAAAAAGAAGAATTTTGCTATGGTATGGCTAAGAGAACTGCATCAAAGTCCCAGAAGCTCCTGCTCGTTTACCAACTGACCCCGTTACTTCCCTTCTGCTTGTTTTCTGTCCTACTTCTTAGACAATGGTTAGGTAGCACTTTCCAGCCACTGTCTACTAGGGAATCCCCCTTCAAATGTTCTCCCCGGACCACAGGACTAGGTGCTTCAGCATCACTGCTCTGGATGATACTCTTAAACATAAAACACTGCCTTGCCATTCATTCCTTCCATCATCACCAAATATGGTTCATGGGCTATCTGCATGCCACACACTGTGTTTAGGGCTGGTCATAAAATAATAAGTGATAATAACAAGGAGAAACTGTTTTGGTGAACACTGATTCAGGAGTGACACAATTCTGAAAAAGAAGACACCCACCCCCCATCCCACTACCATGGGCTTTCTGATTATATCAAGGTCCATTTAATGACTCCAAACAAAAGCATTTTCTGGTTTTAAACATGTGCTCAAACCTGACTGCCCCTTAAGGGAGGCAGTAAGTGAGGTCCTAAATGAATGGTGTAAGGTGTTCTAAACCTGCACGCAGCTTAAGTAGAGGTCAGTTCTTACACAGCCTTGGTGACTGTTTTTAACTACACCAAGCTGGCTGGTTACCATAATTTTGGTTCTGATAGATGGATACAGGATAAACCCCAGGGCCAGAAGTCTGAACAGAGAATATAACTAAAAAACGTAGAGAAAAAAAGCACCATTAATGTGTGTCATGCAATTAATAAAAAAAATGCTGTGATTTATTTCTCATGCTGAAGAAATATTTACCTTCTAGTTTTGTATTCGTAATGCTGCCTTCCTTTTTTGAAGATGCTCTCCCTAACCGTATATGCCATAGGCTCCACAAAACATGGACCTGCCCCTGGGGGACACATGTGGATTCTTCTTTCTCAGTTCTGCTGCTGTCTAGCCATGAAAATAGGGCTGGTCACTTAATTTACCTATTTATTGTTGTTGGTGTTATTTTATCTCATGTATCTTTAAAGCATGCACAAGAATACTTTCAAGACATAGTAGTGGTGAGTTTTAGAGAAGGTTATCTGTGGCAAAGTACATGGCAACTTAAAAATACTATATTATTGGGGCGCCTGGGTGGCGCAGTCGGTTAAGCGTCCGACTTCAGCCAGGTCCCGATCTCAGCGTCTGTGAGTTCGAGCCCCACGTCGGGCTCTGGGCTGATGGCTCAGAGCCTGGAGCATGTTTCCGATTCTGTGTCTCCCTCTCTCTCTGCCCCTCCCCCGTTCATGCTCTGTCTCTCTCTGTCCCAAAAATAAATAAACGTTGGAAAAAAAAATACTATATTATTTAAGGCATTATTTAAAGCACCACTTGGCCTTCCTTCAGTTTGGAATTGCATTTGAAGCTTTGGCCTTAAAAGCCACCTGCAGGGCTTACATTATTGTTTGACTCTGGAATTCCTATTTATGTATGTATGTATGTATGTATGTATGTATGTAGTAAAGCCCCACCTCACTATCCAATCCCAAATTTCTTCAAGTAGACATTGAATTATTTACTGCTTTCTAGATTTCAATGGACCTAGCTGTATATGTAACTGCCTAATAAATAATTGTGGATTTGTCAAGTTGGCTTGAATTCTAAGATTTTGTGCCCTAATTACCCATCCATCCATCCATCCATCCGTCCATCCATCCATTTAATATATATCTAATAAGAGCCTCACTTGGGCTGCTGCTGAAGCCCAGAATGTGAACAGATAAAAGCCAGGCTGCTCTGGTTGATGTAGGCTGTGGACCGGCAGCCTAGCCTGACTGGCTCCTCTTGGCGGCATTTGAGGATGTGTGCAGATCGCTATCTCCAGAAGGTCACTCTGCCAGGTACAATGCAATGTGCTGCAGATAGAATAATTAATGCTATACAGTGCCTCCCGCCAAAAGCTGACATTGTCATGGGGAAGACCATGAGGTAGAAAGACAGATCAGAATAAACTTGCCTGAAGGAGTTAAGGGAAGCTACACAGAGATATCTTTTGAGGCAGGCCTTGAATGCCAGAAAAGTCTAGCAGGCATAAAAAGCAGGAGAGCGCTCCTAAGACAGGCGTCAGCATCCAAAGGCACAGAGATCTGCGAGCATATGCAGTATAGAAGAGGGGGGTCTTCTATGGCTCTGATGCGGCACACAGAGATGGAACAGAGACAGTGAGACATGCTGTAGACCTAAACTGGCTTCTTAATCCTGAATCTTGTTCTTTATTCTGGACGCAATGAGAAGCCTCTGAAGGCTTTAAACGGAGTGACATGATCAGCCTTGCATTCAAAAACAACACAGAAACAGTCCATTGATTCTGAGCACCCCAAACTGGAATCCTATATCCTCATTCCAAAATGATTCGCCGCTTGGTATATGATGATTGCGTATTTCTTCAGGATGATTTATAGAAGCCACTATCACAGATTCATCCCCTCTGATATTAATTGAATTTAATCTGAAATGGGAAGCTTCAACAGTGTTGAGGAGAAAGAAAATATATTTGAAATAGAACTCCCTTATTTTAAAAGTCTTCAAGAAGTGAGAAATATGGGACTATAACATTTGCTCTCTTTCTCTAACTGTGCATTTCTTCTAAACAATTTTCTGAGATTTCTCCATTGATTAAAGTTAGGACTTCACTGTGGGAACCCTTGAGTTTTAGCCAAACATAGATTACTCTTTGGATAATACTGTGCACAGTAAAATGGAATATGCCTACTTTTGTGTATCTAAAAATGATTAAGAAGTCTGTCCTGAATGTGAAAACCAGAATAAAATGATACACATTAGGTGCAAAGCAAAGAAGTAAAGTACCACCCGGAAGGCAAAAAATATGGGTTTCAACATGGGCATATCTGTAGGTCTATCAAAAATATGATAAGGCAGAAAAAAACTGCTTCTTGCATTAAGATCCACATCTCTGAATTCTCCAGAAGGCAGGCACCAGTCAGGTGTTTGGAGGTGGAGTACTTCCCCACCGCCAGTCCTCTGGGTAGAAAGAGGTCCCAAAAGGGCAGAAATGTTAATTATTAACCTCAACGTGGAGCCCTGCATTAAGAGTTCATATTTGTAAATGCTTTTGATGCTCAGATAAGCTGTTTTCTGTACCAGCACCCTCTCAGTAACTCCAAACTTTTTTTTTTTTTTTTCAGTGGAGACCTGGGGTGGGGATGGGGGGTGGTTGTGTTTGGGGAGAAAGAGAATTAGAGCCCCTCCACACCTGGGAAAATGCTAATTCCTGTTTTTAAGAAAATAGGCTAAGAAAAAGCTCAAGGGAGTCTAGGACATCAAAGAACTCTTCTAAAACAACTTTTTGACGATTTAAATGAAAATGAGGCAGACATATATGGATTAAATTTTCCCCTTAAAGCAGCCTGAGGTTTAAAGATTAAGGGGGAGAGAGATGGACGTAAAATGTATTGGGGGGTTATTATCAGAGCTTCAACGAACCTAAAACCGAGCACATTAACCATGAGGTGCCCGTGTGTGCTCCGACCGGCAAGTCCGCGCACGCGCGCGCGCACGCACATGCGCCGCGCGCACACGTGTGCCACGTGCCGTGAAACAGTCCCCGCACAGCTGATGATTTATGCATCTTGCCAGGAGAGAAGTCGGCCACGCCAGCCTTGAAAGCACTTTAGTTTAGTTGTTTTTACTCATGAAGGACATGTTGTCCTGTAATTATTCTGTCATTTCTTAAAAGGTGAAATCCTTAACAGGTTTGTGCTTTATGTCTTGCAGTGAGTGTTCTTGTCAGAGCACGCCTAACCGAGTCAGAATCCCCATCCCACATCTCTCTCGTGAGAAACAAAGAGGAAGCGGACATTTGAAAAAATGTGTTAAAGAATCTAGGAGAAAGAATATTAGGGAGGACGTAGAGAAGATACAGAAACATCGTCAACAACATTCCTGTTTCCTCTCTGGGCTCTCAAAACACCTACAAAATGATTTCTGTCATTAACTTTTTTTTTTTCTTTTTCTCTCTCTGTCAACAAACAAGTATAATTTTGTATCTGTATGTGATAACAGAATAGGGTAGGGTAAAAATAGCTAATGTTTAACTCCGAGACAAAATGAAAAGCATACAACTCCAACCAATGTAAATGTTAAAGTTATGTTTTAATACAGAGGAGAAAGGAGATGTTGGCATTGATCAGGTTAGTTATTTGTTCTCTGTACTCCTGATAAAAATTGCAAGGTTAGTGAATTAAAAAAAAAGTGTTAGCACCTCAAATAATCAAGAATTTTACTGTCTCAAAAATCAAATGCAATAGGAATGCAACTTATTTTTTTTTTCCACATCAAAATTAATCTTTCAGTTTGAAAGGTCTAGCACTGCAAAATGTTACAGGGCATTTCCGGGCCAAGTCAGAATGAACAGTTAGCAGGCTTATCATCAACTTAAGAATGATGTTCTAATTTCATGAATTGTAAAAAGTCTTGTCTTCTCTAACTCCACAGGAAAATCAGATCAATAGGTGAGATGTCTGTGCACTATACGGTTTTGTATGCTTTGGAAAACTCTGTATATGATATTTGCAGTTACTTTCTGGCAAATTCTCAAGGGTAGTTCTCTGGAGGGTCTTAAGCTGTGATCATTAAAAACAGCTACCAACTCATTTAGACCCAGTTCATAGCAACACAACCACTGATCATTCCATCAACTACCTGCCCTCTGCCAGGGGACTTTAATAATCCAACTTTTTTGTCCTCTAACCTCCATGCTATTGCTCAGAAATCTCTGTTAACTTGAACTTTTGAAAACATAACCCAAAACAATGATGGAAATTAAAGCTGAGATTCAGCCAGTGTGTAATGGCTCATAGCTACAGGGTTGTTTATGTCTGGAGTCCTTTCTGATTATTTTTGGCACCAACTTTGTTGGTCACTGTTCTTTCCAAACTGGTTGTTGCATGTTTGGAAGGTTATCCTTGAATGGATGCAGAGTGTCTGAAATTCCCCACATTAATGTTGCTACATCTCAATGAACATGCCATTGGCTTGTTTCAGGCCCTTGTCATATCTTGCCAAGAATGTTGCCAAAGGCCCTGATAATGGCATGAGATCAACTGTGTTCACCATAGGATACAGGCATGTTGATATAGATCTAGATAGGAAAGGATGCTTATAGGGCTCTATTATTAGGTTTGGTTTAGTACTTACAAAAAACAATGAAGATTCAAGGAAGATAGAAACAAAGAAGAGAGTTTTGGTTCATGAAAGATGGATTAATGTCATAGGAAAGAGATGATTCTGAAGATGACAGCATTTCTGCAGTCATTGTCCTAGTGGCCAGCCTCACAGACTTTGTCTGAATCTCAGGTGGATCTAAGGTGAAAAACAAAAGTTAATTTCACCAGACCATTGGAAGGGTAGCCCTTGGCAACATTGATTTCAACACCTTCTGCAGCCAGGGGAAGAATGTGCTTAGTAGGGACCTCAGTTCCATCAGTGACCTTGGTGTAGTTGCCAGTGGGCGGCCACAGAAACAACAGCCTTTGCCCCTTGACTGTGCATTAGCAACCAAACAGCTCCTCTAGACATTGACAACCACAGGGAACATGACCACAGAAAGCCAGTGTTCTCATGCATCCATTCACTGATCCCAACCAATATTTATGAGTTCCTGCTATATTCCAAGAACTAAGGTTATGGAAAAAGCAGTAAAAATAACACATGTGCTTTTCTGATCATTAAGTAGAGTGAGATATGTGTTTTCTATCCCAACTGAGTACATACACATGCATATGTACACACACATCCATGTATTCTGAAACAAAGTTTCATGAAAGGATGCTGACCCTTGCCATGCAGTGTGCTCTACTATTTTCTATATTCAACTGAAATTTTCTATTATATTGTATTCTATACGCTTTCATTTAAAAAAAAAAACATGCTGGTTAGTCCTACCAAATTGATTTATGGACCAATAATGTATTCTGACTCACAGTATGAAAAATACTTTTCTAATTGGAATTATAACTGTTATGCAAGCATTTAATGTGTGCTAGGCACTGTTCTAAGTACTTTCCATATACTAACTTATTTATTCCTTGTAACCTGACTGCATTCACTTAGCTAGTGAGTGGAGGAGGCAGAACTTAGTTACAGGCAGTCTTGCTCCAGGTCCTACACACTTAAACAGGGAAGAAGGAAATTGTGAATATCACAAAATAACCAAAGGGACTTGGCCTTGTAGGAGACACCTTTAAGGACTCTCAGATCTATTTAGGGAAAAAAAATTAGTGGGAGGGGTCTGTGACTACTCAGGAAAATAACGCTTTGTGATTGTTACTGCAAACCTAGTTTTACCCTCAGGCTTTTAGGACCTGGAAGATACAAGTGGTACTTCACTCCATCTCTGCTTCTGCTAGAGTTGAATGTTTTCAATGCAAGTCTGATGTTGCATCTTCTGACTTTAGAACTTTTAGTGCACATCCAGGGCCCGCTTAATAAAATCACTTGCCTTAGTATGGAATGTGCTTTTCTTCTACCCTCCCACTGGCTACCAAACTGGAGGTCGACCACACTCCCCTCACCGTCCCCCTTTCCCTCCCCGCCCCCCACAACCAGGCCTTAGTATTTGACAATCACCAGATATACCCTGGCCTCTCCTGCCTCTCTACTTGTATATACGCTCTTAATTTTTGCATATCCTTTTCCTCCTGTCCTGCCTAGAATTCCCTTCTCAACTTCATGCATTGTGAAATTAGTTTTTTGATCAGAAGCACTGTTGTGTGGAATACCACGACAGTGGGTCAAGCATTCTGTACATCCATAGATGGTAGTTTTGACGGAAGCAGTGTGTACAGGGGAAGCAATTCCATTCTCAGGATAAGTGTCCACTCCAGTAAGAACAAAGCATTGTCTGTCCCATGATAAAATCGGTCCAATGCAATCAACCAGGTATCTAGCTAAACACTCTAGGGAATGTTGCCATATCAGGGACTCTGTGCTGGCCTCTGATGCTGGCATATTGGGCATTCAGCAATACCTGACACCAGGTAAGTGTCATTGTCAATGACAATGACAATGTCAATACCTGACATTGGTGTTGGTAAGTGGAAGTCTATGTTGCTGAGCCCTCCATCCCTTCCACCATGGCCACATGGTCCATGAGCCTCTTGGGCAATAACAGGGGTGGCTGGGGAAAGAAGCTGCTGATATCCATAGGAGAGCTCATCCTAGCCTCTTGATTACTAAAAATCTCCTCTTCTAAAGTAACCCATTGGTGATCATTCACATGAGACACAAATATCTTCACTTTTTTTTTTTTGCTCGTTCAGAGAAGTTTATCCACATACCTCTTCTCCAAATTTCCTTGTTGCCACTTTTCCAATCATATTCCTTCCAAGTCCCTAACCATCCAGGCAAGCCATTGGCTACCACCTGTGAATCTACACAAACTCCTACCTCTTCTCATTTACTGTCTAGTGCATCTGGGTGTCCTGCTTGAAGTTCTGTTCTCTGGTAGGATTTCCCCTTACTACTATCCTTCAAGGATGTCCCAGAAAGGGGAGTATGTCTGTTGCAGCTGTCCACTTTTGGATGGTGCGTCAATATCCTGCAGAAACATCCGTAAGCTAAGCTTGAGTTTTCTCTTCCTCAGTCACTTGTCATACAAAATACACATACATATATGTTTGTGTATATATTTGTGTGTCATCTTCAATCTGATTTGCAAATAAATTGATGCAAAATAAAACAAAAATCATTTTGGTCAAGATGGATCATATGAGGTAGCTAAGCTAAAGCTAGTGCATAAATTAAAAATTGTGTATCATCAAAACCCTTAAATTTCAAAAAGTATAATAAGAATAGTATAATTTATCAGTAAGTGCCACGTGACTAATTTTCCTCTACCATTGGACTAGATGGTTTCCTTGGTTGAGCATCAGATAATATAGTCAGCTCACCAGACAAGTAGCTAGAGACCATTGCTACAAGCCTTACATGCTATCACTTTAAACACCAGAGAAACAACAGTAGAGCAAATGCTTACCACATGAGAGGCATGTGAGAACTGAGACCTTAAGACAGAATCGAAAACTCACACTTCTCATTGCGTACTTAAATAAAGAAATAAGAAGCCAACCAGCCAGTCAACCCAGGGTAGGGTTGATCTTCAAAGTTGATATTAAACGCTACGATAACAAAAACAATGGTTTATTGGACACCTATTCTCCTCTGGAAACACACTAAGTTCTGGGGATATATAGCTGTACATCTCTTGCCATTGTTGATATTCTACACTAAAGACAAAACACATATCTTCTCTCTTAAGGGGCCTGCATTCTGAGAGAGATAAAAGATAATTACCAACAGTGTTTACTGAAATTCATAGAAACAGAACTCTCTCTCTGTCTTTCTCGCCACTTAAAAGTTACAGAAAAATCTATGGTTATTATTATAACTATTAAACAGACCATTGTGACTTAAACAGATCACTTAACCAATGTCCCCAAACTAGTATAAGGTAAAGGTGGGATTTCTGTTTGGGTCTAAATCTCATATTCTCAGCCACCAAATGAAGCTCTTACAGCAAGACTGCAAATGAATAGTTCAATTCCTCCTGAGTGAGAACCTTATGAGTTGACCCCTTTACCTTAGTTATCCACCCACAGCTTATGTGGTATAAACAATAAAAAGTGCTGCATTCAAATTCCAACTTCCGCATTGCCCGACTGTGTGATCTTGGCAAATTCACTTAACCTTGTTCATCCTCATTTGGTTACATAGTAAGTAGCTTATATTGTTGGCAAGTCTTGGATATTCAAGTGTTTTGTAATTTGAAAAGTTGAATCCAAATGTAAAACACTATCTGCATTTTTTTTGTAATGTCACAAGAGGCTAAATGGAAGTGAAAAATAGTAAGTAACAATTTTGAAAATAAACCTCTGTATCAGTATTTTACCCAAGTTATCATCTGCATTACAAAACACAAAAGCAAAAGGAATCAACATAAAATTCAAGAAAATCGTTAATTCCTAAAAGAATTTGATGGGAGAGTTAAAAGGTCTCTATCTGAAAGGCAAGACGGTGAGTACCTATACAGACCCACTGAGTGGTGTTAGCCATGTCATTGAATTTCTTCAAGCCTCAATTTCCTCCTTTATAAAACTATGGGCTTGTGCTTAAATAATCTTCAAGTGCCCTTACAGGCCTCATATTTTATCAGCTGAGACCTTGAGGATCCTCTAGCTGTGACCACCTCCTTCCACTTCATTCTGACCAGACTGGAGAATCTTACAAAATCTTTCACCCAATTGATCTGAGTGCATTTTAACCACAGAAACTCTAAAGATAGTATGCCTTTGGTCTGCTTTTCTGAACTGAATGACCTCTCTGCTTTGTAAAATGTATCTTTCGTTGACTTCAATAGCAACCACTTAATCCCTGGAAATTAATCGAGGGAGTTTGAGTTTGCATTTCCTTGGTGTTATTGGTGTATGGAAAATCTTGTTACTTAAATCTCACTGTTGTGTGTTACATGGTAATTTTTGAGAGATCATCATAGCAATCTCCTATTTCTGTTAAGTCTCTCTGAAAATCCAAATGGGTTTATTTCTTAAATTGCTAATAACCTTACCCAGTCAGACAAATTATCAAGTATATGGACTACAGTTGAACACAAACTCATTTCATTTGATGAAGGCAAGAAAAATATAAAGATTTCCATTTTGAGAGTAAAACTGCCAGGGTGAATTACTTGGAATGCAGTTCAACGTGATGAAATGCCATAAATTATACTGAAAATTTCTTTGTGTAGGTATTCAGCTCTGTATGCTTTTATTGATAAAACAGCAATCCCTCCCCCCTCCCCCCCTTTTTACAAGGAGTAACAATTACATTTCCCTGGAAAAGAATTTGACTTTTATTAGCTGACTACAGCACTAGTACAAAAACTCTTATTGTCTTGCACTAATTTTAGCAGAAAAAATATCCCCCCCCCCATAAGGTCAGCCTGGTACCCTCAGCATAATGTCACCTGCCTTGTGTGCTTTTGGTCTCTCCTGTAAGAGCAGTTCAAGAGAGCAAGTCATCGCACTTAACTTAAAAGCAGGAACCAAGGTGAAAGAAAAGTATTCTCAGATACAACGTAACAAATGTACTGCTTCATAAAGATGCTTTTTCAAACAAAAGTCTGGCAGAGCTCAGGAATCAGAACAGAAGGTAATACAGAGTTCTACCAGGCTGCACTTGTAGCTCTTGAAGTATGCTGGATGATTCCCCACACACTTTTCCCCAACTGGGCATGCGTTTTGGCAGTCAGTCTTCTGCTTAGATTCTGCCATTTGATTTTCAAGAACTTGCTAGAATATACAAAAGTTTAAAAAAAAAAAAAAGCAAGGTTTTTACATTCCATATCTTTGAGCAGAGTTTTCAATAGCGACCAGTTGCATTCCAAAGAGACCTGTTTGAAAGCTTGGACCAAACCTCTGCAAGTCGGAGAGGGAAAGGGCCTCATTCCCTGTGCATTAGTCACTCTGTAAAAGATTAATCCTAATAAGCTACTTTCTACAGGCAGGCACACCCAGGCTTTGCATTACATACCTATGATTTCTCAATATTTAGGCCAAAGTGTGTACACTCAGATGCTGATAGATATCGTCTTTCCAGAAACCATTAACCACAGTATTAACTGTAATAACTTAGTGAGGTTAAGGAATGAGGCCAAGCAGGGGGTTGTTTCGAGTTGCCGGGGAAGCGCTTGCTCAACCCAGTGTAAAAGAACACACGGATGGAACTTAGGTTTCTAAAAACACAGCCTGAAGAAAACCTAGTCCAGTATCTCTTTGTTTCATCTCTTCCACACCGCCATCCCTTCCTCTGTGTCTTTGCTAGGTCAGTTTTCAGCAGGTAGTGCTGCTTGCTTAATTGATTTCATCAGTTAATGGCAGCCACCGTGATGGAGTTTGGAGTTTTATACTCCAGAAATCAGCATGGAGACAGAACTTCCCGATACCTTTGCCAGACCCTGGGAGGACAACCACACACAGGGCTGCTAAGCTGACCTGAGCCATTGCTGCAGTTCACTACCTTTGCGCCATGACACCGCCCCACACTGGCCCGCTGCTGGGGAGCTGGTGGACAGGCCTGTGGCTGTGACTACATTACTAGGAGTTCAGGGTTGATGCCTAGCCATCCTTATTCCAGTGCAATTCTTAAATTAAATTTCATTTATATTCCATGACTGCTTTGCCTTATGAAGAGGGTTTTCTTAATCTTATTTTTCTCACCTATCTCTTGGGACTTTCATGACTACTGAGATTGAGAAGACAAAAAGGTAAAGAAACCGAAAGAGATTAAAAAAAATCGAGATAAAACAAAGAGGGATGTGAAGCAGAGAGAAGCATAAATCTAGTGGAGGATTAGATAGGAAATTGAGCTTAATGAATTTAAGAATAAATGTTAATTTTACTGACCCGTGTGTGTGTGTGTGTGTGTGTGTGTGTGTGTGTACACGACTCTATGTATGTCACAGTGCTCGGTGATGCGTATTTATCAAGCAGATTGTGACGCAGTCTCTCACCTTCAAAGGCTTACCTTTCAGTGGGGGAAACAGGTCAATAATATTTGCTAACATTATTTTTTGTCATTTGTGCCAAGTTTTAAGCAAAACACATGGTAGGCTGTATCACTTTCGATCCTCTGTGTACTATACGATTAGGTACTGTTAATATTCTCATTGTGTAGATTAGGAATCTAAGGCTCAGAAAAATTAAGTAACCTTGCCTAAAATTATACAAGTGATAAAGAGGCAATCTGGGAATCAAGCACAGATCTCCTAAACTCAGGGATCATGTTCTCTAGCATTATGATATAGTGGCTCACCAAGGATACAATGAAGAATAATAGAAGCAGACTGGAATAAAGGCTAAAAAGGAGGTAGGAAAGAGCTGTTTGAGAGAACAAAGGAAGGAATACTTAATTTTAAATGGCTTCATTAGAAAGGTACTGTTGATCTGTGACTGTGTCAGTGGCTTCAAGATCTGTGACTGAATGTCAGTTTAAAGTGTTTGGGTATTGTTTCAGGACCTGAGGTGCCCTCTCCCCTTTCCGATTCAGGGTAAAAACTTCAGGCTCTGTGACCATAATACCCAGCACACTTTCTTTTGTGGAAAGTAGCAGAGCAATAGATGTGTACTTGCACCTGAGGTGAACAGCCTGTAAAATCAAAGAACAGAAACCAACAGAATGTGGCGTTGGGACCACAAGAATTTGCAGAGGCAGCAGGAGCAGCCAGTTTCTGTGCACACAGCCTTCCTTTCTCTGTGAGAATGTAAATTCTATGAGGTCTGGGATGTTCCTTACCCTGCACGTTGCCACCATGTCAGCCACTAACATGGTGCCCTGCGAATGTAACCAGATAAGTTAATGAGTTTAAGCAACGTTAGCATGGGCCTCATCACGGGTTCTACCAGGTAACATTACCCTATCTTTGCTCACCACTCCGTCTTACATCTCTGACCTTCCTGCTGAGTTTATGTTTCTTTGATTGGAAATATGTTCTTCAGTAGTCAGCACTTCACTGAGATTCTACTTGTGATAAACTCAGGTTTTTTATAGACAATATTCTACTTTACCCCCATTCTTGAATAATAATCATATATGTAATAGACTGGTTCCACATTTCATGTTTGACTGCTGGTCCTTTTCGAGTCTCATCACTTGCCCATCTCCTTCTGCCACTCATCTGGGAAAACTGATAATAAGAAAGCCTGGGTGACAGGGCGCCTGGGTGGCTCAGTCGGTTGAGCGTCCAACTTTGACTCAGGTCACGATCTCACAGTTTGTGGGTTTGGGCCCCTGGTCAGGTTCTGTGGTGACAGCTCAGAGCCTGGAGCCTGCTTCGGATTCTGTGTCTCCCTCTCTCTCTGCCCCTCCCTCACTTGCACTCTGTCTCTCAAAAATGAATAAACATTATTATTTTTTTTAAGAAAACCTGAGTGAGGGGTTCCTGGGTTGCTCAATCGGTTAAGCGTCCAACTTCACTCAGCTCAGGTCATGACCTTGCAGTTTGTGGGTTCAAGCCCCACATCAGGCTCTGTGCTGACAGCTCAGGGCCTGGAGCCTGCTTCAGGATTCTGTGTCTCCCTCTCTTGCTGCCCCTCCCCAAACATGCTCTGTCTCTCTCTCTCTCAAAAAAGAATAAACATTAAAAAAAAATTTTTTAAAAAGAAACCTGGGTGCTCCCTCTTTCAGAGTTAATAGGAAATTCAAATCATACAAAAATGGTCCATATGAGAAATTCTTAACCCCTATACAGCTCCTAACTTCACCATCAACCTCAAGCCATTTGCCCCTCTCTGCTGTCAAACCATACATCAGACCTACTTGGGAACCTGCTCTGTTCTCCCCAGAAAGCTTCATCGTGAATGTGAAAAACCTTTCCATATCCTCATCCACACAGATGTGTGGCATTATTAGTTTCGACATCTGAACCATGTTTTGGGCAAGGGTGGATCCATTCTGTCTTTGAGGGGTGACCACAGCAATTGGTACAGTGAGCAAGGTATCTAGGCAGCGACTTCGTGTCTTGCTTTGCCTCACTAAATGACACTGCTGCCTGCTGACTGGTATGTTCCTTTAGCTGTGTTGGTACCTCCTGGAAAGTTTGTGCCTAGAACTGTGCTTCTTCATACTGCATTTGCCGAGTCCCAGTAAACCCAAGTGGAAAGCTTTGATAATTGGCATTTAAGGACAGGGCCTTAAGGATTGAGGCCCTCTTTAAAGGGGCCCTGGGTTGTGTGCCCATCTGTATGTCTCAAGATTGAACGTTTTTTCTTGATTCCAGCCATGGAATCGAGCCATAAGCCGTGACTGATGCTAGTACAATGGCAACAACTCTTACTTTGTGACCCGTGGTTTTGACTCTGGTATTGGTTCTCATCCTGCAGAGCTCTCAGGAGAAAGACAGATACCCTGTACACCATATAGATCCATTGGGTGGTCAGTCATACGGAGGCAGAACACTTACCATATGGCATGCTGATGTCCATGCACCTACAAGCAGATTTCTCACTGGGACCCAACAAAATGCCTTTGCTGCTGCTGCTAACTATGCCTCTGTCACCTAAAAAATATCTTGGTACTCAGGATTATAGGGCTAATGACCACAGCAGGCCTGTGGCACAGCTAAGTCATTAATTCAACCATTGCCATGAGGTAGGACCTTAACCCTGATGATAGTAACATGAAACTCAAAGGGGAAGAAGTATAAATATAAGCAAGGTGGAGAGGACCTCCTTTAACTAATTAATTAACTGCAAAAGCAAGCAAGCAAACAAACAAACAAAACCCTGAATTTTAAAAACCCTGAATATAGGGTAAGAGAAACAAAAAATGAACACAAGGGCCATAAATTGACCCAATTGGAAACCCAAATTTACTAAAATAAATTACACTACAAAAGAGACATCATTGATTGGTTTTTGTGCCTCTATAACATAGGTTCTGAATTTAACATCCACTGAGATAATATCAATGGGGAAACCTCATGGCCTTAATCAATACTGGGGCTCAAATTACAGTTATACTTGGACATTCCACTAAATTCAAGCAAGATATCACCTGTAATCTTAGGGGAGTTGTTGAACATAATGTAAAGCACAGAGATATAAAATGCATCTTAACCACTGGAACTATTGTCTTGCTTAAATTTCCCATAGCCATATTACCCAATGGCCTAAAATACCCCATAATGGGCACAAATAATCTGCCCCAATGATAAGTAAATTAAAATTAAATTCTTTGGGATGTACAATTGACTTAGGAAAAAGATCTGACAGACATTTTCACCTCCCTGTCCCAAGTTAGAATAGTCAATATGCCTGTTATAAAGTAAAATGAGGCTTTTAAGGATTGAACCCTATTTTAGAAAAGGGCAATTATCTCTACTGTTACTTTATTTCAAAATCCAAACTGGTCTGTTTTTAACCTGGAAGGAATGAATGGCATCTCATGATGGATTACTACAACCATAACACTGTGGTCCTCATATACAAAAACTTTAAACCATGAAAACTCTGGATCATGCAAGGAAATCCTCACTTCAGCCCCTGACTGTGTAACCATCACAAGAGGGTCTCCATTCCATATGCTCTCAAGCTATTTTCAGAACTGCTTTGGAATCTGTTCTCTCCGTAAAGACTCATTCTGTGATTAATCAAACTTTTCATATCTTATTAGTGTTTGTGTGGCACCATCAGTCATGATATTTGAGCTGAATTTTGACTGGAGACTGCATCCTTATCTGCAGGGTGATCACACAGCATGGTTTCAGTTGATGACTATGTGGGTTCAACATACTGACATCACTCTTTTGATTGCTAGTATTGTCATTGATAACGTTGCTGACAGTATATTTTTATTCTTTCAAAGGTGTTCTTTCTTTTCCTTGGATACTTTTAGAAACTTTTTAAAAATTTGAGGTTCTGGAGTTTCAGTATGATATGTCTAGGTGCAGATTTCAGATTACGTGTACTGCTTGAATCTGATAATTCATAATTATATAAATTTGGAACAAGTCATATAAATTTGGAACAATTTCTCAATTATCATTTCAATATTGTCTCTTCTCCATTCTTCCTGTTCACTTTTTTTTGGCTTCTTCAGAATATGTATTTGACTTTTTTTTTATTTGATCCTCTATGTCTCTTAAACTTTCTTCCATTGTATCCTTCTCTTTATCTTTCTATGCTATATCATAAGAATGTTTCCAGAGATCTGTCTTCTTGTTTCCTAATTCTCTCTTTAGCTAGATCTAATCTTGTGTTTAAATAGATCATTAGTTTTATATGGCTGTATTTAAAAATTTTACATGTTCTATTTCCACTATTTCAATAGTTGACTAGTCTTTTTTATAGTATCTTATTCCTATATCATGGTCTCATTGTCTTTCAAAGTAGTTATTTTAAAAGTAATTCTTTTAAAGTATTTAAACTTCTTATGTGAGAGGAGGTGTGAGTTGATTTTGAATAAAGATTTATCTGTGAGAATTATATTCAAACTTTTGGGGGGTGTCTATCCCTTCATCCTGTGTGTGTGTGTGTGTGTGTGTGTGTGTGTGTGTGTTTGCTTGTACACATCATCCCAGCTTGGGCCCATGATATGTAATTTCTTAGTTTAAGGGGGTTCTTGCTCATACTGATTGGAAATCATACCTGCCTAGAGGAAAGCACAAGATTATAAAGATTATAAATTCTCAAGTATGCAATTCCCTCCCCGCTACTTAGAGCTCATGTTTATACAGAAAAGCATCCTTTTTTCCTACATAGGTGGGCAGTTTTCTTAAATTTATGCTTTTGTTTCAGATTTAGAAATAGGGTCTCAGTTGCTACTCTCTCTCTTACTATGGCTTCTATACCTTGCCTCTTATTCCTTGGTTCCTGAAACTGGTAACCTCTTCCTACAAGCACTGAAGTATCAGTGCCTACTCATGGCATTGCTTGTCAACCAATTTCCTATATATTTTTGAACCATGGGGTTTTCCCTGACATTCCTGTGATCTGGCCTATGCATTTAAAAGGATGTATGTTATATATCTGTTTCTCTAAAATTTCTAGGTGTTTCACTGCTGGGAGAGTTTTCAAGCTATCTGGTTTGTCATTGCTTAGAAATGGAAGTCATCAAAAAACATTCCTTTCTTCCATTCTCTAGTATGTACCTGGTGTACTTTGAAACTGGAAGGCACTAGAATGTGGAACATGTCAAATTTCACAGGTGTAGATGTCTGGATGCTTTTGGAGTAAAGGAGTGGTATTTCTACACATTATCCTAGACTCTTTATGGAACAAGTTTCTCTGATGCAAGATGGAAAGTAGCTATGTTGTGTTGGTATATGTGCATACTTATCATACTTATCATAAATGCATATTTATTTGTGTACTTCAATGGATACATATATAGCCATAGATATTTTACTTTGGAAATCACTGCTTGTCAGCTTCTGATTCTGTCTTACCCAGCTGTGTTTCTTAATTACTTCTCCTGAGGGGTGACACTCACCAGAGTTCCCAAAGCCATCAATATTTTTTTTTTCTCACAACCCACGTGCAGTGGAATCTAATCACCTCAGCCCTAACCACTGTGCTCTTACATTCTGTGTGCTACTAATTAGATCAAAGGCCCAGTGAGCCTGTAATGACCATTGAGCTCCTGAGTCTTATCCTCATGTGCCCAAAGTTCCTTGACTCAGATTTTGTTTCATTTCATTTTCTTTTCTGCCACTGTCTTGAAAACTCCTATCCTGGGAAACCCTATGCCTGAATCTGATTCTGTTCCACTTTATTCTGGCAAGCGTCTTGCCTTGAGAACAAAATACCTGCCCTCAGTTGCTGTTATGATGATGGAGGTACTACAACCATCATCATCATCAAACCTCTTGAAGGATTCTTCCAAGTATAGTTCACCTTGGATTCTCTACCCACTTTAGTTTCTAATTGACCTGAAGCCCTGGGGTCTCCTCTTGGGAAACAGAGTATGTAATATTTTCTAAGTTTCTAAGTTGTCTAGCCATGTTCCTTGGACACCACATCTTGCAAATCTTTTCCCTATTCATGAGAGGTATCATTAATCTTTATAACCAAGTTTCCAGAGAAGTTATCCAGTGCTTGTATAAAGCAAATAAAAATGTAATCCCTGAGAGTGATTAACTATATATTTATACATATTCTCTTCATTTTATAAACAGAACATATAAACAGAAGATGCACTGCCAAAGTATTCATCTGGGCTAATAATTTTGATATTTATTTGCAGGTTTGCCTTCGCTATCAATCCTCAAAGTAGAAATAAGACCTCTTTCTCTCTGAATTTTTATTTTTATAAGATGATTGTGCCTTCAATGGCTGCTCTTATTATGAGCATTCAATTCCTATTCTCCCAACAAGTAACTTAAAGTCATGATACAAACTACCATAAAAACTGGCCACTTGAAACGTAGAACCTCAATGCAGATACTTTCAATATTTTAGTAATGAAACAAAACTCTTATTTTAGTTCTCAATGAATGTGGGGGAGAAAGAGAACTCATAAAATTAGTGGGCGAGGGAATAGAACCAATTAGAACAAGAACATGGTGCCAACAAGGGTTTTCAGAGAATGAGGGATGAGCTTTGAGAGAACACAGGGATGAGGACAAAATGGCAAGGAAATGCGGAAGGAGCTATTCAAAGAAAGAGAAGAAACAGTCTACAGAGAAGGCTGGAAAAGATTGGGAGACGTTTTCAATTACCAAGACAAAGGAACTGGGCAAACACTTCTCAAAGGGTAGAAAAGAACAAAGACCCTACTGCAGAGAAAGAGTGGTTCCCCCCATTTTTTTTCCAGGGTGGGGGGTGGTGTTTGGAGGTAGAATTTGGTGGAGTCTCCTGGCAGACATTTATTCAACTGAATCTTGTAAAATTTATTTCTGGAATTTAGAATTGGAAAGTTGGATGTAACAGAATATTTAAGTAAAAAAAAAAAAACTATGTAAAATATACCAATAGCAAAAATATGAAGTCTTATATAACTTTTAAAACATTAATCTTATTTTTCCCCAGGAAATGATTATAATTCCATCCATAACCATACGAAAGATTAATTTGAAATTTAAAAAACCTTCACATGCTCAAATTATTCTTAATAATCAGGAGGTAGAATGTGTTTTGTGGGAGTCAGAATTAAAAATAAAGTATATAAAAGGATGCCATGAAGTAAAAAAGCAGCTGAGGTCTATTTTTTTTTAAGTCTTAATATCTACTAAGCAGCCCACATAAAAGAACCATGTATCTTAACATATTTGTCATATTCAAACATAGTAGTCATATTCAATGCATTTTAAAATACCACCATATATATACTTCATAAATGTAATTCAGAAAAACTTTGCTAATTTTCACTTCCCTAATCTGCAAACCCCCAGTTCTCACAAAGAACCCCCCAGTCTCCCCTCACTTCTCAGCAAAGATTTAATAGCTGAGAGCTCTATCGTGTTCTCGTATTACTGAGACTTCATTATTTTTATATGCCACACGACGGGACACTTACTAATATACTATTAAGTATTATCATAAATAATTAAAATGCAACTACACTTGACAAAATGAAAGAACAGAGTGTATTCTGTGTTGCAGTCAACTTGTGTGTGTGTTGGCCAGAGCGAGCTAAGCACATATTTTAAAAATAGAAAATCAATTACTAAGAGCTGCCTCCATTGGACTGCAATGGGCCTACCTCTCATTAGTGTGAGTTAGTGAGGTCTCGTTCTGGCTCCTACCTGTCAATTAAATCACAGAGTCATTATAGCATTATCACTGTTAAACTGAAAAAAATTAAAGTACCAATAAAACTTTGTCTTTGTGCCAGCATTTTCCACATGGTTGTTGCTTTCCATTCCTTGTTGATTTGGTATGTACAGGTCTTTTGCCGTCCCTCCCTTGCCTCTCACACTCCGAGGCAAGAATTTACTGTCCTATTAATTGGTCAACATAGATTGAGAAGCACACACCATGTGGTCAGCACTACACGGACAATGCTCAGGATATAGAAGTGTAAGTAATAAATAGTCTGCCTTCAAGGAGTTTACAATATAATTTTGGAAATAAGATTAGCATATTAAAAAAAAAAAGAAAAAGAGTGGCCTGTATCAGAACATGTACAATTAAGTTTTAAACTGTGTGGTCTTCACCACTGGAGCTACATGTTAGAGGACACTGAATCCAGAAAAACTTCCTTGATTCTATGAGCCTGGATTAAGTGTTGGTAATTTGTTCTCTGTTAACAGCCTGCATTTGCTGTGTCAGAGTTGCCATTTACGTGGCAATAATGGAATCCATGTAATGTCATGTAACATCTCTCACCAGCCCGCAAGCGCCTTGAGGACAGAGGTTGGATCTTGTTTGCAGCATTGTTTCTGCCCACAGGAAGTTGTGGGGAGCACAGGGCCAGATGGAATTGGAGACATAGGTGCAGCTGCCCGCAGGACCGCTAGGGGCCTTGCTGCTGTTTGGCCTACAGCCCCCAGTAACTGGGAAACCAGCTAAGGCTTTGCAGCCGCCAAAATGGCAGGAGCGAATTCAGGTTTTGAAAAGAGTCCTCCATCCACAGTGTATGGAAGAGGGGATACAAATGAACGCGGGGAGCTCAGATAATTTGAAATAAACATTTAGTTAAGTAAGGAGGGGCGGCCAAAATTAACATGTGTTTGTGGTGTGATTTACCCAAATTTGGGTAATAGCCAGGTTTTCTTGGCCAGTAACGTGGAAGTGCGGTTATTGCTCTGTTATTATAAATCAGCTCATTATTTCTGAAGGTAAACAACTTACATTACATTACTATCACTTTCGATAATCTTTGATAGTCTGGAATATGTGGTGTGTTCGAAGCTGGTTATGGATATTGAAGTAAATTCAAGGTGATCCAGAAACAGTCTCAGCACGTTTTACTTGATCTCCTAGCAGGTGGCTTGCTGAGATCCTCCAAATGGAATATTTTGTCTTCTAAGTCTACATTAGTTGCTAATCTTACTGGGTGTGCAGTCCAAATGGCCACATCTTAAGTCAAAGTTTGCTGTCCCCTTTGTTGAGGAATATGCAAATTTCCAGTCAATGTGCAAGAAAAGAAAATTAGTGTGAGCCTTTAGGACTCCCTTGGTAAACTGGGATTACTTTGGGTTTCCAGATGTGGCTCTGGTCTGGGAGTAGAGTTCGGGGGTGGGGAGCATGAAGTTTTCACAGGCTGTAGCTAATTCCACCTGATCCACAGGACAATTGTTTTCTCCTCATGTTACTCTCCTTCCTTTAAGCCTTTCAATAGCTCTCCATTGCTCTTTGGATCACTTCCAAAGCTTTAATAGGGTCTGCCAAGCCCTGCATGGATGGGCTGCCTCCTACTAACCATGCCAGCTTCATTTCACACCTTTCCCTCCAGGTGTTCAGGTACACAGGTCTTCAAGCTCCTTCAATGGGCCCTTCTTCCTTCCACAAAGGATGCGTGATCTCTTTCCATACGCTGCCTGGAATGTTCTCTACCCCATTCCAACCCCCACCTCCAACTTTCGCTGTATAATTGATTCCCAGAGTTTCTTTAAATCTTTGCTCATTGGTTACTTTTTCAGGCAAGGCTCCTCTGATGTCCTCCTCCCACTCCCTCCACCTCAGACTAGGCAAAACTGGCTCATTTTATGCCCACAAAACACTTCACATTGTTCACAGCACTTACACTTGTATTTTTAATTTATTTGTATCATGATTTGATGGATGCCTCCCTGTCATCAAACTGTGAGCTCTGTGAGGATAGTAGGCATGTCAGTATTTGTACAACATCATATCCATGGAGGTTAACACAGTCCCCGACACAGACTAGAAGCTCAGTAAATAAATATTTTTGAGTAAACGACTAAGTGATTGAGTACCTAATTCTAATAATATGTTCCTGTACTTTTTCTCCTTTTCTGTGATCTCATAACCATCTGCTGGAACTTGGGTTTTTCTCTGTATCTCACCTTGGGTCACCCACTCTATATGTGCAATGGTACCTGCTCCCATTGTCTTAGACAGTGGACATGAGAGCATGGTACCCACCCCGGCAGAGGCTTACTTCCAGGAAGTCCAGTATAAATCCACAGCAGGAACATTAAGGTCCCCCATTGTGTTCTCTTGCAGCTGAGAAGAGACAATAAAACAAAAATGTAAAAGGGCCAAGAGGCCTTAAAGAGATCTGTATGTACTAGACCTTTTGGCTTATCCTCTGCCATTTAAAAGGGGTGCTCTGGATATATTATGAGCCTATATATTTTATTTTTCTAGATAAGGTAAGATTTAAAGAGAGTTGGCCTCAAGTAAAAAAATAGGAACTGCACTAAAAACCATGGATAATTAGACTATCATAAATTCACTTAAAAGTTCATCTTTCAGGCTCTACCAGTGGGATTTCTAGAAACATAAATAGCCTGCTGCACGTTCCTTGTAACTTTGAAGAAACACGATTTGTTTCCCTCCTTTCCTGTAGTGCATATGTGGTAATCCTACCATCCCCATAAAGAGAAATTACTGAAAGGCAATTATAACCTTTGCCTAATTTTGTATTCCTTTAATTTCATTCTTGCTATTCTTTGCATGGAAGCGACTGTTGTGGCAGGGGAGACGGAAGGATGTGGGGCAGACGGTCACTGGGAAATGGAGAAAGGCCAGAGGTCGTGATGAAGTAGGAACAATGTAAGTCACGATTTGTCTCACTGTTGGTTCTCTGGGCCAGGGTTCCCGCAATTTGCTCTGGCTTCTGGTTGTCACAGGCACAGCCCTGGAAGGCGCAACCGAGGGGTCCCTGTGGGAATGGACAGGGATTGACTCCAGCAGCATCAGCTGTAGGAATGCACACATGCTCTCAGGGGTGGAAGCAGGAAAGCCAGCCAGGGGCCTTCTGGGAGACTTGTTTTTAGACCTCTTTAAAGTTGCAGTAAAACGGCAGAAAGTAGTTTTGAATCCTCTTTTGAACAATTTTATTGTCTGCTCCCTTTGCCACAAGGGGGGTAATGTTGATAAACTGCTAAATAATCAACTTTTGTATATTTCATTTGAAAACTTTAAAATTTTAAATACTCACTTTATGGGCTTGGTAAAGCATGACAGGGACTCAGTGCAGGCCTCCCCGCACTCTTCTGGTGGGTGGATTAGAGATGCTTGGTTTAATAGCACGCTAAGGGATTGCCACTGGCCTGAATCCCACCCCCAGTCCATGACTCACTGATTGGAGAGGGTTACTATGTCTGGGAAGCAAGTTTCACATATTTCCAGGGAAGAGGCTAGGCCCAAGATAGAAGTGGAATCTAGTCTTCCAGCGTTGATTGGGGGAATACATCATATTTATTGGGAAAGAACCACATAGATGGAAGCAGATCCCAGATTGGGGTGGGAGGAACCCAACAACATCACTATTTAATGCTTTGGAATATTCATGTATATTTTGAAGAGAGGGATCGGGTCTTATTCATCTTTGTATCTCCGATGTTTTGTGCAGTGCTTGGCACGTAGTAGGTGTTCAATAAATATGTGAATGAAAAGCAAACTGAGTAAGCCTAAAATACAATTGGCTTCTATATTAGTTTCCTAGGATTACTGTGAGGAATTGTCAGAAAGTATGTGACTCGAACAACAGAAATTTATTGCCTCACCATTCTGGAGGCTAGAAGTCTGAAATCAAGGTGTCCGCAGTTTTCATGCTCTCTCTGAAGGCAAGAGGCAAGATCTGTTCCAAGCGTCTCCTCTGGCTTCCTGGTAGTTCCCTGATTTGTGACAGCGTAATACCAATTTTTACATGGCGTCTTCCCAGTGTACATGTCAGTTTCCAAGTTTCTCCTTTTGACAATGACCCCAGCCATATTAGATGAGATGTCCACCCTATGCCACTATGACTTCATCTTAATTTCGCGAATTACATCTGCAATGACTGTTTCCAAACAAGATCACATTCTAACATATTGGAGGGTGGAATTTCAACATTTGATTTTGGGGGGTGGTGACACAATTCAACCCACTACATTTCATTGTGCAATGATTACACTTGAATTTGAATTTATCATTCAAATATTCAAAGAGCACTGGTTGGTTAGGTGCTTTCCTGGATGTCAAGAGATGTGTGTTATGGACTCAACTCAGTCATCAACCACTGTGTTAACACAAACAAGAATTTCATTTGAGTTAATAATGAGGCTGGGATATAAGATCTTTCAGGTGCTTTTTAGCTCAAACGCTCTATGATTTTCTTAGCCATCTATTTGAAACACATCTCTTTGTTTGTTTGCTTTTTGTTTTGTTTTGTTTTTTTTCGAGAGAGAGAGAGAGAGAGAGAGAGAGAGAGAGAGAGAGAGGCACACTCCTAACCAGGCTCCACATCCTGCATGGAGCCCAATGTGGGGCTCGATCCCATGACTCTGGGATCATAACCTGAGCTGAAATCAAGAGTTGGATGCTCAACTTACCACCCAGGTGCCCTGAAACATACCTCTTATATGGCTTTTTCTTAGTGCTTTTTACATATTGCTGAACATTTATTATTTTTTTAAATTTTAATGTTTATTTTTGAAGGAGAGAGAGACAGAGCACAAGTGGGGCAGGGGCAGAGAGAGAGGGAGACACAGAATCTGAGGCAGGTTCCAGGCTCTGAGCCATCAGCACAGAGCCTGATGTGGGGCTCAAACCCACAAACTGTGAGATCATGACCTGAGCCAAAGTCAGACACTTAACCGACTGAGCCACCCAGGCACCCCTATTGCTGCACATTTAAATTGAACTTTCAGAATTCTATTGCAATTGAGTCCAGCAATGTTTCTCTAAAGAATCCAAGAGTTTGGTCCTCCTGTTTCAAAGAACCCAATGTCCAGAGTTCATGAAGTCAGGGACCATATCTGTTTCTCTTACTTCTGAATTATAATAGCTAACATACGGCCTGGCACTCAATAATAGTAAATACTCAATAAATATGTGTTGGATAAACATTGAATGAATGAATGTACTTATTGCAAAATTATTTACATAAAATTTGGTAGTCATGTTCATATATGTTGAAACCTTTCTTCCTCACTGTTCATATTTACTTATAACTACCAATCCCAGTGTATCTTAGAACTTAAAAATCTCGTGTTGAGTGTCCAGAAATCAATGGCTGTCTAGAGATAAAATCATTTCAAGGTATCTAAGGGATTATATGAAATATTTGGAGCATTTTGAAGAAATTAAGATACGAGAAATAGTCATTGTATGAAAAACAGCAGGAAATGGCATTTGTAAATATCCTACAGTGCAATCTGGCAGAGGAAATCAGCACCTCTCCATGGACTTTTCTTAATAAATCTTACAGTCTATATTTCTGTATATATTTTAGGTTATTTTAGGTGATGGGAGACCCAGGTATACATGAAAGACAGAGCATAGTAGGAAGCTGAGAATATAGGAAGCATTAGTTTCTGTGTTACCTCAATGTTTGCGTACAATGGATCACATATGGTACTCAACAGGGGGTACATGGAAAGAGTCAAGAAGAGTTTACTCTGTGCATAGTAAAAACTATAAGAATTTTGTTGAGTTATTATTATCTAAATCCCCAAAAGACTTGGTCTCTTATACCACTTTCAGGGCTTTAACACTCTTTCTTTATTTTCAAGGCCTCAGATTTAAACTCGTCCGAGAAAAATGCAAGAAGCATTATTTCCGAAGTCGCTGTGCGGCTAAGCCAAGAGTCCTCTGTACTACCCAGTCAATCCCACCAACAACAAGATTTACAAAGGAGGACATAACCTGCTAAGAGCAATAAATAGCAAAATTTATGATGCAACTAAATTCTAAAAACATTTTAATAATTGGAGGGAGAATTTTAAGTTAGAGGAATCCAGTCTAAGGAGTACTTCATTCCTCCATTTCCACCTAACCCAAGCAACCCCCTGCTAGTCAAACTGCAACACGCCATTAACCTGGAATGGGGAAACTATTTGAAAAATCATACAGGGTACAGAGGTGCCTTCGTCCTCCTGAACAGTAAATGGAACAGGACTCTTCCAATGACAACGCTAGAAAATTATATCTAGTTTAATTTTTCTCCGACATCCTGGTTTCATTTATGAGACTGTTCAGTTCTCCAGGGCTGCAGTCAAAACCAGGAAAGCCTTTCTGCCAAAGAAGAAAAGGTTTCCATTTGACAGAAATACTGTTCAGAGTGATTGATTTAAAAGTGCTGAACTCATATTCAGAGTCTGAAATCCAGGAACCGCCAGCTGGGCTGGGATTCAGAATTACAAGGATGGAGTGAGTTTCTGAGTTGTGATGCATTAAGCAGTGGGGGCAATTGCTTTCCTCACCTATCTCACAAGGGATGGAGGAAGGGAAACCTTTAAGAATTAAGAAAGAAATCTTAGAACTGTTGAGTTACTGTGTCTTGCTCTGCTAGAGGCAGAATCACGGTTTGCATTTAGTAGGCAAACTCTGGTGAGGAATTTAATACATCTTTGGGTAACTATGAATTGTCTGAAAGGAGAGTTGGAGAAGACAACATAAATAATAGAGGAAAACCAGATAACTAGTTTTACTAAAGCTGGACTTTAGTAAATATGTGGGTGTTGGAGAGCATAATGGACCTGTTTAAAACAAGCAAAGCATTTCCAGGGTGTGAACTAAAAGGAGTTGGTCTACTGGAAAAAATATCTTTTGAAAATCTGCAAGAAATATGGGGCGCCTGGGTGGCGTAGTCGGTGAAGCGTCCGACTTCAGCCAGGTCACGATCTCGCGGTCCGTGAGTTCGAGCCCCGCGTCAGGCTCTGGGCTGATGGCTCAGAGCCTGGAGCCTGTTTCCGATTCTGTGTCTCCCTCTCTCTCTGCCCCTCCCCCGTTCATGCTCTGTCTCTCTCTGTCCCAAAAATAAATAAAAACGTGGAAAAAAAAATTTAAAAAAAAAAAAAAAGAAAAAGAAAATCTGCAAGAAATAGTAAGCACGAACAATGGCGCTAGGGGATTAAGACATATAACGTTAACTTACTCTTTTAATTTGTGTACTGTGGTTTTTAACAGATGGATTTATCAGTGGTTTGCTGTTTCTTCTTCTTTTTTCCCTAACGCATGCTGAGCTATTTCCTTGCATGCCATTTTAAAATAAAAATATTTTTAAAGGGGACACCATGTTAAGGAAGATGTATAAATAAGACAAGTGCTAATTACAGTGTCTAAAAAGAATGCCTTTGCCCTGTAAATCGTGGCACAACTGCTTACACAGGGAATGAGGGAGCTCCATGCTGGGGCTGCACTTTCTTTCCATCAAGTCACGGAGCATAAATCTGGGCAATAAATGATCAGAAGGTACTGTACTGTGTAACTTGTACAATGTTCATAAAAGAAATTAATGAACAAATAAATATTCTCTGATGGACGAGCTGGCAAAAATATATCTCACAAAAATGCCTTCCCCTTTGGTTGGGGGAGAAAGGCATGGGAGTGACATCTCTTTGAACAGTGTGCCTGGTCTCAAAGAGATTAATGCTCAGAAAGTAATCTTAATGGCAGCATCTGAGAGCCCAGACATAGGCCAAACCCCTGTGGCTGTCACTAGGGGATCTGCCTGTGGCGAGGAGTCAGGATCAAGCTATTCTCGCACCTTCTGCTCACCAAACCACCAACCTACGTGGAATTCTCAGAGACCTAAATATTGATTTGCAACCACACAGAAAAGTTTGTGTGTCTTCATTCTTGAGTAGAAGGAACCCTACAAGCTTGGAAATCTGCAAATAAACAAACAAACAACTTTTCTTGAACAAGTACTCAAAGAATGATAATGTCAATTTCTGTCCTCTGAGTTTTGGTTGGATAGTATAGAAGTGCTCTGAGTCAGTTTCGCTGAGCTGCCTTAACAGTGAATACCACCAAAAATGCCACTCTCATGATCACCATTGCTTGGGCAGGCATACATGATGGCTCCATATTGCCTGTGACAGTGAGCCTAAATTCTGTGGTGTGGCCTTTAAGGTCCTGGTCAATAGGGCTCTGTTTCCTGTTCACGAACATGGGCCACGACTTCCAAAGAGAAGTATTCTACTTTTTCCTTGCTTTCTGTGTCACCACTGGCTTCTCCTACCCTCATTCTTGGTTTCTTGTCCAAAGTTTCGTGCATATCACTTCTTCCTTGGCCTTATATTCACCCGCCTCTCCAAGAATGCATTCCCAGCCCACTCTGCAAGGCACACATTAGGCCCCCATTTCTCTGAGAAACTTTCTCAATGGCTCCATCGCATGACTTCTCTATTCTTTAAATTTTTGGTTTTAGAACTTGATAGCACACTGAATACATTTTCTTGTAATTGCTTCACGTCTGTTCATATTACCTTCCAAAGTAGGCCTAAGCCTTTTGAGGTCAGAGACGCTTTTATACAAGGCCGTGGCATTTCATGTGAATATTGAAAGTGGTCGACTGGAAATAGTGCAACTGAAAATATTGACACTCCTCACTTGATGCACAAAACTCAAAATAGTTTAAAAATGAATTTATAATTTAGAAAATTGCCAAGAATTTTTATAATTTCAAAGTTTTATGCTTTCGCCCTTTATGCTTTTTGCCCCTCTCTTCAGCTGCTAAACAGAAATACTCTCCTTCTGTTAGTGTCGTTTGAGCCATGCTTCTGTTGATCCAAAATAAAATTTTAGTAAGTTTTTTGGTAACTATTCTGTGGTTATCGTAATTTTGATATAATTATAATTTTTAAATTACACTCTATTAAAAGTGAATCCAATCATTTGTCAGCATTAATGCCTAATAATTTGTACTAAAGACTGTGTGCCAAATAACCTAAATGGAAATTAGATTGTTAAGAAAATACTAAGAGGGGCGCCTGGGTGGCTCAGTCGGTTAAGCGGCCGACTTAGGCTCAGGTCATCATCTCACGGTCGGTGAGTTCGAGCCCCGCATCGGGCTCTGTGCTGACAGCTCAGAGCCTGGAGCCTGTTTCAGATTCTGTGTCTCCCTCTCTCTGACCCTCCCCCGTTCATGCTCTCTCTCTGTCTCAAAAATAAATAAACGTTAAAAAAAAGATTTAAAAAAAAAAAAAAGAAAATACTAAGAAAGCCAAATTGCCACCATGATATGCTGTGAATCATTTAGGACAAAGTCCCCTGTGAAATTCTGGAGGTAGTATGGTACCTCCCCCCACCCCCAAATCAACATTAAAGCAAATACATTTTAGAATTCTTGAAAACTGTGAAATAATATAGTCAAAAATGAAATAAAAGAGGGGCGCCTGGGTGGCTCAGTTGGTTGAGCGTCTGACTTCCCACTCAGGTCATGATCTCCCGGTTCGTGAGTTCGAGCCCCGCATCTGGCTCTGTGCTGATGGCTCAGAGACTGGAGCCTGCTTCTGATTCTGTGTCTCCCTCTCTCTGCCCCTCCCCTACTCATGCTCTGTCTCAGAAATAAATAAACATTAAAATGAAATAAAAGAGATAAAAACCTCTCCTGATAGTATGGCTTTAAGACCAATACCCCCAAATCTGTGCCAAAACTATAATGCCCATAGACGTTTGAATAAATCCTGGCATGCAACACCCCCCCCGCTTTATATTTATTACATTAATTATGAAAATTCTGAATTCTGAAGACTTACATGCCTTTGTTTTGTTATATTGTTCCCTAAAGCATAAGACTGCCACATAAAATATAGGATGTCCAGTTAAATTTGAGTTTCAGATAAACAACAAAGGAAATACTGATACAAGTTTCCTCTTAATATTGCATAAGACCTACTTATAATTAAAAAATACAATTCATTGCTTATCTGAACTTCAACTTTAACTGGGTATCCTCTATTTTAGAAACTGGCTAGATGATCTGTAGTTAAAACCCAATGATTATGTGTATGTGTGCATGCACATGTGTAGAAAACTAGTTTGAAAGAGACTTAACGATGAGTCATCAGGTACAACTTCTTACCTAAAACAGGAGTCTAGTTTACAATGGCCTTCTCAGATTATTTCTGATTTAATACACTGATGGATTTTATTCCACTTTGGGACAGCTCTAATGATTAGAATTTTAAAACAAAATTACCATATCTTCCTAAAATTTTCTGTCATAACAATAGAAAATAAGTCTACTCACTATTTCAGAGGATATCTCCGGAATATTTAAAGACAGCTATATTGTTCCATTCTCTGACTCCTACTCCTATCTCCTCTATGCTTGGTTTTCTTTAGGCTGAGAAAATTACCATTTCCTTAAGTCATCTTTCATAATGACTTTAGTTTTCAAAGCCTTTACTATTTCTAGTAATTATTCTCAAATATCATTATGATTTGACATTGTAGAACCTTTGAAGAATATTACTGGATAAGAATCTCTCTTTCTCTCTCTCTCTTTCTCTCTCTTCCTCTCCCTCTCTCCCTCTCTCTGTCCCTTTTCCTTTCCCTCGCCTCTCCACTACCACCAGTGACCTGGGTACATAGTAGATACACATCAATCATCTTTCCTAAGACCTTCATGACACTTCCATCTAGAATCACTCTATATTTTGTCTGCGTCCAAGTGCATTTTGTGCTTTTCCTTGGACGCTAATTCCTATATTGAACAAATGTGTATTGAATACCTACTATAAGCCAGCTGCTATTCTAGTTTTATGAGACTAGTAAGAAATAAAGACAAAGGGCCTGCTTTCATGGAGTTTACATTCAAGTGGCAAAAAGCAAGACATAACCCCCAAATTATATAGTTTATGTGATGATAAATAATCTGAACACAAATAAAGCAGGATAAAGGGGATGGAGGTAGTGGTGGGTAATTGGAGCTATTCTACAGAAGGCGGTCAGGGAAGGCCACTTGATCCAGTCCCATTTTGCAGAAGCCATGCAGATATCTAGGGTAATAACATTCAGATTAAAAAAAAATCACAAAGATAGCAACCTGAGTTGGGAGTATGCTTAGTGTGAGTGGCAAGAAAGCCAGTATACCTAGAATGGAGAGAGCAAGGTGGGGAGGAAGAGAGAGGAGAAGGAGGAGGGGTCCTGGGATTGCATTCAGGTTATTTCTGAGCAAGTGATATTTGGAATACCAAACAATAAACTCTTCGGGAAAGGACTATCGGGGGAATGTGGGCAATACTATTTGAATATGAGAGTGATATGCCTGGGACACTTCCCTCTCTGTGGATTACAGCTCTGATTGATAGGAGAAAGAGACAGGAATTGTTTTTCTTTCCCTCACTGTCCTACTTGCTTTTCTCCTAAAGATGAAAGCTTGAATGACTACCGTGGGCTTCCTTCAGCTAAGGGAGATGTCCTTTGGTTGAAACCATATCAGCAGGTGCATCTTCTGGCTGGAGCAGCCAAGGGAATTCTTACTTCAGTGTTACTGGCAATCTTTGTTTCAAGAGTACTCAGAATTCTGCCTAACACATAGTAAGGGAGAAACAAATGTTTCCTAAACTAGGCTGTCAAACCACTCAATCTGTGTTTCTTTACCTCTGTTCATTAGGTTGATAAAAGTCTCATCAATTTGGTAAGACTAGACCTATTTCACTTGATTCATTTGTTGACCGCTCTTCTCCCGGGTGTAATACTTTCCCAGAGACTCTTCCAAATTTTTAATTCAAATTGCATCAAGTGGTCTTCATGAATGGCCACTAGTGATGCTTTCTTTAATCTAATTCCGTTCTTGGGCCCGGTTATCACTGCAGATGACACTGCTATTTATAGATACCCCCACTATATTCATTTGTTCTGGTGCTTTCTGCCCATTACCATAAGGTACACATTGACTTCAGAAACAAATAGTATTTTGACCCCATCTGGTATTTATTACATGCTTGCTTGCAAAATTCAAAGTTCCGAATGCCTATACCAGGTAACTGCCCTTGTCCCATTGGTGATCTTCCTTTTCTCTCCTCAAGATACCTATCAATTCCTCTAAATTCCAATCCCCATAATCTCTGAACTGGAAGTCTCCAGAATACCCTATAACTTTCCACTGTTGCCCCATCTACTCTTAATTAGTGAAACTTTTAAATTTCTCCCTTCTACAGGATTCCATTTCTTCTTTGTATATTGTTGGAATGCAGTAAATAAAGATTGAGTGACTAGTTTCTATGTGTCATACTGCCTTGCTTTATTTAAAATTTTCTCAAGCACCACTTCCTGGCAGACATCTATTTTGATGAACTATCTCTCCAAAACTATCATCATTAACACACTTACTCTTGTGTGGCAAGTATGCTTAAAGTTACAGAGAGATGGGGTGGGGTAGAGAGATGAGAGAGTTAATTATCAGAAAATGCTCCATTAAGTGAGGCCAATGAATGTCCCATTTAAATTTGAATTCACATTGTGAGTCACAAAATCTGCACTTCCTAAAAGGTTCCTGGTCTGTCCCACACGACAGATGTTCGGCAGATACATTTTAAAAAGCTACCAATGTCTATAATCCACAAAGCTCTTTCTCTTTTGGTAACATTAGTAAAAGAAAAACACATTTATTCTCCTTGCTAAGCTTAAAACAACAACAGGCGAAGCGGGCTAAGGTTTCTTCCTGCCCTGTCCTGTCTTTCTCTTTCAGCCACATTATAGTCTTACTCATGCTCTGAATCAAAATTAGGATGAACAGACAGTTACCTTCGAGTACAAACGAAGAGGGCTAAGTTGAGACTTGGGGAGGGGTGCTCACAATTGTCCCCCAGTGGCCAGTTCTTTCATTTTTGGAGACACGGTCTTCGTATGTATTTATTCTTCTGCCCCATATGGATGTTCGCGAAAACCATTCTGTGGTTCTCCTCCTTTCTGTGTTTCTCCCTGAATTCTACTATGGCAGTCTGGGCACGTATCCAACATCAGTAAATGAAAATCTCTTCATGCAGCCCAGCTTCAGCATTGCATACCAGCAGTTAAATGCTGTCTTTCCTGTCCCACATCCAAACGTTAGCATATACAATATCAATAAGCTATTCCTTTCATCTTCCCAACACTGTAGAGGTGTTTATATTTGTGTGGGACATTTAAGCAATTCTAGCCAATGGGCTTGTACATGAGGCTAGGCCCCAGGCAGGGAGCAGCCTCAATTGGAAACAGGAACTGAAAGTGTTCTTGGTAAAACCTGGCCTCTGCCTGAATGTAGCTGTCTCACTCAATGCCTGACCTTCTTTAAAGAGGTCACCCTCAGAATTATGGGGCAGTTTGATAAGCTGGAATATACTAATTTATTGGCCATTAAAAAAAGAGGAAACTTTATTTGGATTACTCTGCTTTCTTGAAAACTTTTTTTTTCATAATTAAAAACATCTGGAAGGCATTTTAATATATCATAAACAAGAGGAAATCCAAAGCACGTGACTTCGAAGAAAATGATGCAAATAGAACTCCTTGCCAAAATTTACTGTAATCTGTTTTTCTTTTTTCCGGGGTGGGAGTTTGGAGGTGGGGGATTCAAGAAAGGAGGGCAAATGAGAATAACATTGAAAATTCTACAGAGAAAACAGTTATTTCAAAATTAGTGTACTGCTATTTTTGGCCAGCGTCAGAAGACATTACACATTGGCAGAGCCTCTGAAATATATTTGGTTTCTTTTTAAAAATTAGTCATTTTACTGGTAAATTTCTTTCTGAAATGGATAAATAATTAAATAAACACAAACTAAATTAGGAGGTTAAAATAAGAAGTAGAACCAGAGAGGAGACATCTTCTAGGGTGAACTTGGGTAAAGAACCAGCTATTTGCTTAGTATTTTATTCTTCCTTTTTATATCCCTCTTTTATTTGGATAACAGCAACATAAGGGTACATGCAGGTCTACTACATATCACCTCAAACTGATGCCTGCCTGTGATATTTCAAATGTTTTCCAGCTTGTCTTTCATCAGATAGGGCATAAGCTACCTTATGATATAAATGATGTGTTTTGAGGACTTTCTTCCTGTGTTGACCCTGGAGGTAAATGAGAAATAATCACCCATCGCCAGAATTGAATTCTCTTAGTATTGTGGCTAACACCACACACACACACACACACACACACACACACACACACACCCCTACCCCTCCGTAAAACAGACCTAAAAATATCAGTGTGGCCAATGTTAACCTTATTTGGCTTCCAATTCTTGGATGTATGCTTAATAAATTCATGAAATAACAATATACTTGGTGCAGAGTCTATTTTTAAATATATAGTTTATAGAAACTCATTGAACTGCTGTAAGTCTATAATTACACAAAGTATGTGAAACAATCAGTTGTATTTTATAAGATGTAGGAACCTCTATTTTCCTGGACAAATTCCAGACTCGGTATCATGGAAAAGCATGAACTAAAGGAAGACAAACCTATGTTGAGATTGTGGCTTGGTACTTCATAGCAGTGACTTCTCTGAATTTCAAATTCCTCACCTCTAAAACAGAAAGTTGTTATCTACTTTTTCCTAAGAAATAAATGAGATAATGCTTATACGTAAAGAATCTGGCACAGTTTCTGGCAGTGAGAGCTCTAATTATTATTATTGGTATTAATTTATCATTATCCAAAGTACCCCATAAAAAACAGTTGGTGGCAAGACATTTTGCCAATTTGTTTACAATGCTCCTTCTATTTTCGGGAGGGGGGCTGCGATTCTGCTACGCAGTTCAGTTGATTGAGTGATTAACTCACTCCTTCATTACATTTTTCCACCTGGGTTTGGGCTCTGGCCTCTAGGCCCTAAGGCAGACACATTCAAACCCTTAGATGTGGTCCTGATATTCCAGGAGCTCTAGGTCTATGTAGGGAAACAATTAGCTACAAAACACCCATTCATCTAGTGCCAGGCATTGTGAGAGATGGTACAGATAAGAATGAGTGAGACAAGCTTCCTGCTTGGCCAGAGGAGCTCAGGGCTGGATTTGCCTCTCCAAACCCAGGTAGAGATAGAAACAGCTGGCCAGCTGAGGAAAAGGTCATCAGTATTCACTATGAAATTTGAGGGGTGGGTCAGAGGTCAAGGTGTACTTTGATGCAACATGGGAGACTGAAATAAAGCCCATAAAAATGGGTACTTAGGGTCCTGTTTATAAATATCTGTAAGAAAAAGACTTATTTATCAGTCAGCCAGGGAGCCTATAAACTCATTAAGAAGTTTACATTTTCCAAATTGTGGGAGATGGCTATATGGATAGGGATTAGAGGTGGGGGGCAAGATATTCAAAGAGGATGGACACTGAAACCAGAAAGACAGGGCTCAATGTTCCAACTCTGTAATAATCCAACATGAGGCATTGAGCAAGTTACATAGCCTTTCTTCCCTTTGACTTCCTCACCTGCAATATAGGAATAAGATATATTCAGGGTCATTGTGAGGATTAGTGTTAATTTATGTTAAGAATTTAGCAGACGGGTAGCACTCAATAAATGGTGTCTATTATTATTGGCCATTATTATTAATCATCATTAAGAAGGCCGAAGGACTTATTTAATTTATAATCATTTTCCTTGCAATGAAAATACAATTCATATTATTTATAGATTTACATGCTTTTCCTATATTGATAATATGAACATTAGCTAGTGTTTGGTCATTGGCCATGGTTCTACTATAACTAAAAATTACCTTACCTACCATGATATGCGTTGGAAATTTCGATTACTTACCATTTTCCAAGAAATTTGTTAAAGTAAATGTAGAGTGTAGCTATTTTAAAGATGACAGCCAACATTTTATAAAATTTATGTTAAACTAAAAAAAATAATTTAAAACTCATATCTGAAGTAGATGATAATGGATTATATTTACCATTCTTCTAACTCCTCTGTCTTTAACAGAAACACAAAGCAACAGTGTGAATACTAAACTACAGATTAGGTAAGCGAGAGACTTTTATTACAAAGGAAATTACAAGGCTAATTTGCATTGACTGGTTTAAACAACAGTCTACCAACCAAACTAATCTGGGAAAATATTACCCAGAGACAGAAATGGAAGGGACTAGGCTAAGATAATGCTTTTTCTTTTTAAATTCATATTTCAGAATCATGATATCTTGAAATAGGTTGTCAGATGGGTTAATGGGCCTTACTATTTCATTTTAACACTAAATACAAAAAAAAATGTTTATGGAATCTACACTTTGAAACAAGCTTCCATAAGCCATAATCCAATAATTGTTAGCTACACAAGAGGCATAAAAAACATTAAAACTTTCCATGGGGGAGGTGTGTTTAGTAGACTAGAGCTTTCATCATAAATATTGCTATGGGGCTGTAATATAACAAAAATTAAAACAATGAACTGCAGGTAATATATTAATATCATAAAATCATATGCTGTATTGAGAGAAGGATATAGGTAAGCCAAATAATATGTACTAGTATATATGAAGAGAATATTAATAGCTGGTTCACCAATTCTGGTTAGGCCTGGCAAGTTATCTATTACCTTCAAGAGTTTCAGAAATTCCTTTTTGTCATTTTGGATCTTGGCCTATGGTGATATTCTTTAGATGGCAATATCTACTCATATGGTTTACCAATTTGTATTGTCAACCAGTCTGTGTACACACATTTTGAAGAGCTATTTAGGTTTTGCTAGTGGAGCCATTTCCAGATCAGAGAGGAAAACAAAGGGGAAACCTCACCGTCTACTGTTAAGAAATAAACAAACAAAACAAAAGCAAACAAACAAAACCTAAACTCCAGAATTAGAGCAAGGTAAATGTATTTAGAACAAGATAAATATGCTCAATGATCATTAACTAGAACCTTATGAACTTAAGGATGTCAGCCATCAACTAATAGATAAGTAAGGGTAAAAAATTTTTAGAGATGTTATTCACACTGCCTATGTTAAAGTATTACTGCTGTAGGAGGTCATCAGTAAATTTTAAAACAGTGCCCGATTACTCTTCCTCTGTGCTCAGTTACTGATGCTATCTGCCAAGCTATAGTCAAACTCTGTAAATAAATAAACCAATAAAACCCTTGGGGGGAAAGTCCTTAATCTACAACACAGTGATTTTGTAGCTTGAAAAAAAAAAGACTTTGCAAAATAAACTTTTGCGAGATAATACTAGGAATGGTATTCATCCTTCTACTTATAGTGTTGAAACAACACAAGCAGTGTGGTTCATTAATTTAACAGAATAATGTTGAGCCAAACTGGGTACTGGTGTTATTCTGGAGAATAAAACAGACTGGGTCTCTGTCGCCATAGAGCTTAGAGTCCAGTATAATATTTCCTTAAAATCCTTAATATCCTTCCTTTCACCTCCAAGGAAGATGGTATGAACCAAGCCATCATCCAAACATATCAGCTCTGCCTAGAATTTAAAGGGTGTGCGTGGTAAGAAATAATGTTGGAGAGGTAAGAAATCTGCAGTCTTGGGCATAAATCCATGTTAGTGGTAGCCCTCAATTTCCAAATGAGTAATATTACAAATGAGATCAATTTCTAATTTCTTCCTGCATTATGATTTTGTAAAAAATGAGAAAGCATGAGATAATTTTTGAGAGAAAATATGTTACATAAGTCCTAGGTGTTCTCAGTCATAACAATTTATTCAAAACATTTCGGTTATATGCTATTAGAGTTAAGAAGAAGCTCACCATGGTCATGCCCACTTAAAAAAATAGAATGTAGTATATTCACTTAATAAAAGGTGAAGAATGTTAATGATAATGTGATTACAAAAGTAAAATGCTCAGAGGTTGGGTCCTCAGATAATGGAAAAAGATAATTTCTAATGAAAAAGCGAGCATTGGGATGAACCTTGACATATAGGTAAGATTTAGGTGTGTGGAAATGGCAAAGGGGGAATTCAGGAGGAACAAAATAGGCACAGAGTCAACAAGTCTCCCTCATTTGGTCAGTTAGACAATTCCATCATCCAGGGCTTCGCAAATACTTAAGATCTAGGCACAAACTAGGAGTCAGAATCCTGAGATGTGACAGGCTAGAGAGGGACTGAGGGCCAGATTGTGGCTGAGCTTGACTGAAAATTAATGACTCAACTTTGGTATGCAAAGAACATCACTGGCAAATTTTAACTATGATCACAGCTGTTCCTTCATAAGATTAACTTAGCAGCATTTTGCTAAGTTGGTTAGAGATAAGGGAGAAAAGTCTGGCAAGAAATTGGTCAGGAGACATAAAAAATAATAAAGTCTGGAGTGACCTAAGCATTAGAGGACTTGATAGTTGAATGGCTTCAGGGTATGAGGAAAAGAAACGAGGAAAAGAATATACTCCAACATTACCCCCAAGTGTCAAGCTTGGGTGACTGAGATAGTGGTATGACAATAATGAGTGGTGTGCCAGAAAATGTTCTCAGAAAGAGAGAGTGAGAGAGAAAGAGAGAGAGGAAGAAAGAAAGAAAAATGGAAGGAAGGAAGGAAGAAGAGAGAGAAGAGGAAAATAAAACGAATCTGCAATTTGTAGCATTTGCCATTCTGTGGTGTAATTGCTCCCACCATGGCCAACCTGGAGTTGAGAACAGGTGCACACAGTGAGTCCTCATAAGCTGGTAAGAGCCAGCTCTAGCATGTGACTTCCAGTGATGGATACCGAGTAAAGAGGAGGAGACCCAAGAAGGGAGCTAGGAGTTTTGGCTTTGGACACGTTGAATTTAAAGTGATATTTGCAGGACTATTTAAATGGCAATTTCAGCAAGCATTAGAAATGCTTTGGATTTCCCTTTGGATCCCTTTGGATAAGTCAGGTGGAAATATCTATCGATCTATATCTATTTGTAGATATCTCTATTTTTTATAACTATACTATTTAAATATATAAATATGAATATATAAATATATGACATATACATATTTACTATGTAATACATATTAATTTAAATTATATATGAATATATGATATATATTTAAGGGTTGTCTGCACAGAAATAGCATTAAAGGTAAATAAGGTTATCTAGGTATAGAATTCAAAGTGAGAAAAAGAGATAATGATAGAATCTTCAAAAATAATCGTATTGGAAAGCAAGAGAAGGCAGAAGAATAGTCAGGGGAGGTAGGAGGCAAATCAGAAGAGTGTTTCATACTAGAAACCAAGAAAAATCATTTTAAGAGGGCTTGGCTAAAGTGCCAACGGTGGTGGCAAGGGCAAAGGTAAGTAAATGAAAATACAAATCTTTGCGATGGGTCTCTTTAGGCCCCTGGGACTGCGGAGGAGGTAGTTTCAGCAGAGTTGTGGGTGGGGAGAGAGTTTTAGCAGTGTATGTCTTCTCATTTTTCCCAACATATTTGGCAGTGAAAGGAATGAGAAAAGATGAAAAGGTAGGATATTTTCTTTTTTTGTTTTTTGAGCTATTATTATTTCAATGGAAATTTAGCTGCAACGTAAGGAGAAAAACAAACTCTCCTAAGTCTCACTAGTAGCAAAAATGGCTTTAGTCCAAAGTTAAAAGCTTGCAAGCCCCATTGGGGCTGACCCTGGGGCTGCCCATTATTTGCTACGAGCCTCGCTTAGACCACTTGGGAGAAGAAAGATTCTCGCGGACAGCTGTGACCAAGCAAACAGGAGCAATGGAATGAGCAACATGAATCCCATGAAGAGGAAGAATACGTATGACAAAGCATTTGCTCTATGAAAAATATGGAGGCGGGGAAAACAAGGGAGGCAATGCCAAGAACAAATATCTGAAAAAGTACATGCTTCTAGAATGACTTGTGTTGTTCAGCCAATTTAAAGCTTAACATAATAGAACTGTCCTCCGAACCCACAATTCTTTCCCAAGTTGCTCCTCAAGTTGTTTTCCTCTTGCCTGGAACAGATGATTTCCTCATTTCCACATTTCTAGACTCTAAAATGTGAGGTCTAGCCATCTCACTTCCTCCTTAATGTCCTAACTTGCATTATTTTCGAGTTGCCCAGAGAGCCTACATTGTGTTCTCTATAGGACACATAATAAAGGACAGTATCTATCATCTATCATGAACAGTACGTGTGTGTTGACACAATTATTCCTAGTCTTGTGTTATGTTCTGATTATTTCATGTAGGTAACTGGTTCCTTACATTTGAGGACTTATAAACCTTGTCTTTTCCTTTCATAACCCTCTTTTCCCTATATGATGCATAATTATAGGCTGATTAAAAATAGTAGCTGATGCTTGTTGAATTGGATTGCAATTTGTTTAAAAAACAAATTTTCATTGAAATATGTATGGGTACTACTACATGGAAGCTGTTGTGTAGCTGAAGATAAACTATAGTATATCTTTGTTTAAAAACACTTTGTTTTTAAAAGTAGGTTCTAGAGAAAAGGAATGGTTCCTCTAAAATGAATTTGGAAACAGCTGGAAGATAAAAGTAATTTATCAATATCATCAGTTTCAACTATAACAGGGATAAGACTTTTTGAAATAAATTAATTGACCCTCCCCCTATTCAGCCAGAGACATCCATTATCTCAGGCAGGATTTGGATTATTAAAGCAGGAATACAAAGAGGAACACAGTCATTGTTCAAAGAAGGTTGCTGTTTATTTTTTATCAGTGTGTAGTGAGACAAAGGTCTTGTGAATCAGGATTTGTGGCAAAAGAAAGGAGTTTCTAAACTTCAAGAGGTACCCACATATACAAATTAAACCATGGCGGTATGAAAATATGCTTCAGTATAGAAAGGAAAAAGAATTTAATGTAGGGAAAGCTCAGTTTCCACCAAAAGAAAGCAAAAGGTGTAGTCCTGACAGTGGCTCTGAAAAGAATTTGAGGGAAGGAGGCAGGAATCAAAGTTCAGTGTCCTGGATTTCCCCTCAGGAAGATGCAAGAGAAAAGACAGAAGGTTTGAAAAACTTCTCAGTACTTGATGTTTCAGGCAAGTGTAGCTCAGGAAAATTACAGCCCTCTGGAGAAAATACCTCAGTTCAGCATGATGATAGCCACAGGATGCCACCTAAGAAGTTTCTAGGATGTCATTTAGAAATTGCTGACCTGGAAGTATTCAATCAGAGGGAAGTTCTGAGAAGAACTTTCACAGGACGGTTCATATCAACATCAGGCTAACCTCTATAGAGGAGAAAGGGCTGTCTGACCTACTGAAACAGAAGGTGGGAGTGAGGAGGAGATCTAGAAGTCGCCTTATGAGTCTAAGAGGCACAAGAAGATAGCTGAATTGAGAAACAATGGACTTACAAAAAGACCACCAGAATGAGATTAGGAGCAGTTGAAAGGAAGCTGACCAGAGATTCTGCAGAATCAGTAAGAGCCGAGGTAGGGCTGAAAGAGCAGTGAAAGCTGAGCTGGACATTTTTTTTTTTTTTTTTGAAATTGACCAGCCATAAATGTCAATGGCATTATGCCAACAACCCCCCCCCCCCCAAAGCAGTATTAACAATTCAGTGGGCACTAGTGCTACATGCTTGGTGACTAAAAAGACCTGAATGGCTTTGTCACATAACAGACCAGCAAAGATGTGAAGGACAGCATGCAGGCTTCCTTCCTCTTTGAAAGGAGGGAGGACACAGAAGCTCTTCTATGAACCCAGACACCATTTTGAGGAACAGAGAAGGAATGAGAGAAATATCATTAAGAAGAATCTACACTTTGAATTAACCCAATATTTATCCGAAAGACTGGTACAAGTCTGGAATTCCTTTAATTACCAAGTTTAAGTTTGTATTCTCTAATATGCAATGGGAGGGAAGGCTTTAACATTTAGATTAGTCATGGCAAATGAATAGCAACATTTCTTTCTTGCACATTTTGAACCACAGACTATACATTTTGATATGCAAACTAATAGGAGAGTAACAACAATGTTGGAAAATGTGGTTTGGGGGAAACCATTTTTAAATTGCCGCGATTGGGGCGCCTGGGTGGCGCAGTCGGTTAAGCGTCCGACTTCAGCCAGGTCACGATCTCGCGGTCCGGGAGTTCGAGCCCCGCGTCGGGCTCTGAGCTGATGGCTCAGAGCCTGGAGCCTGTTTCCGATTCTGTGTCTCCCTCTCTCTCTGCCCCTCCCCCGTTCATGCTCTGTCTCTCTCTGTCCCCAAAATAAAATAAAACGTTGAAAAAAAAATTTAAATTGCCGCGATATTTTTGGCCATTTCTGATCTTAAGTGAAAAGGAGAGAAAGAAAATAATTAAAGAGAAGGAAATTTTTCCTTTGTACAAGAAGGTAGAGAGACTAAGAAGTGAGATCTGAATACCAATAGTAAAGCAAGGCAAAATCTCATAACCCAGGATTCAAGCTATTAAGGCTAATGCCACTGCTAGGAACCTGAGCACAATCCATATTTTCAACATCTGAAGAATCAAAAATGAAATGAAAAATTTTGCTTTCTAAAACAAAGTAGGATTAAATAAAGTTGATTAGGGTAAAGTTTATTGACAAAGGCATAGTATCTATAAAGTTGTGTTCATTTAAATATTGCTCTGAAAGTGCATCCCTTTAATAGACTGTGGAAGTGTTACAATTTAGTGATGTATTTATATTATTTATTTTAGCAAATGTTTTGTTTTATAGGAAAAACCTTAATTGAGAATAAAACATATGTAAGTTTATGACTGTACAGTATCTTGTAGAATGGGCTTATTTTCACATGTAAGGCATCACCAAACACCTGTGGGCAGTTACCCAGACAGGAGATGTTGATAATCTTGATTATTGTACAAATTGAAGAAACTTTGTCAATTTGAGGGTTTTTTTTAATATAAAAATAAAATCTTCCTGAAACTATCTTTTTCTTTTTTAATGTTTATTTGTTTTTGACAGAGAGAGAGAGAGAGACAGAGACAGAGACAGAGTGTGAGGGGAGGAGGGGCAGAGGGAGAGGCAGACACAGAATCTGAAGCAAGCTGCAGGCTCTCAGCTGTCAGCACAGAACCTGATGCGGGGCTCTAACTCATGACCTGTGAGATCATGACCTGAGCTGAAGTCAGATGCTTAACCGACTGAGCCACCCAGGGTTTCCTGAAACTATCTTTTTCTGACTGAAACTTTCAGTTTATTAAAAACAAAATTTGGGGGTACCTGGGTGGCTCAGTCAGTTGAGCGACCAGCTCTCGGTTTTGGCTTAAGTCATGATCTTGTGATTCATGAGTTCAAGCCCTGAGTCAGGCTCTGTGCTGATGGCACAGAGCCGGCTTGCAGTTCTCTCTCTCCGCCTCTATGCCCTTCCTGACCCCAGATAAATAAACTTAAAAAAATAAAAACAAAATTTTGGCATAGTTACTGGAAAATGTATATTTTTTATTGCATAGTGCCTTTCAATGCTGTTGAAAAAGTCATTCATATTTATTGTCATATTATTCTCCTTAAGAAAAAAAATTCCATTTCATAGCTCTATAGGTATCAAGTAATGCCACAATTTTTTAAATTTTAATAAGATAAATATTAAAATAACTTGATAAGTGCATCCTCTTTAAAATATTCTCCCTCCCTATCTACATTTTGCCCCCACTCAAAAAAAAAAAAAACTATGGAAGAATTTTGAAGATTAAACTTCTCCACAGTTGGCCCTATGGTGAAGAAATGTTATAAAAGTAAACTGGAACATTAAAAGAAGATACAAATGAGTTGCATGGATTTGCAAATATATTCAACTTAACTGGTAATCACAGGAGAATAAGTAAAAACATGATTCAAATTTTTTCCCATTAAATATGATGGACAAGTTTTCTGTTTTGTTTTTATTACTAGTAGTCATTCTTGCCACTGTATAGTAAGAGACGAACTCTCATCCGTGGTTGGTAGAAGCAGAATTTGGTGCAATCTTTCTGTAAAGTACTTTAAAGGTATGTATAGAATGTCTACAAATTGATAGGATTTGAACTATAATCTTCATACATGACAATCTAACCTAAAGATATAGAGGTAAGTCAATGAACCATGTGCATGCATTTTTATCAAATACTTGTTATTAGAAAAAATAGAAATAATCTAAATGTCCAGAGATAAGAAACACGTTAAATAAAAAACAGAATTCTTTCTTCTTGCCTCAGTTTGGAGATGGCCATATAGGCTGTTGAGTTCAGTTCTCTACTAGTCAATATCACATTTGACCCAAGGACCATTTCATGCTGGCATTAATCCATTTGCTAATAGTATAGTAGGCTATTGATTAAGAATATATTTTCAAAGCCTATGTAAAGAAACAGTAAAATTCTCACCATAAAATTTTCTGTTAGTGTATGTGTATTTGGAAGGGAGTGGAAGAAAAATAGTTCAAAATGCTAACAGAGATAATCTCTCAGTGGTGAAATACCATGTGGTCTTATCCTATTTTCTTCTTTAACTTTTTAACTTTTATAAATTTTCTACTGTGAAAATTCACTAGTTTCAAAATCATAAAAAAGTAAAAATTATTAAAACTGAAGATAAAATAAGTCCTGAAAACATCATGTCTGTTATATTTTATAAATAAAATTCAAGTTCCCCAAATTCATCCATTTGTATACAAAATTCTATTAAATATTTCCATAAAAACAGAAATGAAGTACAGAAACTTTCAAAAAATGATGTTAGATTACTGTCCCAGATCATGAATATTTGGAAAATATTTCATATTTTTATAGGAATCCACAGTTTTCAAAGCAGTTGCATATATATGAATCATGTACCTCTACTCCTCCCTCAATCTCTTTTCATTATAGAATCAGAGAAATTGAGTGGAAAGAAACCCTAGTAACCAGCCAATGGAAATCCTGCTTAGTGCAAAGGAACATATCATAACGCCCCTGAGAGAGACTTTTCAACCGTGTGACTATTTCTAAAGCTCAAGACATCAGAAGGCATTTTCATTTTCTGAATAGTTTCGGTAGTTATAAAGTTATTCTTTTAGTGAATGAAAACAAAAGAATGTAGTGGCTACTTATTCCCTACTTCCTGTAAAAAGACATTGACCATTCCCAGCCCTGATCTTCTATTTGTTTTTTTAAAAGTGTGGTCCACAGACTATCTGCATGAAAACCAGAGAACCTCTTTTGAAATATTGGTTTCTGGCCTCCACCTGAGACCTCCTGAGCCAGAATATTGGAACCTAGGATTATTTTTTCACTAACTTCTTAATTGATTCTTGGACACCCTGGGGGGTAGAAGGCTCAGCTGGGAAGGAATGAGCCATTCTTAGTTGCTTGCTTTGGTTTGAAGACTGCAACAGGGGCTTACACATTCAGTCCTCCACTGGCCAACATGACACATGATGTGAGGGCCACTTCATTTCATCACTATTCTCCTTGTTAAGCTATAATTCATTCAACATTCACCATTTATCGTGTCAGGCACTATGTCAGGTTCTGAGAACACAAAGATGAAGTACATGTGGTCTCTGCTGGTGAGGAGCTCGTTGCCAGGCACAGTATTTTGTGATCTACATAACTGAGAGCGGTTGACCTTTTCTGTTATCAGAATTTGATTTCTTTTCTTCTGTTACCTTGTTCTGGGAGGTAATACCAATTGGACAATTCCTCTCATAAGAGTAGATACCAGGATTTATTTTTCTAAGAATTAGGCACTAGTGATTAGAACCAATCCTTGTCCTTCTTTATTTTGGGACTTGATCCCAACTAAGCATCTCCACATCCTTGGCCTGGATAACTTTCAGTGTCTTTACACATCTTTGTTTTATTTTCATCCAATGAATATGCGTGTGTGTGTGTGTGCGTATTCATATACATACACATATATGTTTCTTTACTAAAATGAAGTTCACATAACATAAAATTAACCATTTTAAAGTGAAGAATTTAGTGACATTTAGTGCATTCTTAATGTGCAACTATCACCTCTATTAAGTTCCAAAACATTTTCATAACCCCAAAAGGAATCTCCATGCCCATTAAGCAGTCACTCCCCATCCACCCTCCACTCTGTGAGTGTTTTTGATAGTTTCTTTTCCGTTTAATTTTTTTACACCTCCTCACTCTTTGCCTATTAAGTCTTTTTAATACTGAGAGATTGTTTCTGGTTACATCAGCATTTATTCTGTTCAAGGTTTTATATTATAGGCAGTTGATACGATCTCATTTTTTTTATTTCTCTAATGAACACTTAAATTCCAGACTCATGTTATAGCTATAACATAAATTATTTTAATTATATATGTATTTATTGTGAATGGTTAAATAATATATAAATAAAATAAAAAGTGAGTCTCTCACAAGTCCCCCACATTTACCAGGGCAACTACTAGTAATAATTTACTGTGTAGCATTCCAGATTATTTCTTGATTCAGTTACATTCATATACTCTTCCCCAAATTATATATTACTTATATTATTATATCAATAATCAGAGTTCTACCACTTGTTCATTAATTTTATATTTAATTTATTTATTCTTCCAAATAATATCTACTGGATATTTTTAGATGACAAGAATTCTAGGAGATGAGGATACAAGGGTGAATAAATATCCACCTCAGCCTCTTTCAGGTCATTATTTGAAATAAGTATACATCATTCCATTATCTAGATGTGCTATAATTGAACGCGATTAATATAACTATTCTTCTACTAGTGGACAGCAAAAATTCTTTCTACCAACATTTATTGACTATCTACCAGTTACCACAGATTAGTGCAGACTGAGATAGGGAATACATTTGTTTCTTGTTTTTGTAAATACAAATTAAGTAGTATTTAGCTTCACTTTTACAATATAAAGATAACCTGTCTTTTGTATTTGGTGTAAAGTTAGGTTTTTGAGGGAGCTGCGGGTAAAGTAGACTCAATGATTCCAACTGTGTGCTCAAGAGTATAGGGAATAAATTTATCCAGCCCTAAAAGACTGTACAGCAGAAGAAATAATCAAAATAATGAAAACATTTCTGGCAAGGGTACCAACCATTCAAATGGACACCTGACCAATGAGATACACCATAAAAATTGGATGCCTATCAGCTTTGTCAGTATATACTTTGGTATATACTGTTGGACTATCCAATCCTCAGTTTTATTGGGTCCTTCTGTACCTCTTTTATGTAGTTTTCTTGTTTGTTTTGTGGGAAATGGGCAATATTTGTGCTTTTTCATTTACATATTTGGCTACGTGGAAACCCCAGGGAATGAATCATTCTGGATAGCTGAAAATTTTAATCATTTTTGATGGAAATCTTTCTAAAATGGATTTCACACTTCCCTGCCTTCTTAAACAGAGTGGATGGAATGTAATTAATCTTTTTTTTGATGACTTGGTTTTATCATTATGAACATTAATGACTGTGCTGTGCTATCCAGAGATGACATCCTCAACACTGATTGTGGTATACAGGACAGCCTGTGGTCCTCTTAGTCTTTTTGAATATTTGTGTCTAGGTTACATTCTTCCCTTACTGTGAAGCAGCACAGTGTAGGTGCAAAGAGGTGGGCTTAGGAGGTACAAAAGCTGTGTTCAAATCCCAGTTCCTGGTCTGATGGCCAGTTACTCTTTTGACCGCTGATTCTTCATCTGTAAAATGCTCATGGTAATGAACCTAATAGACATGTAATAAGGATTAGATAATGGGTCTTAGGTATAGTGGAAAATAAACCAATGTTAGTTTCTGTCCCCTATCAGGGTACTTACTAATTAAAAAGCATTCTTCCTGATTATTTTGCAGTTTCCATTCTGCTGTGGGACTGAAAGCTGGACGGTAGAGTTGAAAGTTGTGACATCAATGTTGCGTGCTTACACTAGTTACTTTTTTAAAAAAAAATTTAATGTTTATTGTATTATTGAGAGACAGAGAGACAGAGCATGAGCAGGGGAGGGGCAGAGAGAGAGGGAGACACAGAATCTGAAGCAGACTCCAGGCTCTGAGCTGTCAGCACAAAGCCCGACACAGGGCTCGAACTCATGAACTATGAGAACATGACCTGAGCTGAAGTTGGAAACTTAACCAACTGAGCCACCCAGGCGCCCCTACACTAGTTATTTCTTAACTACTAACTGTGTAAGAACATTTCTGCCTGCATAAAATAGAGTTTTAGAGGGGAAAATGCAAAATTTATGGATTTTGAAATCCATACCTAATGGAGAAAATTTGTCAAATCAGTCTGCATATCCTCTTCTAGGTTATGAACTTGGTTATTTCCAGAAAACTGGTCATTAAAAAAATTAATCAGCTATATTTACTAAGGACCTAACTTATACTGGTTACATGTCTAGGTTCTGGAGATAAAGCAGAGGAACAAGGAAGGAAGGAAGGAAGGGAGGGAGGGAGGTATCCATGTGTACCCACTATTTTAGTGAGAGAGTAGAAAATAAAACACAGATAATAAAATGTATACTTCATCATTTTATAAGTCTTCCACAGAAAAAAATATGGAAAGGTGATATATAAACCCAGGGAGTCAGGGGGGAGATTCAACTTTAACTACAATAATTAATGACAACCCATGAAGAGGATGACATCTAAAGAAAGACTTAAAGGAGACAACTATAGATATATTTTGCTGGCAGACTCTGTTAAGAAGAAGGAATAGTAAATACAAAAGGAAGCTAGAAAATACCTGTTGTATTCATGGACTATTACGGCATCCCAGAGATTAGAACAGAATAATTATATCAGATGGTGATGAGAGCTAGGACAAAAATCAAGCACAAAAGGATATTAGGAGTGTCTGGACTAGGGTGATAGGTGGTATTAAGATGCAGCTTTATATAAGGTAAGATGACACAAGTGAGAAAAGACTGAAGTTGGCAAGGAAGCAAGCCATACAGGTTTTTGAGGTAATAGCCTTCCAGGCAGAAGGAATACCAAGTGGAAAGGCCCCTAGGCATTGTGTGTCTGAGTGGTTCAAAGAACAGCAAGGAGACCTGTTAACTAAAAAGAAGCAGCCCACAGGGAAAGTAGTTGGAGATGATGTTAAAGGCATAGCAAAATATAAGATTATATAGTACCTTAGGCCATTATGTGTGTGTGTGTGTGTGTGTGTGTGTGTGTGTGTGTGTGTGTGTAACTTTCACTATGGGTAAAGTGGGGAGCCACTGCATGGTTCTTAGCAGAAGGGTGGCTTTTTTTTTTGCCACAGCTATTAAAGGGATCATTGTTGTTACTGGATTGAGAATAGACTGTTGGTGGATAAGGAAAAGATCAGGGAGAACAATTAAAAAGCACCTGTAATAACCAGGAAAGACATGATGATGGCTTTCATGGTGTTACTTATGAAAAAAGATGCAAAGATGTGGTTGTATTCTGAATATATTAAAAGCATAGTCCATAGTCCACTACCCATGGAATATCAGAGAAAGGAGATAAAAATGAGCAACAGAAAGTATGCAGCTGTGGAAATAAAAAAAAAATATGTACTGTTACTTCAGCCTAGAATGAGTAACAGGAACTAGAGTTACCCTTCTATGTGAAACAACTGAAAAATGGGATGGAATACTTAAAATAAAAGCTTTCAAGATATTTCACATCAATAATGAGAAACTGATTCTTGACAGAAAAGAAATAAACAAAATGAATTATACATTTTCCCTGACTTAAAGTCTTGAGAGGTTCCAGGTTGTACCACAGATGGGGGAAACCTAGACAAAGCCTGATAGTTTCCAAGAGTTGAGGAAACAAAACTGGGATTCTAGAGAAGCCACGAAAGCAAGAGTTTCCAGGGAAGAGTAATAGAGAGGAGAGATCTACATAGAGAGGAAGATCCCTAGATCGCTAGAGGGTCTTCCCCTGTGGTCAGTACTGATTGATACAAATGTGTGAAGAAATTATCTGCAGCTGGGAAAAAGAACTTCCAGAAGAAATTAGAGGGAAGAGAGACTAAAGCTCATATGGATACGAATAGTTTCTGTTCCCACCAAGCAGAGTAGAAAAACCTCATAATTCATGGGGCACCAGATAGAATACTCACAAGGATTTTGCCTCAGTATTAGGCCAAAATTAATTCTACACTGAACATTTCTCTGGCTCCACCTAAGAAAGCTTAAAAGCAAGACGCAAAAAGATTGAACTTTTTCCAAGTAACTTTACTGCACTATAGGTCATAACTCAGGAATATTTACAGGGATACAAGAAAATCCAGTACTCAGGAAGGCAAATTTTTCATTGCCTACCATACAATCAAGCATTAGGAGGCATGCTAAGAAGCAGGGAAACACAATTCTTAATTAGGAGAAAAATAAATTAATCAAGAAATGACATAGATAATGCAATTAATAGAACAAAGGCATTAAAACAGTTATTGTAGTCATATTCTATTTGTTCAAGAAGCTTAGGGAGAAATTGAGCATGTTAACTAGAAAGAAGATTTAAGAAAGATCCAAATAGAATTTATCAGGCAGAAAGTGTAATGCTGGAATGAAAAACAACACTCAATTGGATTAATTGCATATCAGACATTTTAGAAGAAAAAAATAATGAACTTGAAAATATAGAAACAGAAACTATTCAAAATAAAACTCAGAGAGAAAAGTGACTAAAAAGTAAAATAAAAACATAGCCAAGTTTTAAGGAGACATAGGACTACTTAAAATAATGTAAACTACATGTAATTGGATTACCCAAAGAAGGCGAGGAGGGAAGGCAGGAGGTATAAGACAAAAAAATTGAAAAAATAATTGCTGAAACATTTTCAAGTTTAGTTAAATCTTTAAAACTATAAATCGAAGAAACTCAATGAACCCCAAGCTTAGAAAACTTGAAGAAAACTACACCAACCTTCAAAATAAAATGGCTTAAAACTGATGACCTATAGAAAAATTTAAAAGCAGTCAGAGAACAAATGACACATTTTATTCAAAGGAACAAATATAGGAGGATTTATCCAGACTTCTTTCCAGGGAATGAAAATGCAAACCAGAAGACAATGGAGGTACATCTTTAAAGCATTACAGGAAAAAAAAAGTAACCTAAAATTTTATACCCAGATGAAATATCTTTCCAAAATGAAGCAAACGTAAGACTTTAAGACATACAAAAGTAGAAATTATTAACTCATCAGCATTATCAGACATGCTAAAGGAAGTTCTTCAAGCAAAAGGAAAATTATACCAGAATGAAATCTGCATCCAGAACTGAAGAAATTCTAAAATAGTAACTATACAGGTACATAAAAATATATTTTCTTATTATTTAAATTCCTTTAAATGAAAATTCACGAAATAAAAAAATTAAAAAATGTATTATGGGGTCTGTAACATATGTAGAAGTAAAATGTATGAAAATAATAGCACATATGCTGGGTGGGGATAAACTGAAGTATACTGTTAAAAGTTTCTTGGGGGCGGCAAGATGGCGGCTTAGGAGGACGCTGGGCTCACCGCATGTCCTGCTGATCACTTAGATTCCATCTACACCTGCCTAAATAACCCAGAAAACCGCCAGAGGATTAGCAGAACGGAGTCGCTGGAGCCAAACGCAGACGAAAGGCCCACGGAAGAGGGTAGGAAGGGAGGCGAGGCGGTGCGCGCTCCACGGACTGGCGGGAGGGAGCCGGGGCAGAGGGGCGGCTCGCTGGACAAGCAGAGCCCCCGAGTCTGGCTTGCAAAAGCGGAGGGGCCTGACGGACTGTGTTCCCACAACAAGCGCGACTTAGCATCTGGGAGGTCATAAGTTAACAGCTCTGCTCGCAAAGCGGGAAGGCTGGAGGACAAAGGGAGGGAGAGCTGCTGAGCCCCCTGACGACAGAGCTCAGTTTGGTGGGGAACAAAGGCGCTCGCCAGCGCCATCTCCCCCGCCCATCCCCCAGCCAAAATCCCAAAGAGAACCAGTTCCTGCCGGGGAACTTACTCGCTCCGCGCAAACACCCAACTCTGTGCTTCTGAGGAGCCAAACCTCCGGCAGCGGATCTGACTCCCTTCCACTGCCACAGGGCCCCTCCTGAAGTGGATCACCTAAGGAGAAGCGATCTAAGCCTGCCCCTCCTGCCCCCGTGCACCTTGCCTACCCACCCCAGCTAATACGCCAGATCCCCAGCATCACAAGCCTGGCAGGGTGCAAGTAGCCCAGACGAGCCACACCACCCCACAGTGAATCCTGCCCCTAGGAGAGGGGAAGAGAAGGCACACACCAGTCTGACTGTGGCCCCAGCGGTGGGCTGGGGGCAGACATCAGGTCTGACTGCGGCCCCGCCCACCAACTCCAGTTATACACCACAGCACAGGGGAAGTGCCCTGCAGGTCCTCACCACGCCAGGGACTATACAAAATGACCAAGCGGAAGAATTCCCCTCAGAAGAATCTCCAGGAAATAACAACAGCTAATGAGCTGATCAAAAAGGATTTAAATAATATAACAGAAAGTGAATTTAGAATAATAGTCATAAAATTAATCGCTGGGCTTGAAAACAGTATACAGGACAGCAGAGAATCTCTTGCTACAGAGATCAAGGGACTAAGGAACAGTCACGAGGAGCTGAAAAACGCTTTAAACGAAATGCATAACAAAATGGAAACCACCACAGCTCGGCTTGAAGAGGCAGAGGAGAGAATAGGTGAACTAGAAGATAAAGTTATGGAAAAAGAGGAAGCTGAGAAAAAGAGAGATAAAAAAATTCAGGAGTATGAGGGGAAAATTAGAGAATTAAGTGATACACTAAAAAGAAATAATATACGCATAATTGGTATCCCAGAGGAGGAAGAGAGAGGGAAAGGTGCTGAAGGGGTACTTGAAGAAATAATAGCTGAGAACTTCCCTGACCTGGGGAAGGAAAAAGGCATTGAAATCCAAGAGGCACAGAGAACTCCCTTCAGACGTAACCTGAATCGATCTTCTGCACGACATATCATAGTGAAACTGGCAAAATACAAGGATAAAGAGAAAATTCTGAAAGCAGCAAGGGGTAAACGTGCCCTCACATATAAAGGGAGACCTATAAGACTCGTGACTGATCTCTCTTTTGAAACTTGGCAGGCCAGAAAGAATTGGCATGAGATTTTCAGGGTGCTAGACAGAAAAAATATGCAGCCAAGAATCCTTTATCCAGCAAGTCTGTCATTTAGAATAGAAGGAGAGATAAAGGTCTTCCCAAACAAACAAAAACTGAAGGAATTTGTCACCACTAAACCAGCCCTACAAGAGATCCTAAGGGGGACCCTGTGAGACAAAGTCCCAGAGACATCACTACAAGCATAAAACATACAGACATCACAATGACTCTAAACCCGTATCTTTCTATAATAACACTGAATGTAAATGGATTAAATGCGCCAATCAAAAGACATAGGGTATCAGAATGGATAAAAAAACAAGACCCATCTATTTGCTGTCTACAAGAGACTCATTTTAGACCTGAAGACACCTTTAGATTGAGAGTGAGGGGATGGAGAACTATTTATCATGCGACTGGAAGCCAAAAGAAAGCTGGAGTAGCCATACTTATATCAGACAAACTAGACTTTAAATTAAAGGCTGTAACAAGAGATGAAGAAGGGCATTATATAATAGTTACAGGGTCTATCCATCAGGAAGAGCTAACAATTATAAATGTCTATGCGCCGAATACCGGAGCCCCCAAATATATAAAACAATTACTCATAAACATAAGCAACCTTATCGATAAGAATGTGGTAATTGCAGGGGACTTTAACACCCCACTTACAGAAATGGATAGATCATCTAGACACACGGTCAATAAAGAAACAAGGACCCTGAATGAGACATTGGATCAGATGGACTTGACAGATATATTTAGAACTCTACATCCCAAAGCAACAGAATATACTTTCTTCTCGAGTGCACATGGAACATTCTCCAAGATAGATCATATACTGGGTCACAAAACAGCCCTTCATAAGTTTACAAGAATTGAAATTATACCATGCATACTTTCAGACCACAATGCTATGAAGCTTGAAATTAACCACAGAAAACAGTCTGGAAAACCTCCAAAAGCATGGAGGTTAAAGAACACCCTACTAACGAATGAGTGGGTCAACCAGGCAATTAGAGAAGAAATTAAAAAATACATGGAAACAAATGAAAATGAAAATACAACAATCCAAACGCTTTGGGACGCAGCGAAGGCAGTCCTGAGAGGAAAATACATTGCCATCCAGGCCTATCTCAAGAAACAAGAAAAATCCCAAATACAAAATCTAACAGCACACCTAAAGGAACTAGAAGCAGAACAGCAAAGGCAGCCTAAACCCAGCAGAAGAAGAGAAATAATAAAGATCAGAGCAGAAATAAACAATATAGAATCTAAAAAAACTGTAGAGCAGATCAACGAAACCAAGAGTTGGTTTTTTGAAAAAATAAACAAAATTGACAAACCTCTAGCCAGGCTTCTCAAAAAGAAAAGGGAGATGACCCAAATAGATAAAATCATGAATGAAAATGGAATTATTACAACCAACCCCTCAGAGATACAAACAATTATCAGGGAATACTATGAAAACTTATATGCCAACAAATTGGACAACATGGAAGAAATGGACAAATTCCTGAACACCCACACTCTTCCAAAACTCAATCAGGAGGAAATAGAAAGCTTGAACAGACCCATAACCAGCGAAGAAATTGAATCGGTTATCAAAAATCTCCCAACAAATAAGAGTCCAGGACCAGATGGCTTCCCAGGGGAGTTCTACCAGACGTTTAAAGCAGAGATAATACCTATCCTTCTCAAGCTATTCCAAGAAATAGAAAGGGAAGGAAAACTTCCAGACTCATTCTATGAAGCCAGTATTACTTTGATTCCTAAATCAGACAGAGACCCAGTAAAAAAAGAGAACTACAGGCCAATATCCCTGATGAATATGGATGCAAAAATTCTCAATAAGATACTAGCAAATCGAATTCAACGGCATATAAAAAGAATTATTCACCATGATCAAGTGGGATTCATTCCTGGGATGCAGGGCTGGTTCCACATTCGCAAATCAATCAACGTGATACATCACATTAACAAAAAAAGAGAGAAGAACCATATGATCCTGTCAATCGATGCAGAAAAGGCCTTCGACAAAATCCAGCACCCTTTCTTAATAAAAACCCTTGAGAAAGTCGGGATAGAAGGAACATACTTAAAGATCATAAAAGCCATTTATGAAAAGCCCACAGCTAACATCATTCTCAACGGGGAAAAACTGAGAGCTTTTTCCCTGAGATCAGGAACACGACAAGGATGCCCACTCTCACCGCTGCTGTTTAACATAGTGCTGGAAGTTCTAGCATCAGCAATCAGACAACAAAAGGAAATCAAAGGCATCAAAATTGGCAAAGATGAAGTCAAGCTTTCGCTTTTTGCAGATGACATGATATTATACATGGAAAATCCGATAGACTCCACCAAAAGTCTGCTAGAACTGATACAGGAATTCAGCAAAGTTGCAGGATACAAAATCAATGTACAGAAATCAGTTGCATTCTTATACACTAACAATGAAGCAACAGAAAGACAAATAAAGAAACTGATCCCATTCACAATTGCACCAAGAAGCATAAAATACCTAGGGATAAATCTAACCAAAGATGTAAAGGATCTGTATGCTGAAAACTATAGAAAGCTTATGAAGGAAATTGAAGAAGATTTAAAGAAATGGAAAGACATTCCCTGCTCATGGATTGGAAAAATAAATATTGTCAAAATGTCAATACTACCCAAAGCTATCTACACATTCAATGCAATCCCAATCAAAATTGACCAGCATTCTTCTCGAAACTAGAACAAGCAATCCTAAAATTCATATGGAACCACAAAAGGCCGCGAATAGCCAAAGGAATTTTGAAGAAGAAGACCAAAGCAGGAGGCATCACAATCCCAGACTTTAGCCTCTACTACAAAGCTGTCATCAAGACAGCATGGTATTGGCACAAAAACAGACACATAGACCAATGGAATAGAATAGAAACCCCAGAACTAGACCCACAAACGTATGGCCAACTCATCTTTGACAAAGCAGGAAAGAACATCCAATGGAAAAAAGACAGCCTCTTTAACAAATGGTGCTGGGAGAACTGGACAGCAACATGCAGAAGGTTGAAACTAGACCACTTTCTCACACCATTCACAAAAATAAACTCAAAATGGATAAAGGACCTCAATGTGAGACAGGAAACCATCAAAACCTTAGAGGAGAAAGCAGGAAAAGACCTCTCTGACCTCAGCCGTAGCAATCTCTTACTCGACACATCCCCAAAGGCAAGGGAATTAAAAGCAAAAGTGAATTACTGGGACCTTATGAAGATAAAAAGCTTCTGCACAGCAAAGGAAACAACCAACAAAACTAACAGGCAACCAACGGAATGGGAAAAGATATTCGCAAATGACATATCGGACAAAGGGCTAGTATCCAAAATCTATAAAGAGCTCACCAAACTCCACACCCGAAAAACAAATAACCCAGTGAAGAAATGGGCAGAAAACATGAATAGACACTTTTCTAAAGAAGACATCCGGATGGCCAACAGGCACATGAAAAGATGTTCAGCGTCGCTCCTTATCAGGGAAATACAAATCAAAACCACACTCAGGTATCACCTCACGCCAGTCAGAGTGGCCAAAATGAACAAATCAGGAGACTATAGATGCTGGAGAGGATGTGGAGAAACGGGAACCCTCTTGCACTGTTGGTGGGAATGCAAATTGGTGCAGCCGCTCTGGAAAGCAGTGTGGAGGTTCCTCAGAAAATTAAAAATAGACCTACCCTATGACCCAGCAATAGCACTGCTAGGAATTTATCCAAGGGATACAGGAGTACTGATGCATAGGGCCACTTGTACCCCAATGTTCATAGCAGCACTCTCAACAATAGCCAAATTATGGAAAGAGCCTAAATGTCCATCAACAGATGAATGGATAAAGAAAATGTGGTTTATATACACAATGGAATACTACGTGGCAATGAGAAAAAATGAAATATGGCCTTTTGTAGCAACGTGGATGGAACTGGAGAGTGTGATGCTAAGTGAAATAAGCCATACAGAGAAAGACAGATACCATATGGTTTCACTCTTATGTGGATCCTGAGAAACTTAACAGGAACCCATGGGGGAGGGGAAGGAAAAAAAAAAAAAGAGGTTAGAGTGGGAGAGAGCCAAAGCATAAGAGACTGTTAAAAACTGAGAACAAACTGAGGGTTGATGGGGGGTGGGAGGGAGGAGAGGGTGGGTGATGGGTATTGAGGAGGGCACCTTTTGGGATGAGCACTGGGTGTTGTATGGAAACCAATTTGTCAATAAATTTCATAAAAAAAAAGTTTCTTATGCATGAAGTGGCACAATAGCACTTAAAAATAGAGTGTGATAAGTAAACAATGATTACTATAAACTACTGAAATCACACAAAAAAGAGTTATAGATGATAAGCCAAAATATTCAATTACTAGAAAAGAAAGATTTTTAAAAAGGGAAATAAACAACATGGAATAATTAGAAATCAGTAAAACGATGGTAGATTTTAACCCAACTACATCAACAATTACATTAATGGTAAATAGTCCAAATGCCTCAATTAAAAGGCAAAGATTTTCAGATTGGATAAAAGAGCAAGACCTTGCTTGTGCCTGCAAAAAATACACTTTACATATATAGACATAAACAAATTACAAGTAAAGGATGGAAAGAGACATGTGTACTATGCGAATACCAATCAAGAACAAATTTGGAGTGGCCATATTAATGAGACAAAGCATATTTCAGAGCAAAGAATACTACCATGGATAAATAAGTATATTTCATAATGAGATATGGCTGAAATTATCAAGAGGATATAATAGTTTTTTTAGCCTTTATTTTTTTTTAAATTTTTTTTTCAACGTTTATTTATTTTTGGGACAGAGAGAGACAGAGCATGAATGGGGGAGGGGCAGAGAGAGAGAGAGACATAGAATCGGAAACAGGCTCCAGGCTCTGAGCCATCAGCCCAGAGCCTGACGCGGGGCTCGAACTCCCGGACCGCGAGATCGTGACCTGGATGAAGTCGGACGCTTAACCGACTGTGCCACCCAGGTGCCCCTTTTAGCCTTTATTTAAATTCCAATTAGTTAACATACAGCATAATATTAATTTCAGGTGTACAATTTAGTGATTCAATACTTACAACACCTGGTGCTCATCACAACAAATGCACTCCTTAATCTCCATTACCTATTTAATCCATTCCCCTACCTACCTCCCCTCTGGTAACTATCAGTTTGTTCTTTATAGTTGAGAGTCCATGTTTTGGTTTGCTTCTCTCTTTTTTCTACTATGATTGTTTTGTTTCTTAAAATCCACATATGAGTGAAATTAAATGTCTTTCTCTGACTGACTTATTTCACTTAGTGTAATACTCTCCAGCTCCATCCACATAGTTGCAAATGGCAAGATTTCATTCTTTTTTATGGCTGAGTAGTATTCCATTGTGTGTGTATTTATATTTATATATATATTTATAAATATACATATAAATATATATATATATATATCCATAAACACACACTAACTCTTCTTTATCCATTCATCAGTAGATGTATATAATAATCTTAAATGCTTATGCATTTAACAACAGAACTTCAAAATACATAACACAAAATGCATAGAAGGATGGCGGGAACTAGAGTCAACATGGCAGAGAAACAGGGGGACCTGAAGTTCCCTTGTCCATCAAACACAGCAGTATTGGGGCCAGAATACTTGGAATTCCAGGAATCTGGACTACAGAGTAACAGAAACATCTCCAGGGACCCACAGGGACAACTTGGCAAGTCATAGGTGCATGATAGCGAACTGGGAGAGATAAAATGGGCAGCATAGGCATGGAGGAGAGGGATCCCTTTTTGTGGAGAGACAAAAGGAAGAGGAAGAGGGGCTGTGGAAGTATAGGATGGTATTTGGACAAGAGAAAAACCATGGACCAGGAAAATATGCTGAAAGAACCAATTTCTAACTCGATCCTCGGTTGCAGAGCTTTTTCTGGACCAGGACTGCCACCCTGTACACACACCTGTGGGGGGAGGGGAGCCAGCCCTGGGCTCGGTAGGATGCTCAGAGGCACAGTCAGAGAGAGCAATCCCCTCCCTTGAGTGCTGTGGGAAGAAGGTATATAGCTGCTCCAAGGACAAAGGCCTTGCAGGTGCCCGCCAGCCAGAGGCCCTTTGTTGGCTGACTGGGCAGATTGGTACTACCCTGGAACTGGGGCATACAGAGTGGTATCCTTTAAGACATCGAGGTTTAAATCTGAGCTAAGTGCCTGGGAGGCACGGGAGACTGTGGAGTGGGACAATCCAGCCCACTTGTGCCTGTGCAGCACTGTGAGGATGGCCTGAACAGAGTGGTCTGGGACACGTGGTCTGGGGAGGAGAGACTGGGATGTCGCCATTTTTCTCCCCATCACCAACAAGGTGGGTCTTCAGGGAATAGAGAGCGGGCCCACAGTGGAGGTGCGACCACAGACACCAAACCCTGCTCCTCTGTGTCTGGTAACTGCATATCTAATGGAGCAAGATTGACACTGACCAAAACAGATGGCCCCTCCTCCAGACCAGTGAAGCCACCAGTTCCAAGGTACCATCAGATATTGGTCCAGTGGTTTTGTGTTTTCTGATTTGATTCTTGGTCAATTCTTACCATATACACAAATGTTATGTGTATATATGTGTGTGTGTGTGTATATATATATATATATATATATATATATATATATTTGTTTTCTTCCTTTTCTTCCTCTCATTTCTTCCTTTCTCTATTCTGGTTGTTGGTTTGTTTAAGCAGACATTTTTAATCTACTATTTTTATAACTCTTCTGTATCTCCTTTATTTTCTTCTCTCTCTCTCTCTCTCTCTCTCTCTCTCTCTCTCTGGATTAAACTGTATAGTTTCTCTGATTTTCTGCCTGGTCAATTTTTTTTTCTCTTCTTTTACCCCTGCCCCTATCACTTCTCTCTTTCTATGTGATAAGGCTTCTTCCACCACCATCACCCCTGCTTTTAAATTTTTTTCCAGGGTAATTTCAATGAATAACTCAAAGCACACCTAGTAGAAGGTCCAAACCACCATTACAAGTAGGGAGATAAAGCAACTAGAGTCACAACACAAGAGAGAACACAACACACTCCAAAAAAACCTCCTGAAGGGCCAGGCCCTGGAAAGTGTATGACCCCTTATGTTATGGCAGGACACACAGCAAGCCATCAAAACACACAAAGGTCAGAAAACTAGCCAAAATGATGAAACAGAAGAATTCTCCTCAAAAGAAATTCCAGGAAGAAACTATAGCAAGAGAATTGTTCAAAATGCATATAAACAATATATCTGATCAAGAAGTTAGAATAATAGAAGATTAACAGCTGGGCTTGAAAAAAAGTAGAGAAGACAGAAGATAAGCTATTGCTGCAGAGATTCAGGAAGTAAGAAATAGCCACAGTGAATTAAGAAATGTTGTAAATAAGGTGCAAAATAAACTAGATGCAGTGTTGCAAGGATGGAGGAAGCAGAGGGGAGAATGAGTGAAATGGAGGATAAAATTATGGAAAATGATAAAGCCAAGAAAAAGAGAGATAAGAAAATACTAGACCAGAAGGAGAGAATTAGAGAACTAAGTGATTCAATGAGACATAATAATATCTGTATCATAGGAGTTCCAGAAGAAGAAGAGAGAAAGGGACAGGTTTACTTGAACAAATTATAGCTGAGAACTTCCCTAATCTGGGGAAGGAAGCATACATTCAAATCCAGGAGGCACAGAGAACTCCATTTAGATTCAACAAGAATAGGTGTTCACCCTGGCATATCACAGTGAAACTGGAAAAATACAAAGATAGAATTTTGAAAGCAGCTAGGGACAAATAGGCCTTGATCTACAAGTGTAGAGACATAAGGGCAGTAGCATACCTGTCCACTGAAACTTAGCAGGCCAGACAGGAGTGGCAGGGAATGTTCAATGTGCTGAATAGGAAAAATATGCACCCAAGAATCCTTTATCCAGCAAGGCTGTCTTTCAGAATAGGAGGAGAAATAAAGGTTTTCCCAGACAAACAAAAACTGAAGGTTTTTTTTTAAAATTTTTTTTTAATGTTTATTTATTTTTGAGACAGAAAGAGACAGAGCATGAACGGGGGAGGGTCAGAGAGAGAGGGAGACACAGAATCTGAAGCAGGCTCCAGGCTCTGAGCTGTCAGCACAGAGCCCAACGCGGGGCTCGAACTCACGGACTATGAGATCATGACCTGAGCCAAAGTCGGACGCCCAACCGATTGAGGCACCTAGGCGCCCCAAAAACTGAAGGTTTTTAAACCAGGCCTACAAGAGATCCCAAGGGGGACTCTGTGAGTGGAATGTTGCAAAGACTACAAAGGACCAGAAACATCACCACAAGCATGAAACCTACAGATAGCAAAATGACACTAAATCCATATCTTTCATTAATAACTCTGAATGTAAATGGACTACAAACTCCAATCAAAAGACATAGGGTATCAGAATGGACAAAAAAACAAGATCCATCTATATGCTGTCTACAAGAGACTCATTTTAGAACTGAGGACACTTTCAGATTGAAAGTGAGGGGATGGAGAACCATCTATCATGCTACTGGAAGTCAAAAGAAAGCTGGAGCAGCCATACTTATATGAGACAAACTATTTTAAACTAAAGGCTGTAACAAGCGATGAAGAAGGGTATCATATCATAATTAAGGGGTTTATCCATCAAGAAGACCTAACAATTATAAATGTTTATGCACCCAATTTGGAAGAACCCAAATATATAAAACAATCACAAACATAAGCAATCCTATTGGTAAGAATGTGGTAATTGCAGGGGACTTTAATACTCCACTTACAACAATGGACAAACTATCTAGGCAGAAAATCAAAAAATAAACAATGGCCCTGAATGATACACTGGACCAGATGGACTTGACAGATATGTTCAGAACTTTTCATCCTAAAATAGCAGAATGCACATTCTTCTCAAGTGTACATGGAACATTCTCCAAGACAGATCACATACTGGTCATAAAACAGCCCTCAATATATATAAAAGAATTGAGATCATACCATGCATATTTGCAGATCACAATGCTGTGAAACTTGATATCAACCACAAGGAAAATTTTGGAAAGCCTCCAAATGGATGGAGGTTAAAGAACATCCTACTAAAGAATGAATGGGTCAACCAGGAAATTAAGGAAGAAATTAAAAAATATATGGAAGCAAGTGAAAATGAAAACATGACAATCCAAACCCTTTGGGATGCAGCAAAGGCAGTCCTAAGAGGAAAATACATTGCATCTAGGTCTACCTCAGGAAACAAGAAAAATCCCAAATACAAAACCTAACAGCACACCTAAAGGAACCAGAAGCAGAACAGCAAAGAAACCCCAAAACCAGAAGAGAAATAATAAAGATCAAAGCAGAAATAAACAATATAGAATCCAAAAAATCAGTAGAACAGATCAATGAATCTAAGGCTGATTTTTTTGAAAAAATAAACAAAATTAATAACCCCCTACCCAGACTTCTCAAAAAGAAGAGAGGACCCAAATAGATAAAATCATGAATTAAAGAGGAGAGATCATAACCAATACCACAGAAATACAAACTATTATTAGAGAATACTATATGCCAACAAACTGGACAATCTGGAAGAAATGGACAGATTCCTAGACACCCACACACTACCAAAACTCAAATGGGAAGAAATACAAAACTTGAACAGACTCAAACAGTGAAGAAATTGAATCAGTTATCAAAAAATCTCCCAACGAATTAAGAACCCTAGGCCAGATGGTTTTCCAGAGGAATTCTACCAAACACTTAAGACAGAGTTAATACTTATCCTTCTCAAGCTGTTCCAAAAAATAGAACTGCAAGGAAAGCTTCTGATCTCATTCTATGAAGCCAGCATTACCTTGATTCCCAAACCAGAAATAGATCCCACAAAAAAGGAGAATTGCAGGCCAATATGCCCAATGAACATGGATACAAAAATTCTCAACAAGATACTAGCAAATCGAATTTAACACTATATTAAAAGAATTATTCAGGGGCTCCTGGGTGGCTCAGTCGGTTAAGTGTCCGACTTCAGCTCAGGGCATGATCTCACGGTTTGTGAGTTTGAGCCCCACGTCGGGCTCTATGCTGACAGCTCAGAGCCTGAAGCCTGCTTCGGATTGTGTGTCTCCTTCTCTCTCTGCCCCTCTGATGCTCACGCTCTGTCTCTCTCAGTCTTTCAAAATAAATAAACATTTAAAAATTTTTTTAAATACTTAAAAAAAAAAAAGAAATATTCACCATGATCAAGTGGGAATCATTCCTGGGCTGCACGGCTGGTTCAATGTTCACTAATCAATCAATGTGATACATCACATTAATAGAGAAGAAAGGATTAGAACCATATGATCCTGTCAATAGATGCAGAAAAAGCATTTGACAAAATACATCTTTTCTTAATAAAAACCCTCAAGAAAGTTGGGATAGAAGGAACATACCTTAACATAATAAAAGCCATATTTGAAAAGCCCACAGCTAATATTACCCTCAATGTGGAAAAACTGAGAGCTTTCCCCCTGACATCAGGAACACAACAGGTATGTCCCACTCTCACCACTGTTGTTTAACATAATGTTGGAAGTCCTAGCCTCAGCAATCAGACAAAATGAAATGCATGGCATCCATATTGGAAAAGAAGAAGTCAAACTTCACCTTTTGCAGATGACATGATACTCTACATAGAAAACCCAAAAGACTCCACCAAAAAGCTGCTAGAACTGATACATGAATTCAGCAAAGTCATAGGATACAAAATCAATGTACAGAAATTGGTTGCATTTCTATACACCAATAATTAAGCAACAGAAAGAGAAATCAAGAAATTGATCCCATTTACAATTACATCAAGAACCATAAAATACCTAGAAATAAACCTAACTAAAGCTGTAAAATATCTGTATGCTAAAAGCTATAGAAAACTTATGAAAGAAATTGAAGAAGACACAAAAAAATAGAAAAAAAATTCCATGCTCATGGATTGGAAGAATAAATATTGTTAATATGTCAATACCACCCAATACTACACATTTAATGCAATCCAATCAAAACTGGACCAGTGTTCTTCTCAGAGCTAGAACAAACAAACTTAAAATTTGTATGCAATCACAAAAGACCCCAAATAGCCAAAGTAATGTTGAAAAAGAAAACCAAAGTGGGAGGCATCACAATCCCAGACTTTAGCCTCTACTACAAAGCTGTAATCATCAAGACAGTATGGCATTGGCACAAAAACAGACACATGGACCAATGGAATAGAATAGAGAACCCAGAATTGGACCCACGAATGCACGGCCAACTAATCTTTGACAAAGCAGGAAAGAGTATCCAATGGAAAAGGACAGTCTTTTTAGCAAATGGTACTGGGAGAACTGGACAGCAACATGCAAAAGATTGAAACTTGTCCATTTTCCTACATCATACACAAAAATAAACTCAAAATGGATGAAAGACCTACATGTGAGACAGGAAATCATCAAAACCCTAATGGAGAAAACAAGCAACAACCTCTTTGACATCAACCACAGCAACTTCTTACTTGACACATCTCTAAAGGCAAGGGAAATAAAAACAAAAATGAACTATTGGGACATCAAGATAAAAAAAGCTTCTGCACTGAAAAGGAAACAACAAAACTAAAAGGCAACCGATGGATTGGGAGAAGATACTTGCAAATGACATATTGGATAAAGGGTTAGTATCCAAAATCTATAAAGAACTTACCAAACTCAGCACACGAAAAACAACCCAATGAAGAAATGGGCAGAAGACATGAATACACAATTTCCCAAAGAAGACATCCAGATGGCCAACAGACACATGAAAAGATGCTCAACATCACTCATCACCAGGGAAATATGAATTAAAACCACAATGAGATACCACCTCATACCTGTCAGAATGGCTAAAATGAACAGCTCAGGAAACAACAGATGTTGGTGAGGATGTGGAGAAATGGGAACTCTCTTGCACTGTTGGTGGGAATGCAAACTGATGCAGCCACTCTGGAAAACAGTATGGAGGTTCCTCAAAAAATTAAAAATAGAATTACCCTACAACCCACAATAGCACTTCTAGGAATTTATCCAAAGGATGCAGGAGTACTGATTCATAAGGGCACATGTACCCCAATGCTTACAGCAGCACTTTCAACAATAGCCAAATTATGAAAAGAGCCCAAATGTCCACTGACTGGTGAATAGATAAAGATTTACATATATAGTCGAATACTACTTGGCAATGAGAAAGAATGAAATATTGTCTTTTGCAACAACATGGATGGAACTGGAAGGTATTATGCTAAGTGAAATAAGTCAGTCAGAGAAAGACAGATACATATTTTCACTCATACGTGGAATTTAAGAAGCTTAAAAGAAGACCATGGTGGAAGGGAAGGGGAAAAATTAGTTTCAAACAGACAGGGAGGCAAACCATAAGAGACTCTTAAATACAGAGAACAAACTGAGGGTTGATGGAGGGCAGGAGACAGGGGAAAATGGGTGATGGGCATTGAGGAGGGCACTTGTTGGGATGAGCACTAGGTGTTGTATGGAAGCACTGAATCATGGGAATCTTCTCCTGAAGCCAAAAGCACATTGTATACACTGTATGCTAGCTATCTTGACAATAAATTATATTTAAAAAAAACTCCAAGGATAAACAGACAATATATAATTATAAATTGGGATTTTAACACTCCTCATTCAATAATTGATAAGAAAATAAGAATGCATCAACCATCTAGATCTAGTTGATATTTAAAAAACCCACTCACCCAAGAGAGAAGAATATGTTTTTTCTAGTCTACATATGGCATATACCAAGATACGTCATGTTTTAGGCAATGAAACAAGTCTCAATAAGCTTGAAAAATTCAAGACATACAAGGAATATTTTCTAACTACAATGTAATTGCAATGTAATGTAAATAGAAGTCAAAAGCAGAAGGATATCTGAGAAATCCCCAAACATTTGAAACCAATTAACAGAATTAAAAAGAACCAATGGGTCAGGTAAGAAATAAAAATGGAAATTAGAAAACGTTTTAAAATCAATGAACATGAAAACAAAACATATCCAAATTTGTGGGATGCAGGGAAAGTCACATTTGAGGGGGAAAATATCACTAAACATCTAGATTAGAAATAAATAAATGTCTAAATTAGTAGCCTCAGTTTAATAAATTTTTTTAAAAGGCTAATTAAACCAAAGTAAGCAGAATAAAAGAAATAATATAAAAATCAGAGCAGAAATCAGTAAAAGTTTTTTTTATAGAGAAAATTGGGGTGACCATATGGCTCAGTTGGTTGTGTCCAACTTTTGATTTTACCTCAGGTCATGATCCCAGGGTCATGGGATCAATCCCTGTATGGAGCTCTGTGATGAGTGTGGAGCTTGCTTCAGATTCCCTCTCTCTCTCCTTCTGCTACTCTACCATGCTCATGCGCGCCCTCTCTCTCTCTCTCTCTCTCTCTCAAAAAAAAATTAAGTAGAGAAAACCCATGAAGCCAAAATCTGGTTGTTTCAACAGATCATTAAAACTGACGGATCTTTAGGTGATCAGAGAAAAAAGTAAAGGGAGGAGATACAAATTAGTGTTATCACGAATGAGAGAGGTGACATCACTACAGATACCACATATACTAAAAGGATTATAAGAGGATATGACAGCTTAGTATCAATAAATCTGACAACTTAGATGGAGTAGATAAATCTTTTCCAAGAAATCACAAACTACTGAAAGTTCACTCCAACAGGAATAGATAACCCTAATCATCCCATATATAGTAAATAAATTGTTATATAGTTAAAAACCTTCCCACAAAGAAAACTATAAGTACAGAAGGCTTCACTCCCACTTTTAGGGAAGAAATAACACAAATTCAACACAAACTCTTTCAGAAAACTGAAGAGAATACTTCCTACTCATTTTGTGAAGCCAGCATTACTCCAATACTAACAGCAGATACCAGGGAAACAAAAGAAAACAAATAAACTGGGGCACCTGAGTGGCTCAGTCAGTTGAACATACCACTTCAGGTCAGGCCATGGTCTCAGAGTTCATGAGTTTGAGTCCCATAGTGGGCTCACAGTTGTGGGCCTGTCAGTGCAGAGCCCACTTTAGATCCTTTGTCCCCCTCTCTCTGGCCCTCCCCTGTTTGCACACTCCCAAAAATAAACATTTTTAAAAGAAGAAAACTAAAAATCAATTATAGGCCAATACCTTCATAAACATAGATACAAAAATTCTTTAAAAATTTTAGCTTTTCAATCCAACAATATGTAACAAGCAAATACATCATAACCAAGTGAGGTTCATGCCATGGATACAAGATGGGTTTAACATCTGCAAATCAATCAATATAATTCACCATATTAGCAGACTAAAAATAAGCAAAATCATATAATCATCTCAAGAGAGGAAAGAAAGCATTAAATAAAATCCAATATCCATTTCTAATAAACCAGGGGTGCCTGGTTGGCTCAGTTGGTTAAGCGTCTGACTCTTGATTTCTGCTCAGGTCACGATCTCATGGTTCCTGAATTCAAGCCCCACATCGGGGTCAGTGCTGACAGTGCAGAACCTTCTTGGGATTCTCTCTCTCTCTCTCTCTCTCTCTCTCTCTCTCTGCCACTCCACCACTTGCTCTCTATTTCTCTCTCTCAAAATACATAAAAATAAACTTTAAATATATCTGCAAACTAGGAATATATGGGAACTTACTTAAATTGTTAAATGGCATCTATTAAAAAACCTACATCATTATAATCATTGATAATGGTGGAAGATTGAATGCTTTCCCCATAAGATGAGGAACAAGGACAGAATTTATACTACCCTTACTTCTATTCAAAATTGTACTGGAAGCTCTAGATGGCAAAATAAGACAAGAAGAAAGAAGTATCTAGATTGAATAGAAAACAGTAAAACTGTCTTTATTTACATATAATCACAAGCGTCTATCATAAAATTTTATGGAAGCATGAGTTAAGTTAGCAAAGTTGCAGGACAGACAATCAATATACAAAATCAGTGTATTTTTACATTTTAACACACAAACAACTGAAATTGAAATGAAAAAATCAGTTTCATTTATAAGAGCATAAAAATATGAAATATTTATATATAGTATATATATTATATATAACCTACAAATTGAAAATACTGCCATAGAAGACTACAAAATAAATGGAGAAATATGAATTCATAGATCAGAATACTCAGTATTAAGATATTCATTATATTCATTAAGATATATCATTAACTTGACCTAGAGATACAATACAACCCTAATCAGAATTGTAAAATGATTTTTTAATGTTGAAATTAACAGGTTGATTCTAAAATTCATGTAGAAGTTCAATTAAGCTAGAAAAGGTAGAACAATTTTGAAGATGAATAAAATTGGAGGATTTATGTGTTATCAAGAATTTTTGGGGCACCTGGGTGGCGCAGTCGGCTAAGCGTCTGACTTCAGCCAGGTCACGATCTCGCGGTCTGGGAGTTCGAGCCCCGCGTCAGGCTCTGGGCTGATGGCTCGGAGCCTGGAGCCTGTTTCCGATTCTGTGTCTCCCTCTCTCTCTGCCCCTCCCCCGTTCAAGCTCTGTCTCTCTCTGTCCCAAAAATAAATAAACGTTGAAAAAAAAAAAAAGAAAAAGAATTTTTTATAAAGATATAAAAATCAAGATATAGATAAACATGTCAATGAAACAGAATAGAATTCGGAAATAGACCCACACATATATGGTCAATTGATTTTTGACAAAGGTACAAGGTAATTCAGTGGTGAGAAGATAGTCTTTTCAACAAATAGAACTGAAATAATTGGCATCTATATGTCAAAAAATAAACTTCAATCTATACCTCATATTATGAACCTAACTGAAAATGGGCCATACATTTAGAACTTTTGTAGTTCTAAAACCAAAAGGAGAAAATCTTTCTGCTCCTGGATTATGTAAAAATTTCTTAGATATATTAAATTAACAATCCACAAAAAAATGATAAATCAAATTTAATCAAAATTAAAAACTTATCTTACTTGAAAGAGATAAAAAATTAGACACAGACTGAGAAAATGAAACTCAATAATAAGGAAAAAAACAATACACCAACAGATTTAGATATTTCACCAAAGAAATTATACGTTTGTAAAAAAGAACATGAAACTATGTTCAACATTATTAATCACTGGGGTAAATAAACTTACAATTAAGATAATATAATTCTAAACACCTTTTAGAGTGTCTAAAATTAAAACATTGATCTACCCAGTGTTGATGAGCATGCGAGAAAACAGGACACTGCTGGTAGGAATGTAAAACCTACTGTTCGTTGGAGAATAGTTTGGTGGTTTCTTAAAAAGTTCAACAAAGGTATAAATGACCCAGCCATTCTATCTCTATGTATTTACCCAAGACAAGAGAAAGCACATGTGGCCATCCATATAAAACATATATAAATGTTCATAGCAGGTTTATTTATGTTTATTTCCAGACAAAAACTGGAAACAAACCAAATGTCTATCAAGAGGTGAATGAATATCCAAATTGTAGTATATCCATACAAGTTGTATTGCTGAAGAATATTACTTGGCAGTAAAAATGAATAAGCTAGTAATTCATGCAGAAAATGTGGACTAATATCAACACAATTATGCTGTATTGAAGAAGCCAGACCACTGCCCTAACCAAAAGAGTAGAAATTGTACGATTCCATTCATATAGAACTGTAGAAAATGCAAAGTAATGTACAATGAGGAAAGCTTTTAAGTGTTTGCCAGAGGACAGAGGGGTAGAAAAGAGAAATGGATGTGAGGGACTGGAACAGGAGGACATTTTTGAGGGTGTTATATACGTTCATGATTTTGACTGTGGAGATTGTTTTGGAGTTGTGTGTGTGTGTGTGTGTGTGTGTGTGTGTGTGTGTGTGTGTTTGCATGTGTGAAAACTGGTCACATTTTACACTTTAAATATATGCACTTTATTGTCAGTTATGAGTCAGTTTTACCTCAATACAACTATTTAAAAAGTAAATTAATGTAAAGATGCTAATAAGGAAGTTAATTCTTAAATTTACTTGGTGAGAGACATTTTGGAGCATTAAAAAATTAGGCAAATAATTTTTAAAATTTAAATTTTAAATTTAATGACCACTGATAAAATGCTTACATTGCGCCAGGTATTAGTCTAAGTGCTTTATAAACATTAACTTTAGTCCCTGTGATAATTCTATTCCTTAGGTATGGCATTATCCATACCCATCTTATATATGAAGAAACTGAGCCATTAAGAGTGACATAATTTGTAAATGTGAAGCTCAGATTTACTCGGTGGTCTGGCTTCAGGGATATAATATAGCCCTGTTTAATCTTGCTTATAAGGACAGAGTTTATTTTGACTACTTTACAAAGTCAGGAACTGTACAGGATTTTACTTTCATTTTCTTACCGCTCACATTTCTTGAATAGCTTTTATGCATACAGGTTGGACTATTTACTGCCTTTTTATAAGATAACAGTTTAACGCTAAGTACTGCTTTCATTAACATGTACTGTACTGCCCACCAGACCTCTACTTTAAAACCTTCCTGTCTCCCTATTCCTCACTTCTTTTCCAAACTGCTTCCATTCTATAAAGCACAGTCTTTCAGATTTTGAGATAAATATAGCAATACATCACCTATCTTCATTCCCACCCAAATCCATTTGCCCCATTGTAAAATTTCTATGGCATTTATTATCCATATGAAACCACTGAACACTTGATTCATTTTGCTTCTAATGATTCATGTTTTTTTTTTGTTTTGTTTTTTTTTTTTTAATTTTTTTTTTCAACATTTATTTATTTTTGGGACAGAGAGAGACAGAGCATGAACGGGGGAGGGGCAGAGAGAGAGGGAGACACAGAATCGGAAACAGGCTCCAGGCTCTGAGCCATCAGCCCAGAGCCTGACGCGGGGCTCGAACTCACGGGCCGCAAGATCGTGACCTGGCTGAAGTCGGACGCTTAACCGACTGCGCCACCCAGGCGCCCCTGATTCATGTTTTTAGAATATAAATTTGGGGAGGGCAGCGCCTGGGTGGCTCAGTCGATTAAGTGTCGGACTCTTGATTTGGGCTCAGGACATGATCTTGCAGTCATGAGATCAAGCCCCGCCTTGGGCTCAGTGTGGAGCATGGAGCTTGCTTGGGATTCTCTCTCTGTCCATCTCCTTCAGCCCCTCCCCATCTCATGCTCTCTTTCTCAAAATAAATAAATAAACTTAAAAAAAAAAAGAATGTTGGGGCACCTAGGTGGGTCAGTCAGTTAGTTAAGCGTCTTTGTCTCAGGGCATGATCTCATGGTTTGTGAGTTTGAGCTCCGCATCAGGCTCTGTGCTGACAGTGGGGAGCCTGCTTGGCATTCTTTCTCTCTCTCTCTCTCTCTCTCTCTCTCTCTCTCTCTCTCTGTCCCTCTTTCTCTCTAAAAATAAATAAATTAATTTAAAAAATGAGAAAGAATGTAAATGTTTTTGACAATTATATCCTGTGTCTTTCACATCAGAAACCAAGTCCTTATTTTGTGTCATGAATATGCAGAAATACATATATTTGACACAGAATTGCCAGCCCCTCTGGACTTACAGAACCATACATGCTCCACTTGAAAATATCACATTGTCTGTTTAAAGCCCTCATAGAGAATAAGCAGCAAGGAATATGAGAGTTGGCAATACATCTCTCCCCCCATCACTATCTCCAAGTTTCGTCTTGGGTATGTAACGAGAAACGTCCACTCAGGCATGAAGAATAGAGGCTAAATGAATTGCGTTTGGATTGTGAAAATGGTGCGCTTTATGTGGTTAGGGCACATTCCACATTTTTTTTTCTCCCTTAATGAACGTGACATTTGTGTCAACCGGTGAAGAGTGGGGGGTCCTCTTGGTATGGATAAAAATTCATTAAGCTAGTTCAGCAGGGAACACCAGGATCCACATCTTACCCAGTCCTTCCCTCTCAAATAGTTTTCATTAACTCTCCGAGTTCTAAAACAAGTCACTCTCATTTTTTCATTACATGTTTCATATAATTTATTGTACATAATAAATAGTTTGCAAGAGTTGGGTTTATGAATAGCTTGAAACAGGTTTTCCGTGTCCAAATCAAGCTGCCATAGTAACCATTTTTCATTTCTGCCAAACGTATGGTCTTTTCCTTTTTTTTTTCTTTCTGCCTTGAAATATGTTGTTTAAAAAAATCCCAAATTATTCAGGAAAGTTGATCAGGTTTCATTAAAATAATGACTTCATTGTTAGCAAATGCTTATTTCAATCTCTTATTAAATGACTCCTTCTTGCATTATGAGCATCAAACTGAAAATAAAAATATATAGCTTTAAATTTTGATTTAATGATATTTATCATAAAAGTAAATTAAAATACATTTCTCTTCTCCTCCCATTTCCCCATAAAAGAATCTCGGCCCTTTTCAAACAATAGAACAGGAGCAAGGCCATGTTAAATTTCTGCCAGATAGTTCCATGTAGAAAGTCTAGGAGGACAGAAATCTGCTGGGTATTTTTACCCAGACACCCTTCCCAAGGCTTCTAATTTCTTGAGCAAGAAGAATTTTTAGAAAGGTTGTTTCTACAGGTGTTTTTCCAACTTCTCATCATTCTAATATTTTGACTTTTCAAGTAACTAGCATCCAAAGTCAGAACTTTCGTCAAGTAACCAGTACCTCCTGGCTAAGTCTATAAATTCTAGAAGCCAACTCAACTCAAAATCTTGCAAAAGCTGTGCTCAACAGCCTTTACCTCAAATTCTCAAACAAAAGACTATCATCAGAAGTCACGGTGAGATAGGCTGAAGGGAATAGCTGTGCTACGGCAAACAGAGAAAGATCTGCTTTTATGAAGATTCTTTTTACATTAATGACTTTTAGGGGGTGTTTTTAAAGGATAACTTTAAAATTTTACCTTTCCTAATGATTAGTATATTGCTTAAAGAAAGAAAATGATTTATTTATTAGTCTAGGTTCAGTCTGTAGCTCGGCACCATGAGATGCACATGTTTTGACCACTGCCCATGAAAATGCCTGCTTTAAAGTACTTATTTTTCACTATATACTCTAGATTCTTACATAGCTAATCAAGCTTTACGTCCTTCACAAGTACCTCCATTTGTTCAACATATATTTAATGAATGACTTCTCTCTGCAATATCATATAGGTTCCATGAAGCTATATATTTGAAAACCTGAACTGCAAAAATATTTGAACCTTGTCTCTTGATTGCTGCCACTAAAGTGAAATCACTCCCAGCTCCCATTCTTAAGGCTCTTGAACCCAAAATTCTTGGAAAGCAAATCTTACTCGCTTGAGTCACTACCCATTACAACTAGCTATGATTAAGTTGACATAGTCAAATATTATTGGCATTGCTGTTGAGACCCAGTCCTGGTGTTGGGGGGTATAGGGCAATTTCTGGAGAAGGGAAATCTCAATAGGGTAGTTAGCAAAAGGTATCTTCTGCAACCACAACTAGCATTCTCTGGGTTAGGCATTGTACAAAGCACTTTTCATGCATCATCTCAAATAATTTCCAAGAAAGTCTATTGTAATAGATACTACTATTATTCTCATTTTAACTCTAAACATTTGAGATTTCAAAGGGAAAAAATCAATAAGTGATGGAGACAAGATCTAGAGTCTGCTTTTTCTGGCTACAACAGCTATACTCTGTCTTTAATCTTGATGACATCAATCCAACAGGTTTACGTGTAGACTGAGGCTGGTGCCTCTGTCCCCATAAACTTTCTGTCCTCAATTCTTCAGTTTGAGTAGGTGAAGAGTTGATTGCATTTAAGGAGCTAATAAATGTCAACTCATACCCCCAAAGTACCTACCTTTTCCTGTCATGTTCTAACATGAAAAGGAAGGGGAAATACGTTCCAGATATACACATGTGTTTTCTCGTGGACTCTGTGTGATACACGGTATTTAGACATAGGTGAACTGATACCACCAGTATTGTAGTCCAGAGTAAATATGTTCCAGAGCACAGTAGTTGTGTGTGTGTTGGGGGGGGGGGGTGGGAAGGTGGGGGAACAAATCATCAGTTGTCACGATATTTCTACAGGAAATTCTAAACATATGACTTAGAAATGAAGTGTGAGCACATATTAGAACTACTGACAAGTCAGATACTGTCTATAGAATATTTCTTTTGGACATAGTCAACATGGTAGAAATGTAATACACATTTCCCTAGTGAATGAACTTTAACTTCAACAAAGGGAAATAATCTCTTTCTTCCAATCAGAGGAGGAGAAACACTCTGGGATCTTTTGGTGGAAGGGAACTCTGAAGTTGGGTGAGATAAATCCAGACCAGTAATAACTTATCTGTGTATGTTTGCATGAGGAGAGGTAATTCTCTAGGCCTGGCACTCTGACTTTTGAAACAAAGTCTAGTTCATTATCCCCACAGGGGTGGAGTGGGTGGTGGGGTGGCAAGGGACAGGAGGAAGGTGAAGGGGAAGCAAAGGTGCGGCTACCACTGCTTATTCATATTCTCAGGTTATTACTAAGTCCTAGATTCACAAGTTTGGGACTTGCTGTGCGGAAAGTCACACGACACTTAAATACCACAATAAAATGGGTGGAAATCACCATCAGGGTTAGTATATAAAAACTTTAATAAGGAATCATGAGCTTTTCATGTGCAGTGGCCCTGTTCTTGATAATAAACCCTTCACAAAAGTGCTGCAATTTATTGACTCTCTTTTGGGCTGACTAGAGGAAAACGAACTCTTTGACAAAATGAGAAAGTTTGGTCCTAGATGGGTGCCAGGTCCCCATTTTTGCAGTAGAGTTCTGAGCAAGGAGAAGATGAACGGGACCCCTGGGGTGAATAAATCAGGGGTACCCTAACAAACCTGATTGCCTGTGGCAGTTGTGATGTCTTTATAAACACTGCAAAAAAGTTAAGGAAGAGCTAAGAATGCAAAAACATCCAAATTTACATTGATGAATGAATTAATTAGGACACAACTAATTTAAAAATCCTGCTAACAGAAATAGGAACCAGTGGGAAAATAAATTACCTCTCCTCTATCAGAGAGGGAAACACACGCAGACCTTATCATTTTAAATTCAGTTTAAATATAGCCCAAACACAGTCCAGATTACTTTTTGCGATCACAGAGAATATGCTTTTGACTAACTCATCTGGCTTAGGTTTCCCAGAAGATTCTGGCACAATAAGGAAGACATTGTCTGAGGGGGCGCACAGAATGTACCTAAATGGCTTAGTGCTAAATGGCTCAGGCAGAAGGGTGAGGCACCCCCACCTGCCACAGCAGAGCTGGAAGGTACTGTGCGGAACTGCTGACATTCTCTCATTTTCCGCCCTGACACAGGCATCCTGCTAAGGGTAGCAGAGGAGAGGAAAGGCGCAGGGAGAGCGGATGGGAAAAATGAGAGGAGAGAGCAAGGAAATAGAGGGATAGAAACCAAGACAAAATTTTCTATGGACAGTGGATATTAAAGCAAGGTGACGTGATACGGGAATATTCCTCCCCTCCTCCTCCAGGTTTAGGATGTTTAGAAAATGATTTCCATTTCAGAGAGAAGCTTTCTGAAAAGCTAAAAACATTTCCAAAAAAATTGGCTACAACTTCCTTCACACAAAGACAAGTTTGAGAGATACGAATAGTCATGGGAGGAATATTTTATGGAACAAAATATTTATTCTTGTTTCGCTTATGAGGATATCAAGACAGAAAATAGTCTCTGGAGGAAATCATGCCCGTGAAAGATATTTTAAGATCAAAGTTTACCTGACACATAAACCAACTCACTAACAATGAAAAGCATGAAATTCTGTTTTGAAAGGCACTGATTTTTCTTTTTTCCTTTATCAATTCGGCCCTTTTGTCTTTTACAAAATGTATGTGCAACTATAACAATGTGATCTTTTTTACCTGTTAAAACTTGAAACTTGTAATATGATCAGAGAATTCAAGTCCCACATAGAATGTGAGGTACTTAGTTTCCTTGACAGACTTGTGATAATTTTTTGAAACAATGAAATTTATCTCATAGTAAATGCCATCAATCTTCCCATTTATATATACAATGCATTCTAAATTTTTGAAAAAAATTGTTCAATAGTATAATACCTTTTTTGTGGCTCAGTTTCTCTTCAGCTGATGATGAGAAAATCAGAAATACATTATTCTTACTAACTCGAGCTGAATGAAAGTCTTTATTTTAAGTAACTTAATTATATACAGAAAGTATGTAATAAAATAATGACCTCTATTATAAATCATAAGTAGCAATCAAAACAATGATCAAATCAGATAATAAGTTTGATTATGTGTAGAATTTCACTTTCCTTAGGTATGTTATTACTCCCAGAACAAGATGGAAACAAAAGGACTTGGCTGGAAATAGGCTCTCTCTTGATCACATGCCTAGTACAGTTCTCTGTGCCCAGTGGGTTCTCAATAAATATTCAGTGATGATTATAATGAGTCTTCTGGAAACACTGCAATTCGCAGGTATGCACAGATCTGAGATTAGAAAAAAATTGTCAGTGTAATTGATTGTGTCTAAAGAGAAAGAATTCTACATCTGATATCAATCACATAAACTGTGGACGCAGGCAAACACAACTGCTGTATGGCTTTTTTCTTCCCATTTCATTTTTTCCTGGCTACCCCACATACTAAATGGAGACCCACTGGACACATCTGTCACTTGATTAAATTATCCAGGGGCAAGGCAGTACAGCCATACTGTTGCCAAATGTTTCTGAAAGCTTTACCTTGCTTCCGGAATCAGGTCCCCGATTTCTGATCAAGGAAATAGTTCTATACAGCACAGTACTTTGGAAGGTCCTGGGATTACTGTCATTGTGGCAGACTTTAGGTCATTTGGAAGTCAGAGAACAAAGTTGCAAGTGCCATAAGTATTTATGTTATGGAAAAAATGCTGATTTAAAACAAAAAAAAATCAGATGTGAAACATGGCTCTGGTTATTTGCAGGTTGTGATGGTGTCTGGGGCAAGTTAATAGTAGACCAGTGGAAAAGTAGGCCAATTATTTTGTTCCATTCCCACCACCGAACACTTCACCTTTAGGGAATGTGAGCCTTAGGTCCCCAGAGGGAAAAGGGAAGAACAGATGGTAAGATTGCTCAGGCCAGCAAGCTGGAAGTCCATCTTGATTCTTTAGTCTTCTTTACCTCTCCTCTTGTCCCTATAGTGCCTGGCCATATTCTCTCTACCCTCCAAAAATACTTGAAATATTTCCACTTCTCTCTAGTCTGCGATCACATTCATTTCTTACGTAGGATGTGCAGTAAACATGTAATTTGCTTTCTATGCATACTTAATCTTTTCAATCCATTCGCCTCTCTGTGGTCTGAGTCATTTTTTAAGTTTCTAGACGTGGTATATTTCTTTTGTGTAAGGCACAGTGCAAGGCACTGCGGTAAGCACTTTATATTCCTCATTTGACCTTCTTAAAAACTGTATTTGATTAATATAATTGTATTAATTTCCTGTTGTATCGGTAAAAACAAGATGAGGTTAGTGGCTTAAAACAATAGTGTTAGGGAAATATCCAGAGTGCTACTTATTGCCAGGCCCTGGGATTGCCTAATCAGTGCCCTGGATCTGGAACATTCCCTTATTTGGAGGCTAGTGTCAAGCAATAGTTCGATTCTCTTTCCTTATTAGGATAAATCTTTCCTTATTCTGGGTACACAGTGAACTTCCTCGTACTGGTTCAGTGTGTATCACATGCACCTGGCCAGTGCACTGGTGTCTCTGCCTTTTGAGAGGGTGGAAACAGAGTTTTCACCTGCAGGACAAGTGGGGTCTGTGCGGTCCATCACCCCATATGGGCTATCAGGAAGGTCCTGCTGACATGGGAGACAGGCACACAATGCAGACCCTTATCTTGCTGTGCCTTTTCTCCATCCTGTGATTAACTGTTCTTCCAACCACACACTTCGTGAGCTGAGTTCTCCTTGGTGATTCTGAGCTCACTGGGGATGCAGCAGCCGATATCTGTGGGCTCCAACTTCTGGTGGTTGGCAGTGTAATTCTCTTTGCCAATGCCCACATGGTGGGAAACCTCACCTGGGATTGGTAGCTGGATCTTCCCCCTCAACACACAAAAATTGATTCTCTTTCGGTTCTGGAGGCCAGAAGTCAGAAATGAGTCTATGGAGTTAAAACAAGGTGTCGGTCATAGGGCTCTTTCCTTTTAGAGGCTCTAAAGGGTGATCAGTTCCTTACCTCTTCCAGCCTTTGGTGGATGTCAGCATTCTTTGGTTTGTAGTCGTTTATGTTCATCCTTTGCTACATTCTCATTGCTTTCTCTGCTTCTGTAGTCAAGTCTCTTCCTCCACCTCTCTCTAACAAGAACACTTGTGATTACAGTTAGGGTCTGCCTAGATAATCCAGAATAATCTCTTCATCTTAATTTAATTGCATCTTTTTCCATAGGAAGTAATGTTCAGTTTTCAGGAACGAGGACCTGAATGAATATCCTTGGGGTTACTATTCAGCACAGCACGATAGTTCTCTTTCTTTTCACTTGTGACAAAAAAGCTTTAATGGGTTGAGTAATGTGCCCAAATTTATACACGCAGGAAGTAGCAAAGCTGGTACTCAAACCCAAGTCTTTCTGACTCCAAAATAAATGTTTATGTATAATGGAGAAACTAGGTGTGGTAAACTTGACAGAGAAAAATAAAAAACAGGCAGAGAGAGATATCAGGATTATTTCCAAATATCTGAAAGAGCCATCACATGAGAAAATGACTAATAATGATAGCTAACACATATTTAGAGCTTGTATGTGCCAAGAGGTGTTCTAAGCTTCTTTACAAGTATTAACTCATTTAATTTTTTTAACAAACCCATGAGAAATTTTCATGATTATTGGTGGTTAAGTTAATTGTTAAAAATTACACAGCTAGTAAGTTATAGAGCTGATATTTGAAGCTTCAGAGACTGTGGTCCTAAGTCATCCCTAGATAGACTGATCTCATCCTATAAATTCTGGCAGGAGGAACTTGAACCAATGGAAGAAAAGAGATGAAGACAAACCTTTAGTTAAATATCGGAAATACTGAGGCGAAATTATTTCTTCACAGACTGGGAGAAAATATTTGCAAAAGGCAGAGGTGATAGGGTATTGTTAGGCAAACTGTACAAAGAACCCTTAAAATTCAACAATATGGAAACAACCCAATAAAAAATGAGCAAAAGAACCAAAGACAGCTCATCAGGTGTCAGTGGGGAGGAAGGTAGGGACAGATAGAGCAGTGAAACTATTTTGTATGCTACTATGATGAATGGATGTCACTACACATTTATCAAAACTCACAGAATGTACACCACCAAGGGTGAGCTCTTGTGTAAGCTGTGGACTTCAGGTGATAACGATGTGTCAAGTATGTTCATTGATTGTAAACAAACAAACAAATAGTAAAAGAGATTTATTTATTTATTTATTTAAAAAAATTTTTTTTTCCAACGTTTATTTATTTTTGGGACAGAGAGACAGAGTATGAACCGGGGAGGGGCAGAGAGAGAGGGAGACACAGAATCGGAAACAGGCTCCAGGCTCTGAGCCATCAGCCCAGAGCCCGACGCGGGGCTCGAACTCCCGGACCGCGAGATCGGCTCGAACTCCCGGACCGCGAGATCGTGACCTGGCTGAAGTCGGACGCTTAACCGACTGCGCCACCCAGGCGCCCCAGTAAAAGAGATTTAAATGAGACAATGTAGAGGCAAGATTCTGAGTTTTAGTCTAGTCAAGAGACTGGACATATTGTGGCAATTTGCATGAATGTGTTAGAGGTTTATGCCTGGACAGAGTGGTGGTGCCATTGGTAAAAATAGAGAAGTCTGAGAGGGAGAGGGAGAGGGAGAGGGAGAGGGAGAGGGAGAGGGAGAGGGAGAGGGAGAGAGAGAGAGAGAGAGAGAGAGAGAGAGAGAGAGACAGAGGAAAGCTCAGTTTAGATAAATGGAATTTCAGCAAAACAACTAAATAATCATTGTAAGTTATGAACTAGAACTTGATGCCTAGGGCTAGTGATACAGAGCTGACTGTTATTTATATATATGAGTAGCAATTTTCTGCAGCAATTAGCTTTCACTGGACACATTTCATCTTATAGGCACTATCTCATTTGATTCTTACATCACTTCTATGAAGTAGACATTCTTGTCCCATTTCATAGATGAGAAGACTTAGGCTATGAGAAGTTAGATAACTTGTTCATGGTCACATATCTAAGAAAGTGGTGGAACGTGAAGCCATACCCATCTGATTTCAAAACCCATACTCTTAATCACTTTGCTAAACTATCATAAGAGTAAATGTGATCATCCTGGGCAGATCACATCCTGTGACAGAGAGGAGTTCCAGACTGTTCTACTTGTGCCTGAGTGAGAATGGTTGGATGTTAAGTGGACAACTGTCTCTCAAGTAACACACTGAACAAAGAAAATTCTTATCTTAAAAATCTATTTTAATATCGAATTAATGTAAAAATAATGTTTTCTTCTCCCTAGTGTCAAGTAAAATCTACGACGAGATATGCCCTATGTAACTGTTGCCTTTACTCAGCAGACTACCCTATGCTCTGGGGTTGGGGGAGGAAAGAGATCCCAGCTGAGAAACAGGCCAGAGTAGCACAGAGAGGGCTAGGGACACAGCCTACACACGTCAATATTTATGACATAAAAAGGAGGAGGGCTTGAAAGAGGAATGGGACAGTTGTTCAACAAGTGGGGGCCAAACTGGCTTACCACGGCACATCAGAGAAAAAAGCAGAAGGCAATTTCCATACAGTCAAACACTGCAAGGAAATATCCAGAAGGTCAAGAAATTACAGAAACGTCTTTATATTCTGCAATAAGGTATTTTCAAAGGTGCGGTTTAAACGAGACGAGAGATCGTAAAAGGGCAAGAAACAAGTAGGTGCTCAGAAACTGAAGGGGCAATGGGTGGATACTATTGGTTTCTGGAGTTTTAGGAGATAATAAATATTCTGGTTCAAGAAAAACCAGAAACACTGTATCAGCTAAGGTGTTTCTGTTGCTTACAATGCAAATTAATTCTGCATAGCAAAAGCAAAAGAGGGATGTTGAAACAATGACAGAGGGTAATCCTCAGAATCCAAAGAATCAGACGTTGGAAGGTATAGGGACCAGATCAGTTCTAATAGGAACTGGTAAATAAAAACGAGTGAACAATCCCTGCAGAACGACATCGGGTGACTATATTTCAGCCCTTTTCAGTCTTTGGGTTGCTCTGGCTCAAGTTGTAAATTCTAGGGAGAACATCTGAGTGGCCTAGTTCTGGTCATGTCATCATCCTTAGCCAGAGAAGTTCAATGTCTTTAATTATAGTTTATCTACTAAGGGAAGGTTAGTTCCTCAAAGAAAATCTGGAGAATGAATTCCAATGGGGACAAAACTGCTGAAGAGTAGAAAAATGCAGGCAATCCTTGCTTTGCACTGTGCAGCATTAGCTGAAACACAGGCAAACTGGCAATGATTCTTGACTCTGCACAGTTTTGTACTACGTGGCTTTTGAGCTCAGACACCAAGGAATGTTACAGTGAGGAACAGGCACAGGCAGGTACCGGTTTCAGTTAAGATACCATGCAAAGCAAGGGCCGCCCATATATACGACCGAGAACAATTATAAAGAATATGAGACTTCAGAGATAAATTTGTAGAACCAAAATATAGGAAAAAGGGACTTTAGAGATCACCAAATCCAGCCCTTTCCTATTGTAATAAAGGAAACAGGTGCCAGGAGAAGCACACTGACTTATCCAAGTCTTCCTTCTTGGAGAAACAGAAATTGTATTAGCAAAAGAAGCACAAAGAAAAGGAGTGGTTTCCAGAACTGGCTGCAACTTAACAGGGGAAGTGATCTGTGGGAAGTAAGTTCTGAGCTAGGATTTGAAGGACTACTGAAATGTGTTTCCTCAGGTGTAAATTGAGGAGGGCTGGCCTAAATCTCTAAGAGCCTTTTCAACTCTGACATGCTATGATTCAGAGCAGTATGTACTAAAATTAGCAAGTCATATACAGAGAATAGTAAGCAGGGTGGCTTGATTAGAGCAAAGAAGCATGTTAGTGAATAATGACGGCCCCAGGAGGGTCAAGTGATGGATGTCTGGCTGGGGGTTCAGGGTTAATACTGCCCAACATGGGTTAAGGGAATATGCCACCACCCCTGAAGTCCTGCAGTATGCCCACCATTTGTGAAGCAATGAACCAACACACCTGTTAAAACAGTAGCACCCCATATCTTCCCATGGAATGTGATTGACACATTATTGGGAACAGTGTTCCTACAGGGTTGTAATAGTTGGGATTCCCTATTGTCTTATTAGAAGAAGCAGCTATAATTTTTAATTCTGATTCTCATAGAGGATATGTGACTTCCAGCAGATGTGTGCAGTTCCTAAGGCCAGGGCCTGGGGACATACAGAATGAACATACAGACTGAAGATTGAATATAACTCACTTTAGTAACCATATGACAAACCTGCTCATAGATGCTAAACAGGGTTTGCTGAGTGTTTTATTCCCTAGTGGAAACATTTACTTTTCATATGTATAGAAGTTAGATGATAAAAAAAAAAAAAAAGAAAATTACCCTAATTCTTTTTGCTTTGTTATCTATTATCTTTTCACAAACCCATACGCTTTTTGATAAGATTACCAAATTAATGGACAAGGAAATATATTCCATTCTTTCACTGAAGTCCAGTTGTAGTTTGATATCTTAATACATCAAAAAACCAACATCCTATTCTGGTTTCTCTGCCTGGCCCCTTATTCTTTTTCTTTCTTTATTTCCTTCTTTCTTTCTTTCTTTTGTAAGTTTTACCATCCTTCTCTAATTTCATTCTTTCTTTGTTTCCTTGTGTATTTATCTCTGGCTCTCACTTTCCACCACTTACCCTCTGCACCACATTAGCATTGTATACTCTGAGCTAATTAAGATGCTTTGTCTTCCCCACCACCCCTCCATTTTGGGTCACTTACACTGAGCCTCCACTATATTTTTATAAATGGGGTGCGAATATTTACTTTGTCCAAAACTGCCAGATGGGCTCATTTCAAATCAAATGGACTCAGGAAGTTATACCTGAAAGCTGGGACAGACATGGAGTGGGTGAAGGCAGAGAGGATTTCTTATCTCGCTTGTCCACCCTCTCTGTGATACTCTTGTATCTTGAACTGTGGAACACCTGCTCTCCTATTAGCGGCTCTCCGGTACTCACCATTTTCCACAAACATTCTATTTCCTGACTTTGACTGAAACCAAATTTTATTTTCCAGATGCTCATCAGAGTCCATCATTCTATTCATTACAAGTGTAGGGTGAAAATATTTCCCTTCTTCGCTTCTAGGTTCTTTGTCTGGTCTAATAATTAAATTGATATAAGACAGATTAATGGGAGAAAAACAAACAAATTTTGTACATATGGAAGCCCTATAAAAATATGAGACCCAAAGGGCAACCAGGTAATTGAGGCTTATATAACATCCTGAGCTAAGGGGTTAGGAGTCTGGGGATACAAATGGAGAGAAAGGTCATTCACAGGAAGGCAGAGATGTTTGGAAAACAAAGTTTGCCTTGTTATGCAGATAAGTTTCTTTGGTAAAAAGTTATCTCTGGTAATAGCTGTCTTCCTGATACAGGCCCTCTTTCCAATATAAATTTAGATAGTTGAGGGGGAGTTTTTCCTGAATCTGCTGGATTTTGATTGCCTTTAGCTGAAAATAATCCTTATGCCAGAGGCATATTTTGGCATGGCAAAAATGCTCCCCTTCACTAGCCCTTCACTAATTTGCTCAACTATTTTCCCATGGTCCTCACCCACCAGCCTCTCCTTCCTTCCTTCCTTCCTTCCTTCCTTCCTTCCTTCCTTCCTTCCTTCCTTCCTTCTCTTTCATGAGAGAGCAGGGAGAGGGTCAGAGGGAGAGGGAGAGGGAGAGGGAGAGGGAGAGGGAGAGCGAGAGGGGGAGAGAGAGAGAGAGAGAGAGAGAGAGAGAGAGAGAGAATCTTAAGCAGGTTTCACACCTAGCATGGAGCTCAATGCAGGACTTGATCCCTTATCCATGGGATCATGACCTGAGCTGAAATCAAGAGTCCGACAGTTAACCAACTGAGCCACCCAGGTGTCCCTTTCTTTTCTTTCTTAACAACCACATCATAGGCCTATGCAATTTTCCCCATTACTAAGTTTCTATCAAGATACTCTTTCCCTTTTTTGGATGACATAGCACATCTCTCCATCATCAACAGTTATCATTCTCAAAGATTTAAACATCTAAACAGATTATAGCCTAACCTCAAATTTCTTCTGTTCCTAAACTCCAATGATCCCCAAAGACAGCCATATCTTAGATTGTATTTTTACAGAATTATTCAACTCCATACCTCAAATACTAAGCTTCCCTTGTCTAATTTTCACTTCCTTCCTTTCCATTTTTCAAAGTTTCTTTTTAAATGTAAATTAGATCTTATCATCCTTCTCCACCCCACCCCCACTAAAACTCTCCACGGACTGTTCACTGCACTTGAAATAAAATGCAAATTTCTCACAAGACTGGTTCTAGGAATGGATCTGTCTTTATATCCCTCTCTGCTATTACACACACTGTCTTCTCCCTCCCTCACTATTCCTGCAACACAGGCTTTTCTTCTCTTCTTAGAGCAAGGCAATTTCAGACACCTGGGTGACCTCAGCTCAATGTTGCCTCCTCAGAGAGGACTCCTCCAACACACTTTTCAAAGAAACTCCTTAGCCTGTTTTACTTTACTTTACTTACTCATAGCACTCTCTAATTTTTTTTTAAATCTACTTCTCTACTTGTTGATCCTCCAGGATAGTAACTTGCTTGTCTATCCAGATTTTGCAGTATCTCCTGGGGGATATTACAAAGATCAAGAATAGTCTTTACTTTCTAAGAGTTTCCAGTCAGGAAGAGAAATCGGACAAGTAAGCAAGTAATTATAATACTGAGCAGTCATCCCGAAGCAGTGCAATACCATTATTAAAAATATAGATTCCGCAGCCAGGCTGTAAGGGATTGTCTTCGTTTTCCCGCTTACTGGCTATGAAACGTAGGTTACTTAATTATGTGGTGTTCAGTTTCTGATCATTAAATTAAGATATCAAAAGCATCTACTTTATAGGGTTGTTATAAGGGTTATAAATGTGTTAATGCAGAATACTTAGAACAGGGCCTAGAATGCAGTAAACACTCAAAAAGTGGGAGGTATCATTATTTACCAAATCTTGTTTTTCTCCTCATTCCAGGGATCACAACTCCAGTTCAGCCAGTGTCTCCTTCCTGGACCACTGAAATACCCTTGGCCTTGGTCTTGTAATTTATTCCCTCATCCACTGTATATATTGTTTACACACTGGTCCTTTTCCTAAAACACCCCAGTGTCTTTGCATAACCTTGGATGAAGCCCAACTCATTAATGTGGCTGACAAGGCCTCTGCAACTAATCTCTACCTTCTTCTCTAGCCTCTGACTCTCACTGGCTACTCCCCTCTTATGCTCTAGGAATGCCAAATTTCTCTAGTCTCCTAACCACATCCTGCTATTTCTTTTCCTTATGCTTTTGCCCATGCTGTCTCTTCTGCATGGAACATCTTTTCCCTATATTAGATGTGATTTAAAATCATCCTTTTTAATCCTTTAGGATTCAGCTTTGACTTTCATACTACAAGTATACAGTGGTTCCCAAAGGTAAAGTTGAGAACTCCTAAATATCTGGAACATACTATTACTATGGTATCGAACACACTGGCTTATCATCTATGTCTGACTCCCTGAGTTCTTTGAGGGCAGGTACTGCTTCTTGTCCATTTTTATACCCTTAGTGACAAGCCTGGCACACAGAATGGTTTTTTTTTGTATTATTCAATTATTGTCATAATAATTCCATGTGACAACCCCAAATTTTAATGGCTGCACATCTGCTTCTTGCCATGATGGAGAAACAAGGACCACACTTAAATTGCCATCATAATTATTAGAAGATTTGACAAAACATACGAAGTAACTGTTTTCAGATATTGGACAACAGGCAGTGCAGAACTGTAATCCCCAAGAAAAGGGACACAAAAGAGATGAGCCCTACAATTCCCCTAGATTTTTACCTGGAGTCAATTTGTGGCCCAAGGATACAGAGAAGGGAACTAAACACAGCCAAGAAAATCAGTCAATGGAAACATACCCGGAGATGATAGCACTAGCAGACAAGGATGTTGAAATGACTATTATACTATGTAAATTGGGGTAACAAAGGAAGAGAAGTGAAAAATACGAGAGAAATAATTAAAACTTCTAAAAATAAAAAATAAAAATCAGAAATGGAAATTTTGCTTGGTGAGGTTAGTAATAAATTGGACACTGCAGATGAAATGATATGTTCAGTAACTTCTGAGTTATACCAATAGAATAAAGCAAAAAGTGAAAAAAAGACTAAAAAGAGAGAGAGAGAACAGAATCTCAGTAATCTACAGAACATGATAAAGTGGTTTCAAATATGTGTCATTAGGTCCTAGAGGGGGAGCAGAAAAAGATTTGAAGAAATGATGGCCAAAACTTTCCCCAAATGGCTGAAAGCTATAAAGCTAGATTCTAAAAGATCTCAACATAAGTCCAAAGCAAGATAAATACATGCATGTACATGCAAAGCAAGGGAGAACGATATTGAGGAAAGTACTGCTAGGGATAAAATCTTAGAAATAGAGGAAAAAGATACATTACATAGAGTACAAAGATATGAAACTAAAGACTTATTGTGAGAAATATGAAAGTCAGAAGAAAATGGAATGGCATCTTTAAAGTGCTGAAACCAGTTTCCACTTAGAATTCTATACATATGAAAATGTCTTTGAAAAGAAGGGGGCAAAATAAAAGTTCTTGCAGAAAATAAAAACAGAGAGAAATTAAAACTCGACAAAGAAAACAAATGATTAAAAGATGGGCCAAGACCTTCAGAGACAGCTCACCAAAGAAGATATGCCAATGGAAAATAAGCATATGAAAAGATGTCCACTGGATATGTTATCAGGAATATGCAAATTAAAACAATTCCAATACCTATAAGAATGGCCCAAATCTAGAACAGTAACAATACCAAATGCTGTCTAGGATGTGGAGCAAAAAGAAATCTCATTCATTGCTGCTGAGAATACAAAATGGTACAGCCACTTTGAAAGACAGTTTGGTAGCTTCTCACCAAACTAAACACCCTTTTACCATACAATACAGCGATTGAACTCCTTGGTATTTATCCAAAGGAGTTGAAAAGTTATGTTCACACAAAAACCTGTACATGGATGATAACAACAGCTTTATTCATAATTGACAAAACTTGGAAGCAACTAAGATATCCTTCAGTATGTGAATGGATAAACTATAGTATATCCTTAGTGCTAAAAGGAAATGAGCTATCAAGCCATAAGGAGACATGAACTAACTCTAAATGTTATTAAGTGAAAGAAGCCAATCTGTAAAGACTATACAGTGTGTGATTACAACTATATGACATTCTGGAAAAGGAACAATTATGGAGACAGTAAAATATAAGTGGTTTCCGGGTATTGTCCAAACCTACACCAAGAGAAAACTCTACTGTAAAATATGGATTTAGGGTGATTATGATGTGTAAGTGCACGTTTGTCAATTATAAGCAACGTACCACTTTATTTGGGGATGTTGATAATGGGGGATGCTATGCATGCATAAGGGCTAGAGACTTTTAGGAAATCTCTGCACCTTCCTCTCAATTTTGTTGACTTAAACTGCCCTAAGAAAATAATGTCTTAGTAAAATTTAAATTTAAATTTAAAATAAATTGGAGAGTATTTGTTCCCCTCAGACATGAACTGTAACTAATGCTAAACAAAGTTCAACAAAAAAATTTTATCAAAGAAAATGATACCAAATGGAAACTTGGATCTCACAAAGGAATAAACAATATGAAGAATTGTAAGTATGTGAATAAACATAACAAGCATTCTTACATTTTAAAATTCTTTAAAAGATAATGGACTGCTTAAAGAAAACATAAGTAGTAATGTGTTGTGGGGTTCATAACATACTATTATTATTAGTAGTATTATTATGTTATTATATACATATTATCATGTATTTTTTTATTCATAAAAAGTAGGGTGATCCATCTTCTTCCTCAGTGCCTGGGACTTTTCTGGTTTAAGTACTATGAGTTATGTCCTAGGAAACTCCTCAGACTTGGCAAATAGGCATGGTTAGCTATCCTAAATGGAAAAGCAATTGCGATAAGTAAAATTATATTTTGGAAGCCCTAGGGCAATCACAAAAATACCCCAAAGAAACTTCATAAGCCAATACCAGAGGTAAAATGGAATTCAAAAATACATAATTCACAAAAAGGCATGAAAAGAGTGTAGAAGAAACAAAGAACAGACGTCATAAGTAGAAACAAAAAACAGCAAGTTGATAATTTAAAGTTGACCATATCAATAATTATATTAAATGTAAATGGTCTGAACCCTCCAGATAAAAGGCAGAAATTGTCAGACTAGATAGTGAAACACCCAATTCTATGTTGTTAACAAGAAACTCATTTTAAATATAAAAACACAGCTAGGTTAAAAGCAGAAAGAAGGAAAAGTTATACCATAATAACTCAAAGCATAAAACAACTGGAGTGGCTCTAAGTAATACCACATAAAATAGATTTTGGAACAAGGTCTAGTGCCTGGAGTTTCATGTTAGAGGAATCGATCCATCAAGGAGACAAAAAAATCCTAAGTACATATGCTCCTGATAAAAGGGTTTCAAAGTACATAGAGCAAAATATAAATAAATTGAAAAGACAAATATTCATAGAGCAACTGACAGAAAGTCAGTAAGAATATAGAAGAGTTGAGCTACACTAAACAACTTGATACAATTGACAGTTATGGAATGCTCCAACTAACACAAGCAGAATATACATTTCTCCAAGTGTACACATTTACCTAGACCATGTAGGAAGTCAAAAACAAATTTAAGTAAACTTAAAATAAAATTGAAATTATATAGTGTATGTTATCTAACCATAAAAATTAAATTAGAAACGAACAACAGAAATTTATCTCTAAACTCCTCAAATATTTGGCAAAAAAAAGCAAGATGCTTGTAAATAACCCATGGAAGATGGGTTCCTGGGTGGCTCAGTCAGTTAAGCATCTGACTTCAGCTTAGGTCATGATCTCATGGTTTGTGGGTTTGAGCCCCGCATTGGGCTCTGTGCTGACAGCCTGCTTTGGATTCTGTGTCTCCCCACCCCTCTCTCTGCCCCTCCCCTGCTTGCCCTCTTTTTTTCTCTCTGAAAAGTAAATAAACATAAAAAAAAATTAAATAACCCATAGAAGAAAGAAGAAATCATGAGGAAAATTAGAAAATATATTGAAACGAACAAACATTAAAAAAAACAATGTATCAAAAACATGGGTGCAGCTAAACTTGCTTGAAGCAAATTTTATAGCTTCAATTGTTTATATTGGAAAAGATACAAATTCTGAACTCAAATGATCTAATCTCCTACATTAAGAAACTAAAGAAGGAAGAGAAAATTAAACTCAGAATAAGCAGAAGGAAGGAAATAATAAAGAAGAGAAGAAGTTGATAAAATAGAAAGAGAATAGAGTGAACCAATAAAACCAAATGATGTTCCACTGAAAAAGTCAACAAAATTGACACATGTCTAACTAGACTAATGAAGATATAAAGAGAGAGGAGACAAACTACCAACATCCAGGATGAAATAAAAGACATCAGTATAAATCCTATAGGGAATATGCTGGTAATTAGAGATTATGAAAATTTTGTATCAATAAACAACTTAGATTAAATGGATAAATTCTTTGAAGAATGTGAATTACCCAAACGGACTAAACAAATCCCATTGCAATTGGCTCTACAACAATTACTCCCATGAAATCACTTTTTGACAAAGACACTGATGTCTGCCCTGCTACTGAATGCAATGAGCCTTTCAGTATCCACTTCTGTATTTGATAGTATTAAGCACTTCTTGATGTGTTTTCTTCCCCTTTTTGGTGACACGATGCTCTCTTTTGATTTATTCCTACCTCCATTCTTCTTCTTCTTCTTTTTTTTCAACGTTTATTTATTTTTGGGACAGAGAGAGACAGAGCATGAACGGGGGAGGGGCAGAGAGAGAGGGAGACACAGAATCGGAAACAGGCTCCAGGCTCTGAGCCATCAGCCCAGAGCCTGACGCGGGGCTCGAACTCTCGGACCGCGAGATCGTGACCTGGCTGAAGTCGGCCGCTTAACCGACTGTGCCACCCAGGCGCCCCAGAACACTTGTTTATATTAGCATCACTAGTAGCTGTAGAATGAAATTAAGCCAAATGCAATGCAGGCAGCTTCTCTAGGGGAAAAACAATCTCAATAATCAGATCCATTGGTCTGTGGTATGGTCTCCTTAGAGATAGAGTAATAAGCCCCAACATTTAGGCATTTGATACTGAAAATACCTAGCACTAAAAACATAAACTGGGAGAGAGGGGAAAAAAACCTCTTATGGACTGAGATTTCTAGGATTTTACAAATGTTTCCTCTTTCTAATTCTTAGAGGCATTAATTTCTGTGATGCATCCCCAGAAAGCCCATGTCTATTTGGGCCAAATACCTGAAATATGCCACAAATCTCATTCCCTGGGTCTAGAACTTTGATTCAACTTTATATCTGGAGAGGTTGCCATAGTCCATGAACACAGAGGAAGCATCGTCACACCAGCACATATTGTTGAAAGGACTGAAGACTTGTCACTCTCCATACATGGTGAAGAGCACTTCATGTGATTGGAGGGAAGCCTTGTAGCCAAATTGAGCATGGCAACCTTTGGGAGCCACAGGGAGCAATAACTCAAAAAAGTTTGAGTGATTGATCACTAGAAACTTTCACTCTAAGAGTCTGTTATTTAAAAAAGAAATTAAATTAGTTCAAATATTGAATTTGCCTGCTTTTGACTTTACATAGGCAGCTGTTAGGAAGTATTTGATACTAAGTGCTGAGAATTATGGCATGTGCCAAAAGGATTTTAGAATCAGGATCTAAGTTGTGATCTAATTAAACAATAAGACCTGACAAAACAGTCACTACTGATGTGTTAATGACTTCCTGGGGCAGTTCAACTCCCAGGTCAAGGCAGAACAAGGGCACAGTCATCTGCCTTTGGCTGAGGCATTTTTCTCCCCTTAAGAATAATGTTTCCACTGTTTTTCTCTTTCTCTCTCTCTTTCCCTCTCTATCTGCTATAAAATCATACCCTAAAACAGTGACCAGAAAGTCTGATTCAGGAGTCTCAAAACAGCAAGACTAAAATTAAAAAAAAAAAAAAAAAAGAGTTCTTAACAATCATATAAAAATATGCAAGAAAGAAATAGCACACCACAGCCCACAGCCTTACCAAATAGAGGCATAAAGTAAGGCAAAGGAGCTCGACAGCATGAAAACACACATCCTCACCATGAATGATAGAAAGGAAAAGGCAGAGGCAGCAAATAGACTCAAACCCCAACTCCCACATGTGGAAACATCTGTTCCACTTGCGGCCTCACCTGTTGCCCTGTTTAGAACACAGGGACAGATCAAAATGCTGGAGAGATGCTTATCATCATCGGCTACTTCATATACACTTCCTGAAGGTCTTGGTGGCTATGTACATTTTAGTATTGGTACCTTTTTTAAGTACAACTTTGAGTTTGGGAGACAGTTACGTTTCTTTCAGGCTATTTTTACTGAATAATAATTTTGTTCTTCAAAAACGACAACAACAATGCATTGAATTAAAAGTGAATTAAGAAAAGTCATGAAAAAGTTTACAACAGAAGCCACTACATTATCAAGGCCACTTTTGAATCCTTGTTTCCCAAAGGAACATTTGTAAGACTTAGACTAATTATGTTATTTGAGGTGACAAATGTAATTGTCTCTGCACCAGTTCACATGTGAGGTCATCTGCAAATGGTATTACTTACTAGCTGCCTTTGCGCTATAACTCCTGCCATTTTGTATAGAGTAGCCAGATAAAATTTAAGATGCCTAGTTAAATTTGAATTCGAGGTAAAGAATGAATCATTTTTTTTAATATAAATATGTCTCCAGTAATGTCTGGGACATTTTTCCCTGCTGAATCCAAAGCCCCTATTTTCACACTATTTTGGTTTTTGATACTTTGCATCATTGTATCTTCAAAAGGAAAGGAAATATAAAAGCACTATGCATGTGACACAAACTAAATTAACCAAAAAAATTAAAATGCATTTGAGGAAAATGAAGACTTTCTCTGCAAGGGTCTTTATCTGTCAGGAGTCTTCACATTGCTGATATAGCCATACGATCTCTCCAGAAGCCTGTTAGGGGCAGGGGCCTGAACCCATCCCTACAGATTGGACTGTCAGCTTCCTTGGGCGTGAGATGGAGACCATCACTTGGGGGGATTCTAGGGCACAATTACTGTTGGTCGTGATCTTCAAAAAACTTTGTCTGCCTATCATGTGTACAGTATTGTCAATTACTAAAAATTCCCTTTCAAACTTTTCCCATAATTATGATTACACCTTAGAATATGGCCATGGGAATCTAATTTAGACAGGTAAAACCGATTCAGTCATTTAATCATCCTGGTAAGCATTATTCACCTTCTTGTCCTCTAAAACACTGAGCTTTCTTTTTAAGTTTTTAATTCAGCAAACATTATCCTACCTGCCTGTTTCCTTTGGGATTTCTGCATGGTTTACTCTAATTACTCCTGATGCCAGACCTTGTGTGCTATGAACAACTTCAAAGAAAAAAACTAGAAAAGGAACAGTGTGGTGTTTCTTTCTTTCTTTCTTTCATATATATATATATATATATATATATATATATATATATTTTAAGACATTGTATCAAGGAGACAAGATAGCATTTTGTTCTCATAATGTGATGGACAAATCATATGGATAATCTATTAGGATGATGGATGGTATAAATTTTAATGGGAAACGCCAACCGTAGTGAATTTCTCCTAGAACGTCTTTGAAACTTAACTGCCTCTGTTTGGTCCAAGTTTAATAGTCAAACCTCTTAAGTTTAAAATTTCTCTGGATATAAACATTTTGATTAATTTTAATTCTACTCATTGCAAGAATCAGTGAAATCTTAGTTTGGAACAATTGTTTCAGGAAGAAGTTCCTGAAAATGAATCCCATTTCCTGCCTCAAGGTTAAAAAGTATGGTACCTCCAATGTCTATTTATCCTTCTGCCCTGATAAAATATTACTTCCCTAGTCTCTGTATTTCTGTTTTTATTCCATAACGCTGAATTAACCCCCCAAAATTGTTTTTGTTCTGTTCTGCTTTATTTTGCCATAGACTCTGTATTTTCTTAAAATCTATTTTGTTAAAAAGACACTTCTTGGGGCTCCTGGGTGGCTCGGTCTGTTAAGCATCAGACTTCAGCTCAGGTCATGATCTCACAGTTCATGGGTTCAAGCCCCACATCTGGTTCTGTGCTGACAGCTCAGAGCCTGGAGCCTGCTTCGGATTCTGTGTCTCCCTCTCTCTCTGTCCTTCCTCTGCTCTTGCTAGTGGGCTCTCTCTCTTAATAAACATTAAAAAAAAAGACAGACATTTCTTATATGTCTACTATGTGCCAGGATCCATGTCCCTTGGCCTTGTAAACCATGATTCTTATCCTCAAAAAGCTCACTGACTGCTGTTGGTCAGACAAGTGAAAAAACAAAGTAAAAGACATGATGAATGCTTTGCTGGTTAAATGTATAAAGTGCTTTGAGAGTGAAAAGATGGAATAACTAACTCATAAGTGCCATTCTGCAATTCTACTCCAAGTAGAATTTTTATAGAATTATAAAGCTAGAAAGTAGCCTTCCTATGGTTAGAATTAAACAGACCTGGTTTCAACATCAGGCTGTTACTTCCCAGCCACATGACATTTCCAAAATTGCTTAACCTCCCTGAACTTCAGTTACTTCTTCTATAAAATATGGATATTAATAGTTACTAGGTTGCCGGCTGTAAGAATTAAATTAAGGAGCAAGCTCCTGGTCACCACCGCCATCCCATTGCTACCACCAGCTGACATTCATTCTTGAGCTGTGGCAAACATCTCAGGCATATTATTCAATTAACCCTCACAACAGCCCTCTGAGGTTCATATTACTCCTGCTCCCATTTTACAGGTGAGGAAGTTAAAGTGCCCAAGGTCACATTGTCAGTTCTTTGAACTCAGGAAAACTTCAGGGTCTCACCTATAATCACAATACTGGATTAAGTCAGGGAGCTGCTATTCTTTTCATTTTTATAATTATTGCTATGACTGTCATAATTGAAGACAAATCCAGCGTTACCCAGTTGAAGCCCCTTCTTTTATAGATGAAAGATCAGAATAGAGAGGTTAAGACACTGAGGAAATCAGAGTCACTAAAAAGTCTAAAACTCTAAAACTTCTGTGGAAGTATGGTACATCGTATTACCGTCTGTTTTATTATTGAACGTTGACCGTTCGATTGCAAAATATTGTGTTTTTGTACACATATTGTGTAATATATGTAATATATAATACATATGTTATAAAATATCACAGGTGATTTCTGTGATCCTGAAATGATCCTGACTTAGGTATATGAACAAAGGGTCCTTTCCTGAGTTCAAGGAGCACAGGATCACATTTCCCTATTTGTATATCACAGAATCATACTGCCTTCAGGAACTGAAGGGACCTTGGACCTTACCCTGACCTAACCCTTCATATTACAGAAACTGAACATGTGGTCCAACAATCCAAATAGCTGATGGGTGTTCAGAATGTCCTTTAAACAAGAAAATTAAAATCAAATTACTTCATTTCCGAAACTGCCTATAAAGCAATTATTTCTTAGGCTTTTCAATTGGACTCACCTAACAATTTAATTCTCTTACTGTCCTACCCAATGTTTGCATCAAAGAAACTGAGAAATAAATGTAAATTTCTTTGTCATTTAGTAAAGGGAGAAAGTACCTGAAAACAAATTCTTCTTTCGCTGGACAAAGAGTATTTCCCCAGAAATGACATTGCATCTACTGAAAAAAAGGCAAAGACACCAGATTACAATGCCTTATATTTTCACTTATCTGTTTATGTTCCATTATTATTATAATTGGGTCCCTACAACGTAACTTATACTGTGTTGGTCACTATGTTTATAACGTTTAATTAAATTCTCACAAACCACTCTGCAAGGTAGGCAATCCTATTTCCACTTTGCAGATAAGGAATCTGAATATTAATCAAAAGATTAAATAATTTGCCCAAGGTCCTACACGTTATTTGTGGCAGAGTCAGGACCATGGCTCAGGTTTCACGGACTCTAAAGCTGCCGTCGCTTCTATCACGTTAGGTAGCCTCTGAAAAGACCATGGGCTGGAGTTCTAACTGAAGGAGCAAAAAGACCAAAAAACAAAACCAAAACCAAAATGTAACTAGAAAAGAGAACAAGGTGTGGCCGGGCCAGAGATAAATCCAGGTCTATAAATCCTCTTGCTCAGTGACTGTGGGCATTAGCCTTCATCATTTGGTTTGGGAAGAAAATGCAGCATACAAAGTGGGAAGGCTAGAAAAAGTACTTGCCAAGGGCAATGACAGGTCCTTCAAATCCATATTCCTTTGGAAGAGACCTTCACTGTGGTCTGTACTATAGTACCTGCATCACATCTTCCACCTCCTAAGTCAGTAATGCAATATTCATATACACCTGACACCACCCACCATACCACATCTCCTACTTCTGCTGTTCATCTTTGCCTTTCGTTCGTGATGCAAATCACATTGTTCTTCTCTGTAATTTTTGAGAAACAAAGCCCATTCGGCATCATATATATGTCAAGCATATTCTCACTAAGAGACAGTATAAAATTTCACATTTGAGTCAACTGCAGGAAGAGTTTTTCAGGTCAACATAAAAACGTATGGGTCACATCAGGGATGGTGTCCTGGTTAGCCATGATGAAGCAGGCACATCCATGTTTATACAGTGTTTGTGAAAATGATGCAAATGCATTTCATGCTGTCTAAAAATATTTTTAAACTTGAAAGTGGAGAGAAAAAAAAATTCACCCTGAGTCACTGATTCTATATTTTGTGGAACAGAATTAAATTGTCTAAAATATCACATAAGGAAGATCACCTGGGGACTTCTGTTCACATGATGACTTTTTAAATTCTCCACCCAATGCCACAAATTTTTTAAACTCCAGAAATTTGGTGGAGATGCCAAAGGGTCTTTAAGCAAAGAAGAAGTAGAAATCAATGCTAGAATTATGATTTTCAACAGGGTATTGACAGTTATAATAAAGTTATTGCAACTGGACCCGGAATGTAAAGTCAGTTAATGGACTTTATTTAGACAACATCAGATAAGGGCATTAGTAATAACTGTTATCTTGATGGATAACCTTAAATTCAAGAAAATGTTTCCCCAAACACGAGTTGTTGTGAATTCCTTTCCCTTTTATCTTATAGTAGGCAGAAGATTGCAACCTCCTATTATGAAACAGCATCATAAAATGCAGAGCACAGCCATCCTGACTAAAACCACCTTTCTCCTCTGCTGATACAGACAAACTAGCAGTAAATGCTTTTTGAGCTCCTGGCGTGCAGATAAATTCCTCCGGATGTCCCCAATTGGACTGGGAGATTGAGAGACTCAAGGGAGAGAATAGCTGAGGCCAGGAGAATTTAACATGGCAATTAGCAACCCTTTGGCTTTGCTAGACCCCACAGCACAGGACAGGATGCAAGCAACCAAAAATCTCTCCAGCAGAGTAGATGATAAATTGGTTGGGTCCCAGGGGTTGCTGGACACAGTTATTATCCAATGGCAGGCCTGGATGGTGTGGAAGTCTATGTGGTAAGGTCAGAAAATGAAGCACAGGGCTCTAAATTCCCAAGGAGAGTGCCTTTGCTTACATCTCAATTGGACTGCCCTTTCCCCTCGTTTTGGAAGGCTCTGGATCACATCATATAATCCGTATTACCTTCTCTATCTTAGCAAATAACTTCCAAAACATCAAGTATATAAAGCACTGTAACCATTATCACCAGTGATGCTCTTCTTAAAAAGTTAGAAAAGTAAAAGATAAAATTTAAATTAAAAATATTTAAAGCCTTTCGGATTTGTGTTTTTTTTTCTATAAGCAGAGGGAGGATATGTGGAGGAAGAGGAATCTTAATCCTCTTTTTCTATCGATGCCAATAGCTGCTTTGAGGCATCATTTTAACCGTCACATTATGATTCATACAACTTCAGCACTGTACTGAAATTCACTTTTTAGAGAACCTCATTTTCTGGAGCCTTTGTTTCCCCATGAAAAATAAATGACACTAATATTATTATCTATTTCAAATGTTGCTATGAAGATTAAGTGAGTTAATATATGTAAAATGCTGTAAGGATGCCTGTCACTGAGTTATGTGTTAGTGATGATGGTGGTGATGATAATGATGATGGTTTTCAAATGTCATTCTGGCTAGATTTTATAATCTCTGGACCAAGGACCATATGTGCTTTTTTTATAGTGAAAACCCCAGCATCTAAGAACACTGCCTGAAGTGCAATTAATATTTATTGATTGATGGAATGAATGACTACATGAGTTTTTTAATGCTGAATTCCACACTTGTGTTACTATTGATTTAACTTAATTATGAGGATTATTAGGGGTCATTAAAAAGAAAGTGGAAAATGGATTTAGTAAAATCAATATCATCAGGATACATTTATTGAAGGACTACTATGTGTAGGGCACAATGCTAGGAATATCAATTTTCAATGGATATAAAAAAGAATCAAAATACAGAGGTAGCTTATTATAAAGATAATTTTCTAACTGGCAAAATAAAGAAGGCATGTGAGAATCTCACAGACATTTTAATTCTATTTTTTTTTTTTGCAAATTTCTAATATTCCTCAAAATGTCAGTATCAAGGGTCTCTCCTTCTTCCTCCTTTTCCTGCCTTCTTTCTCTCTCTCTCTTCCCTTTTTCCCTTCCTCCTTTTCTCCTTCCCTCTCCCTTTACCCCTATTCTCTCTCTCTCTCTCTCTCCCTCCCTCCCTGCCCCCCTCCCCGCCCCCATCCCCTCAGTGTCCTTAAAGGCTACATCTGAAGAAGAAGGGGGGAAAATAAAGCCCTGGAAAGATTTTCCTGTTGAAATTGGCCCTTGAGATTTTCCATTTAGATCTCATTTTAATTGAAACTGAGCCAATTCTATATGTGGGTTCTGCAGCTTTGACCAAATAACATTCCTGACTGGCTTGGGTCTCAGGATTGAAGGAGGCATCTTTCCCTCTCCAGTTAGTTCCTCTGATCTTCAGAGGCCAAAAGTGACATTTGGTGGGTTGCTTAGCAATGCCAGTATTAAAATTGAAGAGTATTTCATTTCTTGAGCTTTTTGTCTTTTATAATACTTTGTCCTCACTCCTTTTGTCTTTCACTGACATTTCAAAATACACAGTCACCAATTTGGGAAACATTTAGGAAGGTGAAGGCCAGCCACGGATGGGCAAACACCGTTTGGTCCAAGTGTAATAGTCTGGTGTCTACATTTAGAGCTCTCTTGAACTTGTAAAATCTCAGCTGAGTGCAACAGTTCAGAAGGAAGTGCCTAAAAAAGAATCACATGTCCTGCCCTGATGCTACACGTTGAAGTTTAATGACCAGTTGTTTCTTCTGCCCTGACAAATGCCATTTGCCTAGCCTTGTGGTTCACAAAAACAACTAGCTTGCAATTGTCTTTTGCTATTTTCTGTTTGGTTTTGTGCTTGCTTCGTTCTGTCACGAATACTGGATTCTCTCACTGTCCAATTTACTCAACACAGTAATTAATTCACACTTTAGGCTAGGCACCAGGGACACAACCAAAAACTACAATGTCCCTCCTGTTAACCCCTCAGATACAGTAGCTGTCCCCCTCCTATGTCCTCACCCTCTGTGTCCCTTATCCTGCAGAGCACATCTCTGCCTAAAGTGCTACATCTTTATTTGCACATTGTTTGTATTTTCAGCTATACAGTAAGTATGCCTAGGACGGTGCTTGGTACAGCAGGGACACAGAAAATATCCGAATTAATTTATGAATAGAAGGAACACTTTAACACCCAGTACATTTTTAGGCCTGGATGGTGGGCACAGAGGTGTTTGTTTTGTGATAAATCATTGAGCTGCACATTTTTGTGACTTGTGGGGTTTTCCTGTTTACATTATCCTTCACGACAAAGAAAGTTACAAAAAAATCCCCAGCTTCTTTTAAGCTTAAAATCACATTAAATTATTTATTTGCTGGCTACACCAACTGGTTCTTAATTGTCAATGTCAAAAAGCATTGAATAAAATCTCTACATTTTGTGCTGTCAAAGCTTAACCTAGGTAGCAAAATGTCTAACCGAAAGCATTATTGAGTGGCGACTCTGTTTAGGTTTTACCAAGTAAAAGTTTAAAGGGCATAACATTCTTTAGAATATGGCAATTCCCCACAGGCCAGGGGGTATCAAAAACATCAGACCAAGTAGCCTAACTTCTCGGGTCCTTCTCAGGTCAATTTGGGAAACACCCACTTGGGTGAGGGAATTGAAGCCTTAACTGTGGTTCACAGAGGAAGGTGGGTAGACCAAATACTTAGTAAGATAGAACTTGTTCCAGACTGGAAGTGGGTACAAAACTATATCCAGATTCATTGTAAAAAGTCACAGATGCAATGAAACATTCCAATTTGGCTTCAGTATTTAAAATAAATTCATTTGATGAGTGTGTTCTGCTTTTCAGAACCATAAATCTGTTTCATAGATAAAATGTGGCTGGCGAGGTTGGTGGGGATTCAGCATGGAGAATGAGATGGTGCATGCTTCTGGCATTTTTATCACTGCGACCCCCCTCTCCAGTGTGTCCCAGCAAGAGACGACCTCCCCCTACAGCAGACATCACCCACACATTGGTGAGCCGATGCCAGGATAATGCCTGGGACTCTGGTTCTATTTGATAAACAGGTTAGGGTCAGTAGCATTAAATAAATATTGTCATTGCTTATGAAAGCCAATATTTTAGAAACCAAAGAAAATAATTATGTCCTACTTAAGGGAGGTTTATTTCAAATCCTAGCTAGGGCCCCACCGCGGCCACTGCTTACATTTTTCAAAATTGATTTTCCACCACATAAACAGTTAGTCTGAAGTTACGTGTGACACTTCCTCCCGGTAACAATGATACAGTATCTTCTAAACATTTCCTGGTACTTCTCATTTTTCCTTCTTTCTGTAATGCTCATTTCTTTAACACATTCTTTCCAGGAGAATTTGTTCCTGGGTGTTAACACACTAAGGACTGGCCAGTGTGACCCAGGGAGGTAGGGAATCAGGAGCCTTTAGAAGGAGAATTTTAGTCATTCCTTGGAAATGAAGGTTCTGCTTGCATTTGCCTCCCCTCAATGAATGTTACTCACTTGCACATACAAAGCATTAAGGCCTTCACTAATCGCTTTCTGATGTATTGCTCCCCAAGGCAAACTTGGGAACTAGAAGAAGTTGGTCTTTAGAGTTTATCCCAGCTCCCTTCCTGTCTCTATTAGGAACACTTACTATCTGTTTCTTCCCTGAGGCCCCCATGCACTAGCTTCCCCCCCCACCTGCAAATCTCCCTAGGCTTTCCCCCCATGGTGTGATGTCAGGGTACAAATCTATCCGGCCTCCTCCAAGTTCACCTGCCTCTTTCTTCAGCAGTAAGATCTCTTCTTCCTGTTTCCCTGTGGTAGCTATGAAAAGAACTAAGTAAAGGTGTTAATATCTGACAAATGACCTAAAGCTGTTTTTGGAGGCAGAAATCAATAGACTTACAGAGGACCGCAATTCCCTTCAACACTCCCTATTAGGATCTGAGTGGCAAATCTCATAGTTTATAAACCTTGGTTTTCTCACCTATCAAATGGGGTGGACAATACATATCCTACACTGTCATGAGGCTCAAACTAGGTGAAGGAGGTGATTGCTTGCCTACTGTAAGTTTTGCAACTGTACAATATTGTTTTAATTAATGATACGGGGGTGGGGATTTCATCCTACTTGACTCTCAGTTGTGAAAGTTATCACCTGCTCCACCAGTGAGCTGGGCTCTTCCTGGAGAGCAGAGGATACTTTGTTTTCCTGAGTTAAGAAACAAGTGCTCCATTTCTCAATTTGAACCCCACACCCAACCCCCTGCCCTCAATCTTTCCGTTCATAAATGCTTGAGCCCCATCGAACCTTCAGTGAGAAACGCCTCTGAGAAACACAACCCTCCCCGGGCAGGTGGCTTACTGTGGAGAATCAGGATACACACAACGATAGCATTTATAACCTGAGAGTAAGAACCTTGCCTCTGTTCCAGGCCTGTAGCCCCACTAACTAAATTCAGGGCAAGTGGTACTTGAGAGGGATGGAATATACTTCTGACTCATTAGGAATCTCTGGCAAGAGAAGTCAACTGTAACTGAATATTGCCTGGCAAGGTGTGATGTCTAGGTGGAGCTAGTCGTCAAGGGATCCTCTTCATAGGAAGTTCTCAAGGGTGGGGGGGGGGGAGGAGGGGAGGGGAAGGGAGGGAGCTTACCCTTCAGTATCTGAGCCAAGTGTTTCCAAAATGTCTAAGCATACATTGTGCCATGCTGGAGAAGAACAGAGAAAGGAGAAATATTCTAAAAGCTCATCCACTGAAAAACACACATATTGCCCAGTCTTGACATCAGTACTGCCAACTAGCACACCAAATACCACGTTAGGTTTCTGAAAAGGATACAAATTGAGACAAGCTTTCGTTCTGAGGCTCAGGTCAGTGAAGAAGGTTACGTGGCCAAAGCTGCAGGATTCTAGTATTAGTGGGTTTGCTGGTTTCCCCTCATACAGAATTGACTCAGGGCTTCAATTAAAATGGAATCTCAAAGAAAAATCCTCAATGGCCAAATTCAGTAGGAAAAATACTTTCAGTGATTTTTATTGGCTTGAGACATTGCTGCTGATACTCCCAGCCACGTCTTGATCTGATTTTGGTCTAAAAAGAAATCTAAATGCCTCATATCTCTAGGTTAAAACTCCTTTCTATGGGTTAAATTTAAATCACACTGAGATAACTGTACTATTTACACTTAGCACAAATGGAAATTCGCAGGAATAGAGGACCCCGCATGTCACACATGTCAATAAAATGATTGCTTACCATTGTATTTAACGAATCGGTTACAATCAGCCTAATATTGCATCAGTCTGTTGCTGTTTTGTGACGGTTAAGCATCAGAGAATGAAAATATCACGGGTAAACCTCTCTCCTCAGTTCCAAGGATCGTCGGAAGACTTCCTAGCCAGCTCTTCGAATTGCTGTGGTTCCTAGAAAACTTTATTTGAGCGGTTTGTGAGCAGGACAGCTGCCTCTGTTTTTCCAGCATTACTGTGGCTTCAGAGCAAGAGCTCATGGGCTCATTTGAAAATTCTTTCAGTGTTTTCATCCTCGCTCGTGGCATCACATTATATTTTGGTGTACAGAAAGCGCAGTGTGTGAGGAGGATAATATCATATCAAAAAGAACCCTGGAGATAGCTGTAAAGTATACCAGTTAGCAACTCGGCAGAGAACCTTCCATCAAACAACCTGAAGTGAGGTTGCTTTGTTCATTAAACTGACCTACATGAACCATTATTGCTATTTGGCTCTGAATTATTAAAAATCAGTAGCAAGATTTAGCACACCTCTAACTCCGGGCTCTCCTGTTCTTCAAGATAAAAACAGTCTCTCTTTGTGCTGGTTAGAAAACATATGTGAACGTACTAGCACTCAGCTTCTCGTGATAACCTTGTTAGTGTCTATATAACTGCATGTAACCACTCAGCATGACATCCTTTTCCATTTCTCTTTATGAATAATTTTGTTATACCTCATCCATTTTCTAGTGCTCTTTATTACAGCATGCTACTACATTTATTAGAGTTCCCATCAGAGAATTCTTCTTGTTATCCTTAATAGTGCCATGTACTGCCCTCTCTTGACTGTAAACCTGGCACCGTTCAAAGCACATTTATTAGTTTATAACCCTTACATTTTAAATTCCTGCCAAGAACTTCCTAGGTGAAGACTAAGTTTGTAATAAATATTCACACACACACACACACACACACACACACACACACACACACAATACCACCACTCATATTAGAATTATAGCACCCAGGACCTGCGTTTTAGCTCACGAACATCAGAAAACTCACAGGTTAATAACTTCTTCATTTATACCTGTTATGACCAGGCACTGTGGCAAACTCTAAGCAGCAGGTACTTCCATTTGCTTCTAGAATACACACTTGGATTTGAAGCTTTGAGTTAAATTGGGGGGCCTGTTGATTTTAGTGCAACAACACTGCTGTCCTGGGTTTTATTGTGTGGTCTACCTCACCCTGACTAGAAACAGAAACAGGCTTGGAGTAAATAGAAGCCTCAGTTTTTTGATGATTTCTCAGCAGCGTAATCCAACATCCTTCTGAGGCTGGCCAGATTAGATATTAGTTGCTTGATGCTAGCAAACTGCCACTGTGGGGCTTCTTACAAGATCACCTTTGAAAATAGCCATCCATATGCAGAGATAACGGAAAATGAGTGGGTAGCACACCCCTTTGTTGTTTCTGTAGTCGCCTTCTCCCAAGGAACTGAGTGGTCACTCTGTGTTTCTGTCCTATTCTTCAGAGGGAGGAGTGAAGAGTTTAGAAAAGGAAGGGCATCGCCAATCAGAGCAAGAAGAGCGAACATGAGAAGGACAGTTGGGGTGGAGGGGGAGCCGTTACTACCTACAGAAAAAAAAAACCTTTCAGAAACGGAATGTGCCAAATGTATCTTCACATATACCCATAAAAATCACTAAAAGCTTTCGCCACTTTTGCTTCATATGGATTTACTTCTTCTTTTACCAAACAATAAAATACATTGTTACAGGAAGATGTAGGTGTACACATGCCAAATATCTTAGACTTTTTGGAGCTCAAAAGGCCCTTATTATGCAGCTGGCTCCCCAAACTCTCCATAGATTGCAAGAAGCAGCCATCGACAGTAATAAGGGGACCTGGCATATGGAGGAAATCCATGGGACTTCATTCAAAATTACATTCTGCTTTGATTCCCTACCACCAAGGGATGTGTGTTCTCTACCACCAAGTCCAGGAACGGCTATACATATCATCAAGAGCAGTCCTTGCACAGACAAGAGGCACGTCCTCTCTGGCTTCTGTTTGTATTAGCTGTTATTATGATTCCACAGTAAACTTTTCTTTTGCAGCCTTGTCTAGGAGCCCCTAGAGGTGGCAGATTTAAAGACAAACTATCCAGAGGTGGGAGGAGCTTGCAATTGGATATATCCTAGTTGGTTATTTTTGTGCATTTGTACAAGGACTGTTAGAATGGTGGCAGTTTTTTCTTTACTTTTTTCCCCCTTGGTCATCCACAAAAGACAGCAACATTTAATTCCCTTTTCCCCATCCCCTACCCATCTGCTTCCTGATACTAACTTCTCCACAACTGCCTCTGTAAATACTAATTGCATGCTATGTTTCATTTTCAGCAAAATGGAGGCCGTTTCTTAAGTGTCTAGTTAAGAGAATTGCCTGCCATTCTCTGTAGTTCTTAACACGTGAATTCTGGAGTATGTTCAAAGATGAAGCTTCAGTGATGTCTTAGAAGAAAGTTTGATATTGATATTTGTAGAGCAAGAAGAAGTGGCTTATGAAATCTTAGTGTGAGGAGACCTCTCGATATCATCTAAGGGACAGACCAAGTGAAATGTGTCCAAAACATGCAAATATGAGCTGCAGAAGCAAGAAAGGTATAAGAGGGAGGAACATCTAAGAAAACTGGAAAAATTCCAGAAGATCTCTTATGCTGGTGAGAACAGAAGGCAGAAGAAGAGGAAGCATAAATGTCAAGAAGATGAAAAGCTTAGCCTCAAGAAAGATGAGTAGCCAAGGGGGACCAGAGGCTCGGACTTAACACCTGGGATCAAAAGCCAGCAAAAGGAGAACTAGTCAGTGACTCAGCATGAAGTAAGGAGGCCAAGTGCAGATGGTTTCATTTTAATATATTTCACTGAGGTAGGGACTGTTGGTAGGGGTACAAACCAGTAACAAAGATGAGGGACATAGTCCACTTTTAAGCCCAACGAAAATCTCAGCCAATTACCACTAAAAAATTGGTCAATATATATTGAAGATAAGATTGATTGCTATTTGATTACAATTGATTTGTACATAATACAAATTTTGCAATAGACTCACAAAACTGCCCCCAGATGTACATGAATTCCTGCTTAGATAAACACAAGATGCCAAAGCCATGTTCTATCTGGAATCTCTCCATGGGCAGTTTTTGCTGAGACTTTGGCACCTCTTCTCCTATTTTTGAAGTCCTCCTCTAATCAGAAGATTACAGTTTTAATACTCTTACTCTATTTTGCTCCCATATCACCTCCTTAGTTTCCCGAAAGTGTTTCTAATTCAGCAAACCATTTTTCTTCCCCTTGGTGAAAATAAGTGTTTGTAATGTGGACCCCATTTTTGGTTCAGTGGTTAAGATTCTTCCTGAACGATCATTTCTTTTGATCGTCATTGCTCAGTGTTGGATGTACCCAGAGAATCTGGATCCTAGGACAAATGTACAAATTGTAGGCTTACTATTTATCTTTGTGAGAGAGACTGTTTACCCCAACTTCTTGAGCCAACTTGGAAACAAGTTGAGAAATACTATGGTTAGATAAAATTCTGAATCCCTGTGATGACTGTAAAATTTTTTCTATAATTACTTGCATGTGTCACTGATGGGAGGTAATTAGAATGGGTCCATGAAGGTGGCTTAATATTCTTACACTACGCTTTTTATAAGCGTTATTCAGCTTCTTAATATCTCCTATCACTACACTCCCTCACTGCCATATTCTTCTTCACATTGGGATTTACCTGGCCTTTGCTCACCAAGAATCTTAGACACCAAATACTAATTCTTGTAATATTTTACCTACCCGACAAATGTTATTCATTTATATCTCCAGATTTGTAGAGTTTGTATTATTTTCCTCCCAAGTTATGAAAAATACTCATTTCCTTGAAAGAAACCTAAATTTATTACATTCAAAATTTTTGTTTTTAAATTTTGTCAATTTCATTTATCAACAATCATCTAATTCCTAGATATTAGTATATGTATGTAACCATCATTGAAAGTCCAATTTTTGGCTTTACTGAATGTACTGATATTATTTTCCTTTAGCTCCTAACATTCTGGGAATTGTAATGCATCAAAGCAATTCAAGTATTGACAGTAAATGGGGTTCACACAACACTTTCCATGTTGGATTTACTTCTATAAGCCTTTAACTAAGATTTCTAGTGAAGATTGCACTCTTTGATCACGCAGAACCAACAGTGGCTATGGAAAAATTCATGAGTCTTAAGGATGGCCAATATTCCAGTATCGATGCCACGGCTTGCAATATATAGCTATATTATTCACATGGAAGTTTGCATGATTAAATGGAAGCATATTGATAAGTAAACTTTTCTTCATGGATTTCTTGTTATGAAAGTCTTTTATGTTACCTGAATCAAATAAAATAGTCCAAACAGAAACAGGTTGTTTGCTTAATGGTCTGTGAAACTAGGACTGATGATTGCACTTGTAATTTCTGGCACTGAGGCTCTCAAACATTTAATAAAATCATCACATTGCTAAAATTTCTCCTCCTCTTGCCTCTGCACCTTGTTATGGCTCAGAGATTTAATTTCAATACTGTAATCAATAGTGTGATGAGGAGATTGTGGGTTTCTTTTCAGAAATGCATTACACAAAGAAACACAGAGAACCCCTTTCTCAGCTTGTATGAAAGAGGATGTAAGCAATGGACATCCATTTTGACTTTCCTGAACTCTGCTCAAATATCCCTCCACTCTGTAACTCACTGCTCCCCAGATCTTATTGCTTGTTTGTTCCCACCTTTAAAAAATGCAAGATACCAAACTAAACTTCTATATACATGCTTTATTTATCAATTATGTTACCTTGTATTCTCTCAATAGATGAAAATATATGCAAAGAATATAAATTTATAAGAATAAAGTCAAATAAACACTATTTTTCAAGATCATTAGCTGATATCTCAGTGCATATGTTCCATTTGAGGTTTATTGTCATGATAGTGAATGATAAACCCATATTTTGAGTTTATTTTTTAATATTTTTTACTCATTTGCAAGGATGTTGGAAGATCCAAATAAATCTTAATTGCTTTTAGCTCACAGAAAGAGTTTATTCTGTGAATGGACTTGTCAGCTTTATACCTTCCCTATATTCATCTGTGCTTGCATTGCGGGTACTATCTTCAATCAGTGTTATTTCTTTGCCGGAAAATTTGTGAACCACTTGTCCATTTTAGCAGGGTTTTTTTTAGTTAAAATCCAATAACACAACCTATAAATTCACATGCCTGGCCCTACATAAACCAGAAGATAGCACAATATGGGTAAAATAAACAGATGAATTGAAGGTGACTCTATTTCACCATTTCACCTTATAGAACTGCTAGCCTTCTTCCAACGACCCTTAGATGACACATGGTCCTCTCAAACATGGGGTGAGTGAGGACTATTTTAATCTGTTATTAAATCTTAGTAAAGGTTAATTTCATTATTATTTATATGGACAACAAACATACATGGAAGCCACAGTATTTTCTTTTCCTACTCCAATGGATCATCTTGCACAGAGGGTCATATCTACATATTCCAAGTCTGGAGATTCCTGTCTTAATTGATAAATCTGAAGTTCAGGCTCACACCTTTGTTTCTGCTTCTGCTTCTTCTTTTTCATTCATTATTATTTTTTTTTAAGTGATCTTGATGTTAAGGTCTAACCTTTTTAGAATGACAGTATGAGAAGCTATTTGAGAGCTCAGGGTATATGGACAGGGTTTGTCCACTGAAGGCCTCTCCTTTAGGACAATTGCTCAGAGAACTCAAACTCTTTAGAGTCTCATACTTTTTCTCTTCTATTTTTAAATAATTTCTCTGGATGAGTTTATAAACCCTGAAGATACCAGATATATTACCACCTAAACTTCTCTTCTGAGCTAAACCCATATATGTAATAACTACCTCCTGGACATCTCCACATGAAAATCGAACTTTTTTAAAACTGAATTCACATTTTTGATTACTGGCTTTACCATCCGCCCTTTACCCAAGTAAGAAACCTTGACCTTTCCTTCTTTGCTTGCCTCATTCATGTCAGTAGGTTCCTTTTATTTTAGCCTTACAATCTCTCCAAGTTGCCACCCTACTACCCTGCTTTAATTAATATTTTCATTATTTCTACTTAAATTATGAGACATTTCCTATTTCCTCCAGTCTTTTTACCTTCCAGCAAATTCTCACACTATTGCTAGATTGATCTTTTTAAGAGACAAAAACTATGTTACTCCATTTTGATAACTCTATATTAATGGATCCCCTTTGCTCATAACATAAAAGAGTTTGCCTTTTAAGGGCACGAAGACTTCCCATGACGGGGCAGTACTGCCTCATCTCCTTGCTTACTCCTTGTGACTATTCTTTCACACCATGGGCTCTGATCATTTCAAACTGTTTGAAATTACTGACAGTGCTGTGGTTTTCCATAAAGCCAATCATTCCTAGACTGTCCCTCTGTCTGTACATCCTCCAACTTCAATTTATGCTGATCTGGAACACTCCTACTGACTTGAAAACTTAAATTTTTCATCCCCAAATTCTGCAGGCAGAATTGCCATTATTCTACACCAAGCATCTACCTTTCACTTCATTTCAGTTGATTTACATATTTTCTCTTCCAGTGTGTGGTAAGTGCGATCTTAGCAGGAGCCATTTCTTACCTATGTTAATAGAATCTGGCACAAAATCCAGTATGTAGCAGCAAAAGATTTCATTATCAATGTGTATCAGGAGCTGGTCTAGGTGCTAAGGGTTCAGGAGTGTACAAAAAGGGTTCTTGCAGCACACATTAAGCTACAAAGAATGTTACCATATTTTATAATCTAGGTAACAATACTGTATAGTTCACATTACACGGATTTAAGAGAATTGTCCCAAGTGGTAAAAAATCACTTTGGAATCACCAAGCTGACCACAGACTGAAAATTAACTCTGCATCCTAACAAGAAAATTTCTATCTTATAATCAGATCACAAGCTTTTATTCCCTGAATGCAATTTTTATGGCATTACATTTTTAAAGTAAAAATGGAAAGATTTATATAAAATGAAGTGCATTCCCTTTTAAATGTCTGTTTTTGATCATGTCTACTAGGCTACATCTTTTGAGCATAATTTATCTGGTAAATAATACCTGCTAAGTAGTCAGTATTCAATAGTTATTTGTGAATATAACTAAATAATGATAACTAATTAATTTGGGTCAAGAATCAACATGATTTTTATAAGTTCCCTTTAAGGAATAAAACTAGATTAAAAGTTGAATGAGCTGGAGCTAATGTTAATTTCACCATATGCAATTCATATGATGCTCAATGTTCTACTCTAATCTTTACAAATCACTGATCCATAGGCCTGATGCTTCTGTCTTTGAACCAACTTCAAAATTTTGCCACATATAATAATGATAAATTACTATGGGCCAGATCCTATATGAAGTATTTTCTTCCCAGTTTTATTGCTATATAATTGACATAATGTATGAAGTGCTTTGCATAAACTGTCTTGTTGAGTCTTTACAACAACCCCACGAACTAGATTCTATTATTCTTTCCATTTTACAGATAAGGAAGCTGAGCTTCAGTGATGCTGAACGATCCGCCTATTCTCACAATGTTACTAAATAACAGAGCAAGATTTTGAACTCAGGGATTTTGGCCTTCACATGCCCTGGCTTTAACCTCTGCCTCCCTGCAACTCCTGCAGGGCACTGATCCTGAAGGACAGGACTCAATGGTTAATGAAATCACCAAACCCTGTCTGCAAACATATCTGTTATCTCCTGGGATTGAGGGATATGCATAAAGTACACACAGTAAAGGGGGGAAATGGGGAAGAGAAGAGGGGAAAGATGTGACCTGAACACGGAGGCTACTGGTCTTCAACCTCAAAGATTTTCAAACAAGAACATGTCATTCGCTCAGAAAGAATCAAGAGGAAGTAGTACCACACCAATGTGAAAACTGTTTATGAGAAAAATACATGAGAGCTACTTTCTGCCTCTGCTTCACGTCAGTTTTAAATCTGTGCTGGCGTGCTCAATGTTACGGTGTCCTGAAGGTGTCTGGAAGCAGCAGAGTAGGCTGGACGGAAGGACCAGAAATGCATCACTGCAAGTTGAGATGAGTAGATTCAGGATAAACTGGTCTATTGGGTTAGCTCTAGTTACCAAGCATGATCCTGATAACTGGGACTTAGGCAATCAGCTTTTGAAAGAGTATTGGATTTGGATTTGGTGAGTTGAGGACAGAATGAGAAAAAACAGATATCACAGTGAAGGATCGGGAAGGTTGACGACAGGGAGATGGATGAAGGGAGAGCCAGGAACAAACTTCACCTATGTATTCTATTCTGTGTGGCTATTTCCACGATGTAGCAACTTATGAACTCCTAAAGGTAGGTCCACCTCACGAGTGAGTTCTGTATGATGAGCCAGAAAATGTGCCTTGGAGGCAGACCTATACTCAAATCTGGGTTCCATTTCTTACTATTCTGCAAGCTCATCTCATTGAACCTTGGCTTTCTCTTCTTTCAAATGGGAATAAGAATATCTCTCAAAATTATTGTAAGGATCAAACGGCTCATGTATGATGTCCCCAGTGCATGGCTAGGAGCTAGTAAAGTTTCAATTCTCCTTCTTCTCACTTGGTAATTTCACTACAAAAGTGAACATGCCATCTATGAATAGTTAGATTCACACATGCACACTCACACACACCCCTCACTGGCTTAAAGGAGAAAAAATGGAAACAGCCGCAATTCGAATGTGGAAAATAGAAAGATTATGCTCTGACCCTGTTTCTTCCCAAATGTCATGCTAAAATTTACAGCAACCTTTAAAAAAGAGATTGTTATTCAACAGTCAGAGCTCAAAAAGCAGCTTCTTACAAAAGTCAGACTACCAAGGGTCTGCTAGGAAAGTACCCCGTCTACCCACTAAGCTGATTCTTATCTTTGGGAAAAGTTGTTTAGAAGAACCTTCAGATTTTCTTTAGAGTCAACCATACATAATCTTAAATGATAAGACCTTTTGGGAAATAAGATCTGAGACTAATATCTGCTTGAGACTCAAGTTAACCAAGATCAAAACCATGACTTTTGCTGGACATGCTACCCTCAGTCCAGCATACACCCTCTCTCCCACTTAAGGGTTCAGCTCTGTCTGCATCTATCTCCCCTTCTGTAAGTATGACAGCATTTCACAGAGTTCTGTTTCTTGTCCCTAGACTGTGTCTAAGCAAAAAGATAAACGTGGAATATCCTACTTACAGTTGCTCTCTGACTATGCATGATACATAATGACTATAATAATTATGTTTTATGTTAACCTCTAGATACCTCAAAACACTGCTTCATTATCAGTGAGTATGTCTGGATGAGAATTTAGAAGATTTAGCCAGCTCTCTAAGATAAGATTAAATAGAAACACACAGTTCTTTTATGTGTCTGGCACTATTCTAAACGTTTGTCATATATTAACTAATACAGCGCTCCTCCAAACCTTATAAGGTGGATACTATTAATACCTCATTGTGCACATGAGGAATTTTCAGGGACGGAGAGGTTAAATAATTTGCCCAAAGTGAAGAAGCTGGTAACTTCAGAGGCTGCTCTGTGTTCTAATCTACTCTGACACAGGGTACTGTTCTTCAAGGCACTTGGAACACTTTGTTTCTGAAAAACAGAGTAGCTTCTTCCTCCCCGTGACAACATTTTCCTAGTACAATGAAATTCTTGTTCTGTTCCACCCTTTCCCCAACTCCTTGAAGATGGACAAACAACTTTCTTACAATATGGAGAAGTATTACTGAAAAATTTACTGCCAGGTTGAGACCTTGCATGCCACACTAAATTTTTATGACAGTTATAAACACCTAAAAAATCTAAGTCTATCATGGGACTGCTTATAAATCCTAATAATAACTCAGACCAAGCAGCATCATAAAAGAGTAGAGTGGCTAAAGTGGAATAAGCAAGAACAAAGGTTTGGATGATTTCTTTAGTTTGATGTGTGGCTCTTCTTGTCTTTCTCTGTAAGATATTGAGAGAGGGGTGGTGGGGGGGGGGGGTTGGAGGGTGGAAGAAAAAGGAAGCTTCCCATAGGAGCCCCACTAGATCTAATTTTCTGAGCTCCAGTTTTCTTTTAAGTAAAATGGTATTCAATACATTGTAACGCCCTTTGAAATTCCATCTTACTAAATCCGCTCAGGATTTAGGAGGCCAATTTAATAAGTGATTGTAGAATTCCCGCCATCTGAGTGCTGCCTCAGGAGTTATTCTCCTGTTGTGTGTTTCTTTTTAAGTATTGGAAGGCCTGGGGAAATACTAAACAGAATTATAAAAATGAATTAAACAAGCTATGACTTTAAAGTAATGAGACCAATTCTACAGCCACACCTGAAAATCAATGCTATTGCCATATTCATACTTGCACTTTTAGTCAAAAAAGCACAACACACAATCAGAGGGATTAGGGAGCAAAAATAAAAGGATTAGAAGGATACACATCAAACTCAGAATAGTGGTTACCTCTGGGATTACAGAAACTCTAGCTTATGCTATAATGTTCTAATTTTTTAAGCACAGTATGTTCATATATTTAAAAAAATCATCTAACATATTCTAGTCTAAAAAGTATCTTGAATAACTCAAAATTTGTCGTTCAACATTTTTTTTCATGAATTTTCAAAGAATGAGATTTTCTGCATTCAAGTAGTAACCATTCCATTCTGAGGCAATACTCTATTCTCACATTACTTCCATTTTAGGGTTGGCATAATGATTGTTTCTAATAAGAAACAGAATAAGGTTGCCATGAGTGGGATCACACTGATTTCTTTGATGTAAGAATCAAACCCTGTCGCATTCCTAATTAGACTTTATGCATTAATATATCCAGTCAATCTCTTCAATATACTTAAGAATCTCACCATTTAAAAAAAAGGAGGAAGAGAGAAAGAGTCTCACTATTCACTGCATTTCTTTTAGTTGACTTATGACATTATCACCCACTGCAGTAGGCCCAGTGATTGGGTTCCATATACATTTCTCAGATATCTAGAAGAAAATTCACTTTCTCTCCCCAGAGAAGAAGAAAAGTGAAGAGAAATCATGGAGACCTAAACTTGAATTTGTCATCATGAGCAAGTGCTAATGGATGATGGTGGGAGAACTGTACCTTCAAGCAAAAATGATCTGTTCGTTGGTCTAGCCCTTGGAAGAAGTTGCATATATACCCTAGAATACCCAACATTAATAAACATATATCTTGGTAAAGACTCAGTAAAAAGTATATTTTCATTTTACTCACAGTAAAAATATTGGTCAATGTGAAATTAAGTGAAAACAATACTCCTCCTTGTCCCCTTCCCCCCCCGCCCCAAATCTCAACCTCCTATAAAGCCTTTAAAAACAAAATAACAAAAATTTATGTGTTTTTTTCTATTAACATTTGATTGGTATTTATAATGCAGTATAGAAAGATGAAGTTTGTTTTTTTTTTAGAAAAACTTTTAAGAGGAGAAAATGGCAAGTTACAACAACATACCAATGTGCTTTGTGCTGACATTGCATAGGGTACCCACCGACACCATGGTACTCTCTCCCACAAGCTGGGCAGAAACAGAGAACAGCAGGGGAACAAGATAGCTTCCTGCTCTTCAGAATGACTCCAATGTGGAAAAAATAGTTTTTCAGAAAAATCATGGAGGTGGGGGGAATAAACGTGTAGCCCTTCTCATTTGGTGCAGGTGTGGATCCATGTATCTATTCACATATACAATTATTGACAGTAAAATACAAGTACAATAGATCATAATCATTGAGAACTTATCAAGCCTTCTTGTAAAGGCTGTTGACAGTATGAAGGGGAAGACGAATCCCTGTGGAGGGACCTGGGATAAGATTCTTGACTCTTTCTTTATGAAATAGTGAAATTAACTGGGAACGTCTCCTATGACTGCACCCTGAGGCCTAGTGATATTCATACATTAACACTCCAACCCAGGGAATTAAGGTATAAATACTAGCTTCAATCCATCCCCCAACCTGCTCCTATTTGACCAGAAAGCCTTGCAATACTCTGTGCTTACAGGGATAGTATGTGTGTACATTAGCAAATGAGACATCATGGGAAAATTAACTCCTTAGAAAATTCAAGTGGGTGTATTTGTAAATATCAGAATTTATATTGAAAAGTTTCAACCAAGGAACTTTAAGAAAATTAAGAAATAAAAGCTTGTAATTAATAAACATCAGAGGCATAAGAAAATATGCCCAGACAATACTAAGATGTCTCTCACAGTGAAGCGCTTTTGATGCTATATCCACTCTTACAATGATTTCTGTAAATGATCAGCTTTTAATCATCACCTCCTGACTGATATGTGTGCATAGATAGAAAGGGTATGGGCTTTAGAATCAGGCCTAGAATCACATGCAGCTTCCCTTACTAGTTATATGTCCCTGATCAAGTCATCTAACCTCTCTGGGTCTTATTTTCTTTATATGCAAAATGGAAGTAATAAGGCTTCCTTCATGTAATTGTGCGATATAAACATAATATATTATTCATCTGGAACAAAGTTGGTCCTCAATAATTGGCAGATAACTTTTTAATTCTAATATCAGTAAAATGAATGCCATTTTAACAAGAGCTTTACCTTCTCCTGGGAGTAAATCACATACAGCACTAACAAGAACAGAAAGGACACGGCATCTATTCAGCTCCTAGTATATGCCAGGAATTTCATTTTGCACTTTATATACGTTATCTCATGAAATTGTCCCAGTAATCTTAAGAAGTAGGTATTCTTAGCTATGTCTGAAGATGAGATGACTGGGACTGAATTAGATTAGGCATCCTCCTTAAAGTCACACAGCTATAAATGTCAAAGTATCACAGAGTGAGGAATTCTGGAATGCTGCTTATTCGTCATTGCCTTGCTAATTGAGTCCCTGTATCTTTCCAAATTCATTTTTAACCATGATATAGCGTCAGGTGTAATATCTATGATCGTAAAATTCCAGTTCTCACTAAAGTTGTCTTCTGGCAAGCTTTGCAAAGAGCTGCGAATACTGCTTAGCAGTTTTGTGACGATGTCCAGAAATTTTAGTAATGCAGAGCTTGGGATTTCAACCTCGGTGTTCCATAGATCTTCTCTATAACGGTTTATTTTTCTTCATCATGGCAAAAAGGAGGACCTTGCATTTTCAAGGTTCAAATAGACCCTTCTATTTCTCGCATTTCCTTCAAATCGCCTTGGGTGACAGTTGATCAAGTATTCTATACTACGTCAAAACTGTTTGTGGAAAAGCTCCAGGAAGCTGTAAATTTCAAAATGTGTAGGCTTGTTGTCTTCAGAGTACAATAGCTAATAAAGTCATAAGGGCCTCAAGGTCTCGTTCTTACCTTGTAGGCCCCCAACTTGCAAAAACTGCAAAGATACACACAAACACTCCCTGACAGTCACACACAATCTCCTGGATTTGCCAGATCACTGGAACATTTGTATTTGCAAAGTTTGAAGAGATTTTATTTAAGAAGACTAATCTTAGAATTGTCAGAGTAACTGTAAAACAATGCAGAATGCACAGTTGCTTTGTCTCTCACTGGATGTTTAAGAACTGCTTTAGTGAGTCATCATAAAATATGTCTAGTATAGCACCTTGCATTAAAATACCTTAATACAGTTGCTAAATGAATGAATAAGTTACTTTAAGAGTAAAACATACCAAAATTGTCTTTCCTCTTTAAAGCGTATAAAAATAATTTTTGATTAAGGTAGACAGATAAATCATATTAAACGCATGCTTTCAGAATGGACAAGTTTATTCTCACTTAACTAATTCTTAAAGCATCTTTTTAAAAAGTTTTTATTTACTTGAGAGACAGAGAGACAGAGAGAGAGACAGAGAGAGAGAGAGTGAGAGAGCGCACGCACATAAGCAGAAGGAGGGGCAGAGAGAAAGACAGAATCCCAAGCAGGCTCTGCACCATCAGCACAGAGCCCAGTGAGGGGCTCAAACTCACGAACTGTGAGATCATGACCTGAGCTGAGATCAAGAGTCAGACACTTAACTGACTGTGCCACCCAGGCACCCCTTAAAGAATCTATTCTTAATATTTATGCTCAGAATGTACAAAAGTGTATGAAAATCACAAAGAAAACGTATATATAATGCTACTCCTGTGTATTTATAAACAACTTAATCTAGGTAGCAATTATTATTTCATGATCTAAATACTAAAAAGAAGAAGTACAGAGAGTGCTATGAGCTCAATATTTATTCATTTATGAGCAAGATTAAGTAGTTTGAAAAGTTACATTTATTTTAAGAATAGGAATAATAATAAAATCTACCATATTTTTGTTTTGTTTTGTTTTGTTTTTGTCTTAGTGGGAGCCACCTGTTTAACATATTACCCTCTATGGAGAATTCCAGATCCTTATGAAGTTGGTCAGTTGGAGCAGCCAGACATTTTGGCAAATGATTTAACCATTTCATTCATGTTACTATATTTTTTTCATAATTCTTCATTGCCTTCAAATAAAGTCCAAACTCCACAGCATGGAATTCAAGACCTCTAATAATCAGACTTTGCTTTCTTCTAATATCAACTAGGACTCTTTCATTCCCATCAAATGACACCAACTATGACTTCCTTAATCAAAAATCAAATTCGTTAGAAGGCTCTGCAGTGTTTGCAGGTTGGAAAGGAAGGCTGCAGAGATTTAGTGCAGGGAGAAACCATGCTGTTCCAAAAGGCCTCTAAGTTAGAAGCTGCTCGACTATTCCACGTGGAAATGCTCTGTAAACAAAAGGACCTCAGTGATTTTCAGCACTTTGTCACTCTTTTTTGCTTTCAGTCTAACAGAAAGGAGGGCATCCTCCTAGCCCTGCCCAAGAGTAGCTAATGGGGAGAATCTAAAAATCAGGTTCATATTACCTAAGAAAAGGGGAACGAATGCTGGCAGAAAATAACAATAACTGTCCATCTCTCCTCTACAACTTTTTGCCCCTCTTTCTCTGTTTCTTCAACCATATGAAGAACTTTCAGGTCCATGAATTTCCACATGATCTCACTCCTCTGTGCCTTTACACATCTTTCCCTCTACTAAAAAGCCCTTCGTTCCTCTTCTGCCCTCATAACATAATTTTAAGCCAGCCTCCACAGCTCAATTTCTTCTCTAAGAGCCTTGCCAACATCCCTCTTCCACTCTCATTCCCTAGCTGGGTTGGTGTCCTCCTTCAGTTTTTCCATAGCATTTTCTGTTCACTTCCATCGTACCACTTACTCATGGGTAGTGCTGTAATTGCTGATTTCCCTACTTCCCCTTCTCGGGCCTTTCCCTAATGTTTGTTTGTCTTGAGCTGTCCACTCTTCTCTTTTCATCCTTATCTGCACCTTGTGGGCCCTTGAGGCTGGAATCCTATTGGGTCTAGAGATGAGTGATGTGCCCTCGGGAGGGTGAACCTGGGGAAGAGGCTATGCACAAGCCCAGAAAAGTAGGGCTTCCTCATTGGGCAAGGAATTCTGGGTCTCTGGTGTGTGGTCTAGAAGGGAGGGTGGCTCAAATTCTGGGTAAGCACATCTCCTTGGCCCCATGGAGAGAACAGTCAGAAGAGGGATTTAGGGCCCTCTAAAGCTTAGAGTCTAGTATGGGGGGCCCTGACTACCTCAGTCTAAGGGCAATGTTGCCTCAACTAGGCTGTCAGCTACTTCAGAGGAAGTTACGGTTAGTTTTGTAGATCTAGCAACTCCTGTGGGTCAAGCATAGGTAGTGTCCTTTTTAAGGACCAAATGAACATATATTAATGAATCTCCATTTTCTCTGCAAAATGGAGATAATACTATCTGTCTTGTCCACTTCTCATGGCTGATGTGAGAGAAAGGAACTGATGCAAGAGTGCTTTGAAGGGAAATAGTTTTTAAATATTGTTTCTAACAGCTTCTCAAACAGGTAAAGTGACATATTTTTGTTGTTCTTTCAGAATAAGAAATAGTAAAATGCTTTACCAAATCAAATAGATTAGAGTTCAGATTATATACTTAGCTCTTAGCACAGAACCTTAAGAATTGGATTATGATTATGAACAATAATGTAAATAGAAACATTTGTATTTTTAATTTCCATAATTTATACTTTTCTTTTTCCCATTAAAAAATAATGTTAGGAAATCTATAATAAGGGGCCTCAAACAGGAAGAACAGAAGCACCAACTGACGTAGGACATTAATTATTCTCAAGACACATAGGCTCATGAAAGATAATCATTTTAACACAGCAATTTCAGACTGACCTCCATTTTGAATGTGATTATAACCTAATTTTCTTTTCTGGAGGTTTACTCATATAGAAAAGAGGAGAATATGGGGTATGAAATAACCCCAGTAAGATGGAAAGAGCAACAAGGATTTGATGCACACAGGTTCTATTCTGGACTAAGATATGGTCATTCATTCATTCACTAATTCATCCATTACTCCTACAGTGTAGAAGAGTTATTAAGCAGCTATCCTATTATAGAAGTTATAGAAACTGGTGTGGATAAAAAAAAAGAAAAGATGCAATGACATGAAAGGAAGACATTCTGCAAGGAACTTGTCTGGTGAGAAAGACAAAAGTAAGGCACAAAATATGGAAAAATGCCATAATGGTAAATACAAGCATAAATCTTAGTATAGAGGTAGACGTTTACCTCATTCTTTCTAAACCCTAAGGATTCCACAAATTTCAGCATTACAGAGTTGGTGATAAAAGAGAAATTAGCCCATTGAATTCATTCCTATTATGTTCTATGTTTGCTTGATTTTCAGTGCATTTTATATTTCTCATTTTTGTCAACAGATTGGTTGAGCAGCTACCACAAAACAAGATGAAGACAACCATGGCTTATTAAGCCTCAGTGTCAGCCAGGCTGAAACTGTCCTAGAGGACAGGGACAGTTTATTTAACTCCCTCCACTTACCACTTAGATCAGTGACACACAGACTCATTTCATAAGTGTTACTTGATGAATCAGATGTCTACATTTAAGTCTAAACCACGTATCCAAGCTTCCTATTATATAGTCAAGACCTTTGGACACCAACTACTTACTAGGAGAAAAATGTAGTTAACAGAAGCTGAGCCCACACTCACTTTTACCACCCTCCTCGCCCCCTGAGCTCACATTGGTACCATTGAGTTGCAACCATGGCTTGAGAGAAAAATGGTATCTCATTGATTTCTCAAGATAAGATTAAAAATAACATGAATCAAATTTTGCAATTAAAACCAACAAAAATTGAGGAACACTAGCATTATGGTGATCAACAATTTTCACAATTGTATGATGCCATGCCAAGAAAACTGTAGCAAAAGGACCTAAAGAATTCCAAAGAAGAAACAAGTAACAGCCTTTTTAAAAAAGTTATTGACTCTGATACTCCAATGCTTGACACTTAACACCTGAAATGACCATGAACCACGCCGGGCCCTTTGTCATGTTGTATATGTAATACTTCTGAGTTCCTGGTACAAGCCTATATTTGTTTAACATCAGTCATGCATTTACTTCTCTCCAGCCAGGGAGATTGCATATACCAGCTGTTTACACGTCTTCAGGAGGAGGAAAGGGAGTGACTAGCTCGCTCTGCACACTGTCTCATGTCAGAAAACTTTCCAAGTCACTGAGGGATGTGTGAGACCACAGAGTTGAAGGAAAGTTCGGTCTTTAGTATTTCCTTTTCTGTCTCCTTATGTTAGGAGTACTATCCACAGACTCAGTCGGGTTCTCCTTTCAAGGCACGACTGCACCGCCTCTGTTTCCTGATGACTAGGACCATGTGGCAGTCAATTGTTGAACCAGTAATGACTCCAAAACCTTTTGTAACCTCCTCAAGCTGTCTAGGAGATGACTCAATATATGCAGCCACCTTTGGGGGTTTTGTTTAGGCAGCTGAAAAGATTTCCCCAGGGAAACTGGGGGGAGAGAGAGAAGGAGAAAACCTGCTGATGGTAAAGAGAAACTAATGGTATAAAATAAAAATGATATGAAAATTATACAATGGTACAGGCAGGGTAGCCCTTAACACTGACTTACTTCATGGTCACCAGAGTCCTTTGCCCACCGTGTTCTCCTAAAGACCCTAGCGTGGGCGCCACATCTTTGCACTGCCAGTGACAGGCCAATTGTGAAGACAGTGCTTTGGTTGCTTAGATGACAGAGACAAACTGCGATTTAGAGCCCTTTTTTGAGTTGTAGTTTTTAAAGTCATTTTGAAAAGAACGACATATGTTATGGACAAAATAATCGTGGTGTAGAAACAGGTACAGAAAACTAAAGACCATTTAGAGAGTACTCAGGATCAGTTCTGAGCCCTGACAGTGTAAAAGACCCTGTACAGGATGTGCATACATGACTATAACCCAAACCTGATGCCCAAGCAGTTTTATAAGCAAGTTCTAACTTACACTAGACCTTCACTTTACAAAAGACACTCACAAATATCAGCTCACGTGATTCTCTCTGCAGTGCTGCAAAGTTGAGAGTGCACATAGGGAAATAAACTTTACTAGTTTAAGTGCATTCCCCAAGGCCATGGGGGTAAAATATAGCAGAGCCATACTGGTCATCAGATTCTAACTCCTGTGTTCTTTGTGCTTACAATAGGTGACTTCTTTGTGCTTACAACAGTTTACACAGGGAAGAGAGAAAAGGTATAAAACTATCGAGCAAACCATAACCTAGGAGGTAATATCCTAGGAATACAGTCTCATATTTTGTTTCCTTTTTTTTGCTGTTTGTTTTTTTCATCCATCCATAGATACTGTTATGGCAATCCTTTGAACAGTCAATTACATGTTGGCCAATTAGAAATGGATACTACTTATATCACTATAAGTGATAGCTATACCACTATATCTATTATATCACTATTATAGTTTTATTAGGAAGGGAAGATTTCTTAAAACATGTCCATGTGCTAAACTTCATTCTAAGAATTGAAGTGGTTGGGTCTTCATTGAATGTCTTAAATTTCCTTTATTTTTATACTATATAGGACTATAATTGTGAATTTTCAGAAACATGTTCCTGTTAGAAGCAATGGAAATCTAAGGGAAACACACACGCGCGCACACGCACACAAATGCCTTACTAACACCCCACAACATTCTTCCAACTATGCACTAAGGATGGCAGTTTTCTACCAAATGCACCAAATGGCAGAGGATAATTCATAGTTCTCTGTTTTCCATTTGGTATGCCTGTACTCACAACCTTGATAGCAATAAGTAAACCTTCTGTTTCTTTTTCAAGAATTTTATAGGACGCTCTCATGTCCTTTTCTTACCCGATTCCTCCCACACCACAATTCAGCTCACTTAGAGAATGCTATAAAGTTTCAGAGAAGAGGTTTGCTCAAAGCAACTACAAATAAAGTGCATGTACATAAATAACTTAGCCTGACTTTTTGTTTAATGTCCAAGATGATTGGAACAGATTGTATCATGAACTACTTTCCCTTTGGCTAATTAAATAGCAGTCCCCACTTACCATAAAGCATATTCTTATTAAAACAAGTATCTATAGTCACACTGCTGGATAAATTACTCCCAAGTAAGTGCCATAAAGCCCATTACATTCCTGCTTTAGGAATGGAGCAGGTCCAAACAGACAATCAAAGGATTTCACTGGGATTATTTTAGATTAGAAAAACTAAGGGAGACATGCGGCACTGACAAGATCGTAAAGGCATAAAGGATAAATTAGCGGTTCCATACTAAACAAAGTGCTTTAGTGGTATCACAGTATATCCAAAAGTAAAAACAAATTCCTACTGTATTAACCTTCGCCAAAATGGAAATCTGTTTATGCAGAAATAAAAATGTCATGAACAACTGTTATCTCCTGTGCAAATCAAAATGACTGTTTTGAATAATAATAAAAAAGAAACCTTTCAAACCAATGACTATGGAAATGCACCATAGGAAGGATGTCTTCATTTCAATAAATTGCTTTTTACATTTAATAGAAAAGGTTATGTTATGATTTGTCATATTAATGAACCATTATTGCATAACCATATTTTTATTGCAATATATTACCTGCTAAATGATGTCTCTTTTTTTTTTCCAGGAGAAAAAATTTCATAGAACACATTCTAAGGGAGTTTTTCTTGCTGCCAGTTGTTAAATCTTTCAAAAGCTGTCAGCAGCCTCAGAAATCAAGTTCAAAATACCATAGCCAACATGAGTATAGGCATAGGGTAGTCTATTTTTAAATTGTAATACAAAACTTCCAGAGAAATACCTAAACACAAAAGATTATTTAAGACGAGATCATCTTATCTAGCTTGTCAATGTAAAGGACAAAGTCACTGAAGTGAAACTTAACCCACAACTTCTATAAATATCACTAGACATTTGAGAGCTAAGTGATTTTTTTTTTCAGGCTAATTTTTCCTTAAACTCATTATGCACCAGACCCTTCATGTACCAGAGACCCTGTCCACGCCAGGCACAGTGGAGCAGGCGACACTAACCACCCAAGGAGATCAACTGGCTCGATTGCCTACTGTGCTTCAGCCAAGCAAGCCCTTCTCCTCAAGGGTGAATGAATGGCAACGACATTGGCATCTGCCCTGGAAACTTCTGCAGGAAAGGAGTCATACTTGTTTCTGGATTTGCCCTGTGTCTGCAAGCACTGACTCACCATACTGCTTCTGAGTGACAGGGTTCTGTCCTCAGCATGACAAGCAGAGCAGGCCAGCTGGGATCCCCTCAGAATATTCCAAGCTTCTAACAGTGGGCTAGTTATCTGATGGAAACAGAGGTGGGACATTTGGGTGTGTGCTTAAGCTGCTGCTGCTGTCGTATTTTTGGAGGGAAGGTCTAAGGAAATGAAGGTCTATGCTGTCATTCCTTATGGCTCTGCCTGCCTTTGCTGTCTGTTCATGACTGTGCTCACCTTTGGCTGCTACTGATAGATGTTACAGCCCGTCATTCATTCCACATATATATGCATATTTTTAGAGTATAACATGTGACAGCAGTGCACTAGGTGCTGGAGACAAAAGTGAACAAGACAGGTGAAGTTCCTACTCTCAAGCAACTTTAAGTCTAGTGAAGGAGACAAACATTAAATAAGCATTCAAAGAGATTGCATATTGGAAATCTGTCAAAATGTAGTTTGGGGGAAACATCTATCACATTTTCATATATAAAAACGATAAAAATAATATACAAATAAACACATGTTACAAAATACCTAAATAACATAATACTATGAAAATTCCCCTTTTTCTCCTGTAACTTACACTCCTCCTATGGGTAATCTCTGCCACTTGTAGTTAAAAATAGTATCTACACTAGTACCTATCTACATATTTATATGTATACACATACGGGTTTACTTTTTTCACATATATGAGGTTAGTTTAGGCTATAAATAGTATGCAACAGCAGTTTATGTCTTAGAACAGTTTCCATGTAAATAATAGACACACCCATTGGTGCAACAATTAAATTCCCATCTCTGGACATAACGATTTATATAACTGTCTTTCTTTTCGTGGGGATATTATTTTCCTGTGGCCACTATAACAAGTTAGCACAAACTAGATGACTTAAAACAATGCATTATTTCATAGTTCTGGAGACTAGAAATCTGAGGTCAGCATCACTGGGCTGAAATCATTGTCAGCAGGGCTACCCTCCCTCCAGAGGCACTAGGGGAGAATCTATTCCCCTGCCTCCTCCAGCTTCTCGTGGCTGCTGGCATCCTTCGACTCTTGGCCACATCACTCCAACCCCTGAGACCAGCAGCATCAAAGGTCTCTCTGCATATGGCCTTCTCTGTGTGGGTCAGATCTTTCCCTGTCTCCTTTTTCTAAGGATACTTGGGATTGAAAAGGGCCCATCTGGATAATCTGAGAGAACCTCCTCATTGCAAAATCTTTAACTTAAATGACACTTCATTTTGTAAGTTATGAGTTACATTTATAACTAGGTTATAGTCCTCTTTTTGTCACAGAAAGTAACAATCCCAGGTTCCAGACATTAGAACTGGATCACTTTGGAGGCCATTGTCCAGCCTACTATAGGGGATATGTAGGTTGTTTCTATGTTTTAATAGAAACAATGTGGCAATTATGACCACTGAAATTTACATTCGTGTGTATGTGTAAATATTTCAATAGGTGAGATTTCTCAAAGTAAAATTTCAGAGCCAAAGAGAACATGTAGCAAAATATTGTTAAATAATGGCCAAGTATTCTCTAGAATAAATGTGCCACAACACTGTATATTATCCAAAATAGCTTTCAGAGTGTACATTTTCCCACATTTTTGTCAATGTCACATGCTTTATCTTTGTTCTTATCCATTTGAAAAGTGAAAATTGGCAACCTGTCATTGTTGATTTGAATTTTCTTCATTATTAATAGATTTAAAAATTCCTATTTAGGGGTGCCTGGGTGGCTCGGTTGGTTGAGTGTCCGACTTTGGCTCAGGTCATGGTCTCACGGTTTGTGGGTTCGAGCCCCACGTCGGGCTATGTACTGACAGCTCAGAGCCTAGAGCCTGCTTCGGATTCTGTGTCTCCCTGTCTCTCTGCCCCCTCCCCTGCTCATGCTCTGTCTCTCTCTGTCTCAAAAATAAATAAAACATTAAAAAAAATCTTAAAAAGAAAAAAAATTACTATTTATGTAGTTTCTCCATAGTTCATTTTTTTTACCTTTCTTCTTGATTTGTTGGGATTATTCATAATATTAATATTTAATATTTTATTCTTACATATGCTACAAATATTTCCTACTCATCAATGTATTACTTGTCTTTAATAGACTTGTTGAAAGAAGCTGTAATTAATGTAAAATCTACCAATATTTTTCTCTGTGTATTTTCAGTTTTGCATCTTGCTTAGAAATACCTTGCTCATCCTAAAACAATGAAAATATTTTCTTAGATATTTTTCAATTTTTTTTTTAGCTGTCAGAATTTAAACTTTGCATGTAGTATAAGTTTGCAGTCTGGATGTATTAAGTCTCTTTCCAATGGAAACCCAATTATACCATTGATATTTTAAAAATAATTTGTCTGCTTTTCCACTAACATGAAATACTATCTGTATTATGTACTAGGTGCTTGAATTCGCTCAGATCTGTTTTGAATTGTATATCATGGATCTATTTTTGCTATTTCTGAGAGTTCTATGAGGACCGAAATTTTGTCCATTTCTCTGTTTTGTTCCCCATATATGTATATATGCGTGTAAAAAAGTATATGCATATTTATTTATACATATATGCCACATATATATGGTTAAATATACTACATATATATGGTTAAACACTTAATAGTTAAATACTAGAGGCATTATCATTGAATAAAGTACAAGGATGAAAACTATCACCACTGGAAATCTAGCTTCTGTAAAAAAAAAAAGTTAAAGGAATAGGAAATATAAATATTGGGACAGGTAAGTTATTTGCCTATAATACATCTACATAAATACAGGTATTGAGTTGAGGTGCCATATAAAACATAGGACTTCCAATTAAGTTTGAATTTCAAAAAAACAAGGTATTTTTTTTTTTTTTGTATAACTGTGTTCCAAGTATTGTATGGAACATACTTACACTACAAAGTTATTCACTGTTTATCTGAAATACAAATTTAACTGGGGTCCTATATTTTTACCTACTAAATCTAGCAAATCTATACTCAGTAGGTACTGAGTGAATGAATGAACACTTTATCATAATTTTATAATTATATTTACTATTATATTTTGTAAATATATTTATTATGAGGCAGGAGAAATTTCTTGTCATTATTCTTCTTTTGTAGAAGTTTTTTTGGATGTTTTTAAGAATTCGCATTCCTGCATAAATTTCAGAATTACTTATAGCACCAAGTATTTTTATTGGCATTCCATTAGATTTATCAATGGTCTTTGTTTTACTTTCTGTATCTCTATAATTCTTAAGTCTCAACTATGTTGACAAAGAAGAAGAATAAAATCATTCAATCAATTATCAATCAATCCTGCCAATGCATGCTTAATTGTTAAATAGAAAAGGCAATATTATTGAGTAATGACCAAGACAAGAATGAAAACTACCACCAATGGAAATTCTAGCTCCTGAAAAAAGCAATGAAAAGAAATGAGATATATAAATATTGAAACGAGGAAATTAGTTACCTGTGATACAATTTCTTACCTATAATTTCCTACTTAGAAAGCCCAAAAGAATCAATGAAGCATATTCAAAGTAATATGATCTACTTTAGTAAATGGATCATTTACAAAATAAATATGTAAAAAAGCAACTTTTATTTATTTTAATAAAAACTAGTTGAAAATTATTGTGAAACAAATATCTAATTCTTAATAGGAACAAAAAATATAAAATACGTAGAAATAAGCTTATAAAAATATAAGTATATATGGAAACCCCAGAAATACAAAATTTTACTAAAAGATACAAGAAACCTTGAATGCATAAAGTGATTTGTCATATTTATTAAATTTGTTATAATCTTTATTATACAGTATGAATTTTGATATGTCTTTTGTAAGTTTGAAAAATCTCTCTAACATATCCTCTATCCCTCCTTATAATTAAGTACCATGACTGTGTCTTCCCAAGGCTGTGGAATATTATTATATCTCTTATAAAACTAGTTTATTAACTTAAAATATGGATGACTTGAAATGATGATAAAATTATTTGATTGCTATCTTTACATGTCAAAGACCAGTTACATGTGTACCCAGAGTTAATAAAATTGTATCGATGGAAAAAGAAAGATCAAGATCATTTAGAGAAAAAATAACCACTATTAAGTCAAAAATAAAGAAGGAGAATGTGGGGCGCCTGGGTGGCACAGTCGGTTAAGCGTCAGACTTCAGCCAGGTCACGATGTCGCAGTCCGTGAGTTCGAGCCCTGCGTCAGGCTCTGGGCTGATGGCTCAGAGCCTGGAGCCTGTTTCTGATTCTGTGTCTCTCTCTCTCTCTGCCCCTCCCCCGTTCATGCTCTGTCTCTCTCTGTCCCAAAAATAAATAAAAAACGTTGAAAAAAATTAAAAAAAAAAAAGGAGAATGAAAGGAACTTGTATTAGCAGATAAGAAAGAGTAAAACAAAGGTGTAAAAATCAGAAAATGGTTTAATATAAGAAAAACAGAAAATAAGGTTAAAATAGAAAATATACAGAACTTCTCAGAAAATGTACAACACTGTCCTTTAATCTCCTTGCCACATTTTATCCCAATACTGAGATATATCTTTGTCCAAGGGATCTTTCTTACAAGAACCTGTTCCAAAATGGCAGACTTAGTCTGTGAATCTACCTTCCCTCTCATGGTTCCCCTTAGTGTAGAAGAGGTATATACACATATACCACAAAGCAACAGTAAAACATAAAAAGGGAGCAGAAATAGATCAGAAAAAAAAAATTGAGAAAAGTCAGGAAATTAGACATAAGATGGTGTTGGACTGACCAGTAAAGTATTAGAGGGAAATCCACAGCTTGAAATACTAGAAATAAGAGTAGGTCTTTTCATCTAAAAAAGTGTCCAAGTTTAGGGTCATATATTTTAACAGCAGGTGAGTGGGAGGGGTCAATGTCAGGGGAATGAGTTGAAGAAAGATTCAGAGTAACTGAGCAAATTGTGCCTCTTCCCCACTACTTTCTCTGTGAAGCAAGGGAAGAAGGATTTTGTTGTAATGTTTCTCTAATTCTTCCTTTGATTCTTAACAATTACTTTTTCATGAATTCATAGTTTACAAGTCTGTATTCACCCTTTAATTTATCTTAACAAAACCAACACGTACAAATAGAGTTCTGGAAACAGGTTGTTAGAAGATATTCCTCTGTAATTCGTTAATTGTCCATTAATGATTCCAAGGTGACTCCTAAGTCTTAATAAAGAAATTAAAGAGTAATAATATAAAATACTTTAAAAATCTAACTATAACCCGTGCTATAGTCATTTCAACACTGCAAAGTTTCGTAAATGTAGATGCATCGTGATCCAGCATCATCCATTAGAGTGAGTACATTCTGCCTCTAGTTAGTGACTCATTGTTATGGTCTGTTCTACTTGTTTAGGATTCTGTTGGAAAACATATGTCACCTGATCAGTACTTGGTGACAATAACCTTTAAGACAATCTAAATCCACTCCTCATTGGAACGTAGAATGTTCGTTCCTTTATTTCCTCATTTCTTTATTTCCCGAATAGATGTTTTTATGATGCAGACAATTCCATACAGCTAATAGAGGCATTTTTTTATCAGATATATCTGCTGTTTTAGATTAACAGATGAGCGAGCATTCTGATATACTAATCTATCCATTGTGAATGTGGATGACAATAATTAGGGCTCATTCCTATTTTGCTCTGCCCAATCTAATTAAAATATATAAGTGAACTGATTATACTGTGTTCTTGGTTGTGTCTGAGACCCAACATACCTATTAACCCCATCAAATAATCATCTAATTTTTCAGGATTCATTTTCTGACTGCCTACACTGTGACATAGAGACCCCAAAGCCTTAGCTAGCCTGTGGGCCTTTCTAATAATTCATTTTCTGCCTCATGTTCCTGTTTTACCCAATTCCTGTTCTCTGTGATAAACTCACCCCCTGCCATTACCTGAATGTGAAATTGTCATTTGGCCGGCATAGTTTTTGAAAATTGCACCTCACATCACTATTGTTCCACTCTTGCATGACAAGCTCTTGTTTTAATTGTTAATCAATTTATAAACAGCTTCCTGTCTGAAAGTTGGGACCCTATTTTTACCATTCGACTCAGAAACGTGGTTTATATCTGCTTGGGCTTATAATTTTGCTCTACATTTGCTCTTAGGATAGATCCTGTAGTATGTCATTTTGGCAGAGGATTTAACAGACAATTGTCAAAATTAAACATTAAAGTAATGCTTTACTACACAAGAAGTTGGAGGAAAGAGTGAAGGAAGCCTTCCTGGCATGGGAGCCCACAGCCCCACATAGCTGCATCTCTGGCATATCTTAGCCTTTAATAAAAGAGTTTTTATGCACCATCCTGCTTATCTGTGTGTTCACAGGTGTGTGAAAGACTATCATCTGCAGAATAAAACACCCTGTGGCACCATGACAATAAAAAGTGGTGACTCTCATCTATCTTTGCCTGAGGATAAGAAGGCTTGAGAACACATAGAAATAGAACATGGAAGAGAAAGAAAAGGCCACAAGCAAAGTTTAAATTGTTTCCAATTTGGGTCAGCAGAAGGGGTATGCCCCACATAGAGCTGGGAGGCATTGACCTTGTAATCCACCAAGTGCAGCTGTAGACGTAGCAAGATGGTCCAGTACAAGGCCCTGGTTGGCACAAATGCAGCTGTGACCTAAATTAAGGAAGCAGAAAGCCACATTAAAAAAGCAAGATAAGAACCTAATCGCATCTTTCTGGAAAGAGAGCGAAAGATATTGTTAATAGAATAGATTGGGGAGAAAGGACAAAAGTACAAAGAAATATCCTGACGAGTAGACAAATTCCTTTCAAATACAAAATTGAGGAATCTAGTTCTAAAGTATAAATCTGGCCAAGTGGGCCAAGAGTACATTTATTTTGCTGCTATATTAGCTTTATCCTCTCTGGTATATCAAACATGCCACTAAAGAGGATGAGGTCTTTCCTGTTTTGAGCACAAGAAAAATTTTATCTTAAAAAGTTTACTTTGAATGGTCCAAACTATTCCAAACCTGTCTCTATATGAAAATATTAAATGAATTAAGGGGCACCTGGGTGGCTCAGTCGGTTGAGTGTCAGACTCTTGATTTCAGCTCAGGTCAGGGTCTCACGGTTCTGTGGGTTTGAGCCCCACATTGGGCTCTGTGCGAAAGGGCACGGAGCCTGCTTCAGATTCTCTCTCTCCCTCTCTCTCTACCCCTCCCTTGCTTGTGCTCTCTCAAAATAAATAAACCTAAAAATTGAAAACAAAAAAACCCATTAAATAAATTAAATGGATTCTGAACTAAAAGTCAAGGGTCTTATCATTAGCAAACTAATGCCACTTTCAGAACGAGGCAGAGTAAAGATAAAGCATTAGGACAAAAAAATCTTCCCAGTGTTTCCAGCTAATTGTTCTAAAGCACTGTTGCCCGAATGCCATCCTGCATAGCCTGAGGAGGAATGTTACTGTAACCAGAGTGCTAAGGAGACCTGAGTGATATTATTTCATTGTGGAGGATGGTGGCCATCTGAGCAAACAAACCAAAAACTGGGCCTGATTTAAAACAACATCGCTTCTCTTCACACACTTAGCCTCTCGCTAAGCCAGCTACCTGTTAGACAGGATGCCACAGCTTCAGCATCTATTTTAAAAGATTTCATCAATTCAGATATGGAGAGAACACACATTCCCAGACACACAAACTCTAAATGTATCGAAGGGCATCGATTTCCTTGTATCTAGAACGCTTATGCTTTTGAGTACAGCATTCTGAGTACACAAGGAAGGTACATCGTCAAAACAGTGGGGTGTAATGATTTTCACGGCACTAGAGTAAGGTTTATATCATACTGATGAGCATCTGAAAGAAAAAAAGGTCTATACATGTGCGGAGTGGACACATTTTACTGGCTTTCTCCCTCTCCACAATTTTACCTTCCCAAGCTTGAATTTATAGGCTTAGGTTTCATAGTGTAATTACCGGGTTTAATATCAGAGAGGAGAGCAGCTTTGGTTTTTAGAGTATGTTTGGTGTTTATTCAAGGGAAACAATCTCCAATACAGTTTCATTTTCTTTTCATTTTCACGGGAGGTGGGGGTGGGGGGGATGAATACTGATGTTTATGGAGTTTAAGGGTCTGGCAGCACTGGGAACGGCAGAACTTTGTTTATCCAGAGTCCAGTTTCAATCCAGAGGGTGCCAACGCAAACTTCTGCAGACGACCGCGCCAAAAATGTCAGCCCCGACTTGGAGGAGCAGGCTTCCCAAGCAGGGAGAGGTACTCAGAGCCAGCTCAGTTTGCAACTGAGCTATGGAGAGAGTGCGAGCACTAAACCATGCTGTCTCAGACACAGCAGTTTAAAAATATGCTTTTTATCAGATTTTCCTCATATTTTGCCTCATATTTTTTATCACAGCAGGAGCCTGCCATCACCAGCTAAGCTGATTGACTACGTCCTCTACCAGCATCCGCCTTTGATATTCATGTCTTCGGGAAAGCTCCATCCCTGTCACGTACCCTCTTGCTGGGGTCTCTTTACGCACCCACTATTACTACAGTTACAGCATCTGTCCCCCAACTGCAAAGGAAGCCTTAGCTCATCAGGATCACCTGCATATCTACCAACTGTGGGTGCCATCAGAAATGCAAAATTGTCAGCACTTTCCTTCCATTCTTGAGGCATTACATCTTCCACAGCCTTTGGGGTGTTTCATTCTAACAGCTGGACATTCCTGATTTTCAATACAATTTGCTTCTTCCTCTTCATATTGCTTAGTATCGGGGCCAACTTTGCAAGGCAGTTTTTAATGAATCTGTAGCCAGTGTGTTAAATATGTTAGTTGAGTTTTTCCATAAAGCTAAGCTAATATAACATGATTGTTTTCTTAGGCACCCTGTGGGGAATAAGGAACGTAGAGGGAAGAAAAAGTGGGGGTATGCAATTGATATAGTTGGTACATTGCCAAATTTACCCACCTTTCAGGACCCCCCACCCAACAGTGAGCCAATGGCCTTCACATTTGCTGAACTTTCTAAAATCAGAAGCTCATCTATAGATTGGAGCCAAGAACTCAAACTTGAAGTAAAAGCCTTTGGGAAAGGCTGCCATGGTGGGGAAAATGAACTCTTAATAACAAGCACAGACAAATTTCAGTGGTGAACTCTATGCCACTGCCATTTTCCTCCCCAAAATTCTTGTCAAAGCAGAACTACTGAAAAAGATCACCACCAAACTGGCTGTGGTGTTAATCAGATGTAATAAAAGACTGGTAGAGCTGTATTTGTTTTCTGTAACTAGTGCTGCCTGTGGTATTTGTCCAGTACTTGGTACGCAGCAGATTCTCAAGTGCTGGGGATTGTTTCTGGTTATTCCTGTGTGAGCTCACTACTCAGTCCTATGAGTGCTGTCCGTAGCCAGAGCAGTTCATTTAAGCTTAAACATTTAAAACTGTGTAGTGAGAAGACAGTATTGAAAACTGTTTAAATGATCAAGTGCAATAAACTAGTTACAATCCCAGACTGGAGCCAGACTACTTGAGTTTCAGTTCTGGCCATTTATTGGCTGTATGATGTTGGGCCAGTGTCCTGACTTTTGTGTGGCTTAGTTTTTTTTCCTCATCTGTAACACTGAGTATAATAATAGTATTTAGTCATCTTATTAGACTGAAAATTAAGTAAGTTGCTATCTGTAAAATGTTGGTGCTTGGTACACAGTAAGTGCATTTATGTACTATTTGTTAAATGGAAGACTGTATTATCAAGATGTAGTCATTGATCGGAAGATATTTCCTTGTCTGATTTAGCACCATAAAAGGAAAGAATACATATACTTCTCAGAAGAACTACATCTATCAACTATAAAGCACTGCGGTAACATGGCACATATTTAAATTAAAATAAACTTTAGGAAACTAAGCATTCGCAGCCTTGTTAATGATGTTAAAGACATTGATAGAGTTTAAAGCCAAAGTGACAAAGGTTTTGATTTCCAATTCTCACATTTACAATTTATGTGATGAAAATTTCTACATTCTCATTTCCTCCTCTGTAAAAATGGGTTTTTACAGCACTTCCTACAGTTGTGAGGACCAAGGAAGTGCTTAGCACAGTGTCTGACATATAGTGATCATACAATAATATGGAGATTATTTGTTTCAATGAGGAGCCATAAAGCATTTTTAGCCATAAAATTTCAATATCTTGTCTAGTTATCAAGAAATAAGATTCTAAAAACATCAAAATTCTAGAAACTTTAGAGATTCAAACAATAAATGCCAAGTTTAAAGATTAACCCAAACCATAAACTTTGCTTTTCTTTTGTGACATATCCCGGGACTTGTTGTCAAACCATGGCACCCCATGAAAAGGAACGTCCCTCTCCCTCCACTTTATATTCACATTCAAAAAGAGAGAGAAGTGGAAACATGATATGAGAAGTGACAATTGTTAGCGGTTAGCAAAGCTCTCTAAATTTTTCAGGTGTTGCTGAAAAATACGTATAAAACTAGAAATTAGTGGGCAAGAGTACATAGCATCCTAAAAAAGATGTTACATAATTACATATTTCTAAGAAATTTTATCTGGAGTTTATATTTTTATTTCAATTCTTTTGGCACTTTTATTTCAAAGTCATACACGTTCTATTTCCTATTAAAATTGATTTATCTCCATCTTCCTTCAAACTCCTCACATGTATGGAATTCAGAGTCACATTATATTAGAGATAGAAGATACTTTGTAAATCATCTAGTCAAATCTCTCCATAAGGAAACTGAGGCTTCAACAGATGAAGTAACCAGCCTAAAGCCACAAAGATGCTCAGAGGCAAAGGCAGGGTTAGAATCTAGAATTCCCAGTGTTCTTCCCACTTAGTTCAGTGGAATGCAAGAATTTTGTTAAAGTTGCTGGGGAAGTGACAAGAGCTATCACTTTTAGTATTTTGTTTGCAAGGTTTGCATGTGTAAGACTGTTTATTTCCTTTCAGATACCATATCTACAGCTCGGGTACCTGTCACCAGGTGAATAATGGTGCCCAGGCTGCAGTCTTCTGTAGAAGTTTTCACTTTTCAGTTTTCCCAGATAGACTGAGTATTCAATTTTACTACTTGCTTCCATTTATACACACACACACACACACACACACACACACACACACAGCTTTTACTATTTTAACCTTTTTAACACTTACTATGTGTGTGTGTGTGTATATATATGATGCTTAAGTTTACATATAAATATAAATATATAAAAATATAAATATAAATTTATATATAAATATAAATATATAATGTGAAACTTAAACATCATGCTTTAGGTACAAATAAATACAATCTTCACATGTTAACAGTCCCAGCTAAATCCAATCTTGACTTTTGGTTCAAATAGAAAACAATATTTACAATAACTCTGAACTTAATCTGAGAGTCAACTGGGGTAAATAGACAACTACTGAGTCTAGAATCTGCAAGTCTTCAGTTAACGATATTTAATATTTCCGTGGGCTTTCAATGATCTCTGTTCATAACTCATCACAAATAAGATATGGCATTCCCTGGCAAAAACTTCAAACAACTTTCTTATGAGTTCCCAACTCTGCTATCATTTTGAGAAAGGGAAAACTGATTTAGTAAAAAAATATGTAAGAGATTTAGCTTTACAGGCTTTTTGTTATTCCCCCCCCTCCTTTTATTAAGGTTTTTCTTATTTATTTATTTATTTATTTAGAGTGTGTGATCAGGAGAGGGGCAGACAGAGAAAGACAGAGAGAATCCCATGCAGACTCTGCGCTATCATCGCAGAGCCCGAGAGGGGCTCAAACTCACAAACTATGAGATCATGACCTGAGCCAAAACAAAGAGTCAAATGCTCAACTGGCTGAGCCACCCAGGCACCCCTGTTGTTATTCCCATTTTACACTTGAGGAGACTAAGGCCCAGAAAGGTTAAGTCATTTGTTCAGTAGGTAATAGATCTGAGAAATGAACCCATACAATAGGGCTGCAGAGTCCAGGTTCTTTACCACAACATTTACAATCTCTCTAACAAGCCAGGTGATTCTCTAGGAGGAGAGCAGTGTTCTATTCTCTTCTACCTGAAATGTGGGGAAAAATCCAATTATTTGGTAGCTTTATTGTCCCCTAGCTTATTCTTAACCTTACTTCAAATTCAGAGAGCAAACCTATACTCTATTTAATAAATTATGCATTATTTCAAATCATATATTATTAATATTATATATTTTATAATACATGTAGGCAAAATATCATAGAGTTTCAAAGTATGTATATAAAATACATATGTGGTTTTGTTAAGAATATCTTTCATTACTACTATGCTTTGGATATGTATTCAGGTTTTGTTAATTGTTTTGAAAGTTGAGGACAATTAATCACGCTCCTCCTTTAAAAAAATTATAATACTCAAGCAACAAACTCTGAAACCTGAACATAAAGAGAAAATAGTATGTAATCAATCTATAAGTATCAGCAGCAGATTTTTCTAGCATATCTCATGAGAGCCTGGTTACCTACTCACACTGACATACATATTCGAAGAAGATGTCCCAAACCTCACAAACTAGTATCTAGGGTTCATGTCCACGTTCTCTGGGCACATTGCTCTACCCACTGTCCTCTAGGCCTCACATTGCATGCTGTCTAGAGCCAAATATGGAGTGGCTTCTTGCCTGGATTGTAAAAGTCATCCACTGAGGGCTCTGTGTCCCCCTAAGCCTCAGGACAGGGGGATTCTGAACTATAGGTATAGAGGTGGAAGCTTTAGACCATGCCAGCAGCACCCACCACCATAGCTCAGTCACCATCCTGAGGGACCGTGAACTGAGTTACTGCATGTGTGATGATGGAAACTTGATAGGGTGGACGCCGTGGGAATGAGTGCCCCAGAGCCTTGCTGAAGGTAGACCTCAGCCACTTGTGGAGGTTGGCAGTGGGAGGAGAGGGGAGCTGAAAGCTATGGAAGGGAGCAGGACTAGGAGAAACAATATTTGGCATCAGAAAGGGAGGTGGGCTGGGAGGACTGAGAAAAGTAGTACCTGTGCAAGTATGCTCAGTCCAGGGAGGATGAACTCAAGAGTGTTTGGTCTCTCGAGCAGGAAGCTGAAGGTTCTGCTATTGCAGAACAGGTCCACCCCTAGTCTCCAGAAATCTTCCAAGGATATTCTACTGTTTCATGGGTAGAGGGATGGTAAATCTGAGATCACTGCTAGGTGGGATTATTGCCCTTAGATTCTCTCTACAACCTGAAGGGAGAGAAAGAAGTGAGAAACATTAACTCCTTCTAGGTAGCCTATATTATTAATAACCCTTTACCTCCAGAAGAAGCCCAATGGGTACAAATATTATATAAGATCTCAAACCCTAAAGCTCCTCTTGATTTAAGTCCAGTGTATACACAAAATGCCTCCCTTATTTTCTCACTTCATTTTACAATTAGAAAATGGGTTTAAAATGCCATTGCCCTTGGGAACAGTACCATAAAATTTTCATTCTTACTAAATGGTTGAGCCTTGTTGTGTTTATATTTCAATAAATATTGGTGCAAGGGGAGAGAACTCTAGACAACTGAGCTAATGCAATAGGGGATACCTGAAAAGGTGTGCTGGGTATCTTAAAGAAAACTGAGCTGTGCTATATTTGATCCCAGGCTGCATCTTCAACGAGCCTGGCAAAGCCAAGACATAACCATAACCAAGAGAGCAAAGAGCACTAGGCAAGGACTCGAGAGTTTTCTCACCACCTGTAATTCTTGGTTTTCTTGTTAGTAAAATCAGGCAGTTTTAGTAGAAGACTTCCAAAGTCACTTTACATGTTAATACTGTAATTGCTTATGTGTTTTTAAACATTTACTGTAAGCCAGCAGAATTTTTTTTTCCAATAAAATCTGACATGAGAAACAAATAAAAGCACTATTCTGACTAAAGATGGGATTGGAAAGCCCAAACCCTACATGCTCAGCCTCTTTATCTCCTAAGGAAACCCTGAGGGATCATCAAGGGGTCCTAAGAAGAAACTCATCCTTGACATTTGTGGAACCCAGGACAAGAGTATAAATGGAGACCATATACCTAAATATTTTAAATGAACCATTATAAATGAAACTAAATGATCACCAAATAAAACACATTCTATCTTCTTACTTTGTCAAATATATATTCATAAGGATTGAGAATCTAGAATTCTTGGACTCCTGAGTTTGTGATGAAAACTTCTAGAATGAAGTTAGGCCAACTCCTGGCTCTCTGCCCCTGGTACTCAGCCTATAGTCTGCTCACAGTTTCTTACCATTCCCAGTTGCATCTCCTACAGGAGGGCTTCACATGAACTCTGGGAGCACCAAGCCCACAACCAGACACCCTGTCCACAGCCTACGCAAATTTGCCTGTGGTACATCCTTAGATGGTAAAGCTTGGAGGAGACAACTGTTCAAGTTCAGGTCATCAGAGCAAATAAATCCAAAGTCTGGGGTACCTAGACCATGGTCTAGACAGAAGGAATAAGGTCCTGGAGGGACATTCCCATCAGCCCCACAGACCCCAGGTTGTAATTCATGGGGAAGGTTACAAACACCAAGGCAAGGTGCTCTGAAGAGCAGAACCTTGGTCTGAAGGCTCTCTTGCCTTCAGGTAGGATATTCAGTGGACATCAAAGGTAGTTCATCACAACCAATCCCATTGTCTATGCCTCAGGACTGCAGCGTCAGCCCCTGCTGAGTCTCCAGCCTGCCTGCCTCCCTGCCTCACAGGTTCTGGATTTGCCAACCCCATAACAGCAATGAGACAATTCATTCCTTAAAATAAATTCTAATATATATAATTTTATTTGTAATATTTTAATATTATTTATGATAAGTATATATATCATACATATGTGAATATATCATATTATTTATAAGTATATCATATATATGTGATATATATACTTATCATAAATAGTATTATGATATATTCACATATATATGATATATATACTTATAAAAATATTAAAACATTACAAATAAAATTATATATATGTTATTATATATATCAGACCCTCTGTTTGGCATTTATGCTATATGACCTGGGGCTAGTTCTGGACTTCTTCAACAGTTCATTACTTCTGTCAGTATCATCAGAATAGTAACAGCCTTGGAGCCAGTGAAGGATTAAAGTGGGATAAAGGATGGCAAGTATATTGTACTGAGTTTGACGCTGAATAACAACTTCAAACACATATTATTTTACCTTTAACACTGGGACAAAATCTATTGAGCTGGAAGTTAGTTCACATAGAAACATCAAAACTGCATTCAGCATAATGTAGTAACTGAGACCATGGGCTTTGGATTTAAGCCATGGTGTCTGTGTGTTTGCTCTACTCTATGTCACTGGACGTTCTGGGCTGGTTACTACACTTCTCTGTGCTCCTAGCTTCTCATTTGTAAAATCTATCTCATAGAGTGGTGGGTTTTTTTTTGTTTTTCTCTTTGTTTTTTTCTTTTTGTTTTGTTTTTGAGACAGAGAGAGAGAGAGAGAGAGAATGAATCTTAGGCTCCATGCCCAGTGCAGAGCCTGACAAGGGGCTTGATCTAATGACCCTGGGATCATTACCTAGGCTGAAATCAAGAGGCAGATGCTTAATCAACTGGGCTACCCAAGCGCCCCCTCTCATAGTTTTAATGAAAAAAAAAAAGCCAAGATGATACATTTGCAACAATGAGAACCGGGTTCTGTGTCTTGGAATCTCTCAGTATATGCAACCTATCATTATTACTGTTACAATATGCTTTTCTTTGAAGTTTGAATTTATATATTTTGAGACAGAGGTAGAGTGAGTGAGCATAAGCAGGGGAGCAGCAGAGAGAGAGGGAGAGAATCTGAATCAGGCTCCACGTTCAGCATGGAGCCAACCCAGGGCTCAATCTCATGAACATGAGATCATGACCTGAGCTGAAATCAAGAGTCAGACAATCAACCAACTGAGCCACCCAAGTCCCCCTGTTATAACATTCTTAACTCCTTAACAAATGTCTATTAATACCTACAATGTGCCACATAGTCTGCTAGGCACAATCCCTGCCTCACAGAATGACGGCCTGACTTATATGAGTGCAAACCTCATGAGAGTTTGAATGACTGTTCATTCCTACCATATTGACTTACATTTTATTTTTCTTAAGTTTATTTTTAGTTTAAGCTCTTATATTTGAAGGCACGAACAGTTCTCAAATACAGAGCACAGATATTAGTCAGTAAGGACTTGGGGTGCTTTGGAAAACTGAGTCTGGCAATGACAGAATTTATACAATTTTTGGACAACAGCATGGCAGCTTGGAGGAAACAGCTCATTGTCTGAAACGAGTATTATATTCATAATTAGAAACATCACAGTCAGGATGCATGCAAATCCAAACCGTTTCTAACCTATGGGATCTCACAACATTTAATTTGTAAAGTAATTTTACTGATGACTTTTTAGTACTGGCCCACTGGAAGAAATAAAGTTTAAGTAAAAGGATTTTTTTTCCTGTCTACTAAAAGACGTTTAAGGATACAGCATTTAATATGATAATGGCATAAATTTCTCTGTTACCTATCAATTGAAGGTTATTTTTTAAACATAAACATTATATTTGTACGAAGGAAAGCAAGACCAGGAATGACAATTGTCATTTTTATGGAAGCCAGATCTCTCTAAGATAATTGCATGTGTACATTCAAGGATAGAGATTTATAGCTGAAGCACACTTTGTAGATTTCAGTGACAGATACGGGCCTTGAAATACATCTCCAATACAGGAGATCAAACAGATTTTTTTTTTATTTTTAGTTAAAGCTCATGATAGCACAGTAAGAAAATGAGCTGACAACTTACTGAGTTAATCTCTCCCCTTTCACCTCCTGTACAATAGATTTTTCACAGTTCCTACTACTTTTATCGTCTCTTATCGCAGACATTCTCCCACATCACACCTGGAATTTGTGGCCACTGAGTCAGGCCCCGGAGCTTTTCCTTGTGGGTGGGAGGCTCTGGCACTGAGGCTGTCCTGGCTGTAAGAGTAAGAAGTGCTGCTAACGGGGGGTGGGGGGGGGGGATTAATCTAAACTAAGCCCAGGGGTTCTCTAACCCTTGGAAAAACTGGTCTTATCCCTGGAGCTGCACTCTTGTCTGCAAGTGTTAAACCTTATAACAACCTAGGGAAACATAACAACTACAATTCACCCAACCTCTAGTTCATCGGGGTGTGGAGTGTCAAATTGCTGTGAGCTCCATATATTAACATACTGAAGAGCTGAACCAACACCTAAGCTTGTTTCTCTGAATAAGAAATTCATGGAATCTCAGTCATGCAAAGGACTTTTAATAGTGAGGGGTGAACAAAAGTGGATAAAGGATTAAAGGCGTTCAGATGACAGAGAGAGAAAGAAGGGGGAGACAGGTGTGGAGCCCCTAGAAAATGGCATGGTGAGACATGAAAATCTAAACTATTCAAGTTAAGTCTTACCATAACAAAGAAAATGTTCAATCCTCCAAATGTTTCCAAGTCCTAGCAAATGCCTCACTTATGTTAAGGGAGATTTTACACAGTAAAAATTGCCTACAGCAATGGAATTTATATGAGCCTTTGGTGTGGTATAAAATAAGGACTGCATGGCAAAGAGGAAAGGTGTGTTGGGGTCAGACAGACCCATGTTCAAATCGTGTATCTACCAATTCATATCTGGGTGGTCTTGGCCAAATCACTTAGTCTACAGCCTTAATTTCCTCATCTGTCAAAAAGTAGTTTATGCACAGTCTAGTCTCTAATGGGTGCACTAGAAGTAGTGGTTATTATAAAAGAATATGACCTTCAGTTAGAAAAATACTGAGCCAAGGGCACCTGGCTGTCTCGGTTAAGCATCCGAGTCTTGATTTTGGCCAGTTCATGATCTCATGGTTCATAGGCTTGAGTGAGTCCCGTGTTGGGCTCTGTGCTGAGAGTGAGGAGCCTGCTTGGGATTCTCTGTCTCTCTCTCTGCTCAAATATGCTCATACTCTCTCTCTCTCTGCATAAGTGTGCTTATGTGCTCGCTCTCTCTCAGGAATAAACAAACATTAAAAAAAATACTGGTCTGTAAATCTCTGGCAAACACGAAGTTAAGCAGTCAACAGTAGAGTGGTCATACATCCCAGCTTGCTCAGGACAATCCCAGTTTATACCTGTTGTCTTGGTATAATTATTAACAGTGCTTCCTTTCATTCTGTGACAGATAATATGGTTATTCTGGTAATGGGCCAAGTATTCACTGGTCAGCTAAGGCAGAAATGAGCAGGTGCAGGCATGAGGCAACCAAGAGTCCTAATGAAAGAACAGAGGGGTCTTAGCAAACCAAGGGGATCTGTTGTTGAGCTCTCAACCTAGGTCAGTCACTTATTCATTAGAGAGTCAGATTCCAGGGAGAAAATGTCCTTATGCATACAGATGTTTGGAAATCTTTTGTTTTACCAAATATTGTTGGGTTGACACTAGGTGCCGAGTATTACCTTAAGAGTATCTGTCCTTTAAAAGTGTCTATTCCTGAGGCACCTGAGTGGCTCAGCCGGTTAAACATCTGACTTCAGCTCAGGTCATGATCTCACAGCTTATGTTTGAGCCCTGCATCAGGCTCTATGCTGACAGCTCAGAGCCTGGAGCCCGCTTCAGATTCTGTGTCTCCCTCTCTCTCTGCCCCTCCCTGCTCATACTCTGTCTCTCTGTCTCTCAAAAATAAATAAACATTAAAAAATTTTTTTAATGTCTATCTATTCTACTGCCCAAGAAAGACTCATAATGTTATTTCACATTATAAAATTAGAGTTTTTAATAAAGGTCAAATGGGAGGATTTCTAAGGAATATTTAACTTTGCCTAAGAAGGAAGCAACAAAGGACAGGTTTAGAGCCTGGCTTTGAAATTTGGGTAGGTACTTGCCAGGCAGACAAGGGGGAGACCATCTCTTTTTCCAGAGTGAAATGCTTGAGGACAGAGACATGAAGGATGCCTGACTTGTCCAGCCAATTCTGAGGAGTCAGATGTGAGAACAGAGTATATTTTATAATGGCAGATGAGGCTGGAAAGGACCTGAGTCAGGTGAGGACAGCCTTGTACAGGCCAGAATAATCTTGAGCCAACTAAGAATTATTTTATGTAATAAAATGACTGAAGGGGATGAGGATCTCAGGATGCTGTCAAAACCAAATTCCTGGGTTTTAGTAAAATTCCTGACAATGAATATTTGAGAGGAGAAAAGAAGGTTACAGGGAATCTAGCATATTGACACATATCTGTTCAAATTATATTTCACAACTGCTAAAAATAAACATAATTAGTTCTTTGTTTTATTGCTTTCCGTGTCTCCTTTATTTTTTTCAGGTGCCTCTTCCTGAGTCTGGAGGTCCCTTCCTAATTGTGAAACCTAATGTCCCTCTGCCATTTAGGTAAGGACAATTTTCTCTAGGCTGCTGTCAGGTGGAAAGCATGGAGCCAGTTTGAACCATGCTATAAACTTGTGAGTGGATAGAATTAATGACTTTGTGAATGTTTTGTTGTGTTCTTTTTATTCAGCTCTATCCCTCTGTGATCTTAGACAAGTTGATTAACAGAATCTCAGACATCTAGTGATAATAAATCTTGTATGAGCTTTATGTCTAAACAGAGGTATTCATCAAAAGTAGGGTGTGGCAAGAAAATGCTTGTCCAGTCATCTTATCCCTTAATTAATGCATTTATTCAACAAGGATTTACTCTGGGCCAGGAAATATTATAGGTGTCATAAGGATACAAATTTTGATGAGCTATGGTTCCTTCCTTAAAATAGGAAAGAGACCCTCACATAAACCCAGGAATACATGGTAGAAGGTAATAATGTATATAGAAGCATTCTGGGGTAAACCAGTGATATTAAGAACATATTTAACACCCACCTCTTCTGTTCTAAGTGCTTAGAAATACCAGATAAAACTGTTGTCCACCCCCCCCCAAATATATAGCTGATCTTGAATGCAAGAAAAGAGAAAACTTTAGGTACCAGATACATTAAAAAAAAAAAAAAAAGTCCAGAGACACCTGGGTGGCTCAGTCAGTTGAACATCTGACTTTGGCTCAGGCCATGATCTCATGGTTCCTGAGTTTAAGCCCCACATCAGGCTCATTGCTGTCAGCATAGAGCCAGCTTTGGATCCTCTGTACATCCCTCTCCGCTCCTCCCCCACTGGTGCACTCTCTCCCCAAAATAAATAAAACATTAAAAAAAATCCATGGTAGTAACTGGGATGATTTATGACTTATGAAAGAAAATCTTAGGAGTAGAGTTTTAACAACCACATGGTGATAAGAGTTTAAAATGCAAACTGCGTATAAAAGGAAGTGAAAGTGGGATCACTGCCTAAAGTTGGGAATCAAGAACAAGATGACTTCCATAAAAGGTAACTGGAATAGATACGTCCGCTGGCAGGGTTGAAGCTTAAAGCCAGCAGCCCACCTTGGCCCACAAATATAAATAATAATCTGTGATGGATGGAAGTCCATGTTCAGGGACTGGGTTTGAATTTGAGACATGTGGTGTGGGAATGTAAAGAGCAGAGACATTAATTAGAAAACCGTAGAGCCTAATTACATAACAACTACAAAACCCCCTTATAGCAGGCAACCACAGCTAGGCCACACATGGAAGAAAGCAAGCATGGAAAATGAGGAATTCTGCTATCAGTGGGAGACAATGAGCAACGAAAGGAAAAATCTACTCCTAGGGAATGAGAGATAAGAGAGATATATGATTACCATGAGGTTATGAAGTAAGCATATGTAATTAGGCAGACATGAAAAAGAAATGTAGCCAGCTTAAAAAAAACCTTAGGTCACCAAGATGGCAGCATAGGTCATTCCTCAATTTGTTGCCTCTCATAAGAAGAATGACTAACAAATATTCAAGAACAAGACACCACGGAGAGAATCCAAAAACATGGGGATGAGGTTGAAGCACTCCCCCTGTACCACAGAGACCAACACAGGCTGCATTAGGAGGGCAAGAGAAGCTGCTGCACATTGATGACATTGACCTTCCCCCACGCCGGCACAGCACCACGTGAAGCAGTCTCCCCCAAGCCTCCAGTTCTTCCAGTTGGGAACCCAAGGGAAACAACGAGCCAGCCCCCACCCCTGCATTGTGGATTATTTTGCAAGACCCCTTACTCATACCACAGGGATTGCAAGGGAATCTGTGGGGATCAACCACAGGGGATCTATGACGAAGAAGGAGGACAGGCTTGCAACAACCAGGACATGGGTCTTGGCAGACCAAGTTCATACCTGTAGTGCCTAAACAAGTGGCTTTGCTCACTTGCAGAAGCAAGTCAGGGGCGCACTTTGACCAGGAGACCAGGTGAGGTGCAGATCTGCCCAATTCAGATCCTCAAACAAGGAATTTTACTAGCCCTAGAGCCCAGTTTGCCCAAGCCCAGGCCAGGAGCTGCATCACAGCCCCCTTACTGTGGAGGGGTCTTCTGCTCCAATCTGACCAGCATTGTTGGTAACAACTTCTGGAAGCAGTGGGCCCCAGTGCTGCTCTACTTGAAAGGTAAGCAGGAACAGCTGATCACCCCCTAGAGCAAAACCAGGACCAGGTGTAGAATATTCCCATGATATATGCAGCCAGGGTGATTAGTTCATAGCCAAAGCTGAAGCTCCCTGCGCCTCATGGGAAACTGAGTAAAGCCTGGAGCAGCCCCTCCCCTTCCCACCCAGGCAAAAGAATTGATACCTAGCCCCACCTGCTGTGGGGCGTCTTCTCATCTAATCAGTGCCTCCCTCATCTGACTAGAAAAGCTAAAGAAAATTCTTCAAAGCCCAGCAGCACTTGAGCCAAAAGGCTGGCAGGCAGAGCTGATAGTTTGCAGAACAAAGCCAGTGGCCTTGTTCAGTCAGGGAACCCAGGGTGTGGATCGGCTTGAGTTAAGACAAAGAGCTTTACCAACTTTAGAGCTGCTTCACCCTTTGGTAGGGTGTCTAACTCACAGCCCTGCTCATTGCTGAAGACAGCCTTCAGCCTGTCTGACCAGGGAACCTAACCAGAGCACATGGGAAGCAGCATAGCCCATTCAACAGCCCTCTGTATAGTGACACTTGAACAGAGAGACAGCACAGACTGTGGCTTCCTTGTCTGCAGAGCAAAGTCGGTGTCCTAATCTGACCAGGGAACACAGTGCACACTCTGGCCTGATTCAGGTCCACAAACAACGAATTCTATAGGTCCTGGGTCCTATCCTACTGTGGTGTCGGGGATGGGAAGCTAATTCATGGCCCTGTTTACTAGTGAATATAGTACTCAGTTCCAACCATCTAGTAAGCCTGACCTGTGAATCCAAGCAACCACGGAGCCCATCCCACAGCCTCACATGGGTACAGAACCAAGTCAGCAGTCCTATCCAACTATTCTTAGCAGTGGAATAACTCCATCCTCAGAGCTTGAATAGTTGCCTCACCCCCAAACCCCACCTGTCCTAGGATAGTGCCAGCCAACACACCCAAAAACCCAAACTGCTGACTGGTGAAAAACTGCCTTTGTCGAAGCAAACCAGTAAAGTCTCATAGAGGAGCCCTATTACTCAAATGCACAGATACCAACATAAGGAATCAAGGATCACAAAATTTTGAGTAATGATGATACCACCAATGAAAACTAATAAAGGTCTAATAACTGACCCCTAAAGAAATGAGTTTTGTGAACTGCCAAAGAATTCAGAATAATCCTCTTAAGATTAGTGAGCTACAAGAAAATATAGACAACTAAGCAAAATTAGAGCAATGCTTGAACAAAAGGAGAAGCTACACAAGAAAATGGCAACCATCAAAAACAAACAAATAAAAAACAGAAATCCTAGAGTGGGAAAACACAATAACTGAACAAAAATATTCAAAAGAGCTTCAAAAATAGACTTGACCATGCAGAAGAAATAATCAGCCACCTGGAGGATGGGACATTGGAAACTACCCAGAGAAGCAAAAAAGATGTCCATCAGTGGATGAATGGATAAAGAAATTGTTCTATATACATACAATGAAATAGTATTCAGCCCTAAAAAATGAAGAAATCCTACCAACTGCAGTAGAATGGATGGACCTTGGAGGCATTCTGCTAAGTGAAATAAGTCAGAGAAAGACAAACACTGCATGATCTCACTTATATGTGGAATCTAAGACAAAATAAAATGAACAACAAAAAAAACCTCATAGGAAAAGAGATTAGACTGGTGGTACCAGAGGTGAAGGATGGGGGAGGGGAATTGGAGAAAGGTGGTCAAAGGTACAAATTTCCAGTTATAAGATAAACAATCACTAGGGATATAATGTACAACAGAATAACTAAGCACTGCTGTGTGACATATAGGAAAGTTAAGAGCGTTAATCCCAACAGTTCTCATCATAAGGAGGATTTTTTCTCCATTTTTCTTTTTCCCTTTCCTTTCTTTTTATTGTATCTATATGAGAAGACAGATATTAGCTGAACCTATTGTGGCAATCATTTCACAATATATGTAAATGAAACCATTTGCTGTTCAACTTAAACTTATATAGTATTGCATGTCAATTAGTTCTCAAAAAAACTGGAAAAAGAAGGGGCATCTGTGTGGCTCAGTTGATTAAGTGTTCTACTCTTGATTTTGGCTTCAGGTCATGATCTCATGGTTTTGTGAGTTCGAGCCCCACATGGATTCTGTGCTGACAGGGTGGAGCCTGACTGAGATTCTCCCTCTTTCTCTGCCCCTTTCCCATTCACATTCTCTCTCTCTCAAAATAAATAAATAAACTTAAAAGAAAAACTGGAAAAGAAAAGAAAAAATCTAAATAGGTAAAAAGATACAGCTAAAGAGAGAATTGGAAGAAAGAACAGAGGAAATCGCCCCTAAAAGAACACAAAGAAATTAGAAATGGAAGCAATGAAAGGCAAGAAATATGAAAAATAGTATGCAAAGCTCCAATAAATATCCAATCATTTTAAAAAATGTTTTATTTTAGAATAGTTATAGATTCACAGGAATTTGTAAAAATAGTAAACTGAGGTCTCATACCCCTTTACCCAGTTTTCTCCAATGGTTACATCTTATACATTACATTTAATATAATTACTAAGAAATTAACATTGGTACAATATGTATGTATAATTGTGTGAACGTCTCCTTGCTCCTCATCATTTTCTTTGCTCTGAAGTCTACTTATTCTGATAATAAAATAGCCACACCTGCTTTTTTTGGATTAATATTTGCATGTCTTATATTTTTCCAATCTTTTAGTTTCAGCTTGCCTAAATATATACACAGGTGTCCCCTGCTTTCCAAAAGTTCACATTACACCACTTTGCTTTTATGAAAGATCTAAATTAATGCCTGTTTTCATTATGTGAAAGAAATCTGAGGAGGATTTTTGCTTCTATGAAAAATGTCAATACTATACTAATTTAAACCTTTCATAAAAGCAAAGTGGTGTAATGTGAACTTTCAGAAAACAGGATATTTTTCCCTTTGTACCTTTCAGCTTACAAAAGGTTTCATAGGAATCTTCTATTTTTGGATGGCGAAGGAAATCTGTGTTTGAAATGAGTTTCTCACAGCAGCATGTACTTGAGTTATGTTTTTTTTTTTTTGAGTTATGTTTTTAACCCACTTTGTCAAGTTGTCTTTTAATTGGTATATTTAGATCATTTACTTATTTCTGAAATAAACTTTAGTTTTTAGAACAATTCTGGAGTTACAGAAAAATTGCAAAGGCAGTACAGGAGAGTTCCTATCTACTACATACTCATTTTCCCCTATTATTAACATCTTAAACTGGATGGTACATTTGTTGTAATTAATTAATCAATATTGAGGCATTATTACTAACTAAAGTCCACCCTTCATTCATATTTTCTTGGTTTTTATCTAATATCCTTTCTCTATTCCAGGATCTTATACAGGATACTACATGACATTACCTGTCATGGCTCCTCTTGGCTATGACAGTATATCAGGCTTTCCTTGTTTTTCATGTTCTTAACAGTTTTGAGAAGTAATGGTCAGGTATTTTATAGAATGTCCCCTTCTTGGGATTTGTCTATTCTTTTTCTCATGATTAGACTGGGATTGTGAATTTTAGGAAGAAATCCACAGAAGTAAAGTGCCATTTCATCACATCATATTAAGGGTACATACTATCAATATGACTTCTCCCTCTTGATTTTGACCTTGATCATTTGGCTGATCTAAAATCACTGCCATCCAAATAGTTTCCCCCCTGTAGGTAAACTGCCATTTCTTGCTGCTTTCAGGATTCTTTCTTTGCCTTTAGTTTTCAGAAGATTGATTATTATATGTCTTAGAGTAGATTTCCTTGAGTTTATTCTGAATTTTGTTGGATTCTTGAATCTATAGATTTATGGTTTCTTGTTTGTTTTTCTAAATCTGGGAAATTTTCATCTATTTTCTCAAAAAATGTTTTTTCAATCCTGTCTTATCTCCATCCTTTGGATTTGGATTATACATATGTTAGATTATAGTTCCTGAGGTTCTAATGTTTTCTTCCTCTCTTCCCCACCCTGCCCCCAGTCTATTTCTCTGTGTTTAGATTGGGTGATTTCTATTGTTATATCTTCAAGTTCACTCTTTTTTTCCTTTGTCCTCGCCATTCTTCTGCTGAGATCATCCACAGAGTTTTTTTTTTTTTAGTTTTGCATATTTCAATTAAAAAATTTCCCTTTGGTTCTTCTTCATATCTTCTATTTCTGAGAATTTCTATTTTTTTCATTTGTGTCAAGCTTCTTTGTAATTGCTCATTCAAAGCATTTTTATGATGACTGCTTTAAAATCCTTGTCAGATAATTTTAATATCTGTATCATCCCAGTGTTGGCATCTGTTGATTCTCTTTTCTCATTCAAATTGAGATTTCCCTCATTCCTGGTATGATGAATGATTTTCAATTGTATCCTGGAAATTTAAGGTATTATGTTTTGTGACTCTAGATTTTATCTAAATCTTCTGTTTTGGCAGAGCTTTTCTGATGCCGCATAAGCACCACTATGTTATTACTGCCAGATTAGGGTGTGGGTCCAGGTTCCCTGCTGGGCCTCTGAGGTGTAGGGGTTCTCATTACTGCCAGTAAGGGGTAAGTGTTCAGACTCCCCACATCACTTCTGCTGACACTGTAGTGGTGGGGATACTTCATTATCTTTGACAGGTCGTGGAAGCCCTGGCTCTCCACTAGGTTTCCTCTGACACCACCATCAGGTAGTAGGGGAAGTCTAGGCTCTCCAATGGTCTCCACTGAAATCACAGAGGAGGGAGTTTCCTTGTTACTTTCCCTGGGTTAAAAATCCTGGCTTCCCACTCAGGTTTCTCTGCTATCACCCTGGTGGGTGGGGGCTGGAAACACCAAATTCTAATCAGGCAGGGATGGAAGTCTGGACTCCTCACTAGGCCTTTGCTGGGAAAGTTGTGGGTGGGACCATAGATTTTTTCCATGGTGTCTGGCTGGAGTAGTTTCTTTTTGTAAGTTTTCTGTTTTGCTAGCTTTCTCTTTTCCTTGTCTTTTGGATAGAAAGAGTCAGCTTTTCTTGGGTTTTTTCTGTTTATGCCCTAGGTGTTTCTGGGTTGCTGCCCCCTCCAGGACCCACTCTGGGATATATGTGGTAAAAATAAGGCCCATGGGATTCACCACCATGTTGTCAAAGGTTCTGTGGTCCCTAAACAGTCTGCCTGTTTCTCATTGCCTTTTGTTCTTCTTACTGTTTATTTTATATGTGACGTCCAAGATTTCTTAGCTGTACTTAGTAGAAAAAACAGGTAGAGGAGCATCTATTTCTTTAAAAAAAATTTTTTTTTACTGTTTATTTATTTTTGAGAGAGATAGAAAGAGAGTGCAAGTGAGGGAGGGGCAGAGAGAGAGGGAGACACAGAATCTGAAGCAGGCTCCAGGCTCCGAGCTGCCAGCATAGAGCCCAACGCGGGGCTCGAACACATGAGCTGTGAGATCATGACCTGAGCCGACGTTGGACACTCAACTGACTGAGCCACCCAGAAGCCCTAGGTGCATCTATTTCTGATAAGAGTTTTGAAAGTAGAGCACAGAAAGAATGGTCGGTAGATGACATTTGATGAGAAATAGTTGAGAACATTTCAGATATGACAAAAACAGGAATTTAAATGGAAAAGACACATTGAGTGCTTGGTAGAATTAAAAATAAGACCACACTTAGAAACACTGTAGGGAATTTATAGGATATCATGGATAAAGAAAAAAAAATCATAAAAACCACTAGTGAAAAGAGAGATTATCCCAAAGGAATGACAACAAATTTAGCAACAGACACATCATCAGCAAACATGTATGTCTGAAAATAATTGAATTAATATATTTGAAAATTTGAGCAAAATTTGCCATTAGCCTAGAATTCAAAAACAAGCCAAGCTATTGCTTCAGATGAGATTAAAACAGATGTATTAACAGACATCCTAGAGATTATAAAGTTTTCTACCCACAGGGCCTCATTCAAGGAACTACTTTAAAATTGCTTCCGTGAGATAAAAATATATTAAAAGGAAAGTGTGGGATGCAAGAAAAGGATGAACCAGGACATTGGTAATGTGAGGTGGTAAATCTACAGCAGAAATGACTATAAATATATTAAACATACCTTTACTACTAATATTTATAAATAATCAGGCATGATAATCATGATAAAACCGGAGTTAATATTTTAAAACAAGAGTTAATAACATTCGTTAGAAAATAAGAAACAATAAGTAACAACGTGGGCATCAAAATGATGCTAATTTAGAGGAAAGTTTGAAATATGCTGGAATTTTATTTAGGAAGAAAAGAAAAATACTGATTAATTCTAACTTACCTAAAACACATCAATTTAAGTAAAAGTTTATCAGTAAAAGAATAAGCTTGGAATATCTAACTTTCAAAGGAGGAGAGAGGGAAAAAAAGAAACAAGCAAAGCTTATTACCCACTAGAAAACAAGAACAAAGGCATGAGAAGCCAAGATTGTGAGAGTACAAATTTATAAGTAATAAATAACAACTCATGTGAGCAGCAAACTCATAGAATAGAGACAGAGACTCCCAGATTAGATAAAATAATAGCTAGATATAGCTATTTTGAAGAGATGAGTCTGAAAACAAATGACAGGGAAAACAAAGGTATGGAAGAAGATGGATCAGGTAAATATCATCAAAAAGCCTACTAGCAAAGCAATGCAAACATAAAACAGGGTTTCTCCACCCCAGCACTAGTGACATTTTAGGGGAGATGTTCTTTGTTGTGGGAGGCTGTCCAGCGAATTGTGGTATCTATGTCACAAATACCAGTTCCACCATCTTCCCTAGTCAACTTAAAACGTTTTTAGACATTGCCAAATATCCCCAGGAAGCAAACTTATCCCCGTCAGACAACCACAGATTTAAAGGGAAGTGTACTGAAAGGGAGGGAAAAAAGAACCTTCTATAGTGGACAGAATTCAAAGGTGACCAAAGATTCTGGCCCCTTGCTATACATACGTCTTTTCCCTGTCATTTAGTCAAACACTAATCTGGGTATTGTTGAAGGGATTTGCAGATGTAATTAAAGTTTCAAATCAGTTGACCTTAAAATAGGGAGATTTTCTGTATGGACTTGACCTAATCAGGTGAACTTTTAAAAGGGACTGGGCTTTTCTGGAAGTCAGAGATTTGAAGTGAGGAGAATTTGATGCAAGGTAGAGTCTCCATTACTGTCTTTGAACCGGGATGTGGCCATATAGTGAGGACCATGCATGGGTGTCTTCTAGACACTGAGTTTAGCCCCTGGGTCTGATAGCCACCAAAAATATGGGGACCTCAGTACTACAGCTACAGGAAACTGCCACAGCCACACCACCTCTTTGCTCATCTGTTTTAAATTTTCTCTGTTATTCATATACTTTTACTCTCCCACATGAATTTTTAGAATTCATTTTCAAGTTTTCTGTATCCCATACTTTCGCCTGTAAAATGAACATGCTAATAATACAGAAATAAAATAATGATGACACACCGTAGGAGATATTTGCAACATGCAGTAGATAACTGATTAACAATTAACTTCCAGAATACATACAAAGAACTTTTTAAAACAGTGAGGAAAAAAACAACAACAAATCAGAAAATAAGTCAAGATATTGAATTGCAATTCACAGAAAAGAAAATTCTAATGGCCCTAAAATGCTCAAACTCAGTGATAAGGAAATACAAATTATTATCCCCCCCAAAAAGTGGTAATCCACCAATATTAGGAACTCTTTTGTAGTTTTTTTAAATCAAAATGTGTAACAATTTAAAAATTCAGGAATATGAAATACTGGCAATGAGAGCACTAAGAGATGAGTTGTTACCATCATTTTGGAAAGAATTTGGCATTCTACAGTAAACTGTTTAAATGCCTTAGGGTCCAACAAGCCACTTTTAGATGCACATTTAGAGAGGCGCTTACAGCTACAGACAGGTGGAGACCCAACTATGAAAAGCTATACGAGTATACATTTTATGGAGGGAAAAAACTGCCTAAAAGCTCATAAATAGGGAAACAAATAAAATGTGGACTCTTCATATGAAGAAAAACTATACAACAGTTAAAAAAAAAATCAACCTGGCCACATCTCATTTACATAATCCTAAGCAGAAATTAAAACAAACAAACAAAAAACTCCAAGAAACAGAACATTACATCTATTACAAAATCATAGCAAAAAATGCCATATATTATTTATGGAAGCATATGTAAGTTTTGTTTCATTTTTGTCTTAAAATATAGATGAAAAGGATGAACAACAAATTCATGATAATGACTGCCTCTGGGAAGAGAGAAATAAATAAATAATATTAAATATTTAATTAAATAATTTATTGCTTAATAAATATGTACAAGTAATATTATATATTTTTGTGCAATATATATCTTCAAATATATACTGTATAAGTAGAGTTTTGTTTCTTTTTTTGAAAATTTGTAATGTTTATTTATTTTTGAGAGAGGGAAGTGGCGAGGGAGAGAGAGAGAGAGAGAGAGAGAGAGAAAGCATGGAGGGGCAGAGAGAGAGGGAGACACAGAATCCAAAGCAGGCTCCAGGCCTCCATGCGGGGCTAGAACCCACAAACTGTGAGATCATGACCTGAGCCGAAATCGGACACTTAACTGACTGAGCTACCCAGATACCCCAGTAAAGTTCTATTTCTTAAAAATATTAAAAACAGGGGTGCCTGGGTGGCGCAGTCGGTTAAGCGTCCGACTTCGGCCAGGTCACGATCTCGCGGTCCGTGAATTCGAGCCCTGCGTCAGGCTCTGGGCTGATGGCTCAGAGCCTGGAGCCTGTTTCCGATTCTGTGTCTCCCTCTCTCTCTGCCCCTCCCCCGTTCATGCTCTGTCTCTCTCTGTCCCAAAAATAAATTAAAAACGTTGAAAAAAAAATTAAAAAAAAAAACAAATAAGACAAAATGTTACCAATATTAGGTGTTATGAATATGAGCATTTGTTTTATTTTTTTCTATTTTTTTAATATCTCTGAAATTTCTCAAAATAAAAAAGAATGGAGGAGACTGGAGGAAACACAACAGAAAACACTCTGGGCAAGACCTTGGGTGACAGAAGACAGAGGATAAAAACCTTCCTAGGAAGAAGCTGGAAGGAGTAGGGCAAGTCATTTCAACCAATGGTTTTCTGAGGTGCCTGTGGATTCAGAAGGAGGGGGGCTGACATAGGATGCACAGAAGTCAGGCAAGTGGAGCTTTGGACACCTATCCGCATTTCAGTTCCAACAGTTCCATCGGTATCTGTCGTGTAAAATGGGCTTCCAGGTACACTGCCTTTGAACTCAGATAAAGACTTAGATGCTATGGCCCAGCCCAACTCTCTCAGATTCATGGTGGAAACTGGCTCAAGGTAATGTTGAAAGCTGGTCTCAGAGGCCCAGTTAAACTGATGTCCCAAGCTTCTTCAGGGCTTAATGTTTCTGGCGCCCCTCTGGTTTGAGTAAGTGAATCCTCAGATTTATGGATTGAGCCTTGGTAAAATCCTACAAGGAGCAGGAAATGCACAATTCCCAGCACTCAGTATGTCGTGGCCCATGGAAGACCTCTTAGGGGCTGCATGACTACTTACTGATTGTATCATTTTACTGATTATGGAAAGTCACAGATTTTTTTTTTTTAAGATTTTGTTTAGAAATAATGGCACTGTGTAATTTGGGTTGATTGACAGCTTTAAGTTGTCATGCCATGCTACTTAGCACAAATACCCTTGGTCAAAGCTTTGATTATAGAATTCAAATGAGCATGCTTTAGTCCTGATGAAACTTGAAGAACAAAGAATATGAACAAAGAACAAAGAATATGAATATTTGCCTTTTAAATAATATTTATCAATATTCATAAAATTCTTTCGTATTGACAAAATATTTTCACATACATTTCTCCCTTGATGGTCAGGACACTGCTAGGGATGTCACCTTTGTTGTATGCATGAGGAGATCACGACTCAAAGAGGTAAGTGCCACCTCTGGGGAACAATTTCTATGTTGGTATTTGCACTTTCTTTACAATTAACTAAGTACTAGCCTCTATGTTATCTCATGTGACCTATGCAAACAGATCAGGCATATCAAACAGAGAACGCCCTCTGCACACAAGCTAATTGCTATGTGGTTCAGACTCCTTTTATAAGAAATTTTAGAAGTTTTGACTTCCCAGATCAGCACTGTCTACAAAATATAACTAGTGAACTGAAATCTGAAGACTGTATTAATTTCAAGTCAATGTCCAACTTAAAAAAATAATGCTTGTTTTGAGTTGCGGAAAAGGTATATATATAATTTTTTCGAGTTGCGGAAAAGGTATATATATAATTTTTTCAGAAATAACATGCATACATAATGTATACACGCACACACACACACACACACACACACACATCACTAACATCATACAAAGCCCAGCAAAATTAGAGAACATCTGATACCACTTGGAGAACTCTGAAATATATTTTGTTCAAAAGAGAACAAATAGGATACAATATAACTTTCATTTCCAGAGCTTCTTTCATGCTAATCACTGCCCCCAGAAGCTTTACAGATCAATATAATAGGACGCAGCAGCAGAAAGCATATGGTCCAGTGTAAATTACTAGAAAAAACGAGTTACAAAGACATTATATGATGAATAAATTAAAGTATTCAGTCATAAATCCAATAAGAAAGGGAGAAATTAAGAAGCAGTGAATAGGGGGAAAGAAAGGGCTTGGAATTAACTCGGAGATGAAACGAAGGATACACGTGACAAATGTGTGTCTCCGAGGGGCAGCAGAAGAGAAAAGGGAGTGTGAGAGCCTTGAACTCCCCAGCAAGGCCTCCAGGAGCCAGAGTGAAATATTGGCAAGAACAGGGCCCAGCCAGGAAAATAAATACTGGGTCACTGCCTAGGATCTAAAAGAAATAAGGTTAAACCTAATGAAAATCAGACATCAGATCTAAAGAAAAATGTATAATATTCTGTTCTTTCTTTTTTCCATTTTGATTGGTTTTGATAGGAACATGTGTTTATGGGAGGGTTCTAATCTATGCATGCAGATGTTTGTTTTCTTTTAAAACCCTGAGATGGAGAGGAATAGAAATGGGAGAACACTGTGCTGGGAAATTGGCTTAAGCCAGTGCAAATTTTGTGGGATGTTAAATGTTGGCGTCCAAATGATATTCTTAAATTATTTGTATACTCTTTATATGTTTTGGAGACCAGAGAGCCAGGATTTGGTTTTTGAGGCCTCCAGAACAGGCAGGTGAGCCAAGAACACACTCAGGACATTTGTTAAATGCTTTATTTAAAAAATATTGGGAGTATCAGGCACCAGTATCAAAGGGGAGTTTGTGTAGGTGACCAGCTCTACGTTTCAGCAGGGGCTGTTACACCAAGGGGGCATGGCTGATAATTGTACTACAATTCTTGGGCAAGTGTCTATGAGCCAAAATATTACTAAATTCCTAACCTGTGATATGGAGAAGCATTAAAAGTGAAGTCAAATATGTTGTACGCACATACATGCATACACACATAATACACACATGCATAAAGGGAGGATCACAGGGAGGCAGGAGGGCTGTGATCAGAGAAACACTGTCCTGTTGCGGGGCCAAAGGAGAACTCTACCAGAAATCATACTAGAGCTCTCTGTCTCATACTTATGACAGTTTCCAAAGTTATTTCTCCATTTACTCATTCATTCAGCCACTAAATACTTATTGCTCATCTGCCACATATCCGGCACTGTGTTAGGTAGTGGGTACACAAAGATGAATAAGGGGCCACCATCCTTGGGAAACTCAGAATTTAGAGGAGTTATTTTCAGGAGAAAAGCATGAAAAGGAGGAAAGGAAGGCTTTTTTTTTTTTAATGGTGTGCTTGAAAATGAAGGGAGGTCAGCTCTAATTGAAAGAAGAAAAATAAAATGGGTTTTGAAAACCTTAAAAGGCAGGAGGAGACATCGACCAAAATGGAAAGTGAATTTAGGGGTCCTGAGGATGGGCCTGCTATTGCTTTTATTATATGGAGAAAGCAGAATGTTCACAAAATTGAATCAGCCTGCAGAAAAAAAGAGCTGCTCACCTTCCCTGCTTAGCCATCTACATGGAAGGGTATAATAGGGGCCAAATGCACAGCATTTGAGTTTCTAGCATTGAACGGAGTATAGCTTAGGGCAGATACTCACTACATGCTGCACAACTGAAATGTCCACCTAGATCTTGCTTTGTAGGTCAGAGCGGCAGGAGGCAATGGGTGAGGAGGGGAGGGTCAGAAGCATTTTTCTGATGGCCACTGAAATTCTCCAGAGAGACGTCTTCTGTCGGATGCACGGTATGCATCTATACCTTCTGCTAGTGGGTAGGTTCACACTGACAGGATAAAGGTGCAAAAGGGGCAAAAGAGGATGATGGCGAAAAAAAGGGAAGGGAATGGTCTAACTTATATAATCTAATGCCTTTTCCTTTATTTCTTTGCTCTTGTTGGACCATTTCTTTAGAGCAGCTCTCAGTTAAATCAGAACTTGTTCACGCTATAGTTTATCAATGCCCCATTGTGTTCCCCATATTTAGTAGCTTACTCACCTTTTCAGCCAAGATCATTTTAGAAAACATTATAAATTAGGTTGGAAGAAAAGCTACAAAGAAGGACAGAGATGGAGCATATAAAAGAAGGTCTTAAACACAGTGGTCAAATTGATGAGAAAGAATGGAAAGAAAGTTGGAGAAAAAGGTAAGATGAGTTGCACTAAGCCCATAATTCACTTAAGGCAATCTATGTTAACACCCGTGCATAGAAAGAAATGAAATCAACCACAAATCAAATCATTTTGCATATTTTCATAAGTAATAGAACAAATGTAAATTTTTATTATAAACTGTATTATGAACTGTAAATATATCTTTCTTTCCTTCAGAAATCTGAGTGAACAAGTTCATACTGAACATTTAAAAAAAAATACCAAAGAACAAAAGATAGGTTTTCGAGACTGCTCAACACTTTCACTGTCTGCTCTTTTGAAGCTCTCCAGCAATGGTTCTCTAGTATCTACTGTTTTGTACCTTAAAAACAAAACAACGCAAAGCAAAACAAAACAAAACAAAACAAGGAAAGAAAAAGCAGTGCATTTGCGTTCACTTTTCCATGTTTCAGAGAATGTTGGGTTTTCACTCTGCTCTTTCATCAAAAACCTCTTCCACGTGCAGAGGTATCTGCCTGGCTCTCTGCTCGTCACAGTACACCAGCTCAGCTTCCTAGTGCCATCTTCCTTTATTCTAACAAGATCATCATTGGTGCCAGACTCCATTGATCTATGCAGAAACATTCTGAAAAGACGGTTTCTATGGGGGTCTAAGTGCAGATCACCGCATTATAAAACAAAACATTTGACTACAAAACCGATTTACAGCAAACAAACTATGGCTTACAAACTCCAATGATCTTCAATCACATCACCACTTAGTCATGCCATGCTTGGCCGGACACCATTAACCCATTACTGTGAGCTACAACAATGCTTATGCCCGAAGTGTAATGAATGTTCTAGGAATAATTATCCTTATGCCTTTTAGACTCATATCGCATATCACCTTCTAAAAATGTCTTAGGGTCGTCCATGCCATGCACTGGAGGCCACCTGAGTCAAATTAGCATGGGCTGAGGGGGGTGTAGTGAGGAAGGAGCAAATCACAATCATCCAGCATGGTCTTCTCTGAAAAGTAGACAATATTTCTGATGTCTGGATGCCTATTTAGTTATTCCACTCAAGTTCATTCTTGGGGGGCGGGGGTCTTGTCAATAAAGTCAAACCAGGCTCTTGGTGTGTAACAGGGTTTTTGAGGGTCTTTTTTGAGAGCTTCATTAAAAGCAGACAGTTTCTCTAACCTTTTAGCAGAACCTGTTATCTGATGACGTGAATTAAAGTCTCTCAAATGACTAATAATCATATCAGGGCTGCCATGTCAGCTTGTAGATTTGAATAAGAGGGTCTGAAAACATTTGCATGCCTCGATGTGCCAGTGCTAAGAAGCTAATGTGATAGTGCTGTCATAAAGCACTGGAAAGACATGACTTAATGTAATCTGTCATGTCATATGCTAATCTTCAACCATTACTTGAGTGCTGTAAGTAAGTAGAAAGCATTTGGGAGAAATCCTTTCCAATTTCTCTGAGTACCACTTCTGCTGCTGGTCAGCTCAAATGGGTTTTGTGCATTTAATGCAGAGCTCAAGTCAAGTTGGTTTAGGTCACACTTAATTAACCAGCACACTGATGGGCTGGGCCACTATAGCTCTATGGAAAACGGTTATTTCAGAGGCAGCCTAACAAGTAAATATTTCATATGCTGAAGGAAAAAGGGAAAAAGACACTTTCTCAGTCCTTGATAAAGAAAATGCTCTTTTCAGAGGAAACACTATGAATCTTAAGGAGACATCTTTTTTGGTTTCTGCTTGCCTCCTTCTATATTTGAGTTGAGTTTACAGAAAGTGATAATAAATAGTTAAAGACATTCCTCTCACCCTACTAGCAAGACTCTGTTCACCAGATACGGGCTTATCACTCAAACAATAGAGGCTGCTTAAATGCGAAGTCCACAGAAACAGAGGACAGGTGATCAAAAGGAGACATCCGCTTGGCACACTCTTTAACAAGATGACAACATCTCTTAACATACAGCCATTAAGAAAGGAGAGTGGTTCTTAGAGCTAAGCACAGTTTGTGAGACAGACAATGAGTGAGACTAGAGAGACTGACAAATTTTTGCCCAATTTTTTTAGGAAAGTGTGCATGGGATTGTGATTCAAAATATGAAGGTTATTTTTATCAGCCACACTGAGTCAAGTCAAAAAGACGCTTAAGAACTCGAAGAACTGCCTTCTGGAATAGCATTTTTGAGGATGCTGAGCAGATGGCATGAGATTGGCCCCAACGATTCTGCCTGAATTTCCCGACATTCCTACGAGGCTTGCTATTGGTAACCCAAGGGAACTTTTGTGCACGTGGGAACTGGCTTTTTATAGGGTCTAATTAGAAAGCACAGGCAATTTCTACCTACAGCATTAAAAAAACGCTCCTATGAAATATTTTTTCCTTGACAAATGTGTGTCATATTCACACAGAAAAACGAATATAAATCAAAATTGATAGAGATGTGAGGTTGTATTTTCCTTCTAGCCAAGGATTCTGCTAAAATTGGGGACTATCTCTCAAAAAAAGATAAAAATCTTATCACAGAAGTGGTGTGTATCAGCACTACTTACACCTCTTCCAGAGTATCTTGACCATTGATCATCACTTGATGGTGCCTGGCATAGCTGCCTCCTCCCTTATATCCACTTACAAAATTCCACCTGACATTTCAAAGAGGTAAAGGGTGAGGGTGATTCTCAGCACCAATGAAATGTGGCTCCTTATCTAGGTTTTTGCTCATATGCAACCTAATCATCAGGGAACCATGTGTCTGAACTTTTCAGCTCTTATTCAGCTGTGAAAACTGGTCAGATGACTTCATTGGGCTTGTAGAAGCTGGTCTCGTTGGCACACATTTCCGAGTCCAATCATCATTTGAACCGTCCATTTTGCAGGACACTTTCAACTCAGTCCAGGCATCTTGAATTTGTATATTGCTAGTTCTGGGAAAATTCATTATTGTTATTAACAGAACAAAGTAACACATTCCTAGGATTTGAGTTCAATGGCTTCACCTTCCAAATGAGGCCAGTAAAATGCCTTCTAAGTCCTCCAGGGACTTATCAGCTTGAGTTTAACATCACAGAAGTCTGTATGACTGGGTCCCAGAAAATGATACTCCTTGATAACATGTAGCCAAAGTAAGCCCCCACCCCCTTGCAGTTCTCCCCCCATATCTTCCTGTTCATGATAGACTATTCAAATACTCTGTTTGGGTTAATCCCTCTGAACTGCCATAACTTCCTGATGGCCTCTCAAATTTCTGACACCACCAATTTAAATTATTCTCTACCCAACCTCTTTTCATACTCACTTCTCCAATGCTCACCACTCTCTGGGGGGCACATGATCTCCCTTCCTGCATTATCTCTTAACCCTCTCTCTTAAAAATAAAAAGCATTCTACTGCTTTCTCTTCCGTACAATTTCTTATAGCTTTTGCTTAAGCAGTCTCCTTCCCTGTGAAACCTCAAACTATATCCCTTCTTACAATTAAATCAATATAGTTCCCAATTTATCTGGGAAATATTCCCTCATTAATCTAGCCAATTACTAATATTATCACTGATTCCTGCCTAACCTTTTTCATCTGTTTATTCATTCAGCACATATGACTGGGTTCCTCTATTGTGTTGGGTTTGGGGCTAGCCAGTAGCGATGGTGATCAAGTAAGGAAATGATTCTCTCTCATCTTCGATTTGTCTCAACACTTACATAAACAGTATCAATTATGTTGGCTGTATACCCCTCCATCTGACTTTTTATATTGACTTTTATATTATATGCTCCTTAAACGTCCTATGCAGAGAAGGCTTTGTGACTAGGCCTATTTTATGCATCAACACACTCTTTGGCTCCCTCTCTACCAGTACCTTCTGAAGCATCCTGGGCAGTTTTCAGTGACATGGAGATGCTCTGTTCAGCTCTAAAAGGCCTTATTACCCTTTAAGTTTTATTGTGTAAATAGCACCGTATGAAGCAGTAGCGAAGAACATGAATCACGAGGCATGCTCCTGCTTGTCAAGCGGTTTGTAATCTTTGGTAGAAGGTAACACTTTATACATTAGACAACTGAATGGCTCAAAGACAATGAAATAATATGATCATATTGGATCAATAGGGATGGTGGAGAGGGAATATAAAAGCAAGGGGAAGGAAGAAATGACGATTGGCTGGAAGTTTTCAAAAGATTCTCACAGAATATTGTGGGGCACTACATAAAATAACCCATAGGTTTCTGCCAATTTGTCATGAATTGGTGCATTTCAGTTTATCAGAGGATATTAGGGAACCATGAATGTCTGGCATGGATTCTGATGGATTTATATTTATAAGAGAAATAAGAGAAATCAGTAGGAAGATGGGGTCTTGAGGTGATCAGAGGCAGGGAGAAAGTAAACTGAAAAGCATGGGGCCTGGGAACTCTGTTTGAGATAATATAACCCTGAACTACTGGATTTATTACTATATCTCCAAAATCAAACCTCTTGCCATCAAAAGAGAAACAGAACTGAGAGGCAAATGAATGAAGGTACTAGGGACCTTATGTCCACTTACCAATTTTGATGTCAGGTCAGGATCACTCCTGTATCTCATGTAGTTTAAAAATATATCTCTAGATGTTATGAACTTACTCATTATCTTCCTTATTAAAAACCCTGATTTATGGCTAGGCATAATATAAAACCTTTAACCAATATCTACTTTTCATTTTTAATTAGGGGATTTAGGTTTTGCTGAAGGTTCACTGGTAAAGGCAGCTCATTCATTTCTGAATCAAGTTTTTACTTTTTAGAGGCCATTGTGTCTCTGCAGCCCCTTGTCAGCTTCCTGCTGGGTTTCTGTCCAAGAACTTAATTGTTAATGGCTCCCAGCTGTGCCACAACCATGCTTCTTTAACCCCTTCCTTCCTGGCTGCCAAATGGTGTTCGGTCTTTGAGAAATCAAGCTCCCAGTGTGGGCTTTTGGTAGCAATGAGAACTAATTGCAGGTAGGGAGATTTGATTCGCAAGAGAACACGTGAATCTTAACCAGATCCAAAGCCATGTCATAGAAACACCTCTGTTCCAGTCTCTAAGGTTGAGGCAAACATGAGCATTTTTATCTTCAATCTTGGGCAACAACATCAAAGATCTTTTCCCTTGATCTCGTATGTATTCTCAACTGATTTTTAAACATTTATTTCTTTATTTACTTAGGCATCAACTGCCTCCTTAAAGCTGTTATCTGTATTCAGTCCCTACTGGCAATTCTTCAGCTCCACCTTCACGTTTCTATCTTGCCTTGATGAGCTATGATCTTTCATGATCTTCAGCTCAAACCCCCAATGAGTCCTGCTGTCAAACCCTATCCATGTCAATACACCAGGCAAACTCAGAGCATCTTAACACCTGTGAAAGTCATCCAATTTTCTTTTAATTCCTGCACACACTGGCTGCTAGTTCACGTTGCAAAGCAAGGTCTCCAGTAGCCCAGGCAAAACTGGTTTCATTCTTCATTCTGTGCGTTTTGTCACAAGATTTTCCCTTTTATGGATCCTGCCAGAGAGCAAGACTTTCCATTACCTCTACTTCTTACTCTTCAAACTCCCTTAGGAACTTGCTTCTCTTCTTCCTCCATCCTACCTGCAGTCTTCCGAGGTCTCCTGAAGTCTTCCTACTATTTTTGTCCTAAGTCCTCATCTGCATCAGTAATGAAGCTCCAGTGGCCCTTCACGCCTTCACACAGAGTCCCTCTTCCACTGCTGTTCCAAGAACCTGGCCCTAAACCCTCAGCTCACCACATGCTCCCTTCCCTTCCCAATCTATTGCCGGAATTTACACTCAGTGGTAAGAGTCCATAGAATCATCTCCTTCAGAAATGACCAACAAGCAGCTTAGGAGTTGGCTACTTAGATCATAACATATTTCTATATCTTTTTCTTGTAGCTTTGTCCACTCAGTATTTCCTTCAACTCTTTTGATGATAGCTCCCACTGAGGGATCCCCTCAATACTGAAGGAAGGATGGTTCTAAAAATTATGGTATACTATTATTCCAGGCTTTGTATGTGCTTCTTTACAAGCTTTATCTCATTTAATTAACTAATTTGTTTGTTAATTCAACTAATATTTATCACCTACAGTAGCTAACATCTGTTACAGATTCTGTGTTGAGCAGTGAACTATAGCATTTTATCATGTTTTCTCATTTTACCTGCACATAGTTCTACGGGAATAAATACTATTAATTCTCCACCCTCACCCTTTATGGAGACAGCAAGTAGCTTTTCAAGATTACCCAGCTAGAGGGATTCAAATGAAGGGAGTGTAATTCCAAAGGCCATGCCCTGAGGTAATAGTAATGAACAAGATAGTCATAGTTCCTGCCTTCCTGGAATTTAAACTCCAGCAGGAGGAGCCCATATTATGCAAATAATTATATCAACAATTATTGGATTACATCTGTGGGCTCTAAAGACCAAGAACAGGCTCCCATGATGGTATAGAACATAAGGACCTGACCTGATGGAGTTGAGGAAGTCTTCCTCAACATGGTGGCATTTACACTGAAACATAAAGGATGAGAATGAGTGGAATGGGGGTCAGGATGGGGGGGGAGATCATTTCAGACAGAAGAAAGAGCAGGGGGCGCAGGCTATAAACAACATAATGCTTGGAGCCATAAAGAATTCAGTGAAGACCAGTACAGTATCATTTTCGGCTAAATGTGTTTAACAGAAGGAAAGAAAGGAACAGAGTAAGGCTGGAGAGATGGTCTAAGATCATATCATGTGGTGCCTTGTGGTGCAGGGCAAAGGTTTTGGTCTATTTGAAGTGTAATGGAAAACCATGGAAAGTTGTTAAGCAATGACTTAGATTTGCTTTTTTAAATTGACACTTACATGGAATAAAAAAATTGGAGGCACTTGGAAGCAGGTATGTTCTATTAATTAGAAGGACATTTTAACTGGCCAGTGATATTTCACTGTAATGCCTATTTTACAGCTGAAGAAACTAAAGTTTAGAGACACTGCTTGCCTAAGTTGACACAGCTTGGGTCAAATTCAAAGATCTGAATTCAGGTCTGACACTCAAGTTCATGTTACTTTCCACCACATCAATCCCACTTGGCATGACTCCTGCCTCTCTACTTGCTAAATGCAACACTAGGCTAGTGCTCAGGAGACCTTCCCCAGAGCACACACCTGGTAAGTGGCACACTGTGAATCTCAACACATGTCTTTGAGGCCCAATCTAGTGTTCTTTCCACATTGCACTGCCTCTTGTTATTAGCAAACAACACGTTTCAAAATGCTTCCTCTTTATGATGAAAATGTAAACCATTAAGTCTTAAATGCCACTGCAGTCTCAAATACAATGTGTGTGTGTGTGTATGTATATATATATATATATATATATATATATATATATATATATATACACACACCTGCCCAGTATACCTCACAGAAATGTTATGAGGTGGAGGTAATATGCATTTAAACACTTCGCAAATTGCTAAGTACTATGCAGAAGTAAAGGCATTACTGATGTTTGTTATGTAGGAAAGCAGAATGCCATGGCAATTTGTCCAGAAGGAATGGGATCTCATCTCAATTTATTTTGATATCAGTTGCCAAAAGAACTTGCAGATTTTAAGGTATCAGCGTATGTCAAAGATTTTTGTAAATCAGGGACAAAGAGAAGTAGTTGATATCCCTGTTTCTACCACACTCTATTACGTGGTTCAATTCTTCAGAGTTCAATTGGATAACGCTCAGCATAATTACTAGTCCTAGAGAAACCTATGTGTCCCAGAATGCCACCTGGTGTGCTATTACTTCTGCTTTGTAAAGCAACGCCATTTTTTAAAGAAACACACCTGAAGCTGAGAATTTATCTTTGCAATTTAAATTCTCAAGGAGAAAGAAACATGGGTACACAGACCCAAATCAATAGTCATCTTTCTTCCACTAAAGAACTTTTAGAGTCTTTTATAGGATTCCATTTCTTATCATTAGCCTGTTCCTAAAGATACTTTTGGTCTGACTTGATGTTTGTCAAACTACAGATCATGACCCATTGGTGGGTTCTGAAATCAATTTAGTAGTCATAAACAGTATTTTAAAAAATGAAATAGGAGGAAGAGAAAATATCCAAGTGTGTTGTATATAGCAAGAGTATTGCTTTAAGGAGCTTTTGTTTCAGTCATCAAAATACATGCCTCTGTATGGGTCACAACAGAAAATGTTTTTATTACTATAGGTCACTATTTAAAAAAAAGTTTGCAACCACTGGTCTATTGGCTTCAGGAAAAAGGCGGATGTCTATACTTTCATAGGCTAGACCCATTCAAGTCTTAACCCAACTTCAGGTTAGAGAAATGCTACCCATTTTTGATGCAGATTAAACTTGCTTCAATATATGTAATCCCTTAAAGTTTTCTTAAAGCTACACCATAAGTTGTAAGTTGGTATAAGTGGATAAGTTGGTAAGTGGGGACCCAGAACTACCTAGCAGCTGTTCATGGAAAGAAACCTGCATGGATGGCTCCTCTAAGGTGGTTGGGGGAAATTTAAAGCAATAGTTAAGAACCGAGCTTCCTCAATAACATATAGAGGATGTACTGTATGCTGGGCTCTGGACTTACATGTTCATTTTATGTATTTACTGAACACTTAAGGTACTCACAGTATGCCAAGCCCTGTTCTTAGTGCTTTACAGATGTTAATTCATGTCACTAATGAGGCAGGCGAGACTGTTAGCCCCCTTTTAATGGAGAAGAAATTAAGAGATCTAGGAGATAAGAAACAACAAAGGAAATATTCTTCAGTGTTGTGCTCTGCTAGTTTGGTACTTCCCCTTGGTTCCCATCTATGTCTCTTAATAAGGGCATTTCGGCATTGATTCTAGTTCAACTTCCGACCTTGTCAAGGCTGTTTGCCTGTGTGTGTGTGTGTACGCACGCGCATGTGTACATGAGGGTGTGTGTGTATAAACGCGTATGTCCAACACGTACCCACTCACTGCAGTGGTGGGAAAGACAGCGTATAAGAATCCTGCCAACACAAGTCTAGAAAAAAAGCCAATTTGCATAAAATGCCAAAAAGCAGTTTCTTCTCCTTTACGCTGGCACCTTGTTTGCCTGTCCTTCATCCTGGTTAAAATAATAACAGTCAAAAGGTGGCCTTAAGCTCTCGCTCTTATACACACATGAGTATTACAGTAAAATTCAGGAGGTTAAAATCCTCTGCCATGGGGCAAAACTTTTAAAATAATTGGGCTGGGGAATGAAGAGGAGAGTGGGAAGGGATTTGAAGGCAGGGAGGCTCACATGCAAACAGGTTTTTAGGAGGCCGTGTTATAAGCCAGGGAGGAAGAACAAAGCCTTACGATTTGGGTACAAAGGGTTCCCAGGTTGGTCAAAAGTTTAAATGCTTCCGCAGTCAGAAAAGGAAGGAGAAGAAGTTATCTTCATCTTAGAACTAAGAGGGGGGAGAAGGTAATGGGAAAAGGACTCAAATGAGGCTGATCGATGGTTATGATGAGGATATATCAATTTATCCTTTGTGCATGCAAGTGCTACAAGTGTCCTTTGGAAGAAGCATCTGAGTATCTAGGTGTCCTTTGAGAAACCATTTTCAGGGAGACAGAAAAGCCTCATGTGACAGAAGACTGAAACTCTTCCTCAGGTGGGAGTGGAGAATGGTAATGTTTTGGTCCTATAGGAAAATAAAAGACAGAGTTCCCAGAGGCCCCAAATCCCATTAAGTAAGTTAGTAAAAGTTGGTTATTGTTTCCACATGTTCTTTAGTGTCTACCAGGGGATTTTCAACATGACAGCCACTCAGACCTCAGTCCTAAGTGTGTGGAGGGTGGCGTGGGTGTCAGGCAGTGAACAGATAAGTCTCCTGATAACCCTATCACTCCAGCAACATCTGGTCAACTGGCTAGGCTTCCAGGGAGCCTTCTAGGTAATCCTGGCTGGCAGCAATTTCCCCTTTTCCTGACTCCTTTATTTGTTTCACTGATGCCATTTTTTCACTCAGTATATGAGCTTATTAAGTCAATTTCTTATTCCCCACATTAAAGGGACAGCTCCTTGAAGACAGGAACTGTGTTATTTATGTCACAGCATCCACAGCACAGTGTCCTATCCTACATATATTAAACCCTCAATATTTATTTATCAATGGAAATTTAAGACCTCACAAAGTTCCAGACAAGAGGACTTTGTGCACCCCTGAAGCTCTCACTCCTGTGCCTTTTTCCCCCATTGCTTTTAAAGGCCTTCTAGTCCTTTTGATCGTGTCACAGTCTTTTGGGACATTTGTAGGAGATGACCTACCCACAACCCCAACTACGGTCCCAGCTCTGCTGTGGCAACTCAAGTCAGGAGCCACTGTGGCTAATTTGGGCACACAGAAGATGGCTTCCCCAAACACATAGGTGGCCTGCTTCTTGTGTTCATTGACTCACTCTTACATGGGTACTTCCCTTAGGTGCAGAGCCAGCTCCAGATAGTAGATCTCTCAAAGGTGGTTTGCCTTTTCTCTTTGGAAGTTCCATGCATAGCTTTCCTGACATTGGGGTTGACCTCTCAGAAGTATGATGACCACAGGTTACCATGCCCATGAGCTGCCATACCCACAGGCATGGAAAGAAACAAGGGTGGTCTCATCAGCTGTTGTGCTTATGTGATGAATAAAGGCCACAGACCCTGAAGGTCCTAAGAGGCGTGGCATTTCCACACAGGCCACCCATTGGTGGCTACACTTTGGGCTACACTTCAGCTACACTTTGGGCTGCAGGCTGACATCAGTGCAGACTACATGGACTACTCTGTTACTTAGAGGTAACAAGGTGCATTAAGAGAGAGTGCAGGGAAATGCCATCAGTTCCCCACTTAGCGCTTCTTCATACATAATGTTCTAGTGTGAAATGTCAGCTTTAGCTTCTACAGGTTATCTGTGTGTGGATAATTTATGAAGTGATCTGCCTTAAAAAGAAAAGTGGATTGTGGAGGCACCTCTGGTTTTGTGGCTGAAAACACCAGGATAATGGCATCAGCAGAAAGGAGTGGTGGGGAGGTGAGGAAGGGGTCAAGAGAGAGGAGAGTCTATAACTTTGCATGTACAGTTAGAAGCCCCAAATCCCTCTGCCCCACATTCAACCTCCATGACGCTTGTAAAGGTCTGCAAGAATCCCCTACATCCATTCCCTCTCAGAGTGTGGTCAGCTTCTCGAAACTGCCGGCTTTCTCCATTTGGATTTTTTTTAAACAACCCATGACCCAGTGTGTTGGATGCCAGTACTTCATCAAGGATGGATACTTTCCTAAGTGCAGGGTGAATAAGCTCTCTGTGACTTCACAAACAGTAAAATCATACTTCCTGCCCACCTGTTTACTAGTCTTTTGCACAGTCCTTGATGCAAGGTGAGTTTGCTTTTTCTTCCGTTCACTGAACAATTATTTTTACTGAGTATCTATTTTGTAAGCGTCACTGTGCTAGGTGCTGATGAAGCAAAGGTGAACAAAATAGAGTCCCTGCACTCGGGATGCCCCCCCCCCCCCCACCGGGGAAGACAGACACACAAGCAAATAATTTTAGCATTATCTCAGTGTGTTTTATGCCGGGTTGCTATGGGAACACATTAGAGAGGCCTTTACCCCAGTCTGGGGAGGAGGTGGTCCAGGTAAGATTCCAAAGACAGTGATGCTTGGGCAGCAGATGATTAGGAGTTAGCTTGGGAATTGTTGGGAGGAAGAGAAGGGAAGAGCAGGATGTGGATGTTCCCAGCAGTGGTCAGCCTCTGCAAGAGCTTGGAAGGGAGGAAAAGCATAGCCAGCCTGAGGAAATGCAAATGGCTCGATACGGCTGGAGCATCGAATTAAGACTGGGAAATGAGACATACAACAGGCAATGAAGGCCATAGGAAGGAGCCATGGCAAGGAGTTTGAACTTATCCTGAGGGCCATGGGGAATCACCGAAGCGTTTAAAATGGGGGATTGACCAATCTGGTTTGCATTTTATACGGATCTCTCCAACTGCAGTGTGGGGAGCAGAGTGGAATGATCTAAGAGACTGGCTGGATGGCCATCACAGTAATCCAGAGGAGAATGTGGAGGGCCTGGCCTAAGGGGCTCGCTAGAGGGTGGCAAGGATTGCTAGACACAACAGGATGTGGTGTGGACGGGATGGGGGAACGTGAGGGAGAAGCACAGCCAAGGATGACCTCTGGGTTCCAATGATGGAGTCCTGCCAGCTTCCCAGCAGGCTAAGTAGGTGAGATATGCAATCATCAGGTACAGTTTCCTCCTTACTTTTTCTCGCATTTTATTCTTTTTATACTATTTGTGCTTTTATAGGAGAAAATAACATTAATTCAGGTCTTGGCTGTGATATTTTTCTAACTTTGAAAAGCAGTAGTAACACATAAAGATGAGGCGGGCTAGTAGAAAAGTTGGAAAAAATACTATTAATTTTTTCAGGGGAAAAAAAAAAACCTATGCCATATGTAGAAAGTTTCCAATTAGGTTAATGTACCTTAAACTGTATTAGTAATTAAGTGCTTTGGGTATTAAAATACCTAATCTAGCTTCAGGCTGTTTTTGATAAATCCTTTGACATTTTCCCAGCTGAGGGGGAGAGACAGAGCAGAGGAGGCCTCGCCTGGGATTATAGAGCTCTTGGCTCTATTCCCCAGCTTTTAGCAGCTTACTGTGTGACCTTGGTAAAGCTGCTTTAGATCCCTAGCCTTTAGTTGCCATATCTGTAAAATGGCAAAAATAAGAATAAGGCAACATGACTGATCATGTTAATAACTTCCTCTAACACAGGGCTTGGAACTCAGTGGGATAGGGCTTTTTGGGGGGTGGGAAGGTTAATTTGGGTTTGGTTTTTATGTTATTTATTCTATTTAGGGACATAATAATCTGTAAGTAACAGAACACCTGATATTTCTGACTTCAATTTTTTTTTTTTTTGTAACCTAACAAGAAATTGGAAAACAGATAATCTAGGATATCCATACAAGATGGATGGAGCTATGGTAACTCAACCAAGTCAACAAGAACCGAGTTCCTTCTTTATCTCCACTCTGATAGCCTTAGTATTTCTTATTGCCAGATAGTGACTGTACCTTCAAGCATCACCTATATTCAGTGGAAAAAGTAAGATGGTTGGTGCTGGCTTTATTTCTGCCATTTGTTAGGAAGAAAACCACTTTCCCAAAAGCAGCGCTATGGTTGCCTCGGACTCCCATTAACACAACTGCAAACCCCACCCCCACCCTCTCTCTGCCTGATCTAAAGGAGGCTGGGAAAGTGAGTGGGAAAGCACTATGGAGCTTTTCCTGCTTCCACAGTGAAGGGGGGCAAGAAAGGAGGGGGTTGGAAAGAGGTGTTGAGTGAGCAAATCAACAGCATCTGTCACACCTGCTAAACAGGGCACCATCAAAAGCAAGAGAGTGAATCATTTCTCAGGAAGAAAAGTATCGAAGTTTAAGCCAGAGAGGAGACTTTCAAAAGGAAGCCCCTACTTGGGAGCTTGCTTCAAATTTGGTGGGACTTTAGTGATTTCTTTGGTCCAAATTTGTGAAAATCTGGCTCACCCAAGAAGGCAAATTATAGGGAAACCTGAATTCTTTATCCAGGAGGTAGACCCAACAATGAATAAAAAGCACAAGTAGAGAAAGGAAAAGAAAGAAAGTGGTATCCATGAAAGTTAGATGGGGGCCAATTCCTAAAGAAGCCTCGTTTATCTCTGACCCTTCAGACTTGTTCATTGTGGGCTGTGATTGGAGAGAAGGAAAGAAAAATCAAAACCCTCACCTGTGTGATGCCCCTGAAAGAGTTATTGACCCAGCATTTGGGGTCACAGGGGTTGAAGGGTCAATACAGTTGAACGTGTTCCCAATTCTCATAGCGGTTGGCCTTCCGAGGTGCATCGATCCTCCACTGTTTCCCTGGAGAGAGCCCTCCTCTGCTTATAACAAGATGGCAGGGAGTGTATGAGTGTGTTTTCTCCAACAACATTGAATAAAGTCTCAATTTTCCTTTTCAGATGATCATTTAACAAAGCTTATTGTTCATGCTTATATGCCTCAGGCAGTCTATTAGGACATTAGGGAAAAACTGCCCACCACTTTCTTTTTTCTGTTTTTTTTTTTTTTCCACCCAGAAACAAAACATGCAGAACTACAATTTCTATTCCTAGAGAGAAGGGACAGTTCACAGGTCTGACCACCCACCTATATCTCCTTCTCTCCTTGGTTTGTGATCCCACAATCTGGTGAGCTTGATTTGTGCTATGGCTGGGAAGTCTCTCCAACTACAGACCATCTTTCCTTTAAGCCTTTACCAGCATGTAGGCTTCCATAGTCAGTGAGATTAAAAAAAAAAATCCTGTTTAAAGAGTTAGCTTTCTTAATAAGATTGTCACTTCTCCTTTTTTCATGTGAAATATTTTCCTGCAGAAGGGATTGTGAGTATTTCCAAATATCCCTGGTCTGGCTCATGATCCCAAGTAGATTCAGCAGGGCAGGGGTAGAGCATGTAACTCTCACATGCTAGTCAAGTAACAGAGGGGCTCTCAGACAGAGCTCAGTGAGGAGAAGCAGACTCCTTAGCTGGTGTAAGTAAATTGGCAACTTAATTTCAAGGACCCAGGAGAATTACCAGGGAGGCTTCCACTACAGAGCAAAGACTTGTCTGTGTATTTTTGCATGCATTTGTGCCACTACTAATCTGTCAGCCTGCAATGCAATAGCCCAGTTCCTTTACTAGACTGAGTATATCCAGGAGAAGAGAAGGAAGCTCACACATAATTAAGACACATTTGTGAAGACTACAATGAGTGAAATTAAGGTTAATAAGCATTAACCTAACTGGATACATTTTCATATCATTCTGCTAACAATTGGTCCAGTGACTCGAAGTCAGAGAGATCACACTCTGAAACTCCACTGGACAGACAATGATGCCCTTCATGAAGTTTACATATCAATTTCCAAGAGCTTTATCAACTCATGGCAGCATATTAAAGGCCCCTAACATCATATTGGCCAAAATCTACTTGACAGTATAGGTTCGAGTTCCATTATCCTTAAATTCTTCCAGAGATGACACATGAATACCCCAGAATTAAGGGTAGAACAGGAATTCTAACGAGATTGTCTTGGTGAATGGAATATGGCATTGGATACCCATCACCATTTCCCTTGTGATTTTCTATATCAGGGTCAAGGAGGGAGGATGAAGTGGAAGCCAGGTAAAGAAAGAGTAGTTAAGAAAGCAGGGGTTTCTTATGGAATGAGCTGATCTATTTAGCTTCTAGTTCTACTTAGACATCCTAATGTGTTCACAGTATCAGGCCTTAATCTCCTCTGAGACTATCACCATCTAAGGGTCTGAGCCACAGCAATTCTAAAAAGGTTCTCAGGTTTGGGAAGCAGCCTTTCTGAATTTACGGTTGTGGGTAAATCAGTACCCTGCTCTGCAGTGAACTGAGAGAGAATTATCTCTCTCTAGGATTTTTCAGATTTCCTTCAAATTTTTTTTGATAGTGTTGTTTTGGGGATTCCAACTCCTTGCCAACCCTATGTCATCTAACAGAGGTACAACCTGAGTTAAATGAACATATATTGACCTAATATACACCCATTTAAAGTCGGGGAAACTGATACAAAACTTTCTATTCAAATCATTGATCAGAGTTCAAAAAGAATGCTCACGTTTACATTTTACACATTTTATTATAGTTATTCGGTACTCCCTGAATGAGGAACATCATTCAGGAAAGGTCAGTTGCTTATTTATGGCCCCTTTCTGGACTTATCAGCCATCTTGACTACACTGACTATTGTACTGGTGCAGCCTCTTCTCCTGGGCCGCATGAGAAGTCCTGAGACTCTTCTGCTGACAACACGCCCACACAAGCTATTTGTCTATACTCTGGGGTTTGGGGCAGTAGGTATTAGCTTTTGGATGAAGAACTGCTAGGAAATTTTTCTTTTAGGCGTATCCTTTGGGGGGCAGTTATACAGGCTTTTTTTTTTTTCTGGTAGCCATAGCTCCCCCTGCTGCCCAGTTAGGGGTAAGAGAGGCCACAGTAATGTGAAACGAGACAAAAACAAAGCCTACTGGGAGTCAAGGCTCCAGAAGGCAATTTACCTCAGGTCAAGAGTCTAGGACAGGCTTGGGTCTTTGAGGATGGGTGTGCAGCAAGAGAGGGGGATGAAAATTTAAACATGGAGCCACCAACTGTTACGCAAAAGTCAAAAATACAAGTAAAAGAAAACCTTAGATTCAGGCGCAAATGTTCATTAATGAGCAAGTTCTCTGCTCCTACATCAAATGCTTACTTCCAGTTGACATTGCTCTTTTTGCCTTCTAGTATCAGTACCACCAGCTATTCAGCTACATAACCTCTGCCTGTTTCCCGATCTGCAAAAGGGGTTTATCTGATGATTCCGTTTTAAAAATGTATATATTTATCACAATACCTGGTATTTGTATAAAAGCAGACAACACAGGTTAGCTGCTGTTATTATTCTAGTTAACGCACTTTGTTTAAGCCACTGCTTCTCAAACTTGGCTGTGCATTGGGATCATCTGGAGAATTTTTAAAAATACTGATGCCTGGGTTCTATTCACAGAGATTCTGATTAATTGATAAGGGGTGTGGCCAGAGCATTAGGGTTTTTAAAGATCCTAGAGAATTGAAATACATAGACAAATCTGAGATCAACTGATCTAGGACTTCTAAGCATCCATCCTCAGAGACTAATGTCTCACAAAGAGATGGTCTCCTGTGCCAGGTAAAGTGAGAGGAGGGGCACCTTCGTGGCTCAGTAGGTTGAGCGTCCAACTTCTGCTCAGGTTATGATCTCACGGTGCGTGGGTTCGAGCCCCACATCAGGCTTGCTGCTGTCAGTCAGTCTGTCAGCACGGAGCCTGCTTCAGATCCTCTGTCTCTCTCTCTCTCTCTGCCCCTCCCCTGCTTATGCTTTCCCAAAAATAAATAAATATTAAACAAAAAAGTGAGAGATAAAGTGTCAGACTAGCTATGGAGCACGGAGAAACCTTCTACCTCTGCCAACGAGTGGTCCCTGGATCAGCAGTAGCTGAATCACTTGGAGACATGTTAAACCCCGAGGTCCCACTCCAATCCTATTGGATTAGAGTCTTCATTTTAACAAGGTCCTCCTATGTTCTGTAAACACATTCAAGAAAAGCCCTGCTCTAGCTCACACTGTTTCTTGTCCCTCTTGCTTTGGCTTCTTTTATTCATGATGGAGAATAGTGTTAAGCATTTCTGACAAGGAAATATCCTTACAAAAAAAGCTCCTGGTCTTTGTTTCAATAATTTCTTCAGATTCAAATCTCCTTAGAGCTGTTTTTTTGGCTGCCAGATGTAGTTTGAGTTTTTAATACCTGTGTCAACTCACAAGCACCCACTTCATGTCTGCGGATGGGTTTGTACTGGTCCTCTTACGTTGTTTCTAAAAATATTCTTTTTTAGGGCTAGTGCAAATGCCCTGACCGGGCCAACTTTGGTCTATTGTTGAGACTGGGTTGACATATGATAGAGGATCTTTGGTACATCACAGCTAAGAGACCAAATTTAGAGGATGATTCTTATTTACTAAACGTTCAGAAAGGAAATAAAATCCTCCATTAGAACCCAGTCATTAAGGTTAACAGTAAACCATAAAATGAATGGAATGTTGGCCCTGTGGACAGGTTCCTAAAAAAGACAACACAAATGTTTTTAACTAAAACGTGGGGAGACTGGACAGAGCTTTGGAAAAAAAGGAGGGGAGTACAGTGAGTGACTTAGAAAAAGAAAAAACCTCACAGGAATTTAACTTTTATAACATTAGCATAGTTCTATGACATTAGCACTTCTTTCTCCCTCCCTCGCCCACCCCGTTTCAAAAAGAAAAATATTTAAACATGAGTTTTAAGAGATTTTACACGTGAATTTTCAATGATGCATATTGAGATAGAAATAATACAGGAATTATTACTGCTGTCTTCACTTTTTTTCTCTCCTATCCTCTTTCTAAAGACACAATGCCCTCTTTATGATGCTTTTATGTCTGTAAACGACTTAGGGGAAGACACTGAAACCAAATCTGTAAACGTGCAAGGCTCCTGGATTGGTGGGGAGGGGATGGAGTGAGGGGGAGACACAAATTGCAAAGAGCAGAATAATCAGATACAGAGGGACTTTGATCTTCTGGAGACCTAAGCTAATAGATGTTAAGTGCAGTTCAGTGGAAGTAATAACCCATGAAGAAAACAAAATCTGCAAAATGATAAAATGCTGCAGTCTACTGATCAAGGAAGACATTGGAAAATTACTATGAAAGCATCCTTAGCCCAGCAGATCCAAGGTGAAGAAAGGGCCGCGTCTGCCAACCAGCAGCCAGACATTCCAGGCAGACTTAGCCGTCTCCCATTTTGTGGCCAGATTAACACTCTGTGGAGCCGGGATGTTTTCTCACTGAAAAGGCATGGACTGGCACCATCACAGCCGTGGGTTTCGCGATCTCTCCCAGTGACGCCATAGTGAATCACCCACAGCTGGCCGTGCGCTCTGTGGGGTGTTTTGGGGGCAGTTGTCACTGGGAATCAGTTCATACAAGTAAAAGAGTTTTTCAATAGTCTCTAAATGAAATGATGAAGTGCTGGTCATTTTTTTTTTCATTATCAGGACACAGTTAAGACTTATTAGATATCTTTCAAAAACTTAAACTCTTACCAAGCGAACAACTCAGAAGGAAATTGTGAAATTATGGACATTGAAATGCAAGTTTAAAATCCTGAAACTTCACAAAAGGGAACTCCTTAACACAAGCTTAAGTAATATTTTATCATGCATATCCACTTATCGAGTGGTGACTGCATTATACACATAATGCAAGGTAGGCAGAATTAATTTTTGTAAAATTTTTTTTAACACTTATTTTTTGAGAGACAGAGAGACAGGGTGTGAGTGGGAGCAGGGCAGGGAGAAGGGAGTCACAGATTCCGAAGCAGGGTCCAGGCTCTGAGCTGTCAGCACAGAGCCCTACGTGGGGCTTGAACTTACAATCCATTAGATCATGACCTGAGCCGAAGTTGGATGCTTAACCGGCTGAGACACTCAGGTGCCCCAGGACAGAATTTAATGGGTCTATCGACCAAACTAAAGAAAATCTAAACCCCGAAGCAGTTAGGTAAGTTTAGTCTGGACAGACTCTTACTCTGGAAAGAATGAAAACAAAGAAGCAAACAAACAAGAAAAACAAGCAAAAAAGCCACCAGACACTGTGAATTAGAAAAAAACTGGGAGAAAATGAAGAACATGTTTCAAAAGCCACACCTTCCTACATGTTATGTAACGGCTAATTAAACATACCGAATACATTATCGGAGCCACACATTCATGTGTTTGGTTCGGGTGGGAGCAAACAAATGAAAATAAAGGGAAGCCATGCAGTTGTAAGCTAAACACGATGTGGACAAGCTGTGCTGGGCACAAGCCTTGGTCCATCTCCGATACACTTACTTTAGAACACTTAAAAGCAACATCTTGCTTAGAGCATTCTTCTTATCAAGAGAAAAATTGAAGTTGGCATGCCTCAGATAACAATACCGACTAGCATTATTGATGGCCAAAAAGAAAAGAACGTCACATTATCCCACTGACTCGTTCCAATGCATTTAAACTCTCAGGACTGTGTCCTCATGTGGAAAAGGGTATTGGTCGGCATCTGCACGTATCCTTGGGAACCGCTGAGTGGTCCCTCAACGGAGAGACTTCAGAGACTGGCCCTTTAAAATCTCTCTTACCTATGAGGACAGCTGAGACAGGGCCCACATGACACCAAAGGGAAATGAAAACTGCAGGCCCTTCCAACGACTGTTGGAAAAGATATTCTCTAGAATATACGCATTTATTTTTCAGACAAGTTGAATCCTTGTTTTGACCTCCCGCGGTAGAGGCCTGGCTCCCGTGGCGGACGAACGGGGTGGTTCAGACGAGAAGTCACAGCCCCTGACTTAGCAATGTGCTCCTCAGCCTGCCGTGTCATGCGGCCGCTCCCCAACAACCGTCCTTATCTATTATATGCATATAACACAATTTAGACTAAGCATGCTGAGTGGATTAACTAATGATTGCAAACCACTTTGGAAACAGAAAATAGCCCATACGTGCACAGAATTACTAATGATTAGATAATAGAGCGTCCTAAATTTTACTTTTAATTCAAATAAACCTTTTCCTGATGATGAAAGTTGTGCTATTAAACTAAAGACTTTTTTTTTTACTAGAGGTTTTCACGGTATTTTCATTTGAGTTGAATTTCTGTTCTTCAGACCCATATTTCTGCCAATTTCTGTCTCTTGTGCTTTCTCTGGCACAACCGAAAGAACAAAGTTAATAACAGAGAAAGGACAAGCTTTAAAAAGTGCTGCATTTATCGTCAGTTGTAATTCTGCTATTAAACGGTCTTGGCATTTGGGAAATTCTTCTCAATCTTACTTTTTTTCCTAGACAAAAAAAAACAGAAAACATGGAGTTTATACTAAAAATAATCCTTCTCCATCTTTCTCAATCTTCTCTCCTTTTGCATACAAGGTTCGGTCTCCTACCTCTGTAGGATAGCACAAGATAAATCCTGAGCCTCTGCTTCTCCTTTAACTTTTCTAGAAGTAACACGTAGTCATGTTCTTTCACACACGCGCACACACACACACACACACACACACACACACGTACACGCGCACACAATTTGTGTAGAATTATTCTTCACTCTGATTTCTGCCTGTGGAACAGATTGAAGATTTTACCATCCAAAACCCACAAAGAGAAAACTCCTACTGTGGTCTCCAGAATTTCCATTCAGTTGGTTCGCCTGCCAAGTCCAGTGACCAGTACCGCCGCTCCTGATGGTGGGGAGCATATGGTACTGCTGTGAATAGTTTTGCTCTCACTGCTGTGAAATCCCACGCCCTCCTACAGAATGTGTTTGGAGGAGCAAATGGTAAGTGTCGCTATTCAGCACAGCTCCTTCTCCGCCTATGGAACCCAGTCCTTTAAACAACAAAATGAAGACATAACTGCACATCTTCACGGGCACGGGTTTAGTATTCAGCTTCGGGGTTAATGGTTACTGTTACTGTTAATTGTTGTTTCTCCCTGGGAAGGGGGGATCACCCTTTACACATCCTGAACCGACCAGGATCCATAATGGTAAACCAAGCACCCGTCATTTTTGTTTCTCTTTATCTTCCTCTTCTTCCTTCTCTTCCTTTTACAAAAGGAAAAAAAAAACCCGAAAGTGGATGCAGTCTCTAAGTTAAATTGGGGCTCCAGAGAGAGCACTGGACCAGGAGTCGGAAAGCCTGGAGGATCAAACAGTAGCCAGCCTTGAAACCTTGGGTAAATGTATTCTGTGCCTTTTCTGTGACGCAGATGGTGTGGGCCCTTAATGCCCTTTCCAGTTCTAAGATGATATGTATTTGTCTAGTGCAATCCCACCCCACTCCCAACCTCACCTCCAGGAAAATCTCTTTCTAAACTACTCAAAATACATGATTATCTTTCATTTTGTAACACAGCTTTCAGGAACTTACTTGGTTGCTTGTTTCTGGGATTATTCACCTCTAATGTCAAGTGGCTCTTCTTTATGTTTAGCAAAACTCTCTCCTGCTGCAATATAAGGCCATGTTTCTCTTCTTCTATTTCCTGTGAGAGCACAGAGCAACTCGTTGGGAATACTGCTTATAATAACTTCTCTTATTCTCGCTGACTCTTCCTAAGTCACTCTATGCTGTGGCCTTTGAGATGTGTGTTCTAACGTCCTCATGTCCCTTTCTCCTCCTCCTATGCCGATAACCATGGTCACCACTCTCCTGCTTTGCTGACACAGGTGTACGCTGGGTTGGGGCTGTTTGGAGGGCTGGGCATGATTCTGTGGGTGCCACGTTTGTGGGTGTGCGATGAGAAGGAAGAAGAGAGAGCAGACGTTCCTCTGCTGATGAAGAGGGCTGTGGAAACTTAAGTCGTAGACATGCTTCAGTGGAGGATGAGGATTTGCCCAGATGGGAAGCCTCAAGTACAGAGGCACTTGTACATCTACTTATCTTGAGTCTCAATGATGCTGTTTATGAGTGAGCTATTCAAATGGAGGGAGAAACCCTCAGAGAAGGAAAAAATAACAGGTTGGAGTGATTATGTACAGGAGGAGAGGCCCTAGTGGAAGTCTGGGGGGAAAGGAAGAAGGGGATAAAATTAAGAATGATTAATGGCGGGTCTCTAATGGTTTCATTGGATCCAAAGGAACAGGGCAATACCACGTAAGAAACACTTGATGCAGGAAAGGGGCATAAGTGTGGAGGAAAATACATCATTCTACAGATGCTGACAGTCTCTGAGGATGGGGAAGAATCCCTCAAGAACAGAAAGGAGCTCCCCTCCCCCCTCCTCCACATACACACACAAAGGTACCCTGGCCGGACTGGCTTCTTCTGGTCTTGCTGGGATATTCCCTGCAGCTGCATTCTAGAAAAAGTGTCCAAGTAGAATAATGGTCCATAAGATGGGAGTGACTCCAGAATAAGGGATTTCAACTTTTAGGAAGATATAAGTTAGAGAAACAGGCACTCCTCCTCTAAAATATAACCTTAAAAGTGCTGTTAATTTCAAAATATTTGCCTGAGAATCTGAGAACAGGTCAAATTTTAGTTGCCTGAGACCCAGCTTCACTCTCCTCCTAATCTACACCCCTACCACTTCCCACCTCCTGCACATCGAGTTAGAATGGCTATAGGGTTTAAAGTTACTTGTAACAGGTTGCACCCCCATGTTTATAGCAGCACTATCAACAATAGCCAAAGTATGGAAAGAGCCCAAATGTCCATCGATGGATGAATGGATAAAGAAGATGTGGTATATATATACAATGGAGTATTACTCGGCAATCAAAAAGAATGAAATCTTGCCATTTGCAACTACGTGGATGGAACTGGAGGGTATTATGCTAAGCGAAATTAGTCAGAGAAAGACAAAAATCATGACTTCACTCACATGAGGACTTTAAGAGATAAAACAGATGAACATAAGGGAAGGGAAACAAAAATAATATAAAAACAGGGAGGGGGACAACACAGAAGAAACTCATAAATATGGAGAACAAACTGAGGGTTACTGGGGGGGGGGTTGTGGGAGGGGGGATGGGCTAAATGGGTAAGGGGCACTAAGGAATCTACTCCTGAAATCATTGTTGTACTATATGCTAATTTGGATGTAAATTAAAAAAAATAAAATTAAAAAAAATAAAGTTACTCGTAACAGGTAATAATAATATCTATGGTTTACGAAGTTCTTAATCTATATGCCAGCATCATGGTCAGCAGCTCTTCACATGCATTTTCACATGGAATCCTCACAGCGATATATGAAGCAGTCACAAACATTTACTTAGTGCTTTTTGGATGTCAGACAATATTCTAAATGCTTTATATATATATATATATATATATATATATATATATATATTAATCGAAATTGAATTAGGTACTATTACTACACTTTTGTTTTTTTATTTTTTTACATAGGAGGACCCTGAGGCACAAAGATGTGCCTCATAGGAGGCACCTGTGCCCACATAGGAGGACCCTGTGCCCACAAAGAACTGGTAAGTGGCAAGGTCAGGGTTAAAAACTCAGGTCTAATTGATCTCATCAGGCTGCAAGTTCTTCAAGAGTAGCAACTGCATAGATTTGTGAACTGTCACATCCTTAGTGCCCAGATCACAGTAAACTCTCATACGTGACGGTTGAATGATTGAAGACACAGCCTAAACCATTATCCTCTATGAAGTACCTGGGCCCTGAGCAAAGAGACTTTCCCCCAAATCAAGTGAAACACAACCAGAAAGCAACAGCACTAGGGAGAGTCGTTCACTCCGTCATCATTCATTCACCAAATGTTATGGAGCACCTACTATGTGCCAGGCCCCAGCCTGGGTACAGGTGGCCCTTTCTTTTTCAAGAGAGGAAAGGCTACGGGACTCACCCCAACACCTCCCATACGCAGGCAGGCTTGCCTCCAACTTTCCTCCCCACCCTCTTTGTCCCCCACAGCTAATACAATGGGCCCAGCCACATGGGGAGGGCGGCTTTGACCCCATGCAAACCACTCTAAACCTTGTTTTCCATCAGTCTTAGGCTTGCAGGACCCACTGGGGATAATGACTCAGTGCCGGGGAGAGCATGGGGGCGCATGAAGCAGATCTCAGAGGGAGGGACTGCAAATTGGAGGCATTTTATTGTTTTCTCCTTTTCACTCTGAAAACTTTCCAAAAAGAGAGATCTATTTAAGTGGCTTGCAAAATTCATCTTAAGGTCAGCTCTAATTAAGTTGGGGCCTGGCAGCTGTATGATTTCAGCGTTGTTACACCGCTGCCAACATTGAGCTAGGTGCTCAGCTTCGCCATGAGCAGTGAGCACCAGGCTGCCTGCACAGTTCTCAGCCTCCCAGGCCCACCTGGCCGCTGGGGAATGTGCAGTGGGTGAGTGCCAGAGAGAAAATCTGTCCTGCGCTTTGGAGGAAACAGACTGATGCAGCAGTTCGGACTTTCAGTTTATGGTAAATTTCAGGAAAACATGGTCATCCATTGGGTCACACAGTAGACACTCAAAAGACCTTCTCTTCTCTTTATTTCCATAATAAGAATACGATGTTAGCAACAGAGAATTGAATTGACACAATGCCTGACACATAGCAGGCATTCAGAAAATTTGTGTACAATAATAATAATAATAAAAAGGTATGAAACAATGGAGAAAATAAGGAAGCAAAAAAGTCAGTGTCTAGTCCCTTGGTTTTCTATTAATTAATATGACAAAAATGTGGAAATCCTCCCTCTGGGGCTCAGTTGTTTCCTCTACAAAACAAAAAAGATTAGATGAGAGAGGAGTTCCAAAATTCCTTCCTGTTCTTAAATTTCACAAGTGAAATTTTACATAGAGGCAGTGTTACACAGGAGAAAGAACAGAACGCAAAGCCCAGAGCCCACAGGCAGGCGGAATTTAAGTCCAGACTCTGCCACTGACCAGCCATGAAAGCCTAAGCGTGTTACGCGGCATCTCTGAGCCTCAATTGCTTCATCTGCAAATAGGGATGGTAAAATGTATTTTGTAGGCCTGCAGGACAATAATGAGAGAATAAGTCAGTGCCCAAATTATAGAAGGCTTTAAATAAATGGTAATTAAAAAATAATAAACCTATTTAAAGCCCGTTCTTCTTTGTAGAACAGTGCTATGGCCATTTGGGGTAGAGCGTGCTAACAGCCCCATTCCTCGCTGTATCTGTGCTGTTTGGTGTAACTCTGCAGGGCTCTCCCAAACCTTGACTCAGCTAAGTGACTTGTCTGGCCAGTAGGATATTGGCAGAAAGGCTGCAAGCAGAGGTATGAAAAGCATTCAGACTGCCTTTTGTGACTCTGCCATTGTCATGAGAAGGATAGGCCTAAACTAACCCAAAGGTCCTAAGAAAAGGATGGCACATGGAACAGAGCCACTACTAGGCATGACCAGTCAAGGTCAGTCAAATCCCGGTTAACTCAACCCTCAGAAGCTAAATGAATGACTGTTTTGAGCCATTGAATTGTGGAGTGGATTATCATGCTGTAGTTTGATAGCCACAGCTAACTGATGCACCATTGGTTTAAATTTCTTTTTCTGACATTTATTCACTTTTCAGAGACAGAGAGATAGAGTGTGAGCAGGGGAGGGGCAGAGAGAGGGGGAGACACATACAGAATCCAAAGAAGGCTCCAGGCTCTGAGCTGTCAGCACAGAGTCCAATGCAGGCCTCGAACTCACAGACCGCAAGATCATGACCCGAGCTGAAGTCGGACACTCAACTGACTGAGTCACCCTTTGGTTTATAACAGAGGACAGGAGATGCAGATTGTTTTATTTTAAAGTTGGAGTTCATTAGTAAAATTTGCAAATATATTTACCTTCCCATATATTGGCAAACATTCAGATATACTTCTGGATAAAATTTTGGAAGGAGAAAAAAAATTACTAAAATTATCTTTCTGGTTCAAATGACAACTTTAATGCTGTCTGAAACATTTTAATTTGCTAAATTATGAATGTTTGAAAACTTGCCGTTAGGTCTGAGTATTCAAGCTTTAATTTAAGATTTGGGAACTTTTAGTAGAAAGGGACTTAATACACACAGGTCCAAATCTGATTACTGAGCACGTCTGTATGTTGCTTCATGCCATTGTCCTTTTGTAAAACCTACACATTTTAGTAACAGTTTTATTCACATTAACGAGGCTTTAAAATAACAGTGTCAAAAAGTGACCCCTGGGTCAACAGGACCCTTTGTTTACAAGGTTAGCATAAAGAAGAAATTCACTTTCCACCTTCTGTGTAGGGAAAAACCCCAGTTCTTCCCTGCTGCATCTCTCTCCTTTGAGTCTCCTTGTCTACTCACATGGGACTCACATTTCTGGTCACCAAATGCATGGAGGTTTTTTCCCCCATCACAAGAAATTCTCTGTAACACTAGCTTGGCATCCTACACTGAACTGAATTCTGATACTGTCTACCACGAGACAGTGTCAAATCCCATTAGGTTTAAAGCCAGCTCCACGAGACTGCCCCCCACCCACTTCAGATACCATTGGATCAAAGGTCCCAATGATCCCCTCCTTGGGTTCCATTAACTTGCCAGAGCAGCTCACAGAACTCAGAGAAACATTTACTTGCATTTACCAGTTTATTATAAAAGGATACAGATGACCATACAGATGGAAGAGACGCACAGGGCAAGGCATGGGGCTTCCATGCCCTCTTTGAGCTTGCTACTCCCCCAGCGTGGCTACCTTTTTACCAACCTGGACACTCCCTGAACCCCATACTTCTAGGACTTTCACGGAGGCTTTGTCCCATAAGCATATCCATCCATTAATTCCATTTTCAGCCCTTCTCCCCTCACTGGAGGATGGAAGGGTGAGACTAAAACTTCCAAGCTTCTCATCATGGCCTGGCCTTTCTGGTGACTAGCCCTCATCCAGGTGTCATCCAGGAGTCCACAGCCCACCCAGAGTCCCCTCCTTAGAACAAAAGACACCCCGCCCCCAAACCTTTGTCAGTTCATGAGCTCTGTGTCAGGAACTGGGGCACAGACCAATATATATTTTCTATCATTTCACAGTTAGACACATCTCTTAGAAGGAAGGACACTGGAAGAAACCAATCACCTCCAAACCAGTATAATCATTTGTTAAATAAATTAGTGTGCTAGTCTATAAAACAAGAAGCCACATTCTTCTGGCAGGACTGAAAGTAGCTGGTAAGCTTCTTCAGGGCAGGGACAAGGGCAAAAATGCACAACGCAGCCATAGAGTTACTTGATTAGCAGAAGATGAATGCTCTTGTCCGGAACGGCAAGTTAGAACCTGCTCCTCGTTCCTTAGGACCCAGACCAAATGTTACTCCACCAGGAAGAATGTATTCCTTTCTCATCTGAGTTCTCCTGGGACCTGTCAGGCCTGTTTCTTTCCATGTCTGATTCTGCCACGAGGCTTTAAACTCCTCAAAGACATGAGGCACACCACATTTATCTCTGGTCTCTAATGCCTGGCAAGATGCCTTATGCATAAAATAAGCTTAATATACTATTGTTAAGTGAATGGATGATAATACTGCCCCGATTCAGAAATGAGGAAGCTGAGAGTCAGAGAGATGAACTAATTTTCTGGAAACCACACAGCTGGACAAAGCTGGCAATTAAATTTGAGCCCAGCTCTGGGTGAATCCAGTCTATTCTACAGCACCCTTGAATCAGGATTCCCATGGCAATAAAAAAAAAGTAGTGTATGTAAAGTATGCAGCACAGTAACAGATGCTGAATAAATGTTACTTACCTTTTTCATGTTTTATTCTGGTGCCGGGAATCCCACCATTGGAGATTTACCTCTCTTCTCCTACATTCCTTTTTTCTTACAAGTTAGAAATTTATTATTGGTTAAGGGAGATTAAAAACAACCCGGATATCTTAATGTATGACAAGGAATATCCATCGGACTATTATAGAGTCATTAATAACTATGTACAGAAGAGTTTAAAACAACAGGGAAATGCATTAAACAATGACATTGGTTTTTTTTAAACAGCAAACTATTTTTTTAATACCTGCAGTTTATTTGCAGTGCGATCACAATGCTTTCAAAAAATAGTTATTGAGAAACGATACAAAGGACATGTTAGAAGGGGGTTGGCAGTATTTATTTTTAGATGTTAAGAACAAGGATGACTTTTGCCATCCTTCTGTTTTCCTGAAATTTTCAAGTTTCAAAAAAAATGAACATGGCTCACTTTGATGCACGCACTGAAAGGTTTTCACCATGGCCAGCCTGCCTTTTTTGTTTACCAACCTACTTTGGGAGATGGACCACTGTCACCATTTTGTTCCTACTTTTTCAATGATCCTAAACCTTATCATGACATCTGTACTCCCGTATTACACTTAGTTGTTTCATACTGACCTTCTCTGCTGCCTATGAGTTTATTAAGAGCTGGGATTGTCTGACTTCTCTGCAGAATTCCAGCACTTGGGTAGTCTGCAGTCCCCTAGTAGACTCATACATTTTTGTTAAATGAATGATAATTCTCATGACTGAATTAATAGTTTGCACCGTGACCTTCCCGAAAAGGATGATAAGCCAATGTTTATATTTGTAGGTGTAGATTTCAATAGCATCAGAGCTTACAAACACCGTACTTCATGTTTTCATGTGTCTTGCTTATATTTTGCACATTCACAAATTAAAAAATAAAACTAAAAATGCAGATGAGCTTTTTTTTCTCCCACATTGCCTTTTCTAAGTAATGATGAACAGTGTTCAACATGCATGCTTTTCTAACATGAAATCTGTAAATTCTCTGAACACAGGCAAAATGTATGGAAATTATATCAATCCAATTTAAGTGTGTTTTCTTAAACTTAGGGTGTATGATATTTAGTTTCATGAGCAGAACAAATAATACAATTAGTGTTTATTCTTTGACTACTCTTTTAGTAAACAACTCAGTTAAGAAAACGCACGCAACACAAAAACACAGTGCTTCTTGGTCCTTGCTCCAAGTTTCATATGTTAAACAAAGACAGACCAACCTTAAACCTTTTGATAAATATGATGCTTGTGGTAACTGCAGCATTCACTTCGTATCCCATTTCTCCAAGTTCCTGTCAGCCAGATGTCACTTGCAATGCAAACACTAGAAAAATATGAAATAATAATTTCATACATCATCTATGTGTGCATGAGCCGGTCAAACATTCAATACAAATTCAAACTGCTACTACACGCAGAGCAAATATCATCCAAATAATATTTAAAATGATTGAAAGGCTTTTGATTTGGAAGTGTATTCTCTTAAGCTAAGTGGTCCCCAAGACCATCTAGAAAATTCAATTGTTTCATTTTTAAAATGTTTTCTGCCCAAAATTATATCAAACCCTAATGTCTCAATAGAAACACATGGGATTGGATTGCTGACTGGGCGCCTGATGTCAAAGGAAAATCTAATTTCACAATGGCATTTCCTCATACTGTCTCACCAAAATACAAAATGGATAAAATTTTAATGGATAATTTTCAGAAGCAGAACGTTAGCCATTGGGAAAATATGGAGGGGAACTTAGCATTGAGCATAGAAGAAGCTCAAGGAAGAAATGGAGTATAAATACAGATATACAATACTATATAAAAAGCATTCTTAAAAGCTTTTTCTTATCAAAAACAGAACTTCAACTTTAAAAAGCACCTTACTATCAAAATATAAGCTTTTTCTATGTCCACTTCTAAGTTTCTCTGCCCGAATCTTTTCTATTTTGTAAAATGATATGGGGAAAAGGAATCACACCATAAGCTATACTATTAGATATACATTTGCACAGTGTTGATTTCTATTTTTGATGTTAGCTACAAAAACGGTCCTGTGTACCTCTGGCTTCAATTAAGAGATAAGAGTGAATGGTATTAGCCTCAGCCCTGCTTCTTTTCACTAAGGCCCTAAAAAGCATCTCTTTTTGTTTGCTGTTCAGTGGTGAATTTTCCTGCCTGTCTGAAGGGAAGAAGGTTCAGCTCCCTCTGTTTCAAGGAGGGGACTCCATGACTATATGAAAAGCAGGGTTCAGAGCAGACAGACCTTCATATTAGCTGAACTTCAGCATGTCCCCTATGTCTTTGAGCTTCAGTATTCTCATCTGTAAGCTAGAGACAGAAATTGTCATCTTACTGTTTGCTTGCGATGTTTAGCAATAATACTTATAAAAAGTATTTGACATGGTGCTTGATACAAAGGAGGTCCTCAAGGGTTATTTTATGAAGATTCTAATGTCTTTGAGCTGCTAATACTTGCTATCTTGGATTCTGCGTGCTTTTGAGTCTTTCTTGATCATCTTCTTCACTCAGGCTGACAACGATAGGCAGGTTTCACATTAAGTGCTGAAGGAGGGAAAGGGGCAGACTCCACGCTGGACGGATTTGCCACAGTCGTCCTGGTCATCAGTGAAGCAAGCCATGGTGCAGCCACACCACTGGCAAACCCTGAATGTCACTATATAACCTGGAGCCGTGGACCAAAGGCATTGAGGAGACCATGAAGACATAGCTGCTGATCTCCTACAAGGGGGGAATCTTGCTCCTTGGGGGTCACTGAGGATGTTCATCAATTTTCCTCAGTCAGCAACATGCACCCCAGACTTTCTACGGAGGAGCTCGCCATTAGTGCTAGATTTTAACACAAATGTTAAATTCTGTAACACCAATGTACCTGTTTAAAAACTTGAAGCTGACTTGTAACACATTTGGCATTTCTCTCCCTCTTAGTTTCTTGACTACATTATACTTTCCTGTGACAGCAGGCCCTGGGTCTTTAATTATCTTGGTCATGCATCCCTTCTTCTCTCCAGTTCTAACACAAGGTTTGGGGCCAGGTAGACCATTAATAAATACCTAGTATTTAAAACTGAAGTTAGTGGGGTGCCTGGGTGGCTCAGTCCTCTAAGTGTCCGACTTCAGCTCAGGTCATGATCTCATGGTTCATGAGCTCAAGCCACACGTCGGGCTCTGTGCTGACAGCTTAGGGCCTGGAGCATGCTTCACATTCTGTGTCTCCCTCTCTCTCTCTGTCCCTCCCCTGCTCTTGCTCTTTCTTTCTCTCAAAAATAAACATTAAAAAAAATTGAAAAAATAAAAAAATAAAATTGAAGCTGGCTCTCTTGAGGCAGCTTATTTAACTGAATAAAAAATGACCCTATTTATAATCTAGGATGAGGAGACTGTATGGTCTAGTTGCTGACACTAAATCTATAGGATTTAGAATCAAACAAAACCAGATTGGTATTCCATCTCAGCCATTATTTACCATCTTGGGCAAATTTCTTGATGTTTTCAATTCTCAGTTCTCTCAATTATAAGATAGAAATAATAATTCTTACTTCTTAAGATCACTATAAATAGGGTTGCCAGTAAAACACAAGACCTCCTTTTAAATATGAATTTTAGATAACTTTTTTTTTTTACTATAAGTATATCCCAAATATTGTATGGGACATACTTATACTGAGAAATATTTGCTGCTTATCTAAAATTCAAATTTAACTGGATGTTAACTAGATTTTAATTTGCTAACTATGGCAACCCTAATTGTAAAGACTAAATGAAACAATACATTATAAGCTACTAGCTCCATGCCCATTGGATAGTGGGTGCTCATTAAGTGTTATCTCACTTTCTTCTTCTCTCGTGGGGCTGTTGTATGATTAAACGCCTGGTACACAGTACCAATTCAATAGCTTTTAGTGAGTTTTTCCTCTCTAGGCTCAGCCTCAGAAGAATGTACTCTGTGCTAACAAGGGAGGAAAAGCCTCACCTACTCGCAGTGTTTGTCTCTAGATGGCCTTCCTTCTCTGTTCTCCTTCCCAGGGCCTGTTTGCAGCATGGCCCCCGAGGGTGCAGAGTGGCCTCGTTAAAAGGCCAAAGCCAAAGGGACAGAGCTTTTAACATAGATCCCCCTCAACTCATGGCAAATTGATGTTTGAAGATTTGAATTTACTTTGGAAGCAGATGTTAGACATTCTTAACTTGTGAGCCCTCTAAAGAGTGCCAAAACAGAATTGCAAAGGGTGTGATTTACAAAAACACAGAGGTACAATAACCTGTCCAGCGAAAGCCCATCACCTAAATTGTGTTATAAAGGCATTGCTAACAGCTCTAAAAAAACTCTTCCTTTTTTCTATACACCATCCCCCACCCACAAGTCAGCTTGTCCAGACACTGGTCTTCATTGGGCAGAAAAATGTTCTTCTGCAGCTATTGCCAGATGCCCTCATGGAGCAGCTAGACATGAACGGGGCTGTCCACAAAAGATACAGGTTTTTGAGGACGCCTCTTTTTTCCCTACAATTCAGTGTTGTTTCTCTCTGACAAGCCAGAGATAGTGCATAGGATATGATTCAATGGAAAGTCTTTGTACAAGAAAATGGTTCTTTCAACATGGCCTATCTGTGGATCAGTACATTTGGAGTCTGCCTGACCCACGTTCCCAGACCCGCAGCTGGCTCCACAGAAGCTCCATTCTGCCCCAGTTCTAGGAATGGAATACCCTATGTCTGGAAAATAGTTAGAGCCAAAAATCTACGAATATTTCTAGATTACACATCAGATCTTTCCACAGGAATCCAGGCTCTGGCTGACAACAGAAAGCAGGTACTGTCCACTTCCTTCAGCTCACATTCTCATGTAAACAGGCGGCCACCTTACTCAGCACCAGCTGCAGCTTCTGGGTGGTCCCGCTAAGAAGTTCCCAGTGGATTGCAGTGCAAGCTTGTAGGCTGGTGGTCACACAGCTCTAGCAAGCATTTGTGGGAGGCTGCAAAGGCACGTATGCTCTCCATGCTCCAGTCTTGGGTGGACAATCAAAGTAAAAACTAACTTCCCAGAGAAGGTCTGTTCTCCAAAACTAAGGGGAAAAAAAAAACAACAAAACAAAACTGAACAAGACAAAACCATAGAGGCAAAGAGTGGGCAGATTTTCTGGCAGGCAATTCTTGATATGAAAATTTGGGAGTTCTGCTTCCCCCTTCCTCTTGGGCATATAGAAATAGAGTCTTCATAAATGCATGCTAATGGATCAGTATTATTGCATACTAATGAACGATATTATAAGACTTTCCAGAATCTCTCCTCAGGAAGGTAGAACAAGCGAGTGTCTGGGTTCCCACTGATTAGCTGTTTAACAAGTTACTTAACCTCTCTGTTGTGAGAATATAAAGAAATTAATACATGGATAGGTTTTGAATACTACCTGCCTGGCATTTAATAAGCCCTAAGCAAGTATTAACTACTATCAATATAATTAAAATGTCTTTAACACTTATGCCCTATCTTTGTAGAGTGCTTTATAGTTATAAAGTACTTTCATCTCTTTTTTGGTGAATCTGCAGCCAAGATGAGGTGGAAACTGAGAAATCTCCATTTTTCATAATTGGAGAAAGGATAAATAGGAGTAATCAGATGGTGGTATAATACTATTCCAGGCAGAAGTGGTGGTATGACTTAATAGGTGGCAAAGGCAAATTCTATAAAGAAGATATTGAGATGGTTGCTGGGTTGGAACCAAGAACCCAACAGAAGCATAGTGGAAACACAGGCAGTGTTCAGGGGTGCAGACAGCAAATGTATAGAAATGGCTGAAAGGTGCAAGAAATGTTTATAAGAAGCTTAGAAATAAAAATCAGGCGATTAAATAGTATTCAGGACACAATTAAGATCACAAGTAGCTATTTAGCACTTTTAGAAAAATTTAAATGCCCTGGTCCTACACCTTACCCCAAGTCAATCATAGACGAGGATTTAAGAGTTGAATATATAAAAAATGAAAAAGCATAGAGTAAGGAGAAGAAAAGAAAAAATGAGAATTTACCAAGCATGGGAGGGGGGTAGGTTTAATTTTCCAAGCTTAGAATCAATAGAACAGATGTTTTTGAGTGTGCGTTCACACTTTCATTTTGGTACTCATGATTCCCCCAAATCAGGGAAATCAATTTCAGGGCACACAGGTAGCACTTCCAACAGAAGCTCTTTGCTTCTCTTGGTTTCATCTTTCTATCAGGACTCTCAGTGAGGTACTACATAATCTGTAGTGCCCTGTGATGAATGAAAATGTAGAAATCCTTGCTCAAAGAACAGGAAACAAGTGCCATTAGACATAGTAAATTATAAAACTTTTTTTCCCTTTCTTCTGTTGTCTCTCTCTTGAACTGCCATGATGGTTTTTATTTGCTATTTAATGTCCCTCTAAGTAAATAAAATTGAAATTTTAAATTATTAGCCTGAATTTTACTGTTTATACTGTGCAATGACAGTTTTAAATATAAAGCATTTAAATTATATGCAGATTTACTGAAATTGAACAATTTTTATTTTGTGGTAGTTTGTACATGCATAGGTATTTTGTTATCAAACCAATGGCAATGCTGCATAAAACGAACTCAACTGTTTTTATTGTACTTCTTGATACACACACATTCTACCAACTGCCACTTTCAGTACTGATGAATAAGGAAGGACTGACAGGAAAATGAACCATAGGTCATCCTATCATTTCCTTTCTTTCCGTGTCATCACTTCCAGCACAGTGCTTGGATCCGCAAGCCCGTGCTCATTGCACACGGTAAATTCCGCACGTGCGCAGGACAATGAGGAAAGATGGACGTGCATGTTGCACATCTACCTCTCCCCACGCACATGATCCACTGGCCCTCAGGACTTCTCTTACAAAACACAAATTCAAAGATTAAATTATGAAGAATTTTGAGATAGAGGCAGCAGAGAATTAAACCAAGGGTGAAGTCCCGGGAGACTGCACAGGTCACACACCCATGAAGCCAACCATGTCTCTAGGTAAAATTTTACTTTGTTTCAGTTCCACTCATTATACTGTCTTGGGAACGCCTTCAGTGCTAATGTCCAAACAAGTGTTACGTGGTAGTGTCTGTCCTTTAAAAGTGTACAGGTGTCTCACTTAGATTCATCATTAAGTCCCTAGGGGAAAAATAACTATATTTTATAACATTTTGCATCGTCCATGAATCAGAAGTTCCTGTGTTGTGGACCAATCAGGTGCTTGTTGTGGGTGGTGATGGTGGGGAGCACCCTACATGATGTGGCTCATGGAATTCCTGAGGCTATGAATTAGTAATATTTGTTATTCTACTCCTGCTTGCTAAATCCCTTATTATCAACAAAGGAGTAAGATGCTCATGCTATTGCTTCTCATGTCCCTTGTAACCTATCATATCCTGAAGAACTGCCAGAAATTCACTTTCTGGTTCTTTCTTAGTCCCTGAATACTAGCATAGGAAAATGGTGATGGTAAGTGTGCAGGTAGCTATATTCTCTCAGTCCAAAGACCTATAGGGTATTTCTAGCACCTCCAAGAATAATCACCATGGAGAAGCAGTAGAAGGCATCCATGGCAAGGATCCTGGACACTGAAATCTTCGTATAAGATACAAATCTTATATGTACAAATACTTAACCATCACCAGAAAACCGGAGAGGTGACACAATGACGTTAAAATATACAGGCAAGGGCCAGCTCACCGTGGCAAAAAAGATTCTGAATTGAGGCAAAACTGTTTTGACACATTACCCCCACCTCCATGCCTTCAAACCTGGGGACTGTGACAAGCTCTTTAGTAACCAAGAAAAATGGTACTGGGGAAGGGTTCTTGGGGTATAAGTTAATTATATCTCTAGTAGTTTCCCAGAGTAACCCAAAAAGGAGAGAGTCCAGGTGATTTTCAGGTTGTATGTTAGGACCTAGAATCTATGTAGTAATGAGGGAAAAAGCCAGGGAAGCCAAAACGTCTCCCTGGACCAAGGGGATGAGCACAGGACCAGAGAAAGAAAACCAGCCCAGGAAGATTATAATCCAGGTGTGCTCCACATTAGGGCAGATAGCCCATGGGATGACATGGGGCAGACGGTTTAAACAACTGCTGCTGAGGAGAGCTGGTTCAGTGAATTTAAAGGCACTGAGTCTGGTGGCCTAGACACATGACCAAGGATAGGATCACTGTCCTTTTGCTGAGATAGCAGACCTCATGGGATAGGCAGCATTTAGGGAAGGAAAGAAAAAAAAAAAAAAGTCAGGGAATGCTAACCCTGTACTTAATCATCAAGAATATCAAAGGAGGAAATCCAAGCTAAGAGAGAATGTAAAAAATCTCTTCAATGAGGCAAAATAATGAGAGTAAATCCGGAAAAAGAAAAGGAAGGGCTGTAGGAAGGAAGGAACAAAAGAAGGAAAAGAAGGAGAGAAAGTGATTGTATTTGTGAAAGTCCCTTGCCTTGCATAAGGCCTGATGCATAATAGTAATGGTATTTCAAGTCCGCCGAATATTAGGGAAATTAGAGAGGAAGAAAATAAGCTGTGATTTAGTTTGGACCAGTGCAATTTTTCTCTTCAACCCCTGGCTGTTAAAAATGTCATAATTTACCCCATGATGAGAAACTCAAAAGATAAACACTTAATTGAAATAGGCTGACACGTTTCCTAAGGGTACTCATTTTAGGACTAGGAAGAAGGGAAAGAAGGAAAGATGGAGAATGAAGGAGAGGAGAATTGATAGCTCACTAATCTATTTCCAATCAAAAATAGCTTGAGTTGCTCAGAGGGCGGCCTCTGTGGTATGGTTGGCAAACAAAACATAGAGAAGTTGACTTGCTCTAATCCATAGAGAGGCGGCCAGCTCTGAAAGGCCAACTAACACAGGTAAGAAAGATCTTCTTAGTAAAGCATCTCTGAGGGGCCATGGTTTCTGTGTTCATCAAGAATCCCCGAAAACCTGGAAATTTGGAGGTAGTCAGAATTGATTTAATCCTTTTTACTATAAATCTCATTTCTGAAAATGATTAACAGAGGCAGAGACATAAATGGTAAAGTCTCGATCAGGGGAAATACTGTCAGCGTATCATCTAGATAGATTAGAAAATGAACACTCAGGTTTCTGTGAAGGAAAACTAATGACATTAAGTCAAGATGAAATAGAAAGGAGCGTCACACAGGCTCAAAAATCATAAACCATGAGCTCGCCCTGACAGAAGACCCTCAGCAACTTTCTGAACTGGAAAATTATCAGGAGTTTGGTCTGAGAGTGTTATCTCAGGCCTCATTTAGAGGCTCCGGCTTGTTTGGGCTTGTTCTGAAGTTCTGGGAATGGCTTTGCCAAGGTTCTGACATTTGTATAAGAGTGAGGTCCTTCCGCCTACAACATTCAGTGCAATCAACTGCATATGCTCAGAAACAAGACAGTGAGGGTTTGGCTCGCTAAAACAATAAATAAACATTTAAGATACTTCCATACTGTGCCACCATCTGATTTCTGAGGTGTCACAATTCTGCAGCCTTTCAGAAAAAAGGCAGAGAAATCGGTGGTGGCTGGGACCAACGTCCTTTGTTTAAAGTAAGATCAAATAGTGAAGCGAGTATATAAATTCCTGCCAAATAAAGCTAAAGCAGGCCTTCTGCTCTGCTTGGTAGTGGGAACAAGCCTGTACATCTGCTTCACATGTGGTGTATCACTTGATTACTTAAACTATGTCTCCACTGGAAACACACACACACACACACACACACACACACACACACACACACACACATTCTAGCCTCCATTTTTTACAATAAGCCAAGTAGAATCACCTCAAATCTAAATATCAGTTTGCTGCAGTTTCTCCCGGGTTTGACAGAATAATATTGTGTTCTCATGAAGTATCTTGAAGTTGACTCACTCTCTTTTAGCTATTTCGGTGACACACAGTGGTCAACCGGAAATTGTTCCCATTGTCTTGAACTTGGGGAATCCCTGCAACTAACTTGCAAGTCTTTCTTATGCAGAGAGCACTGGGGTTCCTGACATTTGATGTGAAGGCACATGACCCCATGGCCAGGCCAGGAATAACACACTGCTCATTCTTCAGAGAAACAGTTCTATGAATCTAAAATTCAAGGCAAATCTTTTCCCAACTTCAGACTTGGAATGGCTTTGTGAAAAGTATTTCCCCAACCTCCCCGACCCGTTTTTTATGGCTGCAACACTGGAAAACAAAAATGTGCTGCTCTTCATCTCAAATTTTCAAAATATGCAATATGCAATAAATGGATGGGGAGTTAGGTGGGTAGATAGATACTTGCTGTTCAATTCTGATGTTTCTGACTTAAAATTTTAAGGTCATTGTCTCCCTTCTGACACCTTTTACTACATCAACATCCCATTATATCATTATAGACTCAAGAAGCAACACACTTTTACATTCCGCAGGATAATGACTCTTTTGTATTTCAGTTTTTATCATAATATAAATCTTGAATTGCAATTTGCATATCTTTTGTTTAGAAAAAGAGACCCCTATTTAAGACTTTGTCATTTTAATACATAGGCTTTAAAGTGGCTTTTTTTTTAAAGAAATGCACCAAAATATTCCAATTTATTCTTCAGCTGAATTACTGAATCTGATTCTACCTTGGCTGCATCAATAAATTAGCAAACGTCCTGAACAATACATTTCCAACAACGATGGCTCAACTGCTTAGTCCTCTGTGCCTTTAGGTTCACTGCCTGTTAGAATTCCAATCACAAATTTGCAATGGCAATTTGGCAATTTGGACTGGACGTCAGTCTGATTACACACACACACACACACACACACACACACATATGTATATATACATTTGTTCATTTATTTATTCTATATGAAGATTATACTATGTATGTATACTCACATACACATATATATGTTTATTTATTTCATATAAAGAGTACACTGTCTGCTCATCAGCTCTTTTATTCTTTATTTCTTTACGCCTTTGATTCTTTCATGTGGTAAAACTATATGTAAGTAGCTTGGGAAGTTTGTCTCCATGGCAGACCTTGGGCAGAGCTGGGAGAGCCTTTAAGACACAGGGCACGAACAGCATCCTGCCTGCCTCTGCAGCGCACGAAGGGAGCAGGTAAAGCGTGCACGTATCTAGCATCTCCAGTGCCCACCGCAGTTCCTGGCACAGAGGGTGCTTACTAAATATGTGTTGAATAAACAAATGAATGAAAGAAGGAAATGGACCCTCAGACTGGACTTTTCCCTTTCTACCTCTTTCGTCAAATTAGAGAGCTGCCTGAGTAGCTTTCGCTCTCGGGGACTGACCAACATGTGCCCATTTTTCCTGTGTAGCCCCCACCACTGTTCAATGTGCTTTATTTCGCTTTTGCCCATTCCATCCTTGAAGGCTCTGACGAGGCCAAGGGATGAGACCATTGTGGACAACTTCTCTTTCTGCAACAAAGCAAACCCAAGGTCTTAAAAAAAACAAAACATTTTAACCTTCTACTTTCCAATGGCCTGATGACATAGGGGAACTGATTGCTTAGGTTAAATGAACATCAGCCAGCTGTAAAAGAGGCGTCAGTGGAGTACGGAGGGCTCCGCGTGGGGACTGGGAAGCCACAGCAAAATGGAGTTCAAATCTCACCTCTTCTGTTTACTATTAGTTTCAACTGTGGCAAATTATTTCATTTCTCTCAGCCTCAATTTCCTTATTTGTAAAGTGGGAATGACGGTCTCTGCCTGCCAGGACTGTCGTGAACGGGACAGTGAACATGTCTAGTTAGCCCATGTTATGTCTGTACCGTGTATTCACTTCCCCTATTTCCATACCGTCCTTCCCTCTCCCCCAACCCCACTATTTCAAATTATTTCTTTTCTTCCTGGAAAAAAATGGAAAATTCAAATGTCTTCCAACATGGCCACAATGAGGTAGAGGAGCCAGAGAAAAGTGAACCAAAATATCCAGAGCAGAAAACCAATCTCATGCTCCAAGATAACTGGGTCCTTTTGAGCCCTTCCTTTAGCTCTTCTCTGGACCCTCTCCTTGGACTAGGACATGCACCCTGGAGGCTCTGAGAAGTCCACATTGGGCCAACCTGACTGTCAGTGAACTGTGGGGAGCTTTGCAACCCCTGTAAACACAGGCAATTAAACCCCTAAAAGCTCTTAGGCTTATTGCCCAGTAAATTCACAATGAATAGTAACCTTAATAAATGTTATAAATCTCACCTCAGAGCCAACAGGAAATTCAAACTTTCGCGTGTGTGGGATCCAAAGTGCTGCTGAAACAAAAGGGAGGTATGTGGACAAGGAGAACATTGTGCTCTGAGCTCCCTTCCCCTGGCAGCACCAAGCGCCCCAGGCCTGGGAAAGGCCCTTAATTGTGTTTTGTGAGGCAGTTCTCTGGCCTCCTCACTCCTCCCTTCCTTCACCTGCCTTAACTCTTTCTTGTCCTGGTGGCCCAAGAGGTAATCCATCCACACACATCTCCCACTGACTGAAATAAATGATGGTAATATTTGATGGAGCCAAATTACGGACAAGTTGCTTTTTTATGTCAATGTTTTAGTCAGAAACAATTTTAGAAACTTAATTAAACCCTAAAACTGAAACTTAAACTGAGTGCTATTAAAAAAAAAAGGAAATATCAAAGAAGAGAAACCACTGGATATTTTGATCCACACCCTCACAAAAGGGTGTTAGTTTTAATAAACAGTCACAATTTGGCGCTGTTATGAACCATAAGGCACACTCCTGGCCATGTTTCCAATTTCCTCTCTTGCCTTTACTGCTGTTATATTAAGGTCTGTGGTGAGGCAAAATGTTTATTAAAAAAGGTGAGGAGAGCAATATTCCAGATTAGATTATTTCACCTGTTCTAACTACACACTGGCCAATCAGAGCTCTTCGTGGTGGGTTTGAGAGTAGCAGCCCTCCCACCTCTGGGGTTGAGGGAGGGGGAGTTTCAGCCTGTGGTTACAAAGTGAATGCAGATTAGGCCATTTTAATTACTGAGTTTAACTGAATATGGAATACATTTTCCAGTCACAGAGAGGGGCAAATAAATGCATCTGGAGCCTCCTCCATCATGGAGATAATTACACTGGGATTGAAAAACATCTCGGGCGCAGTGAGCAATGAGGGCTCGAGTGATAGAACAGTCTTCTGAGAAGGCGTCCTTCATTTCAGGAGGGGTTAAGCTGGAGGAGTCTTCGAGTGGCTTCATAAGGAAACAAAACATTTTCTCTTCGGAGACCCATTCATACAGAACTCTTCTGGAGTAAGATGGGGAAGAAATGCTCAGCATGTTGAAAATTACCTAGAACAGCAAAGTCCCATTAAAGCAACACATTTCTTTGATTCTCCTGAGGGTTTCTATAAGACAATAGGCTTTCTTATGGTGAATCCTTGGGGACTTCCAAATCCTTTAATTGTTTCTGGAATTTCTCTAATTGTGGGAGCTGCTGAAAAGCACTTTTAGGTATTGAATGAATTGCTTTTGTTCCCCAACTTTAACACTGTTTCCTTACACTCCTTCCTTCTCTTCCTTCTTGTTGGTAGGTGGATGATGCTTCTATCCCAAGCCGATATGTAGATGAGATTTTGTTGAATAGTGTTATTCAGGTTTAGGATATGATACACTACTTGATCCATGGCATAGCCAGATCTGCATAATCAGAAGATACGTAAACTAATATCCTATAGGACTTATTTCAAAAACATGGGTTTTTAACTCCCTTAACACAAGTATCCATCCCGGGTTCCCCCACATTCATATACACTCAGCTTGCTCATGGGAACAGCCTCTAGGCCACTGCTGCCCAACAGAAATATAGTGTGTACCACAAACACAAGTCACATGGGTAATTTTAAATTTCCCACTGGCTATATAAAAAAAAAAACTTAACAAGAAACAGGTGATATCAATTCTAATAATGTTATTTAGCCCAACTTATCCACACCCTTGTTATTTTCATATGTAATCAGTACAAAAATTTATTAACGAGACACTTTATATTATTCATCATGCTAAGTCTTCGAAGCCCATTTTGCATTTTACACTGAAAGCACATCTCGATTTGTACCAGCCACATCTCAAATGCCCAATAGTCACTACCGTAATAATGGCTACTGTATCAGGCAGCGTAGCCCTCGACTCAAGAATTTCCAATTCTTTAAAGAGTTTATCTGATTCTATCCTTTCCTCTGTTAGCTTTGGTGTATATCAATGCTATCCTCTTCCTACCAACGGCATCTGCTTTAAAACTCATATGTCCTACAAGTTCTGAGTAAACCCAGGTACCTATCATGTAACAACAGACCCTTGTGGTTTCAGTGACATGAACCTGATACTTCCCAATGTTTACTCTGGGAACATAACGTCCTCATCTGTGAAGATGGCTGTTTTCTTCATGTATGTTCACAAGAGTGCCAACCCGCACGTGCAAACCACCAGAGGGTAAAGCGGCTCCTAACAAGAGAATCCTGAAGAAAACCATCCCCATTCTACAGCTGGGGTTTTTACTGAGGCAGGACACCAGGTTCCACCCCCACCCATCTCTGCCTTGCTCTTTCAAGGAAGTCTCAAACCCCATGCTCGCCCTGAACTGAATCCATTTTTCGATGTGCCAATACTCCCCTTATCCTCCTGTTACATGTTCAATCTGACAGACTGCCACCATGAGTAAGTAACGTAACACTTTCTTTACTCTGAGATAGTCAAGAGCTCAGGGCTTAGTTTTGTTTTGTTTTTTTTTTTAATTTTTAATGTTTATTTATTTGAGAGAGAGAGAGAGCGCGCGAACGCACAAGCAGGGGAAGGGCAGAGAGAGAGGGAGACACAGAATCTGAAGCAGGCTCCAGGCGCCAAGCTATCAGCACAGAGCCCGACACGGGGCTCGAACCCACGAACTGTGAGATCATGACCTGAGGCGAAGTCGGATGCTTAGGCAACTGAGCCAGTCAGGTGTCCTGGGTTTCGCTTTTAAGTACAAACTTTAAAAAATATACTAAATTCCACAAACCTGTTTCTTCCTTTTTCTCACCATCCCCACCCCACCCCGCATCACAAGGGCATAAAAAATACTTTGGTAATTGTTTTCCTAGAAAAGACCCTTGATAGGCCACTAACACCATCTTTAAAATCCTTGTCAGTGTAAATGAATGTGTTTTCCTATCATTATAGAGTTAGAGAGCCTGAAAGTTTCTGAGAAGGAACGATGAGGTAGAGGACTCGTTCAGCCAGTGGGCAAATGGACTTTTGAGCATCTCATTCCCAAATTTCTATTCTCAGAAAACAAAAATCCTAAAAAATATTCTAGATTCTAAAATATTCTGTCATGCCACCAACCTCATGTTGTGTTCATAGTTATGCTACTTCAGAAGCCATTAGTCTAAATAGAGCCTTTGATACCCTATTTCTCGAAGTGCTTGATATGCCCAGCATAGGCCCCAGAATACTAGCTGTTTGTAAGAGAAAATGCATGCAATTCTTTGCCAAGAATAACTAAAGCAGAGGTCTAAAATTTAGGTTCAGTAGGAAGAGTATTTAAGAGTTCTTAGGTGCCTATATTGACTTTTCAATTTTATCCAACATTTTATTGTCCTTTCAGTTGTTATACAATAATTGATGGTGACTGCTTAAATAGATACTTAAGCTAATTTTTGTTACAGAGAAATAATAAAATATGAGGTTTAAGTTTTAGTGCATTCTTCCTCTGTCAGTTACCCAGGTCTGGGTACCTGCCATTATAAACCAGTATAGCCATCACACAAGATGAGAACATTTAACCTGGGAGCAACTACTTAAATCTTCAGGCACTGTGTCAATAGCAAAAAGAAAAGAAAAGATCTAGCACCACAAATGCAAACCTATAAAGCAACTAAAGCAACAGCAAATGCTATAATGTGTAGTCCCAAGCTTCTTCCTTGCCAAGCCTTCTGCCGTGTTCTGAGCTGGGTAAATATTACCAGGTCTGGATAAGGTGCCTTTGTTCAGGCTCAGACTCCAGGTGCTCTCCAGGTGAGCAGAGGACCCAGGACACAGAGGCTGCTTAGGCAGTGGGGATCCTGGATTTTCCCATCCTGCCTGCTCAAACACAATGCTTAGGCTGCCAATGTCCTGAGGCACTATGAAGACAGTGAATTTAAGAATTCAGCTTGTCTGAAAGGGAATAGCCTATTTTCCAGGTTAAAAAAAAATCTTAGGGATGTCTGGGTGGCTCAGTCAGTTGAGTGTCAGACTCTTGATTTCAGCTCAGGTCATGAATTTAGGGTTCATGGGATCGAGCTCCCTGTTGGGCTCTGTGCTGAAGGCACAGAGCCTGCTTGGGATTCTCTCTCCCTCTCTCTCTGCCCCTTCCCTGCTCACGCTTTCTCACAATAAATAAACTTAAAAAAAATTTAAAAATCTTAGACATCAACTAAAGGAATCTTACATGTGAGAGAAGGTTAAAAGAAGTTAAGTGCTTTAAGATCATATACATTTAACTAGTAGCAGCAGAATTAGTGCTAGAAATTGTAGGGAAATGGAAGGAAAGGAAATTGACATATAGCATGTGAGGAGCAGCTTGTGGCTCTTGTGTTTTCTTCTGTGATTTAGATCATCTGGTGCCTTCATTGTCTAACGAAAGTAAACCGCTTCTTGCTGACTCTCAAATGGCTCTGTGGCTGGGAGAGGTTAGGTTTTTCTGCCTTTCAACACATAAGAGAAATCTGTATCACAAATACAGATGTGAACCCTGCTTTTTCTTGTCATGCTCAACTTCACGAGAACAGATAATGTATCTCTTTCTAATGCTGCTGTACCCTAGTTGCCAGCACAGTGCCTTTGTGGAGTCTCAATAAATAGGTTCCAAATGAAAGAATGGATAAATGAACGAGTAAGTGAATAAGCTCGTGGAAGGAAAGCTCTTTACAGCAGAGATGTGCCTTACTTTACATATTTATTACATTCCTGTAAATGTATGTGCACGCCTGATTTTGGTAACTCACGTGATATACTTTTTGCGATGTGTCAAGTTTGCATCTAAATTAACAGTTGCTTTTCTTTTAAGTCATTAATTATTTGAACCAAACACATACAACCAGAAGTGGGGCTCTATTTAGAGGAACTTTCTAAAAGTAAAATATTCTTTATGTGTTAGGGAGGACTCATAGCCCCTTACTTATCCATTTTGTGAGCCTGGCTGTGTATGCAGCTTTGTTATTGTTGTTTGAAGAGCTGGACTCATCTGTTCAAGAGAAAAGGGGAACCGACAACAAAGAAAAAACAAGCGACACCTCTGAATGCTCTGAGGCCCTCCAGTAGTAGTGACAAGTGATTAAGCACAGAACCAGGCTACGCCTCAAGAACTCTTGCTCTCCGCTGCTCCCCTTGAACCCTGGGAGACTTGGTTTGCCATCAATTCTACACAAAGTGAGGCTGTATTTTTCAGCTGAGAGGCATTCGGGGGGGACAGAGACGAACACCTTGGTATGTCAACCTTGAAGTACCACCTGGAGGGCGAGGGCCTTTCACAGTTTAATAGTGGACAGAATGTTATGGTGATGATCTGGGTCAGGTGGTGACTGAAGCAGTCACGGATCCTGGAACAACAGATGTCACAGTGACAGCTGTAATATCCAAGACTTATTTTTCTCCTTCAGCAGCAGAACAAAATAATGGGTAACAGATCTGATCCTGCAAAGGAAGCACCGCCTTTCCTTTATTAGTTTGCTCACTTTGGCTGTACGATAGTAACTTCTTATACCATATGCGCTAAATATTAAGCAGTCAAATATTTCCTTAAGATACAAAATAGAGCCCATGATGCTGAAGGTAGGCTTTTGGTAGATAATGTTTTCAAAAGAATTTTATCCTGACCTTCTAACCACCAAATTCTCCTTGGGTTCCACTGAGAAAAGTTATCTGGCCTCTTTGGAAGCCTACTGGCCAACTGGTAGACAATTATTGACAAAGTAGCTCTATCAACAATATGAAGTCCAGATTATCATGATTATAAAATATGCCACAGAATTTTTAAGTGGTCCAATACACTGGACGGTCTATGAGACCATAAATTCCATTGGTTTATAATATAGAGAGAGTAGCTTTACAATATTAAACAATAAAAAAGATAAAACTGTGTTAGCATAATACCTGGCACTCAGTAAACATTAAGCAAATGAATAGTGAGTGATCCAGAGCTGTTTCTGGAGCTTTAGGTAACTGTATCATTGCTCTTAAGCATTTTTCACTTATGTCCCTCTTTTACTAAACTTAAACATCATTTTACCTTTCTCTATAAATGCTTCCTAATTAATCTTGCTCTAAATAATATGATACACTGGTTTTATTTGTTTGTGTTTAAAATGTACAGGGTGCAATAAAAGTAAATTAAATACCACGAGTTAAAATAATTATCAAAGAGAAACTAAAGCAAACAACATCTTAACTAGACTTCCAAATACTTTTCCCATCAGAAAAACAGCTTCGTGTTTCTCAAATGGCATGGGATGGAGTGACCGTTCACTGCGGAGTGTCTCTGTGGTTCCCGGTGTGAGGTATTATGGCACCTTCTTGGGGCTGACCCACGAGCTCCTCTGTAACTTGCTGTCACATTGTCACCTCATTCTTGAATTGCACAGGGAGAAAGATACATCTCAGCATTTCTCTTGCTACCACAATCTTCTCTAGCTTACATAAGCTCTCTCCATCGCCATTTTCCCTACCAAGTCCAGACAAATTGGGGTAAGGATCTGGAATTATGACCAAGGGCTCTTGGCCATCCTAAGTTTCTCTATGATGAGAGTGAGGAGCAAATTGATGAAGACATAGCTTTCTGCCAATGATTGTCATGAAAACATTAATTGAGCACCCACTATTTGTTGACCCCAGAGACAGAGACAAGTAGAAAACACATGATGTTTCCTTAGGAAACTTAGAGATGTACTTAGGAGGAGAACTGACAATGTAACTCCAGAAAATGCCCCAGATGAATGATTTGGAGGACATCTGTTGGAGTTGTCCCAATACATCCCAAATACAGTGGGATGCAGTAGCTGAGCCCCTCTGGAAGATACAGGAGAAAATTAAGTAAGTTGAAGTGAAAATTCTAAAGAAACTAAGCCATGAAGTTCCAAAAAAGGGTTAATTCCATTTCAAACCAAAGTAAAAGCCCTGAAAGCAAGAGAGTAAAGATTTTTATATCCATACCTGGCCTATTCTAAACCAAGCAGTATAAGGAACTTCACAAGAACAAGTTTGATTGCACATGATTGACAGAGTAGAAACTTTCAAATAATGTTGGAAAGATACCTGAACTTCTGGGAGTCTCTGACACCAGCCCCCTCCTGCCTGTCTGTGGGTGGCCCGATCTAATCATATGAGCGATTAGAACTAGATGTGGCAGGTCACAGCCTCGGTGAGTCCTAGAAATCTAACCAAACATGTGGTGTTAAGAAGACAGAAGGAGAAGGAAAAAAAAATCCTCAGTGGGATGAAACCCAATTTTAAGCCTCTAGAGCATAGAAAAGCCCCACTATTCATTAAGGGAGGTCCCACCAGCTATTTTCTCAGGCAGCTTGTATTCACATTAATGAATGAAAGAGAGAATTTTAATGTGCACCTTTGAGAGAAATAAGACCCCCAAAAAGTTCATTCCCCAGATCCCTCTGGGTTTTTTTTTTCCTTTTCCCTTTTCTAGTGCATAGTAATGAGGTTTCGTGGTTCTGTCAAGGTGGAGCAGGAAAGAGGTAGAGCAGGATAGTCAGGTTGTACATTCGAAGAGGCTCAACATCAGAGAGCTTTCTTTTATCTGTAACCTGGCCCTTCATCCAGTGCTTCTAACTTAGACCCAACCTGAGGCTCCATCCAAAGGGACAGGGGCAGCGGAAGCACGGCCCTCCCTTGATGGGCCAGAGGGGAGCCCAGGCTACTCATGGGAACAACCTTATCACCCCTTTGGAATAAATTTCCAAATATAGCCCAATCTTGACTCTAGTCTCCCATTGTTTGATCCTCATTTCTTTAACCTCCTTTCCTCCCCCCCAAAGCAAAGAATAAACTTCTGCCAAACATTATAAGAAAGGCTTAATGCGCAGAGCCAGAGGTCAGGATGCCAATCTTATCTGCCCTGAAATACCCCTGAACTTGTAGAAATTTATATTTGTTTACATTATAAATGTACTAAAGAGCTAATTATAGTGATCACAACTCACAATTAAAAACAAACACAGAAATTTCAAAGACTTTCAATATCTTTTCTTTAATCATTCACCTAGGCTCAAAATATTCATTTTTTAGATTAAAGCATTAAAGTTGCTAATTATATTCTCAGAACTAACAATTATTTCTTTACCCTTTTACTACCTTCTTCTGGCAACAAAAAATGTCAGCACTGATTTAATTTTTTTGTTATTATAGGATTAAAAGAAGTTTCTAAAACGCAATTAAATTCGCCCTATAGCTAGAGTAACTTCCCTATCAGCATCCGAAACCTCTTCTCTAAAACAACAGCATGAAAAATGATTCAGACTTTCTTGACTTTTGTGATACATTCCTTCCGTGATTATCTCCAATAACAACTCAACCGTTTTAATGAAACTCCCTGCACATCACGTCCTGGTGAAAGGTAGAACATATTAGATTAATAAAGAAAATGAAAGTTAAATTGGCTGTCGGAGTGTGAAGCCCTGCCCGTGTCATGCATGGGTTCTTCACCTTTGGGAGCCTAGTTCAACTTCAGCCCCAGGCCCTAAGTGAAAAGTTCAGTAGTCTTGAGTACGTCCCCACTTAATATATCACAAAATCAATTATTTTATGGTGGTACACTTGGTAACCTATGCTCAGACAGAATCAAGTTTTGTTCCCACTGGGGATTCACCAATTATCTATTCAGTGAATTATTTTCAGATAAAGCAGAAACACCTGCTGTCAGCAGAGGGAGTATCTGCCTAATATGGGTATCATTCTGAGCCTGACGTGTTATTGCATTTGTCACGTGCAGGATGGCACTGTGAGACTTTGGATGAATTTATCACATTACCGAGATGCTTGATGGGACATTGGAGCATGATTCAGTGCCCAAAGTTGGAGCTAAAATGCTGTAGCAAAGAGATCCAAAATGAAACCACAGAAAAATTGGGGAAGGGGGTAATCAAGTGTGTAGATACTGCAACTCATCTGTCTTGCCTGATTTCCAATAAGTCAGCACAAATAAAAATTGTGATAATTCAGCACAATTTCCTTTTACTGGCTATTGACCTGGGCAGATTCAAAGTAGGAACCAAAGAGAGGCTCCACGGACTTTGATTCTGAGACTGGGACAAAGGTCAGGCTTGAGACAGGCATAGTTTATGGGAGCTGCTACTCCTAACCATCTATTCAGGTAGGATTTAAATTCTTTAAAGGTCTCTCTTATCTTTCCCAGAAGTCAGTCAACCTCAAAACACCAATGACATTTATTTTTCACTTTTGCACAACTAATAACAATATCTGAAACTGAAACAAAGAACAAATACAACAGACCAGGTTTGTTGCGCTCTACTGACTCATTCGCTTGTCAAATCTCAAAGCATTAACACATGAACTTCAGGACCCATGATGAAGTCCATAGGCACCTATGGAACGTCTACTCCTGTCTGCAGTGTATGTTCCCGACTGACAGAGAGAATAGGACAGCATCAGGGAGGCCTCAGTAGCATGATTCTGACATACTGGCTGGGTACCTGTCCGTTATTGCTATTCTACTCTTACTGGAATAATTTCCTATCAAAAGTTCTATGTTAGGAACAATGAAGGAAAGTATAATCTCCTGGTTGTGAACACAGTTTCTAGAACCAGACAGATTTGGATTCAAACGCGAGACCTACCCAATTATCAACTGTGTTGCTGTATTAAACTATTTAAGCCCCAGCTCCCTTATCTTCAAAAGAAGAGTAATGGCTCACAGGGCTATCCTGGGGAGGGTTATTAACAACATGTGCAAAGGCTTTGCGTGATACCTGCACATAGTAAGTGCTCCGAAATCTTTACCTGTAGCTTTGATGGGGTAATTACTGTTACTGTTATTGTGTTGTTGTTATATTATGAATATAGAAGAATATTAAATGATTCCCAGGACCAACTCATAAAATTCTCAGTTGAGAGAAGCAGTGGAAGAAACTAATAGTGACTGAGCTTTAAGCTGAAAAGAAAGGAGGCAATGGGTTTAGAACAGGCATCAGTCTTGCTGGGTAGACTTCTAAGTCAGCTTTCAATTAGTTTTGCTAACAGAAGAGTGAAAATAATCCAAAACAAAAGCAGACTCAACCAGCTGGCGTTTTGAAAGTTGATAGCCCATCAGAGATACGGACATACACCCTGTCAGCTTTTGCTCCCTCCTGACTCTGCTCTTGGTTCCAGTTGCTGGCAAGTGCCCAAAATGCTATTGCCTTTTTGAGAGAGAACTTTACCTTCCCAAGGACCTCCACCCCATGAGCTCTGACCATGGAAGAGACTCACTGGGCCTCAACACCCACGCATTGTTCAATCACTCTCTACCCCAAACCTTTCCCATGTCAGCTCCCTAATTTATTTTTTTTAAGCCCAAATATCCACTCATCCAAGAACGAGTCCTACTTTGAAGCACTTTACCATATCCTAGCAACCTACATGGAGACTAGTGAATTTGCATTAGCAAATACAGTCACTCCAGGCCTGGACTTTCTTCTAAATCTCTGATTCTCAAGTGACAGCCTTTACCCCTCTGCTTTTCCCCTGCACCACTGCTGTTATTCCTTGAGAGGGTTCTCAGACCCGGCTAGCATAATAAACACAAAAGCACTGTCTCTTGAAAAAAGGGACAATTTTCTTCCACTACATGGATGGACAATTAGAAAAGAGGAAAGTGTTAGTATCAATCAGATGGAAAACTATAGGACAATTTCAAGCTTCTTATTCCTTAGAAGAGAGGTAATCAGAGTACAAGTTTAAGAGAAACTTTAGGTAAATCTCAGTCCTGCCAAGCAGCCTTTCCAGCTGACCACCACCACAAATGTTTGCCTCTTCTTTTGACTCGAGACCTAACAGAGCAGATAGCTGGATTGCAATGATGTGACAGAAATCCATTCATTATACAAATAATTATTCAACAATGATTTATTAATTTATTCTTCTATAAATATTTATGTTAGCAGGTACTGAGCTAAATCCTGTGGGGGAAGAGAAGCAAGGATATATACACAAGTATCTAGACCAGTGGCTCTTACCTGAGTGCAATTTTACCCCCGGGGGAGGTAAGTTTTGGCAATTTCCAGAGAAAATTTTGGTGGAAGGGTACTACTGGCTTCTGGAGAGTAGAGGTCAGGAGGTGTAGGCTGCACCAAATATCCTACAATACAGAGGACAGGCACCCATAGTGAAGGAACATCTGGCCCCAAATACAGAGTGCTGGGGTTTAGAAACCTGAACTTTAATTTACTATCAGGCATTACAACCTACATTCGTATGAGAGAAAGAGAAGGAAAAAACTGGAAGAGTGAGTCCCTTCTGTCCAGAAGTCTAATCCAATCTAGTCTAAAGATCTAAAGAAGGTAACATTTGACTATGCCATGAAATTTGGATGAGATTTTGAAAGATGGTGATTACGGAGTTCTAGAAAATCAAAAATAGACTTCTAGCAAAGGCGAAAACAGTGTATGTTTTTTAATGTGTTAAGGTCTAAGGGGAGTTCTAATAGTAAAAGAACAGCTAGAATCATTTGAAGAGCAAGACAGAAAGACCAGAAGAAGAAGGTGATGACATTCCCAAGGCCTCAAATAGCAGGTTAGAGAATTTGCTTTATTGTCAGGGACTACGCATCTGAAGGACCAGACCTGGCAAATGTTATTATATTTTATCTTAGGCCCTGGTGTTCTGTTATTTCCGAGTCAACCACATCTAGGGTGGAGACTGGATTGTAGACAAGTTTGGGTCAAACGTGTGCATGTTTGACAGGTGAGGAAGCTGCAGCCCAGGGAGGCCCTGGGAACTGAGCACTCGTGCAGTCAGTCATGCCAGCGCCCAACTGCCATTTGTTCTCAGCCTAATTCTTCACCACCGCTCCATGCAGGCTCTGGAAGTGCTGCTGCATGCATTTTTAGGGCTATAATTTGGGTCGGGTCACTTGATCGGTATTCACATGCAGGACTCTGCACGGGCTAGATGGAGAGGAAGGATAGCTGATAACTGTCTGGTGAGTGGAGTTCGGTCACTCTCCACTGGGCTCTGAGTGCCGTGCAGCAGGATGTAGGAAACAACTTCACCCCCACGTACAGTTGTAGACATTTCAGAATCACTTGGAGGTTTTCTTCAAATTCAGCATATTCCCCTAGAGATTCTAATACACTACCAATGGGTATTCCAAGTTGTCTACCCCAAAACTTCTGAAAATTGTTGCTTTATATTTTTTAATGTTTTACTTATTTTTTGAGAGAGCAGAGAGCACAAGTGGGGGAGAGACAGAGACAGAGAGGTGGGACAGAGGATCCAAAGCGGGCTCTGTGCTGACAGCAGAGAGCCTGATGCAGGGCTCAAACTCATGAACCACGAGACCATGACCTGAGCTGAAGTCGGATGCTCAACCAACTGAGCCACCCAGGTGCCCCTGAAAGGTATTGCTTTAGAGAACCATTGTTGAGTGGGGAAAAAGGTTGAGAAACTTTACTATTGGTTTTAACAGGGAATTTCATCTAATCTATCAGACTCCAAGGTGACTTCAGAGTTCAACTTAACTGGATTCATAAATTTGGGGACAATTTTAGCTCTGTACTACTTTTTTTAAGTAGGCTCTATGCCCAATGTGGGGCTTGAACTGAGTCCTGAGATCAAGAGTCACATGCCAGGCTGGTGCTCTAGCTCTGTATTACCATTAATGTAATTTTCTGACATACACCCTTCCAAAATTCTACATGACATATTTATTTTTAAATTCATTTCATTTTGAGCTCTCCCTCTTTTCATGAGGCAGTAGACAATATCTTTCAAAGCACAGGAGTCCATGTGGGGAAAGAAAAGCAAAGAAAGAAGGAAAGGGAAGGGAAAAAAGGAAAGGAAAGGAAAGGAAAGAAGGAGGAGGAGGGAAAGGAGGAGGAGGAGGAGGAGGAGGAGGAGAAGGAGAAGGAGAAGGAAAAGGAAAAGGAAAAGGAAAAGGAAAAGGAAAAGAGGTTCTTAGTGTGTAAACAGGTTAGAACTGCTGAGTTTAGTGGGATTCCGATGTTTTTTCTCTATTAGACCACGTATGATAACGATCTTATATGTGCAAACTTAACCACTAGGTTAACAACCAGATTGCATCACTTCAAATTTTGGTCCTGGCACTAATTAGCTGTGTGACCTCAGGCCCACTGCGTCACTTCTCTGTGCCTTATTAGAATGCCATTTAATGCTTATTAAAATCTGTTAATACATGTAAATTGCTCACAGCAATAGCGGATTCACAGTAAGTGCTATTAAAGCACTAACTACTCTTATTTCTTTTAAAATAATTTTGAGGCACCATTTGAGACAAAAATTGATTTTCTTTTATGTGCTACCAGTGTCTGGCTTGAGGCTTTTACCTGAAGCCATCTTTTTTCTTCATGTCCACACCTACAGTCTTCTCATCAGCAGTGGTCTAGGAGTCTTGAACACCTGAACAGTCACACGGTTCCAGCACTCAGGTTCCCAGCCAGGGGCTCTAGAGTCCCCAAGATCTATGAGTTTCTTTATTACATCTCAAATTCTAATGGAGATGGTCTACATGCTCATACCAAGGCTACATGTATGCTGTCTGGCACAGAGCAAGACACTATTAGTGAAATGAACAGATTACAAGCTCTGGTCTTGTTTTTGTTTGCTTGTTTTGTTTTCTGTTGTTGTTGTTGTTTTTGTTTTTTTGCTTTTGGATATAATTCTATCAGTAGTATGGTTATCCTGTTCTGAAAAGATCACTTTGTGTTAATGCATGTCTCATGAATAAAAATGAGAAAGTAAATTCATCATGTCTTTAAAATACAGACTGTTCAGTGGACTAAATATTATAAAGTAAGGAGTCCATGCTGGTAGGGAGAGGCTAATCAATGTTGGGCTTCCAACATAAAGGGTGGAAACTGCTGGAGTCTAATGTGTTCCCTGAATTCCTCTCTCTCTCCCTCTCTGTCTCTGTCTCTCTGTCTCTCTGTATTTGATTAAGTATCTCCATGAAATAACAAAAGCATGAATGTCTCCAAAAAGCAAGCCCAACAGCGGAATGGGAAGCAGCGTGCCTGGCTGGTGCAGAACGCATGGTTGAGATGTAATCTTCTGTGTGCAAACTTAACGTGCCAGTTGTTTTATTTAGGGAGGGAAAGGAGGGGGGATGCATTAGAGAGAAAGTCCACAGCATAATTAGGAAACAATCAACACGTTTTTCTTGCTGTCCTAATTTTTTCTTCACTTTAAAATGCTCCATTGAGTTTAATTAAACTTGCCCTAGGCTTATAAGCCTAGCAAACTGGGGAACATTTTTTTTGAAACTCGCTTTCCTGTCAGAAAGGTTTTCTTCAAGCTGGCCCAGTACTGCTGAACTTCAAGGTTTCAGGGGATGTTAAAACAACTACAACCAAATTAATGTAGATTATCTTTATTTTTTCCTATTGATTTGAGCAGAGGGGACGGGAAGCTGGGCACAGCCAAATAAAAGACTTCTACAAGGTTATTAAGGATGCTTGGTTTGGGAAGCAGGGGTTGGAAAGATGATTTCATGTGGTTATGAAGGAGAGAGAAAGAAACGGATACAGGGGATATGCCAATGATGAATAATTACTGTTATTTCAATGAACTGCTATTAGGGAGGCCATTTCTTCCCCTCTTTTTGTATGTCGGCATCCAATTTGCTTTGAGGAATTACCACCACCTCATTCAACATGGTCCCAGTGGGATGGTCAGCTGTTTCGGGTTGCCCTCCACCAGCCCCTGCTCTCCTTGGCAGAGGGGCAGATGGGCACGTGACCATTCTGGACCAGTAAGACTGTCACTCTCTCTCCCTTAGGGATGTGGATCTTGATCACAGAGACACACATAATCAGAAGGGTTTGATATAAATGATTCTAATTCAAGGCAAGGTAGAGTTTATCCTCAGGCATTTACTGAAATTATTTTTATTTTTTTAAATATTTTTTGATGTTTATGTTTTTGAGAGAGAGACAAAGCATGAGCAGGGGAGGGGCAGAGAGACAGAGGGAGAGACACAGAATCTGAAACAGGCTCCAGGCTCCGAGCTGTCAGCACACAGCCTGACATGGGGCTCAAACCCATGAACTGTGAGATCACGACCTGAGCTGAAGTAGGATGCTTAACTGAATGAGCCACCCGGGCGCCCCATAAAATTCTTTATAGATACTTAGATTCCACTCCTTTCTGAATCCTGGATGCTCAGTCTTTGGTTGGATTTTGTAAGTTCTTCAGTATTTGCATTAGATTTTACTCATTTACGCTAACGTAATGAACGACCTCGAAATCTCACGGGCTTACAACAACACAAATTTATATTTTACTCATGTTAAGTGTTGCCTGCAGGTTGCCTGAAGCTCTGCTCCATATACTTTTCACACTACAACAAGTTGGAGGTACAGCTCCTGTTTGGGAAATTGCCACTCTTGTGACAGACAGAGGAGCACAATGAGGAAAATGCATCATGCCTGCTAAACCTTCTGCTTGGAAGTGGTATGTGTTACTTACCCTCACTTGGTCCAAGCAAGCCTAATGTCAGAAAGACTAGAAGCATAATTCTCCTCCATGAGGGAGAGACCTAATAGGGAGAGACCAAAAGAAGGGCAACAGAGATTTCTTAACAATAGTGAAATCTTAACTCCAGTTCTGCCAAGTCTTAACTGTGCAAATGTGGGGAAATAAACCTCTCTGAGCTTCAGTTTCTCCATCTTTAAAGCAGTGCTCACCAATATCTAGTCCCCCTTTTCCCAGGCACATAAAAAACTGCATAGTTGAAAGGGACCATGTGACCAGACCCAGCCAATAAAATGAGCAGAAGAGATAAGTGTTATTTCCAGAGACAGTGGTAAGCCATGTGAATTTCTCCAGACTCTTTTTACCTGCTGAGGCAACTAAGAAGACTAGAAGTTCCAATTGGCACACGTATAAGGCATTTGAGTCCTTGTCAGCTTGAGTCTCTAAGTGACTATGTAAAGCAGAATAAATTCCCAGGTACTGACCCAAGCTAGCCATCATAGCATCATAAACTAGCTTAGTATAGCACACTTTGTTATACTAAGCCATAGGTTTTGAGGTTAACTTGTGTCTTCAACATAACTTAGATTTTCCTGACCAGCACAGAAATTGGTAGTGATATTAAAATCATCAAATTTCTGGTAGTTAATTTCTTCCTGCTTGAAATATCTAGAGTGGCTTCCATTTCCTGAACTGATCTAACCGATAAAGGCACCTAACCCAATCAGGAGATGATGGGAAAGACTTCTGGCTCAAAGTGATGCCTGAACTATGTCTGAAAGAATGAATAGAATATGTGAAAAAAGAAAAAGGGGCATTCAAGACAGTTCATTAAAGGGGGCATTCAAGCAAAGGTGAGGCTCAAGGAATAGCATGATGGGGATCAATTCCATCTGCCAATGTTATAGAAAATGAAGTTGAGGGGCGCCTGGGTGGCGCAGTCGGTTAAGCGTCCGACTTCAGCCAGGTCGCGATCTCGCGGTCCGGGAGTTCGAGCCCCGCGTCGGGCTCTGGGCTGATGGCTCAGAGCCTGGAGCCTGTTTCTGATTCTGTGTCTCCCTCTCTCTCTGCCCCTCCCCCGTTCATGCTCTGTCTCTCTCTGTCCCAAAAATAAATAAAAAAAAACATTGAAAAAAAATTTTAAAAAAAGAAAATGAAGTTGGGAGATAAATAAGAAATTGTATACTCAGTTAACATGATTGGAGAGGGAAGATCCTATGTCTAACATTAAGGTGCATAAAGTTACATTACATTAAAACAATGGAAAAAATCATTGAAGGATACTAAACGGGAAAGAGGAGGTGGTCACACATGAATTTTAGATAAACCCCTCCATCTGCTACATGAAAGCTACATTTGGGAGATGAATTAGTAGATAAAATGAAGTCTAGGATGGCATTTAAAATACTATCTTGGTAATCCCAGAGAAAGGTAATAAAACCTAAATGAGAGAGTAGGGGACATCAGATTAGGGAACAAATCTCTGGCTTCTGAAAGTATTCTAGATATTCAGTCAATAATACTTGTTGAACAATTAATTGAGCATGGTAGTGAGAAAGGTGGGGATGGGGGATTCAAGAATGAGTCTCAGGTTTCTAACTTGGCTGACTGGGTCGGGGAGATCCCTGAAGCTGAGGGCATTATTATAGAAGCATATTAAGGTAATCCATTCAGTTTTGTATTTATTGATGTTGAAGCAATAAGGGTGTGTGTGTGTGTGTGTGTGTGTGTGTGTGTGTGTGTGTGTGTATGAAAAAATGGATCTCTAAGTTTAAAACTCAGAACAGAGTTCTAGACTGAAGATACAGATTCACAGATTTCAGAATCATCAGCCTGTAAGTGGTGGCTGAAACTGTGGAAGCAGGTGAGGTCACTAAGGAAATTTTGGAAGAGTCATAGCCTAGGAACAAATCAAAATTAAGAAAGGAATTAACAAATTTTCTCTAAAAGGATCAGAGAGGATCATGGAAAACCAAAGAGAGTATGGTGGCACGGAGTGATATGCTCTGAAACACTTCCACTGAATTTGATGATAAGGAAGATTGCAGTAGATTTAGGAGGGGCTTATAAATAATGGAAAAGAATCTATTTATTTCTTAGAAGTATGATAAAAAGAGAGGTATGCAATGGGAGAAAAATATAAATAAGTTTATAAGCTACAAAGAAATCCCTCTCCCCCAAAAAGGTAGAAGGCACTTAAGACAAAAGTGAAGAAAGACAGATTCCCTCAGAGGGAAAATGAGGAATTAAGAGTCAAGGATAAAGGGGGAAGGACTGGCTTAGAACAGAAGAGACACCCATTCTATACAACTGGAAAAATAGACAAATCAAGTTGTGGCTAGAGAAAAATCTGATGAGAAAGCTTAAGATACCACCTCATTACTTTTAAGACTAGAAACAGCATAGTGTATTCTGAGCGGTTGAACGTTTAGAGAGTGGTCATTGTAATGGGAGGGTGCAATAAATAGTAGACAAAGTCTCTAGAGGTGAACAAGACAAGAAAGCACAAGTTTAGAACTCTGGCACAGATATCACCCCTAGGCTCATGATGTCACTGAACTTGGGATGGAAAAGGGGACTACAGGGACTGTTTCAAAGTCTCCAGTGACCCAAAGCTAGGGAGAAGCGAGTTCGCAAAAAGACAACGGTCTAACATCATGAATCTCAAAAGACTAGTGAGTTTTACTGGGGAGTGAAGGAATGCTGATTTACAAGCCCATGAAAAATAAGAAGAAGAAGGCTGAGTGCATTCCCAGTTTAAACCAGAGGCACCCCAGCCTGTATGATATAGTATGGTCACTCTAGCTAAAGGAGAAATGGATCTTTAAGGAACATTCAAGTTTCAGCTAAGAGAAGAGATGAGGAAAATTTTTTGTGTCTAGGTACAAGATGTAGCAAAGAAGGTTAATGGGGGAATGTTTTGGAGATAAGTTTGTACAAGTGCTTCCTTGAGTCCCTCCGTAACTGACCACATGATGCTACCCTCCCTTCTTTCTGCTTTGGAAATCTCCTCAGTAGCTTGTCATGGCCATTCTTTCCTCACTCACCTCAAAGGCCTTCACTAATCTCTCTACCTATCTGTCAATCTTACAAGGCCCAGTGTGAATCCTGCCTCTTTTTTGAAACATTCTCTGGTTATAACAGCTTTTCTGGACTTCTCAATTGCATGAATCATTATGTACTTTTTGGATATGTCAATGTGGGGTACATCATTATATGCTGCTTATGAATCACTGTGTTGGCTTGGTTTTAAAAATAGCTCGCAAACTCTTTGAATCTGCATGGTGGTTTTTTATTGTGTGATTTGCACTTGACCATCTCATCCCTATTTCTTTTGAGGAACTGCTTCTTGACAATTTTAATGTTTCTGTTGGGGATCAAAATTGCTTCTCTATCACAATATTCCATCATATCTTTCTAATCACAGAAATAGCCAGGTGACCAAGGTTGGATCATTTATAATACTACATCCTGGTAGTCATAGTGATTTATCTAGAGAGTAACTAATGGGAATTCTTCTCTAGGATTTTCCCAGTGGGAGCTGAAAGGAAAAAGAAGTCTGATTAGAGTCAGACTTCCTAGCTGATGACAGGTATATTCTGTGATGGTTAAACTTATGTGCCAACTTGACTAGGCCACAAGGCACTCAGATATTTAGTCAAACATTATTCTAGGTGTTTCTGTTAGGGTGTTTTTGGATGAGGTTAATATTTAAATTGATAGACTGAGAAAGCAGATTGCCCTCCCTAGTGTGGGTGGGCCTTGTCCAATCAGTTGAAGGCCTGCATAAAATAAAAGGTTGACCCTCCTCCAGATAAGAGAGAATTCTTCCTGCCTGAATGCCTTCAAACTGTTACACTTACTTTTCTTCCTGCCTTCAGACACAGAAACCTTTGTTTTTCCTGGGTCTTGAACCTATCATCTTTTGGAGTCATCAGCTCTCCTGGATCTCCACTTTACCAACTCACCCAGCAAATCTTGGGTCTTGGAAGCCTCCATAATAATGTAAGCCAATTCCTTATAACAAATCTATTCACACTATATGTATATCTAAACACAGTTATACATACATACACATATATTTACATATCCATCCTATTGGTTCTGTTTCTCTAGAGAACTCTAGTACACATTCCCTGGTATGTGGAGAAAGAGAATGAAACTGACATCCAGAGACAAGAGGCACAGAAAAAGAGAGATGATTTCAAAGCATCAAGACACAGGTTTTAATTTTCTTTAAGATGGCTATAGCATTGTTTCCTTTCATTCTGTGAGCTAACCTGGAATCTTCCAATAAGTTTCCTTTGGTGATTTAACTAGATTGAGTTGTGCTTCTGTGACTTACAACCAAAAGAGCCCTGACTAAAACAATCTTTGTTTTATATGTCTATATCCCGTTCAGCACTCAGGACTGTGCACATGATTGTTTCAATAAAAGCTCGTTGATTGATCGATTGATATTAGAATTACATTACTCTCTGTTCAATTGGTAACTGCTGAGCTCCTGGTCTTCTCAATATTTCATTCTGAGCCCTATAATGAAGAAAATTTATCCGGACTGCTCCTAAGAGATAATCCAACTCCAAGAGAACACAGCCACTGGCAATAAATAGCCCAGATTCACAAAGAATAAAACAGATTAGACTAACTAGAAACTTTTTGGCTGAAATCACAAAGATTATATTAGCTAAAGGGAATGTGGTAGATGATTATTTGATCTTGTATCTTGATAGTGCACATAGTAAAGTGCTGGGTACAGCATCTCATGAAATCTTGATAGCTAAATTAATTTAAATTGGCTGAATATGTAGATCTTAAATATCTGAATACAGCAAACATGGGATGAATATAATATAGGAAGGTGTCAGGTTAGAATGTGCAGACTGGCTAATCAGATAATAGGGGATCAGTTTAACTCTGTTTTATTGGACCATCATCACTAATAGCATCTGAAGGGGTAAACAGCATGTTAATGAAATCTTCAAAGCATTGGTGAGAACATTAATAAATTAAACAAAGAACTTGAAGAGATATGAGAGATATACTGACAGAATAAAAGTTAGTATATTAGAGGGGAAAATATTCCTCAGATCACTTAGATCCCACATGCTTAATTAGAAATAAAAGGAAAGTGACTAAGATAAAGTTGTCTAATTTTAGAAAGGAGCTAGAGATCAGTGCTAAATACTTTGGCATGAAAGGTGACATGATAGTCTAGAGAGCAAATATAGGTAGTATAGTGTGCATTCAGACCCACAGTTTTTTTTTAATAGGGAGCATGCATATCTAATCTTAGGGTTAGAAATGAGTTTCAAGACATGAAATCAAAAGAAGAATCCATAAAGAAGAGATTGGCCAACTTAATGATTAAATGTCATTAGGCATTTGTTATTAAAAACAACAAAACACAATGAGGGGATAATAATGATTATACCTAAAGTTTTTCAAGTCCCTGAAGTATAAGATAAATAACCCAATAGAAAATTAAAAAAAAAATTCTATGACAATACTGAAAAGACAAAAAATAAATCATCAATGATAAATGAAAGTTCTTACCCTTATTACTAAAAAAAAAAGGAAAAAAAGATATGACATTTTTGACCTCGAGAATCACAGGTCTAGAAATGAAACATTTTTTATTTTCTGCTAGTGGGAATAGTATTAAAAGGAACACCCACTGAGTGTTTAATATCAGACTACAACTTTCAGGCATGAGAATTTGGATAATAGGATAAGAGTATATTTAATTTTTTTTTTGCATGACACTCAGCAAGTACCATTGTGCTTTTATTTAATGTTTATTTTTGAGAGAGAGAGAGAGAGAGAGAGAGTGAGCACACATGAGTAGGGGAGAGGCAGAGAGAGAGAGGGAGAGACAGAATCCAAAGCAGGCTCCAGGCTCTGAGCTGTCAGCACAGAGCCCGACGTGGGGCTTGAACTCACAAACTGTGAGATCATGACCTGAGCCAAAGTTAGAGACTTAATCAACAGAGCTACCCCTAGGCATGGAGAGCCCCTAGGCACCCCTAGGATAGAAGTCTATTAAAACAGAATAAGCTAGTCTGCAATCACAAAAAGAAAAGGAAGTTTATTTTTTAATACAAGAGTCTTGGGCACGTGTTTGGGTTGGTAAAACAGCTTTTATCTGGTCATCCCAGAAACCGCACTCCCTGTCATCTTTTTCTCCATCATCTTCATGCACACTGCCATCATCTTCATCCAGTGAAAAGCAAACTGCATGGTGGAGGATGAGCATGCAGCATTTCCACTCACATTCCAATGGAGAAGCTGCAGTCATTTGGCATCACTGAACATAGGAGAGCTTAGGAAATGTAGTCTAACTGTGTGTTCCAAGGAGAGCAGAATTAGGCAGTCGGCTAGTAGTCTCTGCCACAAGACTGAAGAGTCAAGGTAACGAGCTGAAATGGAATCCATTCATGTACCTCAAGGAGTGATCAGCTCCAAAAATAAACTGACAAGGTCACATTCATTAACTCATTGGAAAATCTCTCACAACACTCCCATTTGGTCCACATAACACCTCTGTTGTCAGCATTAATGTTTCTGAGATAAGTATTAGTGTTTCTATAGGGAAAATACAGGTCTGAAAGTCTTTAAAAATACCTCTAAGTCAGACAGCTAGTGAATGGTGGAGTTGAACTCAGTCTGTCCGATTCCACAGCCAGCTTCTTTGTTTAGTCTATACCACAAGGATGGAGTTAGCAAGCCCATCTTTCTCTACATTAACTACACAGAATCCATCACTAACTTTATATTCCATCACTCACTTTCAAGTCAACATGTAATAAGAATCTACTATTTGCTGGGCTCTGAACTAGTCAAATTAATATGTATTATCTCTCAATCAATTCAACCACCCTTGAGGAAGACATTTTTATTTCCCACTAAGGGTAAACTTGGCAAGAGTCACATAGCGAGTAGGCAGCAGATCCAGATTGCAAAAAGTGTAGACTCCTCACCATTAACACCATGCAGCACCCACTCTCACGTACACCCACTTCCCCAGTGAGACTTCATGAAGGCCGACTATGAACACAGCACCGAAAGGTACTTCAAGAACCTACTATCTGCTCTCAACAACCTGACAAGTTAGTTGGGGGAGATGAAACGTATACACTCCCAAGCACATACTAACCACACACGCATAAAAAGCAGTGTGTAAGCTGAAGTGGTGTAAAGGGCACTGACAGTTTGTATTTCACAGAATTCCAAATTTAAACATATATTGGAGATGTAAGTGAAAGCTTCTCGGATTGAGGAGGAATTGGAATAGGTGGATTAACAGAGACAGGCCCAGGGAAAGAAAAGACAGACAGCTTCCAATGTGGGAGAACAGAGAAGCCTAGCCAGGGAGGGTGGTAACAGTCAAGAGTTGTTTTTAAGTCCCCTGGGTCACTATCTGGCCAGTAACGTTGGTTAAAACAAGCAAATAAGCAAAATGCTTTACAAATACAGGTTAATGATATCTTGGTTCTGTTATTTTCCCTTCCAGAGTGAATGATCTGAATCCTAACTCAAACTCTCCTCTGAAGGGCTCCAATTCTTGGTTTGAAATACCTTCCCCTCCCCCCCTTTTTATGAATGTGCAAATGTTATAATGCAAAGGTGAACTGAAAGCTCTTTGTCTTCAGAGACTAAAATATATTGCCCTAATATTAGTTGGTGATATTGCTCTTGCAACAGCTCAACAGCTGTTTTCCTATTAATATATGTGCAGTTTACTTTGTTTAGCCAGGCTTATACCAAAAGATCTAACTGGAAGGGAGAGGAGAGACTGCAGGGAGAAGGGAAGAAGAGAGTTCCCTGGCTCCAAAAATCTTATTTTTAATGTGTGGTCAAATTGTCTTCTTTCCCAGAAATGACATGAATACATTTTTAAGAAAACTTTATCAGCCTTTTGGGGGTAGTATATGGGGATACTTTTTCTTTACAAAAATGATCCTAAAAACTAAACTGCTCTTGACTGAAAGAGTATTGACTGAAAGGGTATTGACTAGATCCCTAGAGTATATTAAAATAGAGACTCATGTCTCATGAGGCATTGACGTTTTCAAATCATAAGGCAGCCTAGTTTAAATCAGAGCCTTATTAGACATAGGTACTATCTTAAATACTTACTGTCCAACTGAGCTTTGGTTCCAATGATGCCAGGCAAGAACAGAGACCCATTCCCACTGGTAGAATAGAACTGCCCTCTTCTATTCTAACACCAGGCATTCACTCCTTTAACAAATATTTATTTCTCTCTAACCGTGAGCCAATCATTTTTCTATGTATTAGTAATATAACAGTAAACCAAAAAAAGGCAAAGTAATAAATAATATAAAATATGTTACATTCCGAGAAACAGAATAACTCAAGATAAGGGGATAGAGGCACAGAGGGGGTGCTACTTAGAGTGGACTGTACAGGGGAATCCTCCTCCAGGATGATATGAAATCTGAGTAGAAATGAAGTGACCTGAATGAAGTAAACAGGCAAGTCCTCTGGCTATTTGGGGGAAAGCCATTTTAGGCAGATCTACGAGTTAAGTTCAAAGGGCCCAAGGGAGGCAGATGCTTGGAGTGCTTGAAGAACAAGAAATAAGGCATTGTGGCCTGCAAACAGTAATCAAAGAGAAAGAGACAGAAAGTGAGTCAGATAGCAGATGGAGGAACAGGTCAATGTGGGTCAATTTTACTCTAGATGATGTTGAAAATCTTATGAGTGTCTTGAACAGAGAAGTGATATTATATAACTTATTTTTTTAAAGGTAGTTGCAGTTGCTATTTTAAGAATAGATGGTGGAGGCACAAGGGATGTAGCAGGGAAACAATTTAGGAGGCTGTGCAGTAAGGGAGAGAAAAGATGATAGCCTGGACCTGAGGGAGGGGAGCACAGTGGATATAAGTGGTGAAAAAGGTCATGTTGTAGATATATTGGAACACAGAACTGATAGACAATTTTTGGTGGATTGGATTAGGGTATGGGGGGGGGGGAAGGTACAAATCTAGCATGAATCCAAGTTTTGATACTGGAGTAATTGAAAGGAGATGTAATTTGGTGAGCTGGAGAAGGCAGGAGGGTGGAACTATGTTTTCTTGCATTAGGTTTGAGAATGCTGATTACAAGTGGAAATGAGGAATAGATGAAATGCAGGAAATGAGAGTTCAGGGGACAAATCAGAACTGAGATGTAAATATGAGAATTTTCAGGGTACAGTATTATGTGGAACACCTGCCTATATAAGCTCACCTAGGGACTACCTGCAAAATAAAGAGAGGAAGAATTCCAAGAAAGGAGCCCTGAGGCATGCCATCACTTACAGGTTGGGAGCATAAAACACAATTGTGCAAAAGAGATTGAGAAATCGCAGTCATGGAGACAGGAGGAGAACCAAGAAAGAAAAGGGTCCTAGAGACCAAGTGGATATATTATTTCTGGGAGGAAGGAGGATTGAGAAGCAGGTAAACAGTAGTGGTGGCTCCAAGAGCAGACAAGAAAACTTCCCAGCTTTGGTCATAATTCAGTTACTTGCTCTGGGGTCTGACTGCCTAACAGGGGTGTGACTGAAAGTTACTTAATGTTGGGGGCTCATCCCAGACTTACCCCTGCTCTCATGCTCTTATGTCAGCACATCTTGCTGATGACACCTTCTAGCTTCTAATTATCTCCACCTCAAGAAGAATACCAAGCAACCATTTAAGGATGATTATACAACTTCATTTTATTGGGGCTTCCTCCCTACATCCTCTTTGCTACAACCATGCTATACTCATGGTTGGTGTCTCCATTATCTCATCATTTTTGTAGGGTCCACATGTGCCACTGAACAAAGATCTTTCCATACACTTTGTAGTAACCCTGACAATAAATTTGAGAGTTAGATATTTTTGTTTCTATCTTAATACCTGAGAAAACAGACAGATGGGAAAAGTGCTTGCTTATACATGACAGCGCTCAGACCTCAGTGTATCTAAATCCAGAGTCCATGCTCTTAACTATTCCTCTGCTCCTGATTTAGTGACTACCATGTGCCTGGTTTACTCTCAGGAAAAGAACTTTTATTTCATATACAGAAAAATAAATACTAGGACCTTACCAAAATTCTAAGGAAAAGTATTTGCAAATCTTTCACAAACCCTTACCTCATCTCTCAGAATAATGTCTTATCTAATTCCAAAAGTTTTAAATGCCCTCTTTAGCTGGTAGTACTTTACATGGTACTACTCTCATTCACAGGATTTCTCTCCTTAAGGTATGAGAGTTTTGTTGTTGTTGTTGTTGTTGTGTGTGTGTGTGTGTGTGCGCGCTATTTTGTTTTATTGGTGGAGGTTGGGCAGGTGAGAAGGTGTATCTATGCTTTTCATTACATAAGTAATGTATATTTCCTTGTTTATATCACTTCTCTGCAGTCAGGCTTTCAATTACTTATGTCTACGGACTTGCTTTTATGCTGAAGTGTATTTATTTTGAAAATATATGAAATGGAGAAGTTGATCTCTATCTATTACATTAGTTTAAGCTGAATCTCTAAGATGTTAGGGTCTACCATTTCTATTCTTATTAGATAATATTTATAGAATATTCATGTATATTGTGCTCTATTTGAACTTTACCAATCATTTCTTCCTGTATCACATTTATAAGGCAAATACTCTTACTAGAGTTTTAATCTCATAAGTGTGATTCAAATACTTTACCATTTTTGATGGTAGAAAGTAAAAAAGTGAGATTTGTGCTTCTTTTCAACCAAAGTATCTGGGCTAAACTCAATTTACCTCCTTATACCATGACTATTTTACTTCTCAGCTTAGTGAAAACCAAAATAATATTTCAGTAGCCATGGAAATTGTATCCTGCCATTTCTTTTGGCTAATGCATGGTTGTTGTTCCAGTTGTCGAATTTTTATCTCATCAAAAACATTCATTAATATTCCAATGGTTTCTTTAGAGACCATCCCTCAAAAACTAACAGGAACATGTTAATAACTTGATGGGGGGGTCGAGCTCCACTAAGCTTCTCATCATTTCCAATAGCTCAACAAACATAAATTCAGAGCTGTCTTCTTAGAATTTCCTTTTCAACAAAAGCATGTACTTTCAGGAGCTAAATTTTTATTTTAAATTTCAAAATAACAGGACAGCAAATGTCCAGTGCTCTATATGCCTGCTTTAAACGTCACATGCTAATAACCATGGACAGATCCACAAAGACTCAAACCAGCAAAAGCTCTATAAACTAAAAAGGGAAATTCTATGAGCTAAAAGCAAAATTCCACAACAGAGACAAGCTCTATTAAATAACCTAGGGGTACCTCTTTGGCCTTATTTCTCAACCCTCCTTCTTCTTTTTAAATCTGCCATTTTCATTTTTCCTATCAAAATGACAGAATCTGATTCTCTAGCCATATTCACCTTCTTTCAGTTTCTTACTCCTCCTCGCCTTTCCTATCTCCCTCCCCCAAATCTCCCAGTCTGTGCTACCTGCCCTGATGTCCAGGGAAAGTGCAGACTTTGTCAGATTTCCTAGAACACTGTAATTCTCCTACCGTAATATTTATTATACTTTAGCATCATGGCTTCCTTTATTGAATCTCTTCAATATCAGGCCTTAGGCAACGACGGCAAGGATTCACCATTTTGTCAAAAAATGCCTATCACATATTATGGACTTCATAACTTTGAGTGGAAAAAATGAACACATCATTAGAGAAGGTAGATGAATGAGACATTCTAGTGGTAGTGTGGTTTTTAGGAGTTGAGGCTTCCTTGGACCAAGAGTACTACATTCAAATCTCAGCTTGGGAACCACCAGCTTAACTTACTGACCTTGGATAAATTGCTTAATCTATTTGAATTTGAGGTCCTTCTCTATGAAAATGGAGGTAAAAATAGATACTTCCTCAGAGAATTATAGCAAATATGCAACGAAAAATTTCATATAGCACTGTATCCAGTACATAAAAGTATTATATATATATATATATATATATATATATATATATATATATATATTTCTTGTTATTACTAAACAATATTATTACTAAATAATAAAATGTGCTTACAGATCTGGCTATGAATTGCATTTGTAGCACCAGTTAGGAGTTTCAGTGGCAAATCCAAAAACAACTAATGGAAAAAGTTTACAGGGTAAAAACAGTGATTGTAAAGTAATGTGTTGAATCTACAGCCACAGACAATTAATGAAGCCTAGGATATGGCAGGACATTGGCTAACCTCTTAAATTCTCTAATAGGCAAAAAGGACAATGAATGTTATCCCTTTGTGCTTATCTCTGAAAATTAAAGAAATATAGATCGTATTACATGTCATAAACTAAAAGGCAACCATTAGAATTAAAAATAAGAATTTTATCTTCTAAATAAGTATAAGAAAATAAAGACAGATGTTTAAAAAGATCATGGTATAGTGAAACACAGAAAACTTAAGTGAGATGTGCCTGGGTGGCTCAGTCAGTTAAGCGTCCGACTTTGGCTCAGGTCATGATCTTGTGTCGGTTTGAGCCCCTCATCAGACTCTGTGCTGACAGCTCAGAGCCTGGACCCTGCTTCAGATTCTGTCTCTGTCTCTCTCTGACCCTCCCCCATTCATGCTCTATCTCTTTGTGTCTCTTAAAAATGAATATATGTTAAAAAAATTAATAAAAAAATTTAAAAAAAAACCAAGTGAAACATAGAAAACTAAGGCAGCAGCAGAGCAGGGAAAATAAAAGCAAATAAAAAAACAAAATTCATAAGGCATGGCAAAAGCAAGGCCAAATCTATTAGTTATGAAAATATATAAAATAAATACATTATGCATCCTGTTAAGAAAACAAGGCTTCTCAGATTGATACTAAAAAAAAACAAATTTGATATAATCCTCCAGAGACCAAATAACTTTATAAGGATAAAGTGAAAGAGTCATTAAAGATAATCAGAAATTCAGTCTTTTACAATTTCAAGTTTTCCATAATAAGTAGATATCACCTGTTTAATTAGGGAAACAAAGGATTAGGTTAATGCATGTTAAGACCTCAAAAGAGTCTCTGGCACAGAGTAAGCTCTACTTAAGGGTTTGTTCAGAGTATGACTTGTTACTGTGGCTTTGCCAGTGCTATCCAAATAATATATCAAAACTGGGACACAACAATAGTATCACAATCACACAGCCCCCTTCGCTTTAAGGAGGTCTTTAAGTTGGTCACATATATGGAAGGTCCAAGGTGAAATTTGTCGTAAAATTTCAGTTCTTTGTGGTACAGCCTATTCACCATCCTCATATCCTTCATTTCTAGACTAATGAGTGGCAGATAGTGATACTTTCATTATTTTCACTACAACAGTAATAATCACATTAAATTGGTCTGCAGTTTACGAAGTGGAGTCCTATTTTCTGAGAGAATAGAAGAGTTAAGCAAAATTTAATTTAGAAGTCTTTGCTTTCTCCCACAGTATAAATTCAGCTATTGTACTCATTGATTTCATTCACTGAATCATTTGCCAGTTGCTTAGCAGGCGTTATGCCTATATAAAGGTGAATGAAAACACATGGTCCTTGACTTCATAAAGCTTATTGTCTATTAGAAAAGAACAATTATTATGTAACCTGCAAAACAAAACAAAAACAAAACAAAACAACAACAACAAAAAGCAGTTCCATGAGGGCACACAAGCATATAACCAAGAAGTCTATCTCCTATTGACAGGGGCAGGCAGGCCAGGGTTTTCACAGAAGAACTTTAAAGGCCAAGGGTTTTTACTAACATATCTTCTCTGCCATGTCCATGATTCAATCCATCTTTCTAATATCCAGAATGCTGATTCACTAGAATAAGGACATTTAGATTCAGTAGATCCTTTGTTCCAATCTCCCAAATTAGCTCTATAATATATCACTTTATCCCTTGTTTTATTAAACCCTACATGTCTTCTGAAAAATACATGTTTTGCATTCATTAGCCAGTAAGAACCCCAGGTAACTGCTGGGGTGGGGAAAAAAGAAGACATACACCCAAATGGGCTGTTATATACACAGAGTGAAACACTTTCAAATGGGTTTATGTTTGGGAAAGAAGCATAATGTTCCTTGCCCAGCACACTCTGCTTCAGCAATGAGTGGAGGGTTTGGCATTAGGTCAGTTGCTTTGTTGTGTTTTGATAGATTGGGCCATATCTGAAGTTTATTACCTGGACATGAAGGAAAAAAGCCACATAACAAATTGGCAAATATCCCCCCCACCCCCACCCCTCGACTCTTTTCAATACCCCTAGAACGTTTATAAAACATTTTAAGCTAATCTAACAACACTGGCATGCATTCCCGTTGTGAAAATGAAGACAGTAGACAGGAGATTAAAATCACTTGTGACATCCAGCCCTGTATCCCTGTAGCATGTACCATCAATAGAGACAATCACTGTCATTGATTTGATGTGCTTTCTCCAGGTCCTTTTTCTCTGAATTTACATATACAAATGAGCATTCTAATTTCTGTGGTCTTTTGTTTTTTATACACAAAAAAACAATATTATTCTGTGGATATTTTTGGAAACTTGTTTTTTCAATAAAGACTACTAAACCTTACAGATTTTACATGAGAATGTCAATAGATCTGCCTCATTTATTTTTATTGTTGTACAGTATACCAAAGTGAGGACTTTATTAATTCTCCTACCAGTGGGCATTTACGTTGTTCCCATTTTTTTCCCATTACAAACAATACTGCAGTGAATGTTCTTGAGAATATGCTAGCAGGTCTTCTACTAGCTCTCATACATGTAAAATTTGTGAACACTTCTGAAGTGTTGCCTATCACTTTGTAATTGTACATATTATCATAAATGACATCAAAAAATGTCAAAAATCAGAAAGACATGGGCATGGACCAATCAGCAAGGATGCACAAAGGAGCCAGGGCAGATGCCAGGAAGAAGCATTCAGTATGCTGTGCTTGTTCCTTCTACCCAAATGACTATGCTGCCATTCAAGAAACACTTTTACCCTCTTACGTATTTTCTTGTGATCATATTCGGCTAGTATGCTAGCAGTGGTGCTCATCATGGCCAAAAATTATAAGTCAAAGACTCTGTGTGTGTGTGTGTGTGTGTGTGTGTGTGTGTGTACATGAGCTTGCAATGGGTTCATTATAGCTGATATGAAAATAAACACTAATTATTTTTTTAAGAAATGTTACATTTCCATTTAAGTATGTAAACAAAGTAAAGAAGAGTAAGGAACATAACTTTAAAGGAAGATTTTTAAAGGAGATGATACCCCAAGATAGGTTGGTATCTTTCTCAGGAAATATTAACTATTTTTTTTATTCATTCCAGTCCTAATGTTACATACAAAGTTTGATCAGATATTTCTTAATAATTCACATTTTTAGTTTTTACCTTTTCTAAAATTTTAGAATGCTTCTTGTGTTTCAGGTCACTTCCCCACAAATGCTCCTCTAGCTTTTTAAATTGTAACTATACCTTCTTAAGGAACTAATCCTGTGACTACTCAGCTTTCATTATTTGCTTAAAAATGTCAAAAGTTTCAGTCATCTTCTTCTTAAGGTGCTTCTTTCATCCTTTCCATGACATAGAATCAAAAAAGAAGGGGAAGAAACACATGGGGCATTCCCTTTGCTGAGATTTCAAAAACTGCTTGTGATTACTTCAAAAGAATCTGAAAGAAGTTCTTTTCTGTTTAATTATTAACCAAGAATGAAGCATAACTTTTCCATAGTTTTTCTTTTTGAATAATGGGAAATGGGAATAGCATGGCATGTTGTAGTCTATAAAGCATAGTCTCATCCCCAAATGGAAGCATCTAGCAAAGTAAAACAATACATCTCAGAATATCATTTCCTTTAGCAATACCCTAGCGATGAATCCCTACCCTTATACATGGATCTTCTCTTGCTAACACCTACATACTATTAGAAAAAATTATAATAAATTATGTGAGGATTTGAAAACTGGTTATCTGACGGCAGCCAGGAGAGAGGAGTGTGGGTCAATCCTATCTTCCATGCCCCGATCCCCAATCACTCAGAAATATAATTGTTTTGTACCTCTGTGATCCAAAAGCAAATCAAAGCCATATTTCATTCAAAGTACTCATGGCAGAGGGATCTTGGGAAGCAATTTCCAACCCTATGATTTTAGAATCTATTAAACCTCTTGTTCTTATAATTATCTTCACATTTTCTCCATTACTTTACATAGATACCAGAATAAAGAAGCTGCAATTTTGATTACAGGATTGTTTTAATCTCATTACTTCTACATATCCACTTTTTCTCTTTAATTTCTAATTTGAAACATATTAAAATAATAAAAAAATTTCAATGATTCTAACACTAATTATTTGACAGGTCTAAGATCCTAATCTCTCAAAACATCTTACTTATTTCAATGAAGCACATACAATTCTAAGCATTAAGAAAAAACTTAATTTTAATTTATTCTGTAAATGAAGAACATTTATTTAATTTGATAACACATCTGGCTACTCAAACTGAATGTGAAAGGAAGAAATAGTATGCTGTTGAAAACCTAAAATCAGGGTTGACTACTTTATGCTGTATGGATCAACCCAATGCTTTTGTTCAAAACACATTTATTCTAAAACTATGGGATAGATATGTTCACTGGTTACACATAACTCTGATCCAGGCACTGTATTAAGTTCTTGGATATAAAGATACAGGACTCTGGCTTAAGAAGCCCACAATTAAATAAAATGCTGCATGGGTAGCACTAACAGATATAGGAATTACATGCTAGTGGAACATTATGAGTAGCAATGATTCCTTCCCTTCAAGGAAAACACTGGGAAGGGCTTCATAGGGATGATGGTTTATTAGAATGAGTAGAAATCAGAATGAGCAGATACTGAAATTTATTTTAAATGAACTCCATATTCAGCTATTAAAAACCACATTGAGGACTGTTTTCCTGGATACTGTATCTACTAGCCCCTTCTACTTAAGTAATTTGTAAGCTGAATTTATAGGAGGTTGCCACAATGGGCAAATGTAAACGAAGAAAGTTTCTACTTTCCGCCTCAACTTTTCCATCAACACCTGCTCCCTCTTCAGCAAGAAAAGCTCTCCTTTCAGCTATATTGTATTTACATGATTGTGCTACAAAAAGAAATTGCTTTCTCAATTTATGTTTTGTAAATTTAGACTTTTGTGTATATATGTATGTGTATATTTTAAAAGTTATGCCCACTTGTATAACAGACACTCAGATGCACATACAACAAAAGTTTAGGCCTTGAAAATAAGAATAGAAGAATCTCCAACAAACACTTTTATATTATTAACCCAACTTCGGTCAGAGAATTTGCATATAATGAAAACAATGAGGTCAAGTACAAGTGGAGCACACATTATCCTTCACACTCACTAAGAGAGTGACTCGCTAAGATGGCAGCACTTCACAGTGGGAGCTATTCTGTGAAACTTCAGACAGACTTAGCCACTTTTTTTGTTTTCATGAATTCTTCAGCATAGCACATTATTTTATTATTTTTTAATGTGTATTTATTTTGGGGAGACAGAGAGACAGAGTGGGGCAGGGGCAGAGAGGGAGACACAGAAGCCTAAGTGGGCTCCAGGCTCAGAGCTGTCAGCACAGAGTCTGATGCGAGGCTTGAACCCAAGAAGAACGGGATCATCACCTGGGCCAAAGTCGGACACTCAACCGACTGAGCCACCCAGGAGCCCCGACATAGCACATTATTTTAAAAACAAATTCCTAGACCTATGCTAGCCTTTAGAATACACTGTTAAACTCTTAAATCTACCAGTGCTCAATCATATTCATTTGCCATGAAAACCCTTTTCTTAGCATAAGATAGAAGAGTCCAACAGTTCCTTTGGACCTACTACATATAAATTCTCTTTGGGGAAGTAAGGTGTAAGGATAAAGAAAGGAGCAAAGTTCCTTTATTCTTTGACTACAAGATCTTCACATCAAAATAGAGAAGTGGTTGATAGGTGGGGCACCTGGGTGGCTCAGTCGGTTACGCGTCCAGTCCAGCTTTAGCTCAGGTCATGATGTCACAGTTCGTGGGTTCCAGCCTTGTGTTGGGCTCTGTGCTGACAGCTCAGAGCCTGAAGCTCACTTCACATTCTGTGTCTACCTCTCTCTCTCTGCCCTTCCCCTGCTTGTGCTCTGTCTCTCTCACTCTCAAAATTAAACATTAAAAAAAAAAGTGGTCATTGGGTTAAGTATACTCAAAATTTTAGAAAGCTGCTTGTACAGAATGACATATCAGTGCTTTCCTAGTTTATGTCAAAGTGACCCTTCCAAATAGAATTACATTTTTACTATATGCACAGAAATACACACATGTGCATTCATTCATGTGCACACACATACACATATACATACACATGCCCCTTTACCATCCATGCTCCTGATTTGTCAAATGAGAGACAACCAAGAAGTGGTGACAAACAAGGAATTTTCTGTACTGAGGAGAAGGAAAATAAGTTTAAGAACTGGCTGCAGAAACTCACGGAGGAGAGAACTTTCTTTAATAGATATAACATTCCCATGTCTTTAGGTTTTGTATAGGGAGATAATTAATTTTATGTGTCCATTTGATGGGCCACAGTGCCCCAGATATTTGGTCAGATGTTATTCTGAATGTTCTTATAAAGGTGTTTTGGACAAGATTAACATTTAAATAAGTAGACTTCAAGTAAAGCAGATGATGTGGGTGGATCTCACCCAATAAGCTGTAAGCCTAAGTAAAACTAAAGTGTGACCTCCTTCAAACAAAAGGAAGGCTTTTAAGAAGTCATCTAATTTTCTTTCATAGCTTGCTGTACACATTGTGACCTATCCACCTTTTAATCACTCCATTATCCCATCTCTCATCCATTGATTCTAAATCCTCAATAAAATCTACTATATACATAGCCTTCAGTAGGTGGTATTTTGGAAAGTAAAGAGATTACATCAGTGTCCAGCAGTGTGATATAGTATGAAAACTAAACAGTGTATACAGGTGATTACATGCAGAGAAGTGATTGGGAGTTTAGAAGCAGCAGCAATTTCTACAGAAAAGATAAGCCCAAGATTCTTCAGGGGTGTTGGAAGATGGAAAAGCTAAGTGTCCCATTACCAGTGGGACAAGGATAAGGTGATCTTTGCAAATTGGGGATTTGTAAAAATCCAAAAGTTTGACCCAGGCATTATAGTTCTCATTATGCCACGTGGGTCACTAAAGCCTACACTTAGAATGTAATAAAGCCTAAATTTAGAATGCAATAGAAAAGAAAAAAGAGAAAGCAGAGAAAGGAGAAAAAAGTTAAAGAAAATAAAAAGGGAAATAATGGAGAAGAGCTATGCTTCAATCCCTATCAGTGCCTTAGACTCGCATATTTTGGTAACTTCTCTAAAATCAAAGGCACACCATACTGTAAAAGAATTCAATCTAAAATGGAACTGGAGGATATATGCGCCCTCAGGAAAACAAAACTTAAGGATTGAGACTGATTTCCCATAAACGCTTCATCTGCAGAAAACTCAACTCCAGCCAAGATCTCCCCTAACTCCATTGCTCCACCTCCTCTAGATCCACCTGTGTCCTCTTCTAATCCTTTCCTTTATCTGAACTCTCCGTCTTCTCTATTGCTGAAACATTACCAACTGAACCTATTAAAACTCCCCCTTTTAAAATTAGGTCTTCTGAAGATCCTGATAAATCATCAATTTCCTACATCTCATGGACCAAAGCTGAACTTAGACTATAACACAAGATTTTTCCCAAAGTAACAATGAGGATCCTCACACGTTTCCTCAAGAATTCAATATTTTAATTCAAACTTCTCTATTTATCAATTAATCTATATGCTTGTTGGAGAAGGCCAAACCCAGCATTGGATGAAATCTGTTAAATGAGAAAGACTTGAAAAATCTTTAGAATTCCAAATAATTCAACCACCACTTCTTTTATACGACCAAGCTTGTGCCATAGCCAGAAGGCTGCATCTTGCCATCCCAAGGGCTTTCCCTAAATCAGTAGACTGGAACAAAATTCAGGCATGCACCCAAAAGCCTGCCAAATCTGTTCATGATTACCATAGCAGACTTCACAGTGTTTTTAGAGAAAATTCTGGGCTCCCTATAAATGTTGAATCCAGCAGGGTAGGCTTTAAGTCAATCTTTATAAATGGTTTAAACAGAGATCTACAGAGATCTACTGAGATGTTTAAACTGATCAGATCCTGATCTGTTAGTCAGGAGAATCTACATAGAATGGGGAACATTGTCCACACCTGATCTGTCAATCTAGCTAATCAGTGAGCCTGCACCGGAGACGATAAATCCAAAAGAAAGGCAACTAAAATTTTAAAAGATTCAATTTCAACAGATGGAATCTCTTAAGCAAACTCTCCCCACTGGACTCTGTCATAATTGTAAAAAACCTGGCCTTTGGGGAAATGACTGCTAGAAATAAAAAATATTTTATCTAATTATCACGATAATTAGAGTTTTCCAAGAGCTAAGGATCAGACTCATCCTAATGATGGGGCTCTAAGGAAACACAAGGTCTGTTTCCCATTCTACAGTTAAATAGACTGAGGGAAACTATTCTCCAAATTGGGGGCCAATCCCTTGAAATATTAATTGACACAGGAGCTACTCCTCAGAGCAATACATTTATTCAAATATTAGTCATGTCAAATAAACCACAGTGGTTCCTATTTCTAAATCTATACACTTTTGTTTGAGACCTTTGCAAAACAAACACCCATTTCTCAGTGAAACAGTACCTATTCACTTACTAGTATAAGATTCCCTTAAAAAGTAAGTACGCTGTCGTTTCTTTCTTCCAAAAGAGAATAACCCTCAGGGTGCCTGGGTGGTTTCAGTCAGTTGAGTACCTGACTCTTGAATTCGCCTCAGGTCATGATCCCAGGTTTGTGGGATCAAGCCCCGCATATGGCCCTGCGCTGAGCATGGAACATGCTTGGTATTCTTTCCCTCTCCCCTTCTGCCTCTTTCCCTCCTGCTCTCTATTTCTCTAAAATAAGTAATAAAATAAATAAAATATGGAATAACCCTTGAGTTTGAATCCCCTAAATTTAAATCCCTTGAATCTACCCACCAGGAAAATCCAAACTCTTTTTCTTTCACATGTAGTTTACAAACCAGGGAAGATCAAACTTCAGATTCATTCTCATTATTAGATTTAATGTTCCTACTCTATGGGAAAAACCTCCAAGACCATAGTCAGAATTCATTCTGCACTCACTCCCCCTGGCATTAAGATCCAAATAGATCCCTTAAAACCCCTCCCCAGAATTAATACCATATAGACAAAGAAGCTTTACAGGGCATGAGACCTATCATAGAAGACTATACAACATAGAGTTGTTATCCTCTGCACCAATCCTTGTAACACCCTTATTTTACCTGTAAAAAACCCCCTAATGGTTGCAGATGAAGACTGTCCAAGATCTTCAAGCAATAAAAAACATTATTATTCCTCACTATCCTGTTGTTCCTAATTCCCATACAAGCATCTATCCTTACAAAAAGTAAATTTTTCATTGTGATCGATTTATGCAGTGCATTCAGTTGATAAGACTGAAGTTGTTAATATTGATACACATTTTTGCTTTTACCTGGGAAGGACAACAATATACATGGACAGCAATGGCCCAGGGTTTTACTGAAAGTTCTCACAAATTTTAAAACCTAGATGATATAAAAATTTCTGGAGGCTCCATCTCACTACAATATGGAGATGACTTTTCTCTCTGTTCACTGTCCCAAGCCTCCTCACAAGAAAATAGTATTTACCTGTTAAACTCTTAGCCCGTAAGGGATACAAGATCTCAAAAGAAAAGATGCAATTTATTCAAACTGAAACTGGATATTTAGTGCATTTAATCTCAAAACAAGAGTTATACCTAGATCCCAACAAGCTTCATGGCATCTTAAGATTTCCTAAACCTAAAACAAAATGTCAATTACAGGCTTTTCTTGGGCCAGCTGAGTTATTGTCACAACTGAATTCCAGTTTTCTCCTTAATGGCACAACCCTTATATGTCTTATTAAAAAAACACTAAATCTAATCTTATTATCTGGGAAAAACAAGATAACTTGACATTTAAAACCTTGAAGGGAAGCTTAATAAATTCACATACTCTTGCACATCCAAACTATCAGCTCTTTTCCTTTTTGTATATGAAAAAGAGGGAAATTTCTTTAAAGTATTTACCCACAAAACATGGGGTCTACCACCAATCTCTAGGTTATGACAGCCAACAATTATATCCCATGGACTGAGGTCATATTCCATGCCTTAAGGTTATCCCTGCTACTGCCTTTCTGGTAAAGATCACTGAAGAAATAGTTATGAGATCCTCCTTGACCATCTTTGTAACTCAAGGTATTGTTGCTCTCTTGAACTCACAACATAACTAACACCTTTCAGGAAGCCATCTAACTTCTTATGAAATTCTCTTGCTAACTGCTCCTCAGATCACTCTTATTTATTGTAACAAACTCAAACCTGCTCCCTTTCTCACTTCTTCCATGGATGAAATCTCCATGACGGTTTGACTTTGATGAATCACATATTAACCCCTCATGATGACTTTTGCCTACTTCAGCCCAATAAGCCAAATTACATGCTCTTATTCAAGCATGTATTCTTGCTAAAGCTAAAGCCACTAACATCCATACTAATAGTCAATATGCCTTTGAAATAACCCATGATTTTGGATTTTATGGAAGCAACAAGGTTTTCCTACTTGCAGCAGAAACAGAATTTAAGATGGTTCTTATGTCCAAAGTTTATTAGATGCTATACTCCCATCAGCGGCTCTTAAAGCTTATTAAAGTCCCTAAGCATTCTAAGTCTGTCTGTTGAAGCCAAAGGAAACCACTCACTGATGCCTCCACAAAAAATGCTGTTCCTATGGGATCCATAGACCACACTTCTGTCATGGTCCAGAAAACTACTTCCCCTAGTGATGACCTAAGAAAATTACCCAGGCAAATACAAACAATTGGTTTCTGAAAGAGAAAAAGACAATTTGAGAGCTAAAAGCTGTTGGTATCATGAAGAAATGAAACTTTGGTTCTGACCCAATAATAAACTGGTACTGTCAGAAAATCTAAAATTTCCATTATTAACTACCATTCACAGATGAAATCACTGGTCAAGTGATAAAATAATAATGTTCATGAATCAACATTGGTGGAAAACATCTGCAAGGCCACGAAAAGCACTTACCTTGGTCATTTCACCATACTAAATTTAACCCAGGGAAGACTATCCATACTGCCCCTGAGGCATTTTAGTTTACCCGGTGGACCATTTGAGGTTTGGCAGATGAATTTCATACAATTGCCTCCATCTCATGGATATAAATATGTTCTAAGTAATGGTATGCATGTTTTCACATTGGACTGAAGTTTTCCTGTATAGATAAGGAACTACCTTCTCTGTAGCTAAAATCCTACTAGAAAATATTCCCCCCTACCCCCACCCCCACCTTAAAGTTCATAGTGAACAGGGAACTCACTTTACTGGTCAGAAACTTAGACAAGTCTGTGGTGTCTGACCAGTTTTGTGGCACTTTTATTGTGCTTATTATCTTCAGGGATTGTCTAACATACAAATGGAATTATTAAGACTCAGCTAAATTAGGTGAAACCCTTCAAGTACCCTGGCCAAAAACATTACTGTCAGTTCTTCTAAATCTTAGATCTACTCCCTTCGGAATTCATAAACTTTCACCTTTTGAAATAATTACACAATGACTGATACACTTAGCCCCATTTTTTTTGACCCACAACTAATAAAGAGGGATATATTTCAATTTTGCAAAAGCCTGTTCAAATCCATAGAAAATAGTCACCATCTGGTAGAACAATCTTTATACAGAGCACTCCCTGGAAACAGAGGCATCAAACATCACACCTTATAGCCCAGAGATTTCTTCTCATGGAAAAGACATCTCCAGTGACTCTTTGCAACATCACTGGAAAGGCCTTTACTAGGTGCTGTTAACTAACCCTTGGGAAGACAAATTTAAAGGAATAAACTCCTAGATTCATGCATCACATCTAAAGAAAGCCCCCAAACCTGAGTGAACCTATATACCAACTGGTGACCTGAAACTGAAAATTTCTAGGCCAAATTTCATGGCATCTGAAGTAGACAGCTTACTCAAAATACCTGGGCCAAGCCTATATAACTTTCCTGTTTGGTTGGTTTTTTTAATTACTCTGTGTTTAGTTAAATTAGGTCATTCAGGCCTTCAACTGTTCTTTTTCTAGTTTTACCATTGTTCTTCACTTTAGTTTCAACACATCCTTTTATCCCCACCTTACAAAAACTTTGATTCTGCTAAACATACTATCAGATTTGTGCCAGAGCAAATATTACTCATGATAAACTTGAATTGGTGGCCTGGTCACTATCTTGAGAAGGATGGCAAAATTTATCTGATAAACATGTAGGATTTTCCTTTGGTAACTTTGGAGCCACACATTTCCTTCCTTCCTTCTGGAAAAAGGCACCAAATATTATGGCTTTCCATTTTTGGATAAATGGCTATCCCTCAGTCAGTTCTGGAATATTACTCCAAATTTTTCTTTGTTTCAAAATCGATGATGGGAATGTCAAAACTCTAGGATATCTCCCACTTAATATTTGTAACGATATTATTTTGTATGACCCAGATGAATATGAATTCACATCCCATTGAAATACAGAAGACTATATCAACTCATCCATTAATGTATCTCTACAATGGAACAATGAAAGCCATAACAAGACCAGGAAATGAAAAGCTTATGTGCTCCCACTCAATGGTACTCCATTAGGAATTGACCAAAAATATGGTAAATGATGGAGAAACTTAACTTGCTTTTTCTCCAGAGATTTTCCAAACTTCCACCAAAATCCTACTTATACTAGACCAGCTCACTTGTTACTTTAGATCTATAAGTGTTTCTACTTAGAAATTTAAGGCATCACATAACCATCTCCACAA